>NC_090782.1:19705625-20346250 GCF_040054535.1 Antennarius striatus | reverse complement strand
CATGAACGCAGATGTCTCTATAATGGCATGTGTAACACTAAAAACATTGTGACATTTTCCTCCACCCACGCAAATTTGGTATTTATGACCACTATGTACTCTTCATGACACACTATAATTTACTATTTACTAAATAAATAAATAAATAAATAAATAAATAAATAAATATATATATATATATATATATATATATATATATATATATATATATATATATATATATATATATATATATATATATGGACTTTTTAAAAAGTATTTATCAGTATACAAAATTTGTGGTCCTAACCCAAACAAAATAATCCTGTGTTATCACAACTGTGTTTCATTGTATTATGATTTATTACTGTAATTAATTTGCATTTAAATCATCTTATAAAAATCCCCTTCAATTTTGCAATATTATTTTCCACGTGTAAAAAAAGTTCACTCGTGTTGAACTGAGTGTATTTAGTGTTACCGAATACACAAGTTCAACAAGAACAGCGAACATAATTATTTGAACAGAATGCAAACAAACCGAGCAAACGACAGGAAGCCGTTTCCCAGCAGCCCTCACCTGCAGGAGTAGTTCAGGTTCCTCCTGATGCTCCTCTTGAAGAAGCTCTTGCAGCCCTCGCAGGTGAACACGCCGTAGTGTTTCCCGCTGGACTTGTCTCCACACACCACACAGTCCACCACGCAGGCCTTGTCTTCGTCCCCGACGTCCACATCGCTGTTCCCGGCCTGAGGCGAGCCCTCCTCTTCCTCCCTCCTCAGGTACGTCTTCTCCTCAAGTCCATTAGTGTCCCCGTTGGGGTTGCCCCATCCCCCGCTCACCATGGCCATATTCTCTGAGACGAGCAGCCTTCCGAGTGGATCATACACAGACCCGCCCTGTCCCCCAACCCCCAGCTATCGGAAAAGTCTTCCAAACACCAAGAGCGGCGGATCCGGATCAGTATTACAGCCTGTTTTTGCTGGAGAAGGTCTTAAAGTGTGAGAGAAACTCCCCGACTCCCTTGCTGTGACCTTTCTCCCCTTTACCGTCTGGTTGTAATGACCTGGAGGTCCTTCCCAGTGTTGTTTTCTTTCTCTTGTATAATCTCTCTGCTCTCTCTGTTCTTGTCTTCCACCCTGTGTTCACCACCCTGACCTCTGATCAGCAGCTCTCGAGGTCTGAATAAACTTCAGAATCACATAGAGCGGTTCAGAGTTCAGGCAGGAGAAAAGGGCGCAGCCCGGCTCTTTTCACAGGAAACAATAAATTACACTTTGACTCCTTCTCTGCTTCTCCCTCCCTCTCACTTTCTCTCTCTCTCTCTCTCTCCGGCACCTCACCTATCCCTGAGCATGGTGTCGAGGGACAAAACAGCCGCTCTGCAAATGAAAAAGAAGCTCTGCCCCTCTCTCAGATCATGACTTTTTCCCAAAAGGACAGGCGAGTCTGAAGAAAAATAAAACACAGCTCCGTTCAGGCAGGGTAAACTTCCCTGCCCTCTCCTCCAACTTCTAAACTAGTCCAACCAGTTCCTGCTGTGCAGAGGTGTTATCTGCTAATCTGAATTAGTTCTAGTCCAGACTCACTGTTGACTTGTCCGGCCTGTCGTGTAGGCAGGAATGATCGTGATGGAAAGGAAAAACAAGATTTTTGCTCCGGAAATACTTAGTCATATGTCCTGAAAGCAGGAAAAAAAATTCATGTAGGATTTTGGATTTTTTTGTGTGGATAGTTTCAGGTTTTGTTCAGAGAATTTTCATCCAGGAACACTTCTGTCAATTACTCAAATTAATTCCAGCTGAAATTGACTCCACTCTTACTATTTTAGTAAGACTATATCCCTTAAGTGTCGGTAAACATAAACCATCAAGTAAATTTTCCTCTCCTCTGGGGTGAAATGATGTTTTCTCCTCATCAGATACTTCTGAGAAGTCCCACAAAACACAAGCTAAACAAAAAAAAAAAAAAAAGCAGAGTTGAGAAATCCTCTCTCAGAGCTGCAGAGTGTCGTCTCTCTTCCTTCTCTTGTTTTGTCAGTGCTTGTCCATCCAGCAATAACAACCAGAGGCCAAAACCTCTCTGCATTCCCTGTCAGCAAGTCAGGGTGTACTGTTGCACTCCTCACTTCTCTGCTCGTCCTTTTTTCTTCCCCCTCTTTGTGCCTTTCCCTCTGCCAGCCCCGGCAGGAATAAATTAGGCAAACAAGTGCAGGGAAAACACGGTCGCCGACTTCGGTCAACAGACGTCACAATGCGGGGCAGCCAGGAGATCGCCTCCTCTCCTGCTCCTCTCAGTCGTCTCTCTGCGCCTCTGCCTCGCTCCCTCCTTTAGGGAGAGAGAGAACGTGTGTCTGTGTGCTCAGGGATTTGACACTGCTATTCAAGCCTTGCCGTTGCCATGGCGCCGGATGCCTTATAAGGCCAGCGGAGTCAAAGAGCATGGAGTGGGCTGTAGCCATGCAGTGCACACACAGCCTGACTGGCTGCTGGTTTCCCCTCTGACCCCTGGGCCAGCCTGGGAGCAAAGGGGGGAGTTAACCCTAACACTGCTGTAAGACAAAGACGGGGGCCCTGGGGTCGACACACTGCGAGTGCACGACACTCACACTCATGTTCTCCACTCCACTCTAATCCTAAAGAATTCCTCCATCTCTGTTGACCCAACAGTGAAGGGGAGGGCCTGTTGTTGTTGGTGAACGACTCGTCAAAAGGTTATACGATACGCTGCCGCCTCTGTTTCACACCTGCCGCATGCACTCAGGTCGACGTGTTCCACAGACTGCTGCGTCCTGGATGGGCGGGTTTTCCTGTGCACATTGTAAAGAGGAATACACGCCGGACCTGTCAGAAAAGAAATGTTGAAATTGACAGAGAGCGGTTGAGGTGGACTGACTTGTAGTCCGAGTTTTGTGCTGCAAATGTGTCCTTTGAGCTGCGAGGTGGAAAGCAAAGAAATCAGGGTGTGTGGGCGGGCGAGCAAGAACGTGTGTCAACTTCCATCCAGACCGGAGTTCACCACCCACCTACGACTAAAACTCAGCAATGGTGTATCACACTCACCTAAAGCTCGAGTTTTAGTTGACCAGATGTGATGTAACCATATTTTTATTTGCTATAAACACAATCATTCCTGAATCATTCCGGTACCAACAGTTGATGCAAAGTTTTCCAATTAAATTTTTAAGCGCCCAAACTCAAGCTGTGGTTTGATTGTCAATTTTTCTTCCCCTTTGAACACGTTACATGGTCGAAAGCTTTCCAAACCCTCCACCTTCACACCTTTCTCATTTTGCAATCAGTGGTCTGCCTCTGACAATTTCTTGTACAGTACTGGTATTTGTACAGACTGCTCTTCTGCATAGCAACAAGACAAATGGGCAGGCTCAGAATCTCTCTTTCCTTCTTGATTTTGAAATTTTAAACAATTTCTGATGCTTTCTGTTAGCACGCCATTGAACATCTGTTAAAAACGGTGTCTTTCTCGCACATCAACTTTTCCATATATAATATTTTGAAAATATCTCAACAAATTTTTTGTATTCATGGATTTCTTTAAATTTTGAGGAAGATCTGTGGAAAGAAGAGGATTCTGGGTCACTTTTTCAAGACGAGTCAGTCCAGCTAACACAACTTTCTCTCTTTATTGAAATTATAATCCAGGTCTGGGAACATGACTCCAAAAACTGTCCGTTCTTCATAGTAACAGAAGCCTTATTACATTCTCCTGTTTGTCAAACCCAGCTGTAATTTACCCGCGAACACATCGGTCATTTTGGCAGTTGGCTGAGCTCCTGTGGAATTTCTGGCCTCCTTTTTCTGTCATACCAAAGTCATGTGAAGATCTCCATGAAAAAGAGAAAGAAAAATAAACCATCACAGATTTCAATGGCACCTTCCACATTTAGGAAAGGAAGCCTCTATCCACCAAAAGTTCTTCACACAGCTTTAGAGGAATTCCCCCACAGTCAAAAACATTGTGTTTCTGTGATCATTTGAAGAAGATGAACGTCGAAAGAACAAAGAGGTAAAACTTTGTAAAAGAACAACGAAAAAAAAGCAATAAAAGAAAAAAAAAAAAACACACGATGATGGCAAGAAAAGGAAGCATTTCTGTTAGTGAGGTTAATTCAGCATTTTAAATCTGAACATGAGTGCATTTGAACCCACAGCCGTCACAGTGACTCTCCCTGTGTGTGGATGGAGCTTTTGTTTGCTAAGAGGTTATCAGGAGCCACACTAAAGCTGTCATGCACTGAATTAATGCTTTCATTTATGAATGTGTCTGTTGAAGGGGAGTTTGGACATGTGGTATATGTTTTTGTAAGACCGATCTGTAAAAATATAATATCTGTAAAAGACTGGATTTTGCATACCTTAATAATAAAAATGAAAAGTTGTAAAAATCATGTTTTTAAACTGAACAAAAAACGTTTTTTGCAAAAGATGTGGTTATTTAAAGTATGCCTTTCGCAAATATATTGTGTGTTTTCTTTGTTTTTGGTTGTTTTTTTGCATAATTTTAAGTTTGTCTTGTGGAATTGCTCCAAAGTTCTTTTATGAAGCACTGTGATGTACAAAAAGTGGAGAATATGTAGGATTGTCCATTAATATCCACGGATGGATGGATGTATTGACGGATGGATGGGTGAATATATAGATAAAGTCGGTTGTGTTCAGTTTGTCATCATAAAGCAGATCACAGCGATCAGTGCTGTGGATGAAAGAAGGATGACCACAGTCTTTACTTCACAGCTTTGTGTCCGTGTTTGTAACCCCTGTGTGTGTGTGTACGTGTGTGTGTGTTTGTGTTGTGTGTGTGCTGAAGTTATACAGGTCATTGTATAACTCGGTGCGTCAGTGGACATTGACGCACTAGTCGTGTGTTGTGTGTATCTGAGACAGAATGTGCCTGCGCCTTTCTGCATAAGTACATATGCCTTTGTGTGGGTGGGGTGTGTGTGTGTGTGTGTGTGTGTGTGTGTGTGTGTGTGTGTGTGTGTGTGTGTGTGTGTGTGTGTGTGTGTGTGTGTGCGTGTGTGTGTGTGTGTGTGTGTGTGTGTTCCTTGCTCTTTGAAATGCTGGTCAGGAATGTGGCTGCTCTCAGCTTGAAGTCGACTGTGGTGGAGTCTGTACATTCTCAACACAGTCAGGAGTCCAGCGCCATCACACAACCTTTTAGAGCAGTCACCTGAGCGCTGCACACACTGACACGAACACACACCTGCAATGTAAACCTGAGGGCTAGCTGGTAATCTTCTTCACTTTAAAAACAGTAATACTTCCACAATTTCTTTTGCTACTGCAAATATTCACTACCAATGACCCTAATGTTCCAAATTTAAATGGTGAATATAAAAGCCTTTGAAAATTTGCTGAGCCATAAGATCAATGAGTATTCCACATTTATTTATTTTTCTATTTTGTACCATTTCTCTGTGACCCTACTGTATATCTACAAGGAATTCTCTCTCAGCAGTACTCCACATATTTGCTTGTAACTCTGATAAATACGTAGCCGAAGTGCAGTGGAATTCAGAAAACGTGGTTAAACTTTAACTCTGGAATAACTTTGGATGAACAAGCTGGAGCACATGACTCGCTGCTCCTTCCTCATTGGCCCCAATGCCCTTTGGCCTACAGGCTAGCAGCAACTCCATCTTCCCCTCTCTCCCCCCTCGCTCTTTTACTTCTCACAACACTCTCTCCATCCTCAGGCCTTTGACCTCCAGCGAATGATGGAGCAATTTAAAATACAGGGCAGCGGATCCTGCCACAGAAAAACATCTGCTGGTGTGACACTAAACTGAAACACACAGTGTCCAATCAATATTTGCCCTCCTCCCCGCCCCGAACCTGTTAGAGATGGTGGGAAACTTCCCATTTGGTGTTGCTTCCTTGTTATTCAAATGTGTTCACTGTGAACAAGGCATCAACCCACTGCAAGTGTCAATAGAAGCATATACTGTCGCAGCAGTGGAGTCTTTTCCCATGTGTCTGCTGTAAAGATAACATTTATCACTGAACGCTGCTGTGAGTTGGAAAATGTTTCCTGGTTTAACCCAATCAGCTCTGATGGCAAACTTATTTACTCATCTTTTTTTAAATTAGTTCTATATTGATGAGAAGTACAGAATCACTTGTATGGTATGAGAATCGAAAGGCAATTAGCTCAGTTTAGCATTAAGTCTGGAAGCAAATGAAATGGTTATTCTGTCTCTGTGTCAGTTTAAAAACATTTCAACCCATTTTGACTCTCATAACGTTACTGTGATTACGCTTCATTCAGGAGAGAGATGTGATAGACTGTCATGAAACATTTACGTTCCGCAGTATGATTGCAATCGGACTGCATTTGCTTTTAGCAACAACAAGATAAATCTCTTCATGGAGTCAAGAAACTGATGGTGGTGGCGGCTGATGACTCTCCTGAGATGGAGGAGGCTGTTAAAGCTAGTTAATTGTGAGCATAACGATACACTGTAGTCCTCCTGATCAAACTTTCATCACAAGTCATTTGGACTTTTTTTTCCATTTGTTGTGACTGAGTTCGTCAGTTACACATCTTGACCTGATGCTAACAATTTCTCCTGCAGAGATTTTATGTTTTCACATTGAGTGCATCAAGCAAATCTTCTGAGGAAAACCTAATGCTCACACGTCTTAATGCAATGCACATTGCTCTGATTCTCTCTGATCTTCTACTTCATTCACCACAACTGTCTGTACAACGGGGATTTTTACTATTTGACTTAATATTTTTGCTTCATTTGTGTGGTTATAGCAATTGACAGGTTGTCAATATGTTACCAGTGGACAGCCCATTTGAAAGATGAACATTCAGACGAGGTATTACCTTAACACTCTCTGCAGCCACAACATATTTGATGGTGCTCCTCAATCACCAAGTTCATTCTCCTGTAAATCTGTGTCCAATCTGTTGCTGGCTGAATGTGCCCTCTGTTATTGACCAGACCATGTCTGTAGGCCAGCTAAGGTGCTTAGGATACCAGAAAATAAACCTTATTAGCTCAGTGAAGACAACTCATATGCTTTAAGGGGATTACAACAAGGCCCCTCCCCCTGACATCTTTTGCTTCTTAACATCTTATTGCTGTAATGCTCACAAGCTAATGAGCTAAGTGTCTTCTTTAGCTCATCTGTCCTGCTGTTGGTCTGGACATTGTTGAGGACAGCTATCAGACATTCTGTGTGATGACAATTATATTGTGCAGAAGCTCTTGAGTTAAAGTCCGACTTTCACGTTTAGAACATTAGCGAATTTATTATTACTCAAAGTAATACAAAAGAAGAATCATCTGCAGTCATCACCAATAAAGCCCACCCCTTCCCCCCCCCCCCAAAAAGATCTTACAGCATATTTTAACAGTTTCAACAAAAACTGGACAGTCTAATCAAACGTAAATATGCATAGCAGTACTGTTGCCCCTATTATGAGTTTGTATACTAAATAAATTCATCACTTGTGTCGGGTTAAGTTAAAATTACACATTTTTCAAAAAGTAGAACCATATGTATTTCAAGCAAGTCTCTGCTTGTTTGTTTTTGTACTTAGGTTCAATCAGCGGTGAGAAAATATCAAACCAGTGGCTGCATGTAAGGTGGAAAAAAATCAATTCTTGAACAGGAAACATGTCAAAGGCTGGACGGTCTTTTCAGAAGAAGAAGGTCTTTTGTCACTGAAGACATGGGTAACAATTACTTCCAGTCTGAAAATACAGCAAAGTAGATCTGAAGGTGCTTGTGTGAACATGTAGCAACGAAACAAGCTATTACCTCAGTTTAATGTGGATTATCAAACTGATTTCATGGAATAAAGACATGTTTTGACGTTCCATCACTTTTTAAAAAAAAACATCTTTGTTTGAACATGACAACTTCCCCCAAACAAGCATTTAATGAAAATATAATCGACCAAGTTGGTGTGAGAGAAGAGGATTCAAAGGACAGGGCTAGATGGAGGAAATTGATTTGCTGTGGCGACCCCTGAAGGGAAAAGCCGAAAGGAAAAGAAGAAGATAATCGACCTACTTTGACAGACATTATTTTAGCATTAGTTTAGGAAAACCTTACCTGTCTAGTTTTGTAATAGTGCTCATTCCTTTTTATTGTTTTATTGATTTATTTCTTACATCAGTAACTAAAAGCTAGATTATACCTTCTTGCTTCATGAAAGGGTCAAATTTCAAGCATCAGCCTATGAGCAATAGGAAAGATATTCCTTTAATAGTGGCCTGAGCATGACAAACCCCAAATTTGGACTCCCTTCAACCAACATCAAGGGTTCACAGTCGGTGGGAGATGTTTGCTGTCATTATCTGAGTGGGCGAGAGCAGAAAGCGGATGTGATCGGCTGTTTGATTGAGGTCAAATCTCTTTCGTGCTTCTTAGTGCCATTTGTGGCCCATTGTCCTGACCTCTTCATCGGTTGGCCCATGTCCATAAGCCGGACACTGAGGCGTCACGTCAGCCTGGCAACCTCCCAGGGCACAGAGCGGAGAATGGAGAGATATAGAGAGGAAGAGGAGATGAGAAGGGATATGAAGTGGTTGTGACAGGTGAGCTAATAGCTTTGAGGAAGAGAGGGCATGGGGATGAAGGCACAGCCTGTGATCTCTTTATACAGCTTACAGAGGGACAACTTATTAAAATGAGGAACGGATGCAGTGAGTAAATGAGTTGACCTAAAACCTCTGGGTCACTGCCCCCCTTCTTGTGCATGTGCATGTGTGTGTGTGTGGGTGTGTGTGTGATTCCATCCACCCCCACACTCATTGACAGCCTTTGCCATTGTCTAATAATGGTTTGGGTACTTTTCCCAGGCACTGAAAGACTCCCTGATCCACAGGCACCGATGGCAGCTGATAGATGTGTGTGTGTGTGTGTGTGGGGGGGGGGGGGTGAAGATGTCCAGATATATAGAGTTTAAAAGTTACTAGATGAGATCCTCACTGCCTTCCATCCAACAAACGACTGCTTTGAACACCACAATCTGTCCTCATGTACTTTGTCTGACCTCTTTATCTTTGGTGGTCATTAATGCACTTTTGTTTCAATGCCTTTATGTTATCACACACACGCAGACGTGCAATACATTTATCAGGAGCAAGATTAGATTAGATATTTCCTACTTTCATGTTGGATAAGGTTAAAACAAGGTGTGCATACACACGTTTGCATATACACACAACACAAAGGCCATAATGTATTGTTACTTGGGATAGGATTTGATCATGTTTAGGATAAACTATTATCAGTCAATTATGTAATTTTGAGTCAAGTTTGTGGCACTATTTTCTGGTTTTGTGGAACTTTCATTTGACACATAATTGCTATTTACATAACAAGTTTTTAAATGAAATAATTACATCACTAAGTGGTTAAATTTAGCTCCATCAGCTCCACCAACCATCTTCCGGGATGCAGTAAAATCTGACATGGTAGATTACCAATTATGATGTCATGTTTCACTGCAGAACGAGTTTTCTTTTAAATAACATTTCAATTGCACTCCTTTTTTTTAATTTTTATTTTACGTTGCTACTTATTTATCCCATTACTGAATAACTGGACATCTATTAAGACATGCATAATAAACAATACCTTTATCCCCCCTCTTTGATTTAAGAGTCACCCAGAGGTTACAACGACCATGTTGCCTAAAAATACGTTTGATGAAGTCAAAAGCTTAACATTGATCTCAGAGAGAGTGAACACAAAATGGAATGATAATTGTATCTCCTGCTCTAATGGCAGCTATTACAACAATAGTGACGATGACCTGGAGGAATAGGGGGAGCGGCGAGGTCAGGCCTTCTGCGATGACCTCTGCTCGGGAAAGGGCAAGCTCAGGCAAAAGTCAGGGCGTCAGGGCTCGCCACCTCGTCTGGCGCACTGAACTCGCCATTCACAGGCTAACACAACAGCTAAGCACCGCTGTGACCCTGTGGGTGTGACACTCAACCTTTGCCTTAACCTCCTGACCGCTGGTCACAGCTGCAGCTGACTGCCTTGAACAGGGTCAGGGCAAAGGGTGAGCTGGAGAGGGGGGGGGGATTGATAGAGATGATTAAGAGATGAGTGAGGAGAGGAGATGTAGGGAGAGGAAATTATGGTAGGAATGAGTGGATAAGTGAACCATATCCAGAGGAAGGTAAGAGAGAGCTGGACCTTAAAAGGTCGCTCAGGACCTTTAAATGCAACAAGTATTACTTCCTGAAAATAGCTCAAGGTCATCACATCATATTTAGTGTAATATTACAAATACAGCATAACAGGGAGTAGGGTTTGTCAGAGAGCTCCAACATATACACATATAAAGTCTTATTTGCAATTATGAGCAATTCGAATATATAATTCAGCTGCAAATTATGATTATTTATTGATTCATCTTATTTGCATCAGGCTCTGTTTTCGGGATTTTGGGAGCACAGCTGCGTATCCATAGAAACCTTTGTGTGAAATGTGATGTTGCCTCATGTGATGTCATTTGAGTCAGTTGAGAATACAAGTTTGAAAAGAGAAGCAATGTGCAAGTCTGAGAACATGACATCTGAATTTGATTAGATGATTGATTGTGAAGTTGCATCATGGGTAACGTAGGTTTTGATAAGGAATACGACGGAATGAATCACCGCAAACCAAGAGCTAATTATTCTCGCTGGAGTCCACAGAAACAGTTTACAACATTAGTTTAATTTATTGATTATAAATGTAATACATAAATAATATACTGTGGTTCCACTGATATACAAGCATCTTTTGAGCATGTTTATTAAAGGGAAAAAGAAAGAAAGAAAGTCATAAAGAGCGTGAAAAGGAGAATAAAAGTACTGAAAAGACAAATGGGTTTGCATCATGTGGACCATTGTCCAGGCCCCCATCCCCCTTCTCAGATTCACAGAGTTTGCTTGTCTGGGAAAAATGACATGTGCACTCTCGAGGTCAGCCCCCCCGAGCTCTTGAATGAGCCTTGAGCCAGATATTCATGACTGTAGGTCAGCTGTTTCACTAAAATGCGACATGTGTCTCATGATGCGTGACTCCTGTCAGACAAAATAAAAGGTAATAGCTCGGTCAGGTTATTGCTGATTTTTACAAGGGTTGAAACAGCAGATCTGATCATGTTTTGCTGCCCTGCATTATTGATGCTCACATCTCAAAAGCAACAGAAGATCACTGAGAAAATGAAAAATAAGTGAAAATGAATATACATCTATATACAATGACAAAAAATCGAGTAGAAATACATGTCAGGTAACAAAGTTAGGATTCTGTAGCTTTGATTACGGCTAATACAAAAGCTAATATAAGCATGTTGGTATGTTCATGTGTAATATTTACAATTTTCACAATTTTAATTTATTATTTTAGTGTGCTAACATTTGCTAACAGAGCACTGATTACACAGTAGATCTGGATAGGACATCATAACATTTGTGGCTCACCAAAAACATAGGTAGCTCCTCAAGGCACCACACATATCAATACTTCAATCCATTCAATCCGAAAAAATATGACTAAATTACAGTTCTGCAGTAATGAGGCTGCTCCGTGGCTGATTTAGCTGTCTGATCGAACACACGATCAAAGAACAGTCTCTTCCCTCCGACACTCTGAGGCCTCTCCTGAAGCTTTGGGTGGTCCACTCTGGTGGGGGTGACTCTCCGTCATGGCTGCCATTCTCTGCTCCAGCCTCCACACCTGTTCCCTGTACTTCCTGCGAATCTGCCGGTAGGAACTCAAGGCTTTACTGGAATGGAAGGAACCCACAAGGTTTCAGTTTACCACCCCCTCAATAGCAAGGACACTGATGAATACTCCGTCTTGGATTGGGTTACAGAGGCATAAAGGTGACAGTTAATGAAGACAAAAACATGTAGTTGAGTTCTTTTCTCTGGAAAATTACCTGTGAGCTTGAGTGAGCCTAGAAATCTGCTCTCCATTGTCCCTCCTTTGGGGGCTTGTTTCTGACAGAGCTGTGTCCGAACAGTCCGGAGGTAAAGCCAGTCTCTTCTTCAGGGCTTGTTCCCTTGAAAGAAAAGTAAGATCAGATGATCGGAAAATCTCAATGGTGAGAGTTATGGACTAAATAATCAATTATCAATCTTTTTCTTGAAAGAATAATAGTTGTTAAACTGTTAAAACACTGTTACAACTGAAAGTCCTGCATGACATTTTTTATGCAAATCTAATTATGAGTCAAGGAAAAAGTTTTTTCCACAAGTATGAAATGGCATTGAAAGAAAAGACTCAAGTAAAATAAATATAAGTCTCTAAGCCTCATACTGAAGTGCAGATGAAACAGAACCGACAGAATCATGGCAGCGTGCTCCTTGTTTTTAAGGCACTCCAAAATCTACACTACATTAGTAACACCATAAACTTGATGACCTTAGAGCTGATGTCTGAACACCCTTGCTTTATGTGAGGGTGTGTTGTACACAAGGTCAGATTGGACAAAGGATCCACAAGTGTTCATTTTCTACTGGTAGTTGTTCCTAAGCAACAGATACAGTAAAACCAGTCAATAGGTAGCAGAATCATTCATTTTCTATGCACTGTTTAGTGTAGCGTATCATAGCATAGCATAGCATAGCATGTCCAAATAACTCCCACAGTGACTAGTTCAGGCTCTGTAGGGCACTGGCGTCGCGCCCAGAGTGTCACATGGTCACACCCCCAGTCAGCTGGGATAGGCTCCAGCAACCCGCGACCCGTGACGGAGAAAGATGAATGAAGAATGAAAATGAATGAATGAATGAATGAATGAATGAATGAATGAAGATGACCATTCCAGACTGAGTTTATCCATCAATGTATGTTCTTATAGATGAGAAGAACAAAATCTGATTATATGCCTTGCAGGTCACGTGTCTGTTGGAGCCTACCTCAGCGGACTACTGGCGAGAGGCAGGGTACACCCCGGATGAGATGCCAACTCACCGTGGGGCCAAAATATAGAAAAACAACTCCACACACTCACAACTACAGACAATTTGGTGTAACTAATTCAACTAAGTTGCATGTTTTTGGAGGTGAGATGAAGCCTGAGAACCTGGAGATAACCCACGGGGAGAACATACAAAATCCACACAGAAAGGAATGAAACCTACAACCTTCTTGTTGTGAAGCAACGAGGCTACCCTCTGGGCCAGTGTTCTGCCCTGGACTTATCTGTTACTATTATCACTGTGCTTTGCTGTAGTTTTTTTAATTGATGCTGCTATTGACAGTAATTTACCTTCAGAGGACACGAACACAGTGTTTGTGCTGTGATTTAGACAATAAACTCGACAAATGACTCACCTCTGCAGGACGACCTGCAGCTCTTTCAGAATGGCTCTGGTTCGAGCCACGTCCCCATCACTTCCAAGGTTAGCTACAGTTTCACAGAGCCTCTGAAACATAACATTCAGTTAGTATGATCTCTTTAGCTCAAATACACCTTTCCAATTACTTCTATGTGACTGAGCACAGAAAGTTTTCTAAACCAGAGGTTCCACACCTTTCAGCTTGCGACATTCAAAGTGATGCAATCTAATTCCAAATCAATTTCAACCAAACAATGATTTAACCTCCAAAACTGTTTCATTAAGACTGATGGACTGATAATATGGACTTGAGTCGAATAAATATAACCATAGAGAAAAATATTTTTAAAGAAGAATGTTTTTTCTATTATCAGTTACTGAGCAAAACCAAGTGATGCTTGGCCTGACCTTGTGCCTCTTATTAAAGTCCATTTGAACCATTTCTATGGAATATTGTAGAAGAAAAAGTCATGTGTAGAAGAACATTTTAACACCTTATGCCCCAAAAAGTACTCTTTCAGCTAAAGTTCTGTCAAGTGTTCTTTCTCACTTGACAATGACAGTGTGTGGTACATTATGAAACTGTGCTGCTGCGATAGGACAGGCCAGCAGAAGACCTTGAAGACCAAAAATACCACATGCCTGGAGGGATTCTGCTTTGGTAGATGTGTGATTTCCCATGTGGGACACCCAGGTTTGAATCGGGTCTGTCACAGTAGACCAACGACCTGCTCCCTCTTGTTCATTTCACCTTGACTTTGGAGTATTCTCTGTTGGTGCTGAGAAATCTACCTGTTGTTCACTCTTACAGTCCTCCAGTTCCTCTCTGAGACTTTCTGGACCAAATGCTCCAGCCCCATCCTGAGCGCTTTGGGCCATTACGCTCCACTCCAGACCTCTCAGCTTTTTCTCTTTCAGGCAGATGAGGCCTCGCAGATCGGCCAACTCCTCCTGAACAAAAGGGGTCGTGTCATAAATCATAGTATAGAATGAGTCCAATGCAAATACAGTAAACCTGTGCTAAAAGACTGGTAACTTTTTTTTAATCAACCAGCAGTTTTTACTGAAACTTTTGGCACACTTGTGAAACATAACAAAGAGAATTTGTAGAATTTTGTAAATGTTTTACAACTTGGGTAACTCTACTAGCCTATCATTGCTTAACTTCTTCTTCTTTTCCTTTTGGCTTTTCCCTTCAGGGGTCGCCACAGCGAATCAATCGCCTCCATCTAGCCCCGTCCTTTGCATCCTCTTCTCTCACACCAACTACCTTTATGTCCTCCCTCATTACTTCCATAGTCCTATACTCTTGGCGCTCCTGTTCTCTTTCTTCGTGCGAACACACTTTCCTCCTCTCCTTCTTCGACCAACAGTAATCCAATTTCCACCGGTAACCTGTAGGTCAACAGCGCCGATGGCGGTCATTGTTAACCCGGGTCTCGACTGATCCGGTATGGAAGTCATAGGTTTGGTTCGCATCTTTGATTTGGCAAAAGTTTTACGCCGGATGCCCTTCCTGACGCAACCCTCTGCTTAACAAAGGCTGGAAACAATGAAACAGCTTGCTGGCTCTGTCTACATGTTAAAGTTTGTGCTCGCCAGAGCCTCTAAATCTCATTACTCGACGGGTTCTTTGTCAAGCAAATCTGAGCTGTGGTTGCTTTGGCAGCATGGCGGTGTGGCGGTTAGCACTGTCACCTAACAGCAGGAAGGCTCTGGGCCTGTGTGTTCCTCCAGTTGGTCTGGATTCCTGCCACAGTCCCAAAACATTGGTGAATTGATGACTCTACATTGTGGGAGCCTATGTGTCTGCAAAGAAAGAGTGAACTGTGCAGAGTGTACCCTGCCTCTCGTCCAGTGTCAACTGGGGTGCGCTCCAGCCCTCGTAACCCTGTAAAGCATAGGCGGTAATACTCGCTGGAAGGACACAGTGGTTCCACAGGGAATGGATTCAATCCAGATGACTGGCTGGTTCAATGGTAGCATTTTCATGACAATTCTTTTTTTGCTTTTAGGATTTGAAGTTTTGGGCTTCTGTAATGATTTGCGTGTTCTTATGCTCATAAAACTAACCCCCCCAAAATCCTTTACCTTTTCAGGTTTCATAAATTAAATACTGTGCTTATTTATTAAAAGCTAAACAAGCTCTTATTCAGTAAAATAAAGCCTTCTGCATTGTTTTCATCACAACTTCAGAGACCCCTACCCTGACAGAGATGAGTTCATGGAAGAGTGATGCTTTCTCTCTCTTGACATCAGGAGGCTTCGTGTTATCTTTAGCCCCATGTCCTCCTCGTAATTCCGGCAGGTGAGCAGTTTTGGGGCTGATTTTTCCTTCAAATCCCAGACTCATCTTCGGTAGGCTGATATCTGCCCTGTCCCTCTTTAGGCACTGAATTTTCTGACGGAGAAAAGCCTCTCGATCCACCAGCTCGGGCATCCTGTGTGGTGAACTGATATTCACACTTCAATGAATCATCTCTGATTGATATTTTAAACTTTTATCTTATACATTTGCAGCTCTGGTCATCACTGACATAATTTCATTTTTCTGAAATTTCTCTTTTCTGCACTTTAAAATGTCACCTCTGGCCTGGGGGAGTGTGTGTTTGCTTCTCCTCTGTGACCCCCGCTGTTGAGAATGAGGTGGACAGTTCCTCTGTTCCCATCTGGTCTGTGTCACTGACCACCTCTGATGGGAGAAAACACTGTGAGCCCACCTGTGTAGTTGTGTGACTTTGAATGACAAGCCTTCCTTTTGTGTATGTAATTGAATTAGACGGCTGAGTTGTAACCAGCATGAAAACACGGCATACAAACACCTGCTGAGTCCATCTGCAGATGGATGTTTTGCTGCTTGGAGGCATCATATAGCGTCAGCAGTTCACAGTAGGCCCCTTCACACTCCTCACTGTCAATCACAACCACAAAGACAACACACAACCTCATCACATAGGAGAAACTACATTAATGCTGTCGTTTTAATAACCTGGATATATCCATTATTTTCTGACGCGTCAAATCACTTTGCAAACAAAGATCAGGGATATGTTTGCAGAGTGCAGACAGGCCTTTGTGCTTGTTTGTGCAGTTCATGTGTGTACCAGTTTCTGAGAGCCATCTGCAGGGCCGAACAGTCAGACTGAAGTCTGTTTAGAGTGAGAAGGATTTGTCTGGACTCTCCCTTTCGTCGCTCCAGAGCTGCGGTCAGACGCTCGTTTTTGGCCCTCAGCCGCTCAATGTACCTGAGATCATGAGGAAAAAGGAGGGAAAGGCAAACTTTTAATCATTTGATTTTAATCAAACAAATGTTTAAGCATATGAAGAAGCACTTCTTCTTGCGGAAAATGTTTTTAGTGTAAATTTAAATAAAGAATATTTAAAAAAACAACAACTCAAAAAGGTTGAAATAGAATTTAAAAACTCAATTTATTGTTTTGTATTAAATACACTCAATCTGAAGACGTTAGCAAAAAAACAAGATTGTCTGCATAATTCACAGTCCTGTTTTCATTATATATAGTCTGAGTGGCTTTGTTAATGAATAATAAATAATAAACGGTTGTACATGAAAATTTTCTCTTCACAAAAAAGGTTGAAGAATTTAAAATCATTTCCTTGTTTATAATGTTTCAGAACCTCCGAAAGCTACAAAACCAAAGCATTGCTATTCAGTAAATGTATTATATGTGATATCACCTGTTGAGTCTCTCCGTCTCAGACTCCAGGCTGATGGGACTGGGACAAGGACTGCAGGAACTAGCAGAACCCAGAGGGGAGCCCTCCTCGCCTACAGACAGAGGTATTACTGCTCTGGCTGCTCTTCTGTAGGGTAAAGGAGAACCTGGGAAGGGAGGAGAGGCCCAGTCCGGGCTGAGAGCCCCAGAATTGGTCTGATGGGAAGAACAAGCACCTGCTCTCCAGAGCTTATGGACACCAACCAGCTGGGAGGGAAGTGGTTAAATGTTTAGTCTTCTATTTTATATTGTGAACTGAACGCAATCTCTTGTAGATACTTCATTTGCAAACATTTTTTAAATTAATTTATGTTTTTGCCATTTTTATATGTCGTACTGTGCAGCAAACAATGACAGAAGAGTATCTCTCACCTTCTTCTTTTCCTCCTCCATCTGGCTGATGGTCCTTTGTGATCTTTCCATCTCCTCCTGATGACTCTGCAAGATGCTCCTGAGAGCAGAATCATGTGTGTCCGGATCCAGGAGGTCCTCCTGATTTTGATCCTTTGACAGACTTGATGGGCATGAAATCCCAAACTCTCTTTCCATGTCTTCTAAAATCTACAACCAGAAATCCAAATTCATTAAGTGCGGTTTCAGGTTTAACATTTGGAATAAGTACAAAAAAATGCTTCACTCTATAAAGAAACTTTTCACATTGAAAGTACTTCTATGGGCTAAAACTTACAATTGCAATCATGAAATTCATTTTCTGAAACGATGCAGGAAATATGAATCTGTTTTCAATAGAAATTGCCAAAGAATTATGGGGATTTGTTGCAGTCTTGATACCTGAGCGGCTTTCACCCAGCTCTCCTGGGCTGCTCTCAGATGCTCTTGGTGCTTGACCTGGTCAGAGGCGGTGATCGGGGCTGCCCAGGACCTTTTACAGCTGATGGAGTCTTCCACTGATGATAAGACTTCCTGGAGTTTTGTCCAGACGACACCACCGCCCCCTACTGGAAGAGTAGCATGGGTACAGTTCAAATATCAGTTGACTATGACTAGAAATACATTTTTATAAAAAAATTACATCCTGTTTCTCCTAAAGATAACATGTCTGCTTTTTTACCAAGTGAATATATGTGATTTTTAGAAAATGTTGTGCTGTTTACTGGTGCATTTATTGATGACATCTAAAGAAAAAGACAAAGTTACACTCAACCTCGGCCGGTCAGAGTAGGTTTAGATGGGGCAGCAGAGTCAGGGCTCCTCTCATTTCTGTCCAGTCTGTGGGACAGCAGGTCTGGAACCAGCGGTCTGGATGATCCAGATGGCCTCATATCCCCTGGTTCACTGCACAATACCAGCAATATTAGCTTTTTTTTTTTTTTGCATGGTAATATCAATAATAATATATTAGTGTCAGACAAGCTCAAAGCAAATCAATACACAATTTATTGATGGTAAAATATGCACAAATGGACATGGTTTAAGCAATTTTTTTTTTAATTAAACCAAATCAATTCATTCTGATAAATCAATCTAATATTCTCGTCTGTGAGGTCACCTCGGTGCCTTTAATGACCCCATCTTCTTATTCAGCTCAGCGATGATGCTGAGGAGTGTGCCCATCTCAGCTTCGCACTGAGCCAGTTCTGCTGGTGAGGGCTCGAGGTTTGTTATGGGGTCAGAGCCCCTGGGGTCGAAGGTCATTTGGTCGATCTGTGTCATCACCTCCCTGTCACGCCCTGACCCAGCATCCAGGCTGTCACATCTGACCAGGCTGAAATCCTACAGGAACATCATTTGGTGAATATAATAGGAGATTTATTTTACCCCTTATTTAAGCTTTCTTCTTGTTTTGATTTGGTTCTACACATACAGTACAGTGCCTTGTATTGCCCCCCCACAAGAACTTTTTGAAATTTTGCCACATTTCAGGCTTCAAACTTAAAGATAACAAACTGAAAATATTTTTCATGAATCAACAACATGTGAGACACAATCGTGAAGTGGAAGCAAATGTATTCAACATTTTATATTGTGTTTGCAAATAAAAAACTGAAAAGTAGGATGTGCAAAAATATTGGCCCCCTGTTCTCTCAGCTCAGCTAAACGACTCCAGAAGTTCTCTGATGACTTCTGAATGATCCGATATTGACCTAAATGACAACAATGACAAACAGAGTTCACCTGTGTGTCATTTGGTCTCACATTTGCACGTCCTACTTTTCCGTTTTTATTTGTTAACACAATATAAAATGTTGAATAAATTTGGTTCCACTTCACGATTGTGTCTCACATGTTGTTGAATCTTGAAAAATATTCTCAGTTTGTTATCTTTAAGTTTGAAGCCTGAAATGTGGCAAAATGTCAACGAGTTTTTGGGGGGTTAATACTTTCGCAAGGCACTGTATATGTGTAACACGTATGTTTTTCTATCTGTGAAGAATCAGCGTTTGGTAATGAGTGGTTAATAAATAAATCTTGCAAAATAAAACTGAAATTATGCATCTAATTAAAAATCTACTACACTCTTGAACTGTCCATTGTTTCTATTGTTTTAAGCAGCGGAAAAGGAGGGAACTAAAACATCCTGAAATCCAACTTCCTGCCTGGCAAATATTTGCATTCCAAACCATGTATTGTTGTGAACAGATAATGTCAACTATATATCTGAAATATGAAATCAAAACGAAACGTTTACCAGACAATACCAAGAGTTTACCTTTGGTATTATACAATGACTGTGTTTTGATCCGAGACATTCTAACAGGTCTCATACAAGCGATGAGTGTTGACATATTTTAAATTCCTGCAGTCAGTAATATATCTGTTATGCCCACCTATTTCAGTTAAGAATCATTGAATAGCTATCTAAGCAATGAAAAACCATGATAATAACTTTGGTTGATCACAAAACAAACAATCACGTTTATATTTTGTAAGAAAGTCTCAATTTCACTGGAGAATTTGAAGGTACAAACAAGACCTCTTGAGTTAGGTTTATACATAATACACCATAGAAAACATATACATCAGTCAAAATGACAGCTACTTAAGCCATTAATATTTTCAGGACAAACAAACGTACCTCCATAGGTCCTGATGACTGTAGCAGTGATTTGGTTCCTGCTCACTCCTTAAATGTTTTACAAAATGAGAGAATGGTTTCTTCAGTCCTGTTATTTCACGTTGTTAACATTTTCCAATCGTGCCACTGCAGGCTGCTCTCCTCCTGTCTGCCAAACAGTGTTCAGTGTGATGAATGAAGTAAGTGGAAAACACTTAGAAAGTAATCCCACCCATTCCCTGTCACTTTGTGAGCTTTCCTGTTATGGCCACGGTTAGCCTGCATGTGTTTTTATAGTAGTCTGTGCTTTAGCTGTAATGTGTTATTATGTAATGAGTGAAAAAACCACCAGGCTAGACAATGACACTGGCTCCAATAAATATCTTCATGGTTAATCCTTTTAAGCCCAAACAATGGGGTTTGTTTTCATCCATTTCAATTTGTTTTTTTGGTTGTCCACAAGTTTAGACAAATTCAACTTCATGAATTTCCATATAATTTGACCAGAGGACTGAAAAATACGATTCCATAAGAGGCAGCTATCATGATGACAGACAAGGCTACAAAATACATTTTTACAAGGATATGAGTTTGACTCGTATAATGAGGCGTGACTGCACACTATTTAAAGACTATTTTTATTGTAATTGTTTGTGTGTTCATGTATGAAGTTCAGTTTGGCATTTTTCTGCTGGCACGAGAATATTTGCTTGACGTTTTGTTTGAATTAAGTGGATTTATTACAAATTGCAACTTCTAATAGACAGCAGGCGGCGAAAACGCAACCGTCTTGTTAAACTTCATTACCCAGCATTCTCCACGACCGCGATTCCGGATTTGACCATTTCCGGTAAGGAAGTCGCCAAAACAAAGCAAATGATAGCTAGTCATTGAAATATTTAGCCATTTCCAATGAGTTTAACTTTATCTTAACCCCAGGAATTTTTGGTTTGTTATCACGTAAGTTTTCTTGAAACAATTCAACTTAAAGCCATGCATGCAAACAGACTAGACTGCCTTGCTGTCATTTATCTTAAAGCTAACTGAAGCTAACACCATCTCGTTGCTGCGCTGTCAAACATCAGTCCGTGCTAGCTGAGGAGATTCACTGTCCGGCTCTCTGGGCGCGTTGATTCATCAGTTTTTAACTAAATTATTCTTGTCGTTGAGTCAAAAATGTCAAACATAACTAAAAATCTTGATTTTGTTACTTCATACGAACTGAATCAAATCATTAGTGTTAATTTCTTCTTTTTGGTACGATCATGAACTTGATACAACGCTAGTGTAGAAGGTGGGGAGGAAAAACTGAGTGTGAGTGTTTTTGTTTTGTTTATTTATCAATACATTGTTGTCCTCCTCCGATAGTCACATTCTGCGAATCAAGGAGTCCATGTTTTGACTTTGATGTATTCATTAAGTTTGTAATTATAATGTCAGAGCAACTGGGAGGCCACAAAGACGATGCATATTGTGATTGAATATTTGTATTACGAGCTGATGTTTTACCACAAAATGCTATAATGCTATAATTTTTTTAAAATCACAAAAATATAGAATTATCTATCTTGATGTCAGGGTGGATATTAAAAAATACCCGCAATCATATGTCCTAAATTGTTATGGATTTTCTAAGTACAGTATTAAGTCACCCATCCGTTCATGTTGCTCTTATCCTTGACAGGGTCAGAGATAAACCAGTATATCGCATGTACTCATATGGATAATGTGAAAATGCCATGCTGGAAGTCTTGATTTGAAATTTGTTTAATTGTTTTATTGCTTGGCATCACAGGGATGCAATGGGCAGCGCTGTCGCCTCACAGCTAGAATGTTCGAGGTTCATACAACGTAGATGTATTGATCATTCCAAATTGTCAGTAGCTGTGTGCATGTGCATGCATGATTGTTTGTCTCTTGTGCGGCTCCGTGTGCACCGGCGTTATGCCCGGAGTGTCCCCTGGGATAGGCCCTAGCATGGAAGAAGTGAATAAGAAGATGAATGAATCAATGTTTTATTGCTAAATCGTTGTGTCTCTAGCAACCTGTGTATCCATGGAGACACCGGAGCCAGGCCCAGCAGACGGAGAGGAGCGTCTGGTGGAGCTGCGACCTCGGACACGGTCCAACCCCGAGGGAGCTGAGGACCGTCGTAGCAGCACTGGCAGCCTCGGTGGAAACGGTAACGCCAACATCTCTCAGCCCGCTGTCGGCAGTCGTGTTGAGGGCGAGGGCGAAGCGTCAACTAGCGACAGTCCTTCGAGTTCCACTACTACATCCATCTCAGCAGCTGCAGCTCAGGCGGTTGCCCCTGCTGCAGTAGTAACTGCTGCCGGTGCCACAGTACTCATGTCCACTGCTGCTGTCGCTGCCAAAGAGCGGCCGAAGCCCACTCAGCAGCAGTTGTCACTGACAACCCCCGTGCCTCCACCAGCAGAGTACCAGCTCAGAGTTCCCCGTGTTAACTGTCCTGAGAAAGTGGTACGTCCACATGACGGATACAATGTGTGTTACTGTACACGTGAACATTTTACTACGAGTCTTTTACCATTTGGTGTTTTCTTCGTGATAGATAATCTGCTTAGACCTTTCTGAAGAGATGTCTTTGCCAAAGTTGGAATCTTTTAATGGGTAAGCTATACTAATGAAATTGTTTAACACCCGGGGCTACTGTTTTCTTTTGTCACCATTGCCTCGTTTGCCTGTCTGTCCATTCAGGTCCAAAACAAATGCCTTGAATATATGCCAGAAGATGATTGAGATGTTTGTCAGAACTAAGCACAAGATTGACAAGCGCCACGAGTTTGCTTTGGTAGTAGTTAATGATGATGCTCTGTGGGTAAGTACAGGAACGATTTAAAGTCATCCACAGAATCTGTGTTTTGTATGACTCAAATGTTCTATAATTTTGTCCTCAGTTGTCAGGCTTCACTTCTGACCCCAGAGAACTGTGCAGCTGTTTATACGATCTTGAGACCAACGTGTGCGAGTCTTTCAGTATCCTGACCTTAACTATAACTCTATAACAATTAAAATAAAAGCCCCACTCTGAATTTATATATCAGACATAAGTCAGTTGTACTTGTTCAATATTAGCCTTAACTTGACACCAAAGACCTGGAAGACCTTCTTAATGTAATGTAAGTAGGACCTAACTGTTAAGCTTTGAAAGGTTTCACAGGAGACCTCACTGACTGTCATCGCTTCCTCTGGTGTCTTCGTAGTCGTCAGAAGATTGAGCTGCCGTTGATGGAGAATGTCCAGACCATCCCTCCTCCATATGTGGTGCGGACTGTGCTCATCTACAGCCGTCATGCTGGACAGCTTCAATTCAGCCCGTCAGAGGCTTTTAGTGTAAGCATGTGAAGTAGTGACATATTCCTCCGTCCAGGCCTTGAAGTATGAAAACGCTATCTCAGGATGTTCTTGACCGCTTTAAACAATGCACTGCCTGTACTTGTGTCGTGCCACAGAAGATGCTGCAGTCTCCATATTTCTTTTTTGATGTGGTCTACCTGCACAACGGGGCAGATGAGCAGGGGGACGAGACCAGCTGGAGGGTGAGTGAAGGAGTTTTCCGTTTTTTTAGCAGCACATGTGTCGTTGGCTGTGTTCATTATGGTATTTCAGTGGAACAGTGGCCACCTTGCAGTAGTTCTTATATTCCCCCTTTTCCAAAGGAATATAGACGTGTAATAATTACTGCAGATGAACAGATTAGTAGTGGAGCGGCTTCAAGCCTGCAGCTCTGACAGACTGCTGCAGAGGCTCATTTAGACTGTAGATGACGATACTCATGAGATACCAGAGTCTCGGTTGTTATCATTAAGGCTGAGGCTCATTAGTGTGTAATGGTGTTATGCTAATGACATGCAGGGGTTATGTATGCAGTGAACTGACATGGCTGTTCTGGCTGAAGATTTTCAGATCTTGAGTAGTTCGGAGGCCAGTGTTAAAAGGATGGATGGATGGATCCATGGATGGATGGATGGATAGATTAGTCATACTTAAGTCACTGGAGCTACAATAAACAGGCAAATAAAGGTTATGTGAAAACACAATCATTTAGCGCTTGGTAGAGGTTTATTAATGCCACAATAATGATGCATGTCACTCCAATGATAAACACATTGGAGTGACATTGATAAACCACTGATAAACACGTATTTTGAATCATGTGTTTATCAATGGTTTATCAATTACCAACAAAGTTGATTTTCCACAATGATTGGTCCATATCTATTTGCAGTCCAGATAAGTCTTCTCACCTCACATACATACATGGGATTCATTAGAATGACCTTGAATCTGCATGATCTGAGCTACAATTTGGTGGCATTGTAAAATCTGTGTCCTTTTTGTATTACGACACTGAGAACCAATGCATATAAGCTCTCTCCAAGTATACAGCTTGATCTCTCAGCTCTGATTTATGGAGCAGATCGTGGTTTAGTGAGACATAATGGTGGAACATGTCTGAGTATGATTGATTGGCATAATAATAATGCTAAATATAATAATACAAATAATGCTGCTGCAGCCATTAACAAGTAATGAACAATAAATGCAAAACAATCATCTGATGCATAAGAAATGTAAGAAAAAATAACTAAGAGAGAAAATACGTAACAAAAAATAAATATTCCCACCCTGACCTGCTGGTGGCACTGCACCTTTGAATGTATTTAGCTGTCCATCTTCCAAAGTTTGAGGAGAACGGAAGTATGTTGTGAAAGCCTTTATAAATAAAACATCTTGGATATTTTCTGTTCTACAATGTGGTGTGTTTTCTGTCTCCAGGACAACTACACCTCCTTCTGCAACCTGGACTCAAAGGGCACGTGCTACCGCTTCGAAGTCTCTCTGAGTGGACCCGCCATCGAACTGCACAACTGCATGGCCAAACTTCTGGCTCACCCTTTACAGCGACCTTTCCAGAGTCACGCGTCTTACAGCCTTCTGGAGGGGGAAGAGCCCCAGGACATTGAAGCAACAGTCTGACACGGTGCACACTCACAAAGCCCTCTTCCTGGGACATTTACACTGTAGATCATCAGAAAGGGGCATTGCAAGTTCACCTCCATTAACTACTGGAATATATTACTGAGAATATTTGGGAAAAGAAGACAAATTTCTGACACACAATTATTTAAGCCTAATGATTTTTCTAACAAATAAAAGAATGAGTCAGCTGTTGCTGATTCTAAACCTGAAAGGCAATAAAATGTAAATTTGTTCATTGTAAAACTGGTGGATGTAAGGATCATTGGACAGACACAGACCCTGAAAAGTAGGAGGAAGAAAGAAGAAATAGAATAACAAAGAAGGAAAACTTAATGTTTGAAGCATCAAGTATTTGGTGTTTTTTCTTTCACATCCATAAGTCTTGAAATCCACTGTCGAAGTAGTAATATGATTTTCTGTAACATTACCTTTCCTTTTAGTTGCAAAGTTTTTGTTTCAGATGCATTGTCCTGTTCTTTTTTCACTTTTTTGTTTTACGGACAATGTACAGTAAAGCGCTATAATGTTTTTCCTCTCTTTTTATGAGCGTCTCTGTAGCACTGATAAATTCTAGCCGCACCCAAAAAAATACCTGAAAACATATAAAGTTTTCGAAGTGTTCTGTATTAAAAAGCATGTAGAAGATTTTTCACGTGCCTTCTTGGTTTTCACCTGGAGGTGGCAGCAAATCCCCTCTAGAGGAAACAATGTAGTTACTGTATAAAACATATGGTCCATTAATCAGACAACACGTTTTCTAACGACTTATATCTGATCATTTTTGTCTTTTTTGATCAGCTTTTACAAACTAAACTTTTCATTTCTATTAATAAGTAAAATGCTAAATTCTGAGTCTACAGCTTTGCATGATAAAAATTAATTGCAGTCACTGCCAAAAACAGTATTAGCTATCACATATGACATGAGTAATACTTTAAATGGCAAAGATAAGCCTTCCTTTGAGCTTAAAGATGTCTCGTCGGTAATCTAAAGAGGGTTTTTCTAATCTCCATCTTCACCCATTTGGTTTCCTGTGTTTGTTAGAAGCTGATCTGATGTCTGTCCTGGCTGTTTCTGTCTTTCTACCATACCTTCATAAATAATTTTTTTCCTCGGTGAGGACAGGTTGTCAGGGAGACAATGGGGAGCAGGAAAACCCCAGGCTCAGAGGACCTCTCCCCTTTCACACACACACACTTGTCCGGCTACTGCCGACGTCATCGCCTCAGATAACAGCACGTGGGGATCCAGTGTGTCTGAACTGCAGGGAGAATTTGTTATATCCTCATCCCCGAAGAATGACAGTTCCCTATTGTTTTCAGTTTTTCACTCCTCCATTGCCATGACTCCTTTCCGTAGTCTCCTGGAACAGGATATGGTGGATTTTTTTTTTGTTTTGTAAATTCTCCTTTTACTCCTTAAATGGTTTACATTGTTTATCCGTCGTCGGGGGAGTGTGGCCAAGAATGATGTGGTGTTCTGAGGTGGCTATATTTAAATGGGACCCAGATGGGCGACCTTTCCTGGTTGATTTTATATAACATGCAGACAGGGGTGGAAAATCACCAAACTCATAACCTCTGCACAGATGCACACGTTTGAGATTTATAATGCAATTTATCATTGATGCGGTTTTTGTTTCATAACAGTTATTAGATGCAAATTTCTAGGTGTGATAAAACAGAATGCATGATGCGTCAAATTGACTTCAACAGTTTTCAATTAAATGCCTGCAGCGCATCACCTACAAGTTGGGGCGGTGGTAACAAAAGATGGAAATGATTGGATCAATCCCCAGTTAGAGAGGTTACCTAGCTCACAGGTAATAGCATCCTGGAAAAGCTCAGTCATGCATTCAGTGGTCAGATTCACCAATTTAATTTAATTTAATTTAAATTTTCTTGAGATAGAACTTTTGGTTTGCTCAAAAACACTTAAAAAATTAAGGAATGTAAAGTATTTGTCGTGACCACCTTCATTGTCAAAATCAGCCTTATATTTTAACACGATTATTTTGTCAGTTTTTGTGACGATATTAAGCGATGAAATTTCCTCCTTAAAATACTGATTTTTGGAAGTCATCCACTGACGTAACCAAATCCTATGCGTGGAACCTCATATGCACCTAAATGAAGTTTTTAAAGTTTTTGAAGTGAGTTCAGAACATGATCTGATGGAGAAATGAAACACTTCAGTGTCTTTCTGTAACTATGAAAGTTATACAAGAGAATCCGATGATTTATAAAGGAGTGTGGAGAGTACAGGTTATTAAAAGAAATCCACAGATTGTCAAACCTGCTGTGGAATAAACAGACATAAATCCAACTTTTCTAAGTAGAGATTTGAAGATTTGCCTGAAGGGGATCTGATGCGATGTGATTTTGTTCTAACCAGGAGGCTGTAACTGTGACAGAGGTCGATGAGGGAGGAGAGGGGAGGGAGGAGAGGGCCGGTCCAGGATGGACTGGAAGTGTGTCTCCAGCAGCATTTATAAACATGGCCTCTTTACCCACCTAAGGGTTATTGTTTACATACATCCATACGCACCAGTCCTGCCTTTACATCTCTGCAACCCTGAGAGCTGTAGAACGCAGACGTACCCACATCACCGCTGCTCCTTCTCCTACATCAGCTTCACTCCTTCAATCCTCAGCAGCTGCTTTACAGAGAGGATCACATCAGACAAGGAAACCCTCGAGGATTTTAGTCAACTAATTCCTACTTAGATCTTCCAAATTCTGCCGCCACCATTTCACCTCCAACAGTCATGTACAGCTCCAACTACTCCCGTGCCAAATTTCGGCATGAGGCGAGGGAGCCTCTGCACCACCCCAAAGGGAAGAGCTGTGGCTACTACGTGAGGATCATCTTTTTCTTCTCCTCGCTGATCCAGTCTCTCATCATCGTCAGCCTGGTGCTCTTCCTCATCTATGGACAGCCTGAGAAGTCTGCAGTGGAGCAGAGGGTCAAGGTAAGGAGTTTCTTTTAATCTGATTGTATTTCTGAAGGTATGACTTGTTTTTGAATCACTGAAAAATGCTCAATTTTGAATGATAGTTTAAGTCTTTTCCACACAACGCTCTCAAACCAGACCCTGTAAATGAAATGGATTTACTTCTGTAAATTCTGCAGCTTTTGATTACAGCAGCATCAATCTGCTGCATGTTTGACATGTTCTGCAACTGAGAATGAACTCTACCATAAGTCTATTACTGATGTCTCCTGATGAAGCTGAGTCGCTGAGTAATGTGTTGTTACTCTGAAGGAGTTGGAGATCAACAACAACAAGCTGGGCGAGAACAACATCCAGCTGAGAAAGGAGAAGGCCGACCTGGCGGCTCAGCTGGGAGCTCGCACAGGTGAGAGAGACGGTCTGCAGAAAGCGATCGAGAAGCTGAAGACCGAAGCCAACATGACCGAACATGTGCTGAAAGGAAAACTGGTGAGTGGACGACTGCAGAGGTCGTTAAAACATCCTGGGAAGCAGGGCATTTTGTGCAGCCCTTAAGCGGTTTTTAATGCGACTTAATCACATTCGGAAAAAATTCTCCTTGCTCAGGGTTAAAACAAGGACTTTTTTATCTGCAAATTCTACAACATGATTCTTTCCGAAGGCATTGTTGTCGTCTTCCTATTGGTTCCCACTGGTGGGGAAAGTATTTCTGGTGCTTTGTGAAAATGTCCCACAATAGAAGTTTTGTTTAAGTATGTGATCCAAGTAATCAGGATGTCATTACAGTTTTATGACTTGCAGATTAATTCAGATTTTTACTTTCACAATTGGTTGAAGTGGATTTTACATCTTAATTGAAAATGATTTTGAAAACTGTACTAAATTTCAAACTAGTTTGTCAAACGATAATCTGTAGATCCACTGAAGTAACGCTGGATACTTTCATCTACAGCAAATCATCACATTACAAAGATTTGATTGAAACAAATATAATTACTATGAATACACTATGAATGTACTGCATTAGTCATTGAGTACATGAGAAAATTACTTATGAAGGCATAAAAATAAACCCCAAAAAAGATTAATAATTGCATGAATTATTTGCATTTGTAGGAAATCTGTGAGAAAAAGAGTGCGACAACACTCAGCATGATAGCCCGGCGTCCCACCACCATGATGCAGCCTCCTGTTCTCGTCACCAGCAGCAGTATGTACTTTAATACTGATAGCATGTGGTTTGTGTTTGTCGACAAGCAAATAGTTTTTTACATAAGTGAAGAACAAATTTCACAGTTTTGTGTTTCATCCACCATAAATTACTTTTATACAGTCGATTTGGTGGCTTAATTTCCTCCCTGTGATAACAATGTTTGTTTTTTTGACTGAACCCTTCAGGTGAGTTGAAGACTCTGCAGAGCCTCAACGCCCAGCAGAAGGCCATGATAAACCTGATTCAGGCAAACTTCACCCAGACCGTTCTGTACCTGAGCCAGGAGAGAGACATGGCCCTCAAAGACCGAGACAAGCATCACCAGGATGCCATCATCCAGCGCCGGGAGAACACCATGCTGGCGGAGCAGCTCACCATCTACAGCAGGTAGCGTCCGTTTGTCCATCAGCCTCATAGCTGAACTCGCAAACATGAAACGTGACTGATCGGCTTATGTTTTCATCATCAGGAAGTGCAAAGAGGACTTCGCTCATTCTTTGGATGGAATCAAAACGGTGACCAGGGATTTCCTGAACAGGATCAACAATCTTTTTCCCAACCAGATGACCTTTCACCTCACGTGTGACAGTCAGAGGGAACAAATGGAAATGTTACGAAACAGCTGCACGAACCTGTCCAGAGACGTGGAGAATAAATTCCAGCTGTATCTAAACAAAGTGGGGGATAAGGTGAGTACATTGTGTTTTATGAGTGTTCTTTTTAGGTATCTCAAAAAGTAATTAAAATACATTTTTGAGATACCTAAATGGAAAGATGATTACAAATTTGATCTTTGGAAAATGTCACATATTTCAAGTTTATTGTGTGTCATTTATGTCAAATCTTGTCTGTCAAAAGTATATTAAGCTGTCAATAAAACTTTTTGGTGGGGTAAAAAGTAAAAATGAGGTGGAACAAAAAAGAAAAAAAATTTCATGAAGTAACTGTGAACCTTCTGCTACACAGCTGTTGAGTAGTAATCTCAGTGTTCTTTCCACCACTGTCCTAACCTCGCCATAAAACGTGATGGAATATTCCACATAACAAACGAGATGGGAAATTAGTTTCTCATGGGAGGAAGTATATCCTCTCCATCAAATGACAAATCTAGCTAAAGAGACAGACCAAGGCAGGGCCAGGGCAGAGGTGAAGTGTCTGGCTCTGCTGACCAAGCAGTGATTCACAGAAAAAAGATGGAAGTTCACGTTTCATTGCTCTTATCAGACATTTTTACCTTTTCAAACAAATTAATCAAATGTCTTCTTCTTAAAACTACAGTGGCTCTTGCTGTTTAATCACTTAATCAATTCATTTAATTTCTACAAAAATCCCAAGAAAATAAATACACGCTAGACAGAAGGGAAAACAAAATTAAAACTACAGGATTGCTGTACCAATTCCACCTTAAATTTAAGGGTTGTCACTAATTTCATTTTTTATTTTATATACTTAAATGACCCCCTAGGGGAAATTAGTGTCACATTCTAGTGTTAGTAATTTGCATGCATACATATTAGTGTGTACAATCCCTGAAGAAACAAGCACACTTAAGGGGCCTGTAGGCATGCAGGGGCAGGTAGAGTGGCGGGCAGCTCCTGCCTGTAGCGCCTAAATGAGCAACTTGTAAGGGGGAATGGAGCTGTCAGCTCACACTCCGGGTGTTTTTTAGGCGGGAGCCGGAATCAGACTGCCGATCTTGCAACATTAGATGACCCGCTCTACCACTGAGTCACTGCCGCGCTCTACAGTAGCTCTTGCTCTTAGCTAAAGCTAAGTTTGCTTATTGGCAAATCTGCCTATTGGTTTCTGAATGTATTGATCGATAACATTAAAAGCTTATAATAAATGAAAAACGCCTTTCATATTTACAGTACCTGAAATGCTTGTCGATGTCTTAAAATGTCTTCTTTTTCTCACCAGCAGTTAAAAATACAAAAAAAAATAAAAAAATCTGTTCATACAAAAATGAGGAAAACAACCAAAAGTTATTGCTGAAGGAACTGGAACCGAGATCCAGGAGAGATCCTGTCCAGAATTTTAAATTTACTAATAAAAATATTCACTCTAAAATCATTTTGAAAATGCTGCTCCTTCATTTTTGAACTACCAGATGTCTTTCCCTCAGTTCCATAGATATGAGTTGTGTCCATTCAGTATAGATTTAATTCTTTTACCGGCTGTGCTACAGGTTTTCCAATGTGAAACTGAGGAAAATGCACATGATCAAATACAGTTCTTGATAAAAGAAGACAAAAACAATTATGTAAGAAGGCACCATTTGGAAGCACAATCAGTGGGGTGCATTCCTAAATCCACACACATCACTTCTGACTGACCCTTCACCTTTTGCTCAGCCTCCGTGTGAAAGAAATAAACATGGTATTGGTTGAGACATATGTCACATTTAATCTTGAGATGACGTCCTTCTTCTAGGTGTCTGAAATCCAAGCCCTTTCCAGTCAGCTGGAGGTAAAAAACGCACACCTGAATACTGACTTCCAGCAGTGTGAACGCAGTCGTAACGAGGCGATCGCAGACGCCGCCAAGCAGCTGCAGCTCAAGCAAAAGACTCACGACGACCAGGTACATTACACGTATGAGTGGTAACCTAGTCTTGTTTGAACAGTAAACCCCCATCATGAAGTGGCGCAAGAGATACAAACAAAAATATAAATAGAACATTTGATTTTATTCAGGTGGAGAAACTCCTGCTGGAGCAGAACCGGCTGAGGGAACAGAAGAAGCTGCAGGAAGACAGTTTAGCCCTGAGAGAAAGAGAGCTGCAGATGCTCCAGCGGATGGTCGCTGCTCAGGCCAAGGTAGAAGACACACAATGGAGCAGCTGTTTATGTGTGTGTATGTGTATGTGTGTGTGTGTGTGACACACAGCAATGCGTTCACATCCGTTATGAACTCAGGACACATGTTTCACTGCACATATTCAGTGTCAAAATCCATTTGACTAAGTGTTGAAAACTTGTGAACACAGGGTAGAAAAATACTTTCAGCACTATTTGATATTTTCAAAATGGAAAATAAATACACACATACATATAAAATTCCCAAAATATAAGGTTTCATGAAAAATATCAGCAGTTCAACCATTTTTGAGTGTTGTTCTAGATACCTGGTATATAATAAGGTAGCACCTACACTTGTTGTGTGTAAAAATTTAATATTAACAAAATATTAATCAGCTTTGAAGAAACTACCTCTTTTCTTTTGTGGTGGGCGACTTTAATGACTCTCTAAATGTTCTGGCTGAGTCAACACACAATCAGTCCGTCAGGGGATTCATGCTGACAACCAACCGGATCAGAACTTCTTCTTTAACCTACCGGGTCGTTGGTCATCTGAAAAAAATGTTCCCAATTCTCCCACTTGGCTCCCAGACAGAAACCATCAAATCGTTTTGATAGGATTTACTCTATTGTTTACATGGACAGTAGTGCAGCTGTGTGTGTGTATGTGTGTGTGTGTGTGTGTGTGTGTGTGTGTGTGGACTCAGCAGAAAAGAGGAATCTGAGGGCAGCAGCAGGAAGGATGGACAGGCCAGATAACACAGAACAAACATTTTACGGAGGCATGAGTTCACTAAACGTCCCGTGTCGAACTCATAGGTTATTAACGACCAGTTTAGGCATCCGTGTACAAGTGACGTTATTCCAGTGTGATATCTGTGTGTGTTGTTATATAACACAGACATCTTGCTTTTCAGCCTGGTGCTCCCAAAGCTTCCTCTGTCCAGGGAAACCCACAGCAGGTGGGACCTCCTGTCATCAGCAAAACTCCAACGGTGAGCGGAAAACTGATGATGACTAATGCTGGATTGGATATCATTAGGTTTGAAGGCATTTAGTCACAGTACAAAATATGGTCAAACTTGAGGATTGAGATAATGAAAAGATGGCTTGAGGATCATGAATGTCCTGGAAACTCCTCCTGTAGACATGTTTCAGTCTGGAAAGAGCACATCCATCCTCACTCTGTGTCTGCGTCTCCTTCCTCCTATCGTCGTCTCTCTTCTTTACACACTTTGCATCAACATCAGTTTACGTATTCATGTTTTGGGGAACAATCTAGTTACTATTTGGTGATAATCTGTGTCGTCCGACAGGTCAGATGAGGTGAACCAGCAGCCTGAAGACTGGAGGAATCATCTGTGAGCAACAGGGAACATTTTGCCTTTAGAGAGTTTCCTAAGGACATGTAGATATTTCGGATACACATCCTGTAAATACCCTGGATCCCATGTGAATGGAATAATTTCTATTGTTGATCTGTGCATGCTTTAGTGATAGGGATGGTTTATTTTTTGTTGCTTTCTTTTTATTGGTATTTGATTTGAAACATTTGCTGTGAAAAGACTTGGCCTCTAACCAGAGATATGTAAAGTGTTCCTTAACGTTACTGTAAATAGTTCTTTAGCGTGTGACTGACTGTGTTCTGTTTAGGGAAGAATTAAAATTACGCTAAATTCAAAAACAACTCCCTCCTATTTATCTCCTCAGTGTTTTGTCACTTTGCCATGAAAACACAACAAAGCCTCAGACGAACCTTTTGGCAGCAACGGCTCACTGGAAGGCAGTTATTCTTAAAATAGCCAGATTTATGTTTCCGAAAGAACATAATTATCTACTGCAATAGACAATAAGTCATAAACGCATCATCACATCTGTGGTTTCTAGCACTGTGTGTCAAATATAAGATGAAGTTTTGCTTGAATTATTGTATTTTTCATGGCTGAAAGCCGAGACTGTAGGATTAATGTCATTTTAATGATGCATTTTACAAGCTTATTAATGTAGCTGCTTTATGAAGTGTACTAAACCTTTACAACTTCCTCTTCCTGTCTGTGCTAGGCAGTTAGCACATATGGTCTGTCAGCACGCAGTAGAAGAAGAAAACCTTCCATATGTTCTATTATAACAACAGAGTGATTTAAAACATTTTGTATAATCAGTTCTAATACAGGAACAGGCCTGAGGGTAACATGATGGAGGGGATATGGATAAAAAGAAAGTCACAGTAACAACTATGCAGGAACAAAGTGTTAAATTCCAGGGTTAGATTGTTGAGGGTCAAACTGTCCAGTTCGATTTGTCTCACGTAGAATTTGGCTTTTTGTCATCCAAGTCTTTTCTTTTCTTAGCAAAAAAATAGATTACTGTAGTTTGTTTTCTGTGGGTTCATGTTTAATTACGCAGAGATTCATAGCAGAAAAACGAAAGAAGGCTGAGTATTTTATATTTCAGTTACTTTTCTTATTAAAGAATAGGGTGATGCTGCAGTTTCCAATTCGTACCGTATTTTTTCTCAGATTTCCTGTGAACATCCAGGAAGCTTCTCCTGGACGTCTAGACAGAACAATTATGCGAGATTCCCTCGGTGTTAAATAAACCATAAAGATACACTCAACCTGCCTCATGTCCTCAGGACGTCCTTTGTTTAACATACAATGTCTTGGCTCCATTTATAGACCCGAATAAAAACACAACTTTAAACGAACAATTCCCCTAAAAATTGAGAAGTCTTAACCGTGGAAGCAGTAGCGTGCACCCCCCCCCTTTGCCTTCTGAGGTGGGGGCACAACCACCAACGTTTGAGGGATTACACAAAATCTACCTGACAGATTTTCATGAAACTTGGTGGGATGGTTGTGTGTCTGGCAGAGAAGAACATGTTAAATGTTGGAATGGATCCAGAGTTATACTCAAAAGCTTTTGTTTGTTTGATTGTTTGTACTTCAGAAAACTTAAAGCAGAATCTTACAGCCGTGAGAATCTCTAGAAGGCTGCTCCGAGTTAAATATGATCGTCAACACATTTGACCGGCTGGTGGGGCTACAGGAACCCGAAACTCATTTGGATTCATCCTCAGGTGACCCTGACCCTAATTAAATTAAGAAATTTCTGTCATCAAACATGCCCGTTTTTCCATTAAGTGTAACAAATAAAGACAACATGGAAAGCACTACTTGGAAAATGTACCTTTTGCTTAAACATATCCTACTTTGTAATTAATGAGGGAGAACATGAACAACAATAAAATGGTTGGCAGAGCAGCATGGAAAGAGGAAAGGCCAGGTAGCCGAGACGGAGTCCAGAGAGACAAAAAGGAGACTGTCGGTTTTGCTGGTGGAGAACAGGGTAGATGTCGTCAGAGACTGGGAGAGACGAAACCGACTCGGGAAGAAGTGTTCGGAGTTCAACGAGGAAACATAAATATTTGATCCAGGCCAGATTGACAGGGGAACAAAAGACTCAGCACTGCCTCCAGAAAATGTCCCGTGTTCCCACAGAGCAGAGAAGGGTGATGGGTAACCCGCCTCCCTCCATCAGCTACGGACTGTTTCTTTCTGCAGTTGGACAAAAACAATCGAAAACAGGAGGGGAATATTTATACTGCCACTCGTCTAATTTCTCATCCCACAATTACTGCTTCCAACATGGCTCTCTTCTTTCTTCGTCCTTAGAAGGACTGTGCAGAAAACAACCATTTCGTTTAAGATAAATAGAGTCCCTGGCTTTTTTTACCCACTTTCTTTGCCATAGAGAAAACCTGGACAGAAGCCATTTAATTAAAGGGGAGATAGACGTTCTACTGACTTCTTATTTTATATCTGGAATCGTTTCCTGGATTAATCACAGAGTTTTGCTAATTTAAAGAATTTTGTTCTGCTTGAAGGTATACAAAAAATTAGTTGTAGGTAGTTTTAAAAAAAACCGCAAGCAAAAAAACACTTGTCAGCAAAGGTGGCATCCGCTGTCTAATAAATTTTAATGTCTCAAAAAGCACAACCGGAATAAAAGACTGTCTCCTGAGTGCAAAGGGATCAGAAAAGAACATGATTTTATTCTTTTTTACTCTTGCTGTGCGTTGAAGCCTGGCACACTGCCGAGGCTGCAGCTTTACCGACACCCTGGGACCAAACAAGAATGCAGCCTTCCTCTCCAATCGGCGGCGAGCTGCATGGACATGGTGTTTTTTGCTTTTACAAATCCAACTATTTTCCAATGCAGAAGTCTTTGAAGATGATATCCAGGATCTCCTCTGCCCCAACCCGTCCAGTGATCCGACCCAGGCACGTGAGAGCCAAACGAACCCCCTCAGCTGCCAGCGCCAGGTCAATGTCTCTATACTGCTGGTACTGAGCCAAGGCCACAACACACTGCTGTAGGTGGGCCCTGTGGCGGGCCTGGGTCAGGGTGGGGGCACCAGCCAGAGGATTGCCACACCTAGAAAGGAAGTTGGAGAACAGAATGATACAGAGTGATTAGCAGCCATTATTTTGTACTTTGTTTTGTATTTTTAATGCATGTCATACACCTATATCTTTAATTTTTCAAATAAAATTTCTAACACTGGCAACACCCGTTTTAATTATCACAATTACAGAAAAGATCCTGCAGCAGTAACTCATTTATGATGTAATCTGACAAAACAAAACACTATAAATCACAGCATCTCACAGGTTCTTGACGCTGCTGTGCAGAACGGCGAGGAAATCATGCAGTCCATCAGTTGTTTGGCAGGAGATCAGACAAACAGGAGGGAGGCCGGAGAACTGTCTCAGGTCGACATCCAGCTTCTGCTTCTGCTCCTGAGGCAACAGGTCTGTTTTATTCAGCACCAGGAGAAACCTGTCTGCTGGATATACTGTGGTAAGAAAAAAAAAAACCCTCAAGTACAGAGACGGATTCCTCTTGATTCCTATTTCACTCATCTTTGTCCAGCCTCGGCACTCTCCTACGGGTCAAGTAGCACTTGAATTACTCCCTAGACATTTCAAAGCGCAAGACGTGACTAAGTGTAACATCGGTACAGTACATATTTATTTGAACATCTATTTATCTAATATCCATTTAAAATACAGCTTCAATATAGTGAAGCAGAGGCAGATGAGGCCCAGATGTCATACCGGTCTCAGTCTGCTCCTGGGGGGGAAGGACGCTCCGGAGGTGTCCCTGAAGGAAGGCTGCAGTTTCCTGAACGTCGGTGGGGAGATGAGAACAGTCCACAACCACCAGAGTCAGATCTGCCTGCTCCACTCTGGAAAAACCAAAGGAGTCTCAACTCTTCATATGATCACTTTAGTCAAAACATGTTTGGATCGTTTTTAACTCTTAAATCCACTTTCCAGCAATCAGCTGTCAAATTATAAACTGTGGTGCACAAAGCTCTTTATACAGTGATTAGAAATAAAATCAACAGGCTCACAATTGTATGGAAAGTCTGTTGTATTCTGTCACAGACGGATCCTGAGGTGCAATCAGAGGGGCAGGAACCTAATTTGCCCCTGGGGGGCCTTGTCCTGCTACCTGTCTCTTTTTTTTTTTCTTTGGTGAAGTCTCAGACATCTTGTGACTATAGTGATTTTGCATTTTTATTGTGTGGGAGGGAAGGATGATCATGACTTCTCATGCAACTCTGATGTCAATGAAAAGTCTGCTGATAAATCTGAATTTGTATTTCCGTGGGGGGGACTGGCAAACCTTATTTGAACGTGGCATCAGTGAGGCAGAAGAGGCAGCTTTGTGGGGAGGGACGACCCCCACATTGGTTTATGTTAACAAGTGAAACAGCAGATACTGCTGTCAGTGAACGCAGGCAGTGGGTTCTGTGTCTCAATAATGTTTAAAAACGTACAATGGAAGTGAATCCAGTTTGACTTCAGCACGCCATTCATAGTACATTCAATGGACAATGTGTAAATAATGCATGAATCTGACAAAAATCTGAAATATAAGAATAAACTTTAAATTCAAATTCTTTTTTTTTGTCCTGACTTAAAAAATAAAAATCAAGTCTTTATGTTTGATTATTTTAAGTAAGAATTTTTAAGCCATAATCCTCTTCCCAAATCATCTGTCCTGTTAACATTACCATCATGATTTGTCTCACAAACGACGCAAATCATGGGAGAAATATTTAAGAGGATTCACTTCGAAAATATTCAACACGCTCCCGCACCCTGGTCCCACACTGAGGCAGCAGCAGCGGATGCTTGTACTTACCACGTCCTTCCTGTAGTGACCCAGGTCATGAGTCTCTGACCTGCTCCCTGCACACAAAGTTCCCCATTGAACATAAACTGCCCACCCTTCCTTCAGAGCCACCAGGTCGCCCAAATAACTTAAACAAACAGCAGAGAAATTACAGCCTGTCTAGGCTCAACATGTTCTTTTTGCAGTCATATTTTTATCTGGACGTTCAGAAAACAATCCCAGACTGTCAGGCAGTTTTAATACCTTTATTTATCGTCCCAATGTGTATGCATGATTCAATACCTACGTTTGTCACTTCTGGCAGGAAGATTGTAATGACTAATACTGAATCATTTCCTGCAGTGAGTGAGTCTGTGTGTGTGTGTGTGTGTGTGTGTGTGTGTGTATGTGTGTGTGTGAAATCTAAAATATATTTGAAGCTTGGTTTTGTTTGAGCTGATTCGCTGCTGCCTATCTTTCCCGCAATCCACTGATAATTGATTTTTTTCTTCCTGTTGTGTAATATAGCATGTCATGTAAGTACATGTGTGTAAAAGCTGCTTCATCACACACACCAGTGTTCTGAATGATGACGATGGGCTTCAAGTACTGCTATTCTTTAATGTTCTACTCTAAACATCGGAAGCAGCTGTCAGCCAATGGCCATATGTGTCCATTCTAAACGCCACGCAGGAAGAATGTCTTATTGGTAAATACTTTACAACGAGGAAAGGAGGCTCTTCATTATGCAACCTCCTGGGAGTGTTTGTCTGGCTTATTTTTAACTGGGGCTCTGCTGTAATATAAACTCTAGCGTTTACATAGACATTACAAAAATATAACGGTTGTACAGATGGAAGTCAGTGACTTATTTCTTCCCTTCTTTGTTTCCAGGAACATTTTTCATTGGTTCCCCTGGCTAATTTGTTCTGAGTTTCATTACACACTTGTAACCAGTGACTGAAGCAGTGATTTAACATGTGATTTAACTTCTAGGCTGCTGCTGCACCAGAGTACATCTCTTCCAATTTTTTGGTCTACAACATCAAAACTTCCAGTCAAAACAAACGGTTGCCCGCCATCGTAACTGTCTTTTTGATATCATGTAATTTCCTTCCCCCTACCTTTCCCGAGCTCTGCGGACCCCCTCCCTCTCCACCAGGTCTGGGCTGTCTCTGAGGCCGGCCGTGTCGCTCAGGAGGACGGGGAATCCACCGACGTCCAGGGCCGTCTCCACCACGTCCCTGGTGGTGCCGGCAATGGGAGACACGATGGCTGCAGGTCTTTGGCCTGGATAGAACAGGATTAAAGGTCGGCGGTACTCTATATTGTGCTTAAAAACCAACAGCAAGCAACAACATATACAGACTAACACGATTTTCACTTATTCATTTCATTTTACAGTCTCTCCACCACACAATAACAAAGATACCAGCTCATTTCTGCTTGTCTTTGCTGACTGAGGGGGTTGAAGAAAAGACTAATGACAGCAGGAAACAATAACAGGATCTAATCTGAAGTTTGACATATCACTCATTATTCTGTTAGGAAGCTGTGAAGAGAGCCCCCACTCCCCTGGGTAGTTTACATAAAGCGATCCTTAATGATCTCCGGATATGATGTCCTAAACACATGTAGAGCAAAACATTACACCATGAAGATAAAGGGTTTCATTACATCGGTAAAAACTAAAAGGGTTTTCATTTGGTGACGAAAACATTTACACAAGTAGCTGATATAGAGAAAAGAAATGACATTTAGATGATTTAAAATATTGTAATTCATATCTACCAAGCGATGGGACAACGACTGTCCAGTGGGTTTTGTGGTGATTATTACAGTATGTTCTTGCACCACGAAGAGGTTATTATTATATGGTACATATTACATCGGAGACATCATCTTAAATGTCCACAATTTCACATAGAAAAAATGGATTCCTACAAAATCAGATGGAAACTAAACACCTTGGAAACAGTAAAAAAAACACAACCGTATCACAAGTAGCTTATAGCTTTTTATCCAACGACCATTTTGAAGTGGACCCTTAGTGTTGGATCTTTGCTGTTTGTCTCTTGCACAGGAAAAAATGTTAGTGTGTGTTTCTATGAGTGGATTTAAATGAAGACACGTTTCACTACATTCTGTGAGTTCCTGTCTTTCCTTCCCAAAGCACGGCTGACACGGTATGTAAATATTTTAATAGGAGTCTCCTTCACGTTTCTGTGTGTGCATGCTTGTGTCGGAGTGTGTGTGTGTGTGTGTGTGTGTGTGTGTGTGTGTGTGTGTGTGTGTGTGTGTGTGCGTGTGTGTGTGTGGGGTGAGTTACTGAGGACTTCTTACACAATGTGTTCAGGAGGCTGCTTTTTCCCGCATTGGTGGCTCCTGCGATCACCACCTGGACTCCGCTGCGTAGGCGCTCACCCCTCCTCTCATCCTTTAAATGTCGTTCTATCTCTGCCTGGAGATTAGACACCAACCTATCCACTGTAGGAGGGTTGGGAGGGGAGGGGGGGCACAGAGGCAGACAAATAGAGAGGAGGGACAGGACGTGACAAAGGTTTTGTGTTTGACTTCACTTTCGTTGCCTTGTGAAAGGAATTTTTGTCCTCTGAGGGAAGAAGGCCGGGCCTCCGATGTCTGACACCCTTCGTCTGGATGAAAAATGGGTCAAGGATCAGTCGCTTTCCGCATGTGGTGGAAAAATTGTTTTGACAACTCAATATACCAACAGCACATAATTTTTCTTGAATAAATATCTGAACGTTTTGAGAATCTTGACTGGCATGAATTCATCTGACTTTGACAAAGAAAAATAAGAACCCTTCAGATGTTAAACTGATAAACATGTTATTTACGGTACGTTTACAGCCGTCAACGGAAAGTATGTATGGCAGATTTGCTATATTTAGAGCCGAGGCTATTATTTACCACATTCCGTGCCACCAAAACAAAGTCGTTCCCAGGGTTCACAACATCTAAGAGCCCCGCCGATGCCAAACAGGCAGCAGACTCACAGGAAACATCCTTCATGCAGGTGTGCACCCACCCAACCACACACACACACACACACGCACACACACACACGAGCATGGGAAACCTGGGGAGAATGTTAAGACTGTACCGTGCTGCTGACAACCTCACTCTTTTGACTGACACGGCAGGTTGGCTTTGAAGGCAACACGAATGCCTCTACCCCCCCCCCCCACAACCCCCTCCCCACCCTTTTCTCCACACTTCCTACAGGAAATTGTCTTTTGAGCCGTTGGATGTCTTTAGCTTCTCAAACACACATGATGAGCTGTCGAAGATGCAAACAGGAAAGGCGGCTGGACCCCCTCAGTCCTCAGAGAGAAGCAGAGCCCTCTGACCCCCCCGCCATCAAACACCCCCCCCCCCAGCCCCCGCCCTGAAAGCCCGAGGGACGACACGACACAAGCAACAAAGTTCATACGTACCTTGGTCCAAGACCCCATCTTCAATGAGCTCATCTTCGCTGAAGTCTATGAAGGCCTCGACGTGAGCCAGACACTGCAACGCATCAAACGGGAGGGGGGACAGGCTAAAATTAAAGTATTTTCTGCACTATAAGGCGCACCTAAAAGCCCATAATTTTCTCAAAAACTGACAGTGTACCTTATACATGAAAAAAAGTTTTGAAATAGGCCATTCATTGAGTGCGTGCTTTATAATCTGATGGACCTTATAATCCAGTGCGCCTTATATGTGAAAAGGTTTTAGAATATGCCATTCATCGAAGGTGTGCGTTATAGTCCAGGGTGCCTTATAGAGCGGAAAATACTCTCAGACGAGTTGATGCCCTCCAAAATAAACATCAATTTGAGGCTCAAATTTGAAGCAAAAGAGAGGAAAACCACGAGTCGTCCACCACCAGACGTTCAGTGTGATGATTGACACCAGGCAGAAACACAATGGTAGTGTGACTGCACAAATACAGGAAGCATCACAATCCCCTGATCCATGCAACCCATTCACGAAACTGGGAAACTGGAGGGTAGAAAAGGGCATTGTTTTGAAGCTCAGTGATGGTTTGACCCCTAACATACAGACAGTTCACTTCTGATAAACTGGATTCCCAGGTATCGGTGTCAGAAATAATGTCATATTTAAAATGCCTCCAGGAAATACACTGAGTGAGCGGTCAACAAGAAGCTGAACGCTTTCTCAAGGGAGACCTCCTGGAGCAGCCGGTCGGAACCGGCGCCAGTAAACAGAAAGATCAGCGCTCTGTGCTCATCAAAACAGATCGCAGCAAAGGAGGGGCTGATGGCGTCCATCAGGTCTGGATGTTCATCTGCGGTCAGTGACCTTCTGCTCTGAACTGACGTGGAAGAAGAACTGGGAATCTGTTTTCAGTTTCAACTCATGTCATTCTTTCATACAGGAGTGATTAAATAAACTTACAATCATCACTGCAACCTTTATTTCATGTCACACTCATCACACGTTCCTTTCATTTCCGGTCTTACGGCAACCGTTTTCCCATATGCCCAGTGCACTCTGCTCTTCCCCCCAATCTGATTTATCTCACCTTCGAGACTGAGTACACTTTCTGACCCTTGTTCATGTGTACGGTATGCTACACAGGATGCAGTGCAGATAAGAAACGCCGTGCTGCAGCAGAGAATACATCAATGTCTGTATTGTCTGCCTGTCTTAAAGGCAAACATGCAGCTGCTGTGTTTTAATCCATCCAACCCAACATGAAAGCCAGATGTACTGAAGGAAAGAAGGAAGGAAAAAACACAAAACCCACCAGAGCGGCTACAGCACGATAGGGTGCAATGCTGGAGATATTATTTTAACAATTATTGTTCTTGGAAAGTCAAAATAAAAACCAGCTGTGATATGTCCTTGAATGCTTATTAGTGGTTTTCCTCAGGAAAGAAATCAACAGCTCAGTGGTGTCTCTCAGCGGCATCAGATCTGGAGCCAAAACAAGACCAGATCAAACTTCCAAAAGCTTGGAAAACTGAAGTCACAGCGCCAGATACTACATAATGAACAGGAGGACAGCATTCATACATTAAGAAAGTTGTGATTTTAATCTGGCACGACATCAACAGCTCTGTGATCAGAGATTGTGATTGACCTTTAAAACCTTTAAAAGAAGACCTGCGATCTATGCAATTAGGATCAATTCCACATAGCTTATTTTGTTAGATTGTAATTGTTATGTGTTATTGACACCATAACCTATTTTAATCTGAGTGTGCAAATTTTGGTTTATTGCATTTTATAGGAATTTTTCCTCCGTTAACATCCCTGCAAGAAAAAAAAAAAATTAAACTTGTCTTTAAGCCAGGATGGGTTTCACTAATTATCAACATGTTCCAAAACCTCCTAATTCTCGGTACTGAATAGAAAAACATTTACAGTACACGCTGCAGCAACATGAAAACAGGAAGGCATCTCGTGAACTTAATCATGGAGGGTAAGCTGCAAAAGCATCTGTGGAGATGGGAAACAAAAATAAAACAACACTGTGTGAATGTGACACTTCCTAGGCCTGACCTGCAGCACAGTACAGGTACTTTCCAAAACATTGTTTCCAGGGAAATGTCCGACACGAACACGGAGCGATCCTCCTCCAGGGGCATATGCAGCAAAGGGGAGGGGGTAAGTAGGAATTTACTATCCGCACTCTGTTCACCTGCGGCTTTGTCGACCAGGTGATACACATTTCTAGAATGTACAAGAATTCATTTAAATTTTTCCAATAAGTTTTCAACTCAGGCTGTGGACCTACCACTTTCAGTCTGTGGGTCCAGTCCTGGTAGAGGCGCCCCAGCTCTCCTGACATCTGCCTGAGGGCCTGTCTCCTCTGAGCTTCCGTCTCAGCGTGGATCAGGTCTGCGAGCCCCTCCACCTTCAAGGATTGTTAAGATTAGGATCAGTTTGTTATGTTAAGGTTTTCACCCTGCTGTTTTTTTTGGGTTTTTTTAAATCACAAATTGATCATCTTTATTTATGTAAAAACGTTTGAATGCAAAAGACAAAAGTAAAATATCTAAATGGAGAAATTTGCTAATCTCATTAATTTTTTCCACTCTTTTCTATTTACCTCTGTCAATCCCAGTTTCCCTGCTTGAAAGGCTCGCCGCGTGAACTCTCCAGCTTCAGCGGGCCTCATGCCAGGCACGCTTCCTGTGCAACAAACGCAGTGAGCAGACATCAGTCAGGCACAAAGCGCACATGCATCTTGTAAACCATCAACACCGACGCAAACAAACCGACGCGCGCACACACACACACACACACACACACACACACACACACACACACACACACACACACACACACACACACAGGGAAGGGTAGAACACAAGGTCAAGGTGTCACTCGTGGTACAACTGGAAATAAAACGTGCAAAACTGTTCAGGATAATTATTTTCACACATTTTCAACCCTCATCAAGAGGAGACCAGAATGAGTCTGAAACCATGTGTATGAAATCATGACCCATCAATTAGAGCGAATTATTCACCTGTTCTTCTAATGACCGGTTGTAATCTCACATTATTAAAACATTTGTTTTGGTTGTTTAAATAGTATTTATTATACAACAATGTCATGTTCAACACTGTAAACTCAATACAACAATATCTGATCGGCGATTAATCTTCAATGAATTTGTAGCTTGCTATAATGCGCAGTTCTGATTATACGGCACTGCCCTCTAGAGGGCATAACGGAGAACTGCAGTAAAGAACAACACATGGAATCTTCGCATTTAGAGGTTGTACAGAATGATATTACTGTATAGGTCACTTTCAAACCACAGAAAGGACATAAAACCGTTTTTGCTTTATAGATGAGCATTCTGGCTTTATGACAGATACCTCAAACAATACAATTGTGCCATTTGAATTAATGGTATATTTTTTCAGATGAAGCAGATGAGGCAGAGGAAGAAGTATGGAATCACTCCATATTGAAGAGAAAAATTAAATAATTTCATTTCCAAAACAAATACTTGCATAGTCAGCATAGGCAAATTAGACTGCAGTTTAAAGACAGTGGCTGTAGAGGATATCAAGCTGTTGGACTGGCCTAATTGCAAGAAAAGTGCTCCCAATAAGAGAGCTGTCATTAAAATAATGGAAAAGATTATAAAACTAATTCAAGAAGGCAGTCTGGAGTGTGGCAACAGATGTTAGTGGTTTCCCATTCAATTGTGTCTAAAATGGGGTGCGGGTAAAAACAAAATGACATCAGAATAGAAAATAGAAAAGGTACAACAAAACAAATGAATAAAAACTTGGTGGAAACACTAGTCAAGATTTGAGAAACAAATCAGCAGAATGAAATGGATTTTCAAACAGAAAAGACAAAGGAAAAGCAGCACTGACACCTAAACAGTAGAAGAGAAGCTTAGAGTTGGACATGGAGAAGAAATGGATGATTGGACTAAAAGCATCTATAGTGAAGAACAACAAATCTGCATTTGTGCGAGAGTTAACGTTGGTTGTCTGGTGACTATTAAACTACACATACAAAGACGACTGCTTGAAGAAAACAAGCTACGTCCCCCACTCTTTTATGATAAGGGACTGTGGGTCAGGTAATTGACCAGTGATGACACAATCACTACCTCAACAGTACGTGATCAGGTGCTCAATGAGATCTTTCACATCATTCCCATTGTTGGGATGCGGGTTTGATTATAATGAAGTCATTTTCAGGAGGATGACGGTGATTCCATCACTTTTCTAGAGGGTGCTGCCATTCGAGTAAGATGTAAACACTTGTCAAAAAGAATATTTTACGGATCGTAAAAAAAAGAAATGTAAGCATTACATGATATAAGTGTGAAATGTATAGAATGACATCGGTGTGTTACCTAGAGCCTGTAAAACGGCACTGATCACAGCAGGACCACCGTGGATGTGGAACTCCACACAGTCCTCTCCTGTGAAACTGTGAGGAGCTGAGAGACAACAGCAAGCCAGTTCAATTTTCACGGGGAACAAAATCATCCTGAGTGTTTTTAATTTTACTTTTATGTTTTCTCTCTCCACAGAACTATCTCACATAACACACATCTTAAAATGAAATCAACTGAAATAAAACCTCAACTGTACTGGCATTAGTTATTTAATTATTTCTCATCTTTTCTTTTGTTGATAAGCCCACTGGTGGGATAAGGGAAGTATTAGTAAACATTTCTACAAGTCTACACAGTACAAATCAAATTAGGATTAAGTAAATAAAATAAAATATTCATTCGTATTTCTATGAAAGAGAACAGACCTGGAAACCACAAGACAAGCCCTCGGTCCAGCACCTCTTTGGATTGGGGGTCGGTGATACTGCGTAACAGGGCTGTGCGTGGAGCGGGGAGGCTGCTTGTGAGCCCAACCATAGACCTCAGAACTGCAGATGATGCTGGACCACTGGCTCGGACCACTGCCACTCCACACCTGCCATGACCAGACGACAGAGCAAAGATGGACTCAGCATCAGCCAGGCCTGCTGGGGCTCCATCGTGGACGCTTCGGAATCTGCAGGGTAATGGTCGTCTGCTTGAGATAGGAAAATATGAAGACACACTTCAATTGAGTCAAATAGTCACATTATTATTATTATATTGTTATTATTACTATTACTATTATTATTATTATATCTTCATATACACAGCATACATATTGTTGGAAAGGGATTTTGTGTGTGTGTGTGTGTGTGTGTGTGTGTGTGTGTGTGTGTGTGTGTGTGTGTGTGTGTAAGCGATTACCAGCTGAATATGTGCCTGGAATAAAAATACTATGGAAAACTGATTGAAGCAGCATTACTTTCCGAGATCAGAGCTCGAATATGAAATATGGAAACAAACCTTGTCTTAAGTGAGTGGACAGCAGCTCTCCATAGTCCGAGACGAATTGATGACTGCATCTTTATTTACCCACAGAAGACAGAAGACCATTAAACTTAATGTTCTAGCTGATGTTCTACACATCAGACCATTACACAACTGACTGTCCTTGGCAAAAAAAAAAATCACTGCTTCCTCATTTACAACTAAGTTTACGTGGAGATACCGTGAATATAAAGCTCATTAGTAAATTAATAAAATCGTAATGTGACCGTTTAAACAGTCTGTGAAAGCATCTTCGTCAAACTCATGCCGCTGACACCTCTTCCTTGAAGCACATATTTTCAACAGTGACGCCGGCGCTCCCTCTGCTGATTCTGATTGGTCGGTGGGCGAGACGTTCTACTCTCCTATTTGTTCAAGCCCGTTGAATCATAATTGAGCCCGCCCACTGTGCGTCTTTTATTTTGGTCCGTGTAGCTACATGTATTTCGATGCAGAGCGTCAATTCACATGGACGACTCCTTTTAATACTAAGTAAAATACCTTTTTATTAGATTTGTGTGTGTGTGTGTGTGCGTGCACGTGCACGTGCACGAGTGCCCCACTGCAGCACCCTCCAGCTGTCAGCCCAGAGAGTGGTGAGTAAGCAGAATTTCTGCTTAATAAAGACGCGGGGCTGTAAATCTTGCGGGGGGAAGACTCACAGACACAGTGCTGTGCTTCACTGTGTCTCTACAGTGAAGCACAGCACATAAGAGGGATGGCCAAAGAGACAAATTGTGCACTTGTCAAGGAGTCATGGCCTGAGGGCCAGAAGGCAATCTTTAACCAAGGATCTCAGTAATTTATCTCAAGCATGACAGCTACCACCTTGCAGCTGTTGGGCATTATCAGTACACAAATATTTTTGTCTTATTTGCTCAAACAGATGTTAAAAAGGCCGTAGATCTAATCAATGAACACAAAATCCTCATGCCATACAAATTATTGCCACCAACCTCACACACCTGCACAACTCTCTCTCACACACACATCATGCAGTTAACATCTGCTCCTGTGGTGTGACATGATCATGCAGTATAATTTATAAGAGGATGTTCTGACTGAGCCTGCTCAACCAGTGTTGAAAGCCTGAGTGTAATTATCCTGCTTGGCATGTACAAATTAAACACACTCTATAGTTTGCTTAGCACACTTTCAAGTTGTGCTTGTAGTTTTTGATGGGGATAGCACAGTGATGAACAGAATAAGCAGACATGTTTACAATGGGTCCACATACAAAGTGTGCATGGTGGCATGTCTGTGTGAGATGAAAAGAATTGCCACTGAAAATTGTGATTGCGATGAAAATTATGATGGTGTTGAAAATACTAAGTATAATATCTCAAACATACTTTTGCAGTCTAGCGCAGATTAAATTGTCAAAATCAATTATCTATTTTTCTTGGAAACTTTGAGGAAATTAATTTCTGGACTTCTGAAAAAGTAATACACCTTATATACTCTGCATTGAGTGCTATTGCTTCCAATAGTATGCCTTAAATGCATGAAAGATAAAAATACATAGCAGCGTTAGGGTGATCACATTAGTAATGTTATCAGGTGACCTTTTTTTTTTTTCAATGAGTTTTGCCTTAATATAGTAGCTTCTATTTCTGGCCCCGGTTTAAACTGCCTGCTGACAGAGGTCGCTGTAGGGAGACAAACATCACATTACTCTTAGTGGACGGCAAGCACAAAAAACACTCATTATGCTCATAAAATATGAAGGTTTTTAGTCTAAATTCAAAAAGTTTACTGTGCCTGAAATGAATGTTGCAACATTATCCACTCGCATTAATTTCCCGATGGAGGAATTCCTTGCAGACAGTCAGGGACAATATTGATCAAATTGTCAGGCTACACTATTGAATGGTTTCAAGGCGTGTGCGTGATGGTGCGTGTGCCACCCATCCTCCCTCCCTCCCCCGCCCTCCCCTCTCTTTGTCCCTCCTCCTCAGTCACCGGAGGAGCGCTCTTCATACAGACGCGCATCTGCTCCGGAATACTACCAGGATGATCCTCCACCTCACCGACAACCTTCACTTCACTTTCACACTCATCTAACCCACCTCTCGGACACCCCCCTCCCCGCAGCTCGCCTCTCTTACACCCATGCTTTGCCTTCCCCCTGAGATGCAACACCACCTCACAATTTCCCGGAGAATATCTTCATCTTCAGTCGCTCCTCGCTGATAGAGAGCATGCCCGACGCGGGGACTGCGGGCGCGTCTGGCGCGTCTGGCGCGACCGCCACCTGCGACAGCGGCGAGAGCTCCCGGCACCGACACCGAGCGCCGCAGGGCGACGCGGAGAGGCCGGAGCCGGGCGCTGCCCCGCCGCAAGCCTCCTCCGGTGTTCTGGGTGAGTCAACGGACGGAAGGGGACGCAGGTGAACGCGATGTGGGGGGTGGGGGGGGGCGAGACGTGCACCGCGTCATGATGCATCCAACGGCACCGTCCTTTTGTTTCCACGAGGGCGCACCGAAATCACCCGACGAGGCTACAGAGCCGTGAATAATTCCTTTGACGCGCATTGTGGAGACGCGCAGCAGCGCCTCCTGGTCCGCTCCTCTCTTCAGGAATAAGGCCAGCTGGGCTGCGTTCTGGTGTTTGGGTTTGACCTTACTGGCCGTGACTGCAGCCTCCCTCTTGTGTTTACAAAAGCACTTTCCAGTAGTCATATGGGCAATAACTTGATGTCTGTTTTCATTCAACCTGATTCTGCTCCATTCTGTTGGTGCATGTTCTGTCATTTTAAACCAACAGTTAATAACAGTTCATTGTTTAACCAAAGTGTGTGTAGAATTATATTATTTACCTTTTTAAAAAAAAAAAAAAAACTAAGGCTATGAAGAGCAAATATACCCCTGGTTTACTCTGAGGATTTGAATAGACCACATCATGGTTTTTCTCACTGCAAGGATTGCAAGAGAGGTTATTTTTGGAGCGAACCACAATATCAGCCTTGGTAGAGTCTCAGCTGCTGAGCCTGGTGGTCTTTCTCGGTGTTGCCCTCTGCTAGTGCTGCTGCAGTGATGCAGTGGGTTGGGACAGAGAAGCGCTTCTTTCCACACTTGGTGGAGGTAACCTGAGCGGACTGCTGGCGAATGCCAGACCAGCCTGGAAGCAGAGTTTAGTTTTATATGAAGTCATCATCTAGAACAGCAGAATGAATGAAGGAATCTGGTGATCCTTGCCTCTTCTGCTGAGAAGGGTATCTGCTCTTTGCTAATAATAATGTATTGATATTTAGTGGAATTGACAATTTATCACCCGGTTGAGGATGAAAAACTTCCACACACATGAGGAACACCTGCGTTTTCAGTTCTATCCATTTTGTTTGTTTAGGAATATTGACAGTAGAACTTCAACCTAACGTGGGTGAGAACAGGCATGGGGGGGATTTTAAGTGGGATTACCATGATATCACATAACCACCGTCACGCGTGTCAATGTCAGTCCGCCGGCATGGCAGCAAATCTCCAGCTGAGATTTTTGGTCTCAGCCTGGGAGGATTTTCCTCACTGGAGGCTTGGATTGCTTGATTGTCTCCATTCCTCCACCACGTTTTCCTAATCCTTCAACAGTAGACTGCGATGACTTTAATCCCCTCACCCATTTCCCTCTGTAGCTGAAATGCTGAAAACTGGTGTTTCAAAGATTAATTAAGTGCCCGTCATTAAAAAAAAAAAAAAAAAAGCAATGCAAAAGTCTCACCAATTAGGTTGTGTCCCCTCTGAGGCCGAAGTTGTTCAGTTTTGTGTCGTAGAAATCAGGTCATCTAATTTGTGGTTGCTAAATCTGAGCAGCGGTAAAAGACGCAGGGTTCTTGTTAGGATATGCTGAAGGGAAAAAAGTACACTTTGTGTTCCTTCTTGCTCAAATTCTAGAAAGTTTGTGCGACTCAATCTCCTCACTTTTTTTCCTCACAAAACTTGAGGATGTAGAAATGATGAGATGTTTTTTTAGTAATCTGAGGTGAAAAAGGAGCTCCTTCAGGTTTGCCACTTAAGAAAAACAGTGGTGGTTCAGAAGTGGTTCAGACAACCACTGGATTTCATGAGACCATGGACGTCCTTCATGACATTTGTAATGCAATCTTACCACCTTTAGATTTCAAAAAATAGGAATTCCATTTTTTGTCACACTATCACGAGTCAATTTGCGTCAGAAAGTAGCTTCAATTCCTTCTCTTTTAATAAAAGATCTGCAGGTTTAGCTGGTAAACGAAATTTAAAAGTATTGAGTCGGAAAACTTTTTTCCCTTGTGGTGCTCTGATTTGATCGTGAAGGTATTTTCTGAGGCAGCGGTGAGATCTGATTTTGTGGCATTAATACACGGTGCTTTACTTTCTGCAAAATGTATGAGGGAAAAATGCATTAAACCGGGACCTGCCATCATCCACAGTCCCTCTTGCCCTCTTGCCGCCTCCTTGCAGAATAGCTTAGCTCCAGACAAATTTATTCAGGTTCGCTGTCACACAGGTTGCTTTTAGATACAGAAGTGTAAGGCAGGGCGGCATGGAGAAGGAAAATGCCTCCTGATAAACCTCCCAAAAAGAAGAGCTGCCTTCACAGCAGCAGACAGATTGAGCAGTTGGATATTCTTCCTCCCACAGCTTCATAAATGAGTGGGCTAATGAGTGTAATGCTCTATGATATAATGACAGCCGTGTGTTGTGCCCAGTGACTCCAAACATAATACCTCTCATTGGTTCACAGATGTTATATACAATCTATTCTTTCCTTCTTTCCAGAGGAAGTGCTGAGCGGCACATCGGCTGCATTAGCAATCAAAGAAAGTCGCCTCCATGCGAGGTGACCTTGCTACACGTGACGCCCCAGCTTTATGAACCTCACCTGATTTTCCACAGCTCACACAGTGGTGCTTTATGGGGGCGGGCATTTTATAGTAGAATTAAGCAGATTGTTATGGTAAGAATGAATATTTATAGCTCTTTAATGATATAAAACATTCAGGTTTTAAAGCTGACATCATTATAGTGAAGTAGGAGCTGCTCAGATAATGCTAAACACAGAAACACGTTTAAGAAATATTCTGCTAGTTTTGTTTTTTTGTTTTTTTACTGGTGTTTATTTCTAAGTTGCTGTTTGTTAAATGTTCTTCTCTTGCTCCTGAGGATGAGGGATGAACCGATCCGTTACTTTGGGTTGATTTTGGTGCCAATACAGACAAAATTCAATGTTTCAGCCAAAATGAGTCACAAATGTTTTTTAGTGCCACAGCAATCTGCCCTGTTTTCACATCGTCTAGAAATGAATTTAAATGAGTTGTTGTCTGTCTGGCATTTAGATTGAAATTATTTTTTATGGAAGGGGGGTTGGCAACGGCATGATAACCTGAATAAAGCCATCAGAATCGATATAAGGGGAGTTTTCTTCCAGAAGATAAAGGCAAGCTGAACAGATGTGTCCTCGAGGATCTGTTTATTTCTTTCCCTGCAGAGCTGTCGGGTGCCGATGATTGACGATGTGTCCTTATTTGCCAGATTTCTGCCATTTCTCAGGAAGATGACTGATGTTGTCTCGAGGTACCAGCGGTTGTTTGAACTGAAGGGAGTGTTTTTTTAATTCAAATAAACTTAATCCCACTGAAGCCAGCAGGCTCAGGTGAATCTGTATTTGTTTGGTGAGTAATAAACGTGACCATACCTCCTACCGAACATACCCCATGCCCTTTTTGCTACTTGATTCTTGATGGCTTAGTTTTCCAAATCTCAATGATCTCATACTTATTCCACCTTTTATTATTAGATGCATTCAGGGGCCGCATACCCCTCTAAGCGCTCTCCATTCACTCTGCATACAAAACCATTAGATGTGGTTACATTCGAGGCAGTTACACACACTTTTTCTGATTTGTGATAAACCATCTGCCTCGCCAGCGGTGATTCACTCGCCCTAGATTTTCAAGTTGTTGATTTTTTTTTTTTTTTTTAATGGCTTAATCATATCACCCATAATGCCTCTTCGCCTCAGGCCAATCAACTCCTAAATCCCCTCTCAGGCGCTGAAGAAATTCACAGTTTTCCATCTATAGCCGAGGAGACGATCAAACTGTAAGCTGCAAATGATAATGCACACTCAGAGCTTAATGCAAGTGCACATAACGCCACTGGTGTCCTGCCTCGTGTGGAAGCTGTGACATGTTGCAGAAACCTTGTCTGTGGGTTTAAGCTTCAACCCGAAGCAGCATCAATGCATTTGTGACCCGTTATTCCTTCCACAAAAAAGTAGCATCAAAGTCCTTTTCAAAACCGTTTCTTACGTCCTCTGTGACTGCGCCGGCTCAGCCTGGGTTCGATTTCTCTTTTCTATTACCCGTTGCTAAGCAAAGCCAGGAGAAAGGCATTGACAATTTCTAAGATAGCTGTTTTTAGCTTTGGTCACAGGGGATTGTCGCACATTATTCACTCGATGGCCCCCGAGGGATGTTCAGGAGTAACACATCACACATGGAGCTAGAAGGTGTTATCCATGTCATTGTTGGCACAGAACCAGCTAATGAGAAGGAAGGGAACGTTAAAGAAATGTCACTCCCTCTGATGACCTCTTAGCTCAGGACTTCTGTCAATTTCCTCTTTCAGTTTCATATATTTGTCCCTCAAGGCTCCGTCTTAGTAGTTCTGTAATTACGTGGGATGGAAGAAGATCAACCTCTACCCCTCTATCGCAGAGTGAAATGTTTAGAGATGCTACTTCATGCGTTCGCGTAGAGCCCGCATTTGTAGACGACAGATACGAGTTCTGTTGAGGGTTCTCCTGAGAGAGTTCCTCTTGCTCCTGGTTAAAGGAGGTATTTTGTCCTTATTTTTGTTCATCGTTTTTCATAATTTCCAAAATCAAAATCTTTTACTCAGCTATGATGTTATTTCTTCTGAGTTAGTTCTCCTTAAACCACCTCTGAGTCATAATATTACTCAACTGTATTTTATTTTCTTTTTTTTTTACATTTTATTTGAAAAAAAAATTAGTTGAAATGATTTTGATGTACAAAAATGTCTATTTTCTTAAATTAAACCTGTAAGGAAAAAGAGGGCAGTAGAAAAAAGTGTAATATGTAGTATTTTGAATCCTGGTTGAAATATCCTTTCTCAGAAGCCGTTAAATGTTCAACTATGATTATCAACCAATCGGCGATTGTGTCTCATTGTGTTGCCGGGCAGGTAGTGATGTTTTTTTTATTAGATTCTTTTAATTGAAAACAACTGCTTGCTGTGTCTGTAACATACAATTAAATAGTGACTAATGTTGAACTTGAAGCAGCTCTGACGGCCACACAGTGGGGAGCTCTACGTTTGTGTATGCATTTGAAAGCTCTGTGGTAACTCTAGGATCGTCGTTTATTATTTCTTGTTGTTTTCGTATGATACTGATCATAACCAATTTTTTATAATTCAAATATTAATATCAAAGCCTAAGACTACATGTGTCATTGTCTGGCTGTGCTGTTGGAGTCTGAACGGATTCAGTCATGTGTGTTTAGGTAGCTTCCTCTCCTTTTTGTCATTATATCTCTATTTCCTTTACTCCTCTTCCAATAAGAACTTGAGTGCAATGAAAGGCTCTTCTTTAAGTGAGGGGGAACGCTCTGTTCCAGCTCATATATTTGCACACTGACAGTGTTGATTGATGAAAGTGGGCAACAGTAAAGCACAGTCTGTTGTTTTCAGCTTCCTTCTCATATAGCTCCACTGCTTTTCTCCCTTGTTTTTCTGTTTTCTGCTGTTTGTTTTTTTCAGATTGCTATTTGTGCCACATCAGCATATACAACAGAACTTAAAATTGCATGTGTCATCGGCACCATCTTGTTGATTTGGATGACTACATTGCATATCCGATATGTTGTACGGTCAGAGCATTGGGATTGTGTCTTTCTCTGCAGCTGCTGATGCTTGGAGAAGTTAGCCGTCAAGGAAAATAAACCATGTTTGCACTGCTGCAACATCCGTATTTGCATTTGAGAGGGAAATACCTGCAACCTTTCCCTTTTCTCCTGACCGGTGTTTGCTAAGGTGAAGGAGTCAGCAGCCATTTGTTCGTGTGGAGCTCTTTCAATATCCTCCATTGCTTCATCTCTGAAAATAAATAGAAATACAGCAAATTTAAAAGACTCCAGTCAGTGTACACTAATGAAACAGCTGCAGTTGAAATTCAGCTGAAACCTATTCCCCTCCCATATGTCTTCATTACATACATGAAAGGAGTGACAGAAGACCAAGGCAACTTAAGCAGAAGTAGGAAGGGGGATTTTTTTTTGGATGTGGTGAAATTTCCAGTATTCTAAGACAATTTTTATATTTACATTTGCTAATCTTGCTAAAACGTTCCGTGTAGAATAAAAAATCAGCCAATGAATCTGGTTGAAATGTTGCAAACATCATCCTCCACTTTCTATTTGAGTGGAAAAAGAAAAAAATCAAAGCTGACTAAACCGTTAACAATGTCTTTTTCTTCTTCTTCTTCCTCTTGTCATTGAGCAGGAAATGGAGGTAGAATTTTGCACTAATGAACAATAATCAGTGGTTCCTCTGGATATTGATCTGACTTCCTCCCATCTTGGCTGTCCGGGATAGAATATCCTTCCATGGTTAGTCCACATTCATCAGAGGGATTGATCCACTGCTGCAGCATCATGAATTCATCCCTTTATTATCCTCATTTCCCATAGAATGTTGCCCAATGTCTGCAGAAATACCCATCTGCCCTTGCTAGAATTAAACGCCTGTGTGGCTAATTGTTATAAGGAAAATAATTATAAATGACCTTGAGTCCCTGACCGAAACCGATTCCACTCATCTTTAGATGAATGCTTTGCTAAAAGGTCATGAAAGGTTTACTAGACTTAAGATTAGACATAGATCAGTAAGATATACAGTAAAAGGCCTTCATGAGGCTCTAATGCCCTTTTGTTTAGGCTTATTAAAAATTCATCCGTCTGTTTTCTTTGAGTCTGAGTCGTTTCTTCCATACGATCCTCTTCCTCCATTTGAAGAAGACAAAACTCTTGTGTCTAAATGAATAAACTTGTAAGGCAGCATGCCTCGCTGTGTGAGGTGAAACTGTCTCCTTAAATTAATATTGACATAAGAGGGTTTATTTGATTTATGCTTTCTTGCTGAAATTTAGTTGAGACTAACGATAGTGAACTTGTGCATTCCAGCAGAAGCTTTCGCCAACAGCAGGTTAGTTTTAACTTAACCTCAGAGACTAAATGTGGGTAACAGATAGCCTTGCTTTCTGAAGGAAACATGAAGGAATAATGACAGAGGAAGACTCGTTTTTTCATCTCATCTCACGTCACGTGAGATGAGATGAATTCAAGATGAATTCAAGATGAATTCAAGATGAATAAAAATAAAGGGTGAGGATGAAGAATAGGTCTTTGTGAGCAGACATCCTGGAACCCATTGTGTCGGGTAGGACGCTGTGCCCATGTCCAGTTTTTATGGTGGAGATATCCAGCTGGGAAGTCAAAGCTGTTTCTTTTTGGTCTTGTTGACTAAAAAGATATTTTCAGAAAAATAAAGTGATAATGTAAGTAAATAAATTAGGTATGTATGTTAGGAATTACCAGAACAACCGGTGAGTATATTTTATTTATCGAGGCCATCTTCATTTTTTTTTCCGCACACTGTATTGAAACATCCAACCTGTTATGTTTAAAAAATGCCACAGAGCTTTTCTTTTCTGTTGGTCTGTGGGTCAATCAGAACACTGTACCCCGACTTTGGCACGACTCAACAACGAGGTCTGTTTTCCACACAAAGGCCATATTCACTCGGCCATACTCATCATCACTCCTCGCTTTCATAACCACTGCTTTGACAAAGCTGCATTCAGCCGGGCAGATCAGCAGTCGGTGGCCGTCTGAAGGACTGGTCTGCAGTGACAGGACTTGAAAGAGTTTGAACTCACTTATGTTCATGATTTGGACCTGACTGAACAGTGGATGGTAACCTTTTCTTCATTTATTCTTTATACCTCACATCTTTAACCTAAAGTTTAATGAGAAGCAGAGACAAACATGGATGGAAAAGAGAAAAATCAGGGTATAGAGAATAGTGATACCTCCACTGTCTTGTCTCCTTACGTGCGTTTGTCTTGCCCTTGTTTTGGCCCACAGCCACTGGTGGCTTCAGTGTCACACATAACCATTGTTTTTTCAAAGCCAAGGACGAGTCCCTTTTAATATCACCTCCGCCTGCAAATCAGGAACCACCGCTCTGACGTCCACCGTGTGTCACAAAGGGGCAGCTGTGGAAAAAAGATTAAGACTAAATGTTAGGATGCTAACCCTCTAAATTAAGATGACAAACATAACAAGCATACCCGCTAAACATCTTTATGTGGACATGGTGATTGTGAGGATGTTAGCATTAAGCTCAAAGTGCATCAGAAGGTAAAAACCTTATTTCTGTGGTTGTTGTCTTGCCTGGCTGTCTGTTACGGTTCTAATTTAAATTAGTATAAACTTAGTTTTAGTTGGTTGTGTAGTACTGACACTGTTGTAATTGGGTTACATGCGAAGTTGTGATTATGTCAGCTGTATTTGTTAAAAAAGCTGCGGACTTGATTACAATGCACAAACGAAACTCACGGGAAAACAGTTTTGATTACAGGCTTCTTTTCAAAGTTCATAGCACAGATGACATGGAGCCGTGTTGATTGTTTTAACGCACCTTTGTTCATCTAAATTTTCAATTTATCGTGCAATCAGGAGTATTTTAGGTAATGCTGGTGATATTAGTAGAACTGTTTTTTTCTGTTTTTTTTGTTCACCCACCTGTCTTCTTTGAGGACGTCTCCCTGAGGGTCTCCAGGTACACGATGGTGACAAATACTCCTTGTAACTGCCTGAGAGAGAGCAAAAGCAGGAGAGCTGAGAGAAAGAACATTCTGCCGAAGGGGCAGAACGGAGGTGAACTCATGTGAAACGACGCGGGAAGAAATGGAGGTGCCTCTCATTGAATCATTGAAAACACGGCGCTTAGTAGAGAAGAGATGTCCAGGATGGAATTGGGATGTTTCGTCCATTTGGTGTACAAATGTCTGCAGACTTCATCACTGGAAATGTGTGATGAGGCTGATTTGGTTCATCTCAGAAATTTCAAGCAGCTTGATTTCAAGTCTGTATTTTGTGTGTTTGAATAAAAACAGGTTTGAAAAGACAATGTTTGCCAGCGGTGTTGCGTTGCAGTCCATTGTGGCCGAGCGTGGAGTCGTCTGTAGAGGACGGCGACGTGGAGTCAGAGAAGGAGATGATGCTAATCAAGGAAATTGCCGGGTATTCAAACCTGATTAGACTCTCTGTCCCACTGGCTGATATGATCATCATAATAGGGCCATTTATTTAAACACTCAGCAGCTGTGACAGTGGGAGTGTTTCCTGCCTGTCTCGATGTAAACTGTTAGCTGACCTCGGTCCGCATCGGCCGTCAGACCTTCAGTCTTCATCGTCCAAAGTGAGGAGGAGGAGGGAATGAAACTGTACAACATCAATTTTTGCTTACGCCATCAAAATACCGCAGCCGCACCGGTGGTGATTCAAAGATGAACATGTCTTTTTTTGTTTGTTTGTTTGTTTCATTTCCATGGTTACAAGTTGGTTTTCGGCTCTTACATCTGGGTGATTTCCTGATCTCAAACTCTTTTGAAAATTTCTCGATAGGGCAATTTGATTTTAGATGAGGCTTTTTTTGAATTAAAGTGGATTGTCAGGACAGATAACGTTTAATGTGGGTTGTGGGTTTAACTCTCCTTTACTGAAAATGAATAAATCATCAACTCTATAAATCATTTTGGTCTAATTATGAGTCTGAGTGGATTTTCAGTCATATCGGTGTCTCAGATTAGAAACACACTGTTTACATCTGTGTCTGATCTGATTAACAGCCCCCCCCCCCATCCCACGCATCCACTCTGAACTTGACTTAATTGAACAAATTTGACCCAAAGCTGTTCCAACAGCGTTATCAAACGCAGCCAGCCGAGATCATACTGACGACTTCTCGATGCACTCATTTCAGTGTTGTGACCTTCATTTCAGTAATTTGCCACATTAATCTGGTATCTCAGAATCACACACAAACTCGTACACAAATACCTGCTTGGACACACACACACTCACATCCACATAAACACCCCACAGGAGTGCTCAGAGAGCGAACAGATCACAGACACCCTGTGTGATGGGCCTCCCTGGCTGCTGGCTGATAAGAACCAGCCAAGGGGGCTGACGTCTCACTGCGAAGCCTAACCTGCTCAACAATGACCTGATTTATGTTAAGAAGCCAGACGAGGTTTCTAAAACCTATAATTCATGAATTTCGGAATGAAAAAAATAATAATTACGGAACGAAAAACTTTTGACTTGTAGCTACAAATATATAACATGTCTTATTTCATTTAAATTCCAGAATTAACTATACAGTGTTTTCAGGGTAGAATCCATAATACTCTGTGGTAATCATTATCTTCATGGAGATCAACAATGGGGGGGGGGGGGGGGGGCATGAGTTTAAATGAATTGTTAAACCAATTGCATTAAGTGAAATGAAAATAATGACAAAAGAATGAGGTAAAGGAATTATAAATAATGGGCCAAGTAATGACTAGATTGTGTATTAAATGTACCAAATGTATCCTATAGATAGAAATAATGTAATCAATGTCAGTATTTTTGAACTAGTGTTTGACACTACTACCTGGATGTGAAATGGTTTATTTCTGCAGAGCCTTTGTCTCTCTGTCGTCTCTCTATTTTCTTGACTTAATTGTTTTGGTTCAGACTTACATCCTCATTTGCATAAATCTCTGATTTGGAGGTAGCAGCTGTATTCTGGTAAAAAGTTCTGGCACCAAGCTGCAGACAGATGGCATTAGCAACTAACAAGTGAACAAAACCGAGCATGTAGCATTGAAAGAAGGGAAGTAAGTATTGGACCTTATATTTGTCAAGTCCAGATGAATGCTAATGCTCTGTATCTGCTGTATGTGTTAACTAGAAGTTTTATACCAACAGAATGGTCCATAGGATGTAACTAGAAGGGTGCTGCCAAGGTCAACAGCCCCTTTTAGGCCATGTTAATCCAGATTCCAACAAGACATGTGCCATGTGGCTGCCTTCAGGGTCTTGGTTCCACATCTTTACCCACATCCATTCCAAAGTTTGATGATTTTCATACCCCAACCTTCCCACCAATTTCATGTTAATCTGTCTAATTGTTGGAATCAAGTTGGAAGTGGAATTAACAGAAATGTTCCAAAAAGCCTGCAACACAAAAAAACCCCCATCCTGGATCAGTGTCTTTATTTGGAGCCACTCCAAATAAAGGGTACTTCTTTCCAACCCGTCGACCAAGTTTCTTCAAAATCCGTCTTGTAGATTACATGTTTCAATTTCACAGTTTGAAAAACAAACATGAACGTTTAGAAACTGCCTTAAACTTTAATGGCTTTCTCCCTGTATTAATACACAACCCTCCCATCGAGTGTTGTGAAAATACATCAAGTGGTTTTTGTGTAACCTGCAGACAAACAAACCAACACCAGTGTCACCTCTCCAGCGATCAAATGGAGTTCGGCGTTCGCTGCTTGTTGCTGCTTCCCCCAAGTGGGCGTCAGTTATTTTAATTAAAATCAACCTGCTTCTCATTTCACTTTTTAAATCTGACGATGTCAATATTTGTAGTCGATGGCGACCTTGAAAAAGGCCTGATGCTCCAGCTGCTGCTGTGTCTCAGCTGAGCGGCTTCACACCAGTTCAGAAGTGGTTTGCTTGTGTGGTGCACAAACACAGACACACACATTAATGCTGACAAATGCTTGTCTGGTTAGCATCATATGTGAGGCGAAGGCTTGATGGACGACACATGAATCACAGCTCATGTTCACCGAGAAACAAAACACACAAACACATGCAAACTGTCTGAATGCACACTCAGAAATCGAAGCACTGTAGAAGCAAGTCTGCTCCAGGAGTGTGTGCGTGTGTGTGTGTGTGTGTTGCTCAGCAATGAATACAGAACTCATTAGAATTGCTGTCATGTCGCAGCTCCTGCCTGCAGCTCTTCATCTGAAGCATGGTGCAGCAGCCAGTCAGATTTCAGTTTCCAGGCATTCCACTCAAGATTTTAGAAAGTGAAAATACTTCATCGCGGTACCTGTTCTTCCTGTTGGGATATTTGCAATATTTTTTAGAGGGGGCGAACAATATGGATCCAGATTAAACTGTCACAACCTCTTTGTAAGTATCGGACGTAGATCATTGAAATAATAAAAAGCTGCTTTCTTAAAGTTTGCATGTAACTCCGACATGTTTTCATTCGTCAACAGAAAGCACAGTCTTCAGCTAAATGTATTAAATTAGGTAAAATTTTTATGAAACGTATTACAAGAGGTAAAGTTGTAATTCTATGACAAAAATTATTGTTACGAAAACAAAATTAGAATATTACAAATCGTCGTTATCTTTATATTATTAGTCTTTTTTCTTTTTTTTTTAAAATTACAGTTGGATTCTTGTGATATTTTGTCTTTGTTCTCATCGTCTGAGACACACAACATAAAAATAACAACTTGCACTTTATAGACACCATTGTGGCTTCATTTGTGCAGCAGCCTTATGTTACACATTTGTTCTCTGGAAAAGACCATCAGGCTTGTTTCTGGGAAGCCCCACTGTGTCCCTCTTTGGCTGTGCTGTGTTCCAGGAAGAAGAGGGACATGTTTCTGCAGTGGGGCCTTGATTGTTTAATGTGACGGGGGTTTATTGGGTCTGCTAAGCTGACAGTGTGATTTACAGCATCGTGCCTGCTGCTCTGATATCATAGTTAAATTTACAGCCTGCCGCGGCCTTGACCTTTCTCAGGGTGTGTGTGCTTTTCTAACCATATAAACAATAAGCAAACTTATTACCCAAATCGTCTTATATTTAAAATAAGATGTACATAAATACCAATCCATGCTGGACGAAAACAGGCATTTTTTTTCCAGCGATCAAATTGAATTCAACATAGAAGAAACATGTGCTGTGCATTATTTCCCGCCAAGCCGTCCCCATAAGGTTGTGTTACAGCATTGCTGTGTGGCGACAGCAGAGCTATTTTTGGTGCGGTGTTGACTTCTACAATACAGACAATATAATTCTGCAGAGGAGCTGAAGTCACATCACCAACCACATTCAGCAGCGTACCTTGAATAGTGTTCTTTTTATTATCCAAGGATTTTTTTTTGTGTGTGTGTGAATGTCCCAGACAGACGTCATAACACTGAGAAATAGCTGAGTCAATTGAGCTGAGTGTGTGTTAGTGGACCCCACGGCTCACAGCGTGGACGGACTGTGACCTCTGGTCTCCACAGCAGGATTCCGCTCTGTCAGTCGCGTCGCGAGTCAAAACGGTGCAACATTTAAATCCGTTATGCTGAGAAGGACGATACTCTCAGGCTGTGTGACGGGGGCAGTGGGGGTAAGACTTTAAAAATGTCATCACACTGTTTCACTTTGAAAAGGTGACTTTCTTTTTCTCTCCATGTGTGTCGTTCTCTCCCCTCCTTCTCTCTCTGCCTGCTTCTCCGACCTCTCAGATAAGTTGTTCGGAAAGCGGCTGCTGCAGGCTGGGAGACACATCATGTCTCACAAGTCTTGGATGAAAACGGTGCCCACAGAAAACTGTGATGTCCTCATGACATTTGCAGGTCAGACACGGACACACACACACACACACACACACACACACACACACAGATGTGCACACACAGGCGGATGTTTGCATTTCTATTTCTGCCTATTGTTGGGCTAAAGATTTAAATAACAGAAGAAAAGTGGGAAAAAAACTTGAAACTTGGGACAAGGAAATATTTGTCAATTTTGTTCAAATAATGAATTGTATTTTGATTTATCAGACATTGAAAATTTTCAAATTGAATTATGTTTCAAAGGTGCTAAACTGGTAACACCCAATTTTAACCCAGTGACAACCAGCTGTAAGAATGTGCTAATGTTCTTGTATCTCAGCTGCTAAGGTTTGGTTATTAGTTCCAACATAAATATCTGGAAGTGCAAAAACACACACACACACACACACACACACACATAGACACACCCACACACGGGCATCATTGAATTTTCTATGTTAACCACCCTTTTATTTTGAAATCAGCAGTCTAGAAATAAGCGAGCTATGATAAAAAGAAGATAAACTTCATGTTCATTGATGTGATGTTTTAAATCTTGTATAAGTTGCTGGTTATACTAAAGATGAGGACAAGACTTTAGTGTTTCTTACCTTTCATGACTGTAGTTTGAACTTCTAGGAAAGATGATGGGAAGAGATGCTCATGTGTTTGTGTAACATTTAACCTGCAGCTGCTGCTCAGGAATAAATAGCACAAGACTGTGGGAGTACTCTACAGCTCCGGGACACAATGATGAGTGGGAATCGTTCAGGATGTATTTTTATTTTCAATTTCCTGCCACAGACACTACGGATGACCACACGTTGCTATGGCTACTGAACCACATCCGGCTGGGAATCCCAGAGCTCATTATCCAAATCCGTCATCACAAGCACACGCGGGTTTACGCATTCTTCGTCACGGCTACATATGAGAAGTAAGGACTCTCCGTAAAGCTTGTCTGCAGCATGTTTTTGCAGCTTTGACCTCTTATGTGTTTAGTATGTACAGTGTGTCTGCAAATAATGATTATTTTGATAACAAAGTATCTCGATAGTTCAACATTTATCTATTTTGTTTGAAGCACAAAATCTTCCAGCTGACTTTCTACATTATGTTCTTGTTTATGCCAACAGAGCTACACATCTAAAGTTCTCTTTCATATGGAATAATCCAGATTTATGGTTTTTACAACATCACTTTGTGTGATCCCTGCTTTGCTGTAATGACCTGATATAAGCACGGTGGTGATATATCTGCTGTTTTAAATGTGTTGATTGTCAGGATTAATCATCACATACAGAATGCAGAAATAACAGACAGAAAAGCACGGTGCCAAATTAATCAGTACACTGTAATATCTGTGCTTTTGCTAGTAGGTTGGATTATTTTTAAATTCTACTACTGAAGTTGTTAAAGACAAAAATATATTTCCCTGTCCTCCGCTGTCACAGTTAAACGATGCCACCACTAATCTGCTGCGGGATATTTAAAATTTGCAGAAGGTTGTATCATCATTCTGCTTACGCTTCCAAAAAAATGCAGGCTTTTATTTTGAAAATCATCCCCCAGGATGCTGAAGATGAGCTCTTTGTCATTTTAATCTCAGCTCTGACTTTTGTGTGTGTATCAGGAAATACAATCCGATGGAGGGAGGTGGCACTGACCGTTCCGTACTGTGTTTCGGCTCAGGGTAAATGCTGATGAGGCCTCGATGCTGACTCGGCATCCAACGGCAGGAAAGAATAATAAATAGAGAGCCCTGGCTGAATCTTTCACTCATGAGTAGAATAGGAATAGTCAGATGTCCCGCAGAAAAAGAGAGAGACAGATATGTAGAGGAAAGAGTGAAGGAGAAGGAGAGCGGCAAAAGAGAAAGGATTGAGAGTGCTTTTTTAGACTGTACCAGGTAAAGTGCTCCAGGAAAAAAAAAAAAAGATTGCTGGGTGACGCTCCTCTTCCTCGCTTACTCTCTCACACACACACACACACACACACACACACACACACACACATACACACACACACACACACACACACACACACACACACACACACACACACACACACACACACACACACACACACACACATGGGTCGACCTACATTTCAAGTGAAAGAAAAGATAACCCAGAAAGTATTCTGTCCTATTGTGCCCTCCCGTGAATAAAGTCATGCTGAACTATAATACCGGTGTAGATATCAGCGTAAAAACAGATGGGGTCACATGTTCTGTACTGTTGTTTGTCTCATTTTTAAATCAGTATGGCCTCCTGTTCGGCTCAGTGTGTACACCTCACATTTATTTGCCACGTTAGCATAATCCTTTTTGAAGTCCTCTTTTGGCTCACTGCTTTCGAGTTCCCTTGGACTTAATTGTTTGCTGAGAAAGAGTATAAAAGTCAATAAGGTTGTTTAACTACATAAGAAAGGGGGGGTTGTTGTTAAATTTCCCAACAGGAGCAGCAGCCCTGAAGGGCTTAGCAGTTATTGACGTGGATTACTAAACGGTTCTACAGATACAGCCTTTCTGTTCTCGGGCCTGGACCTTTATTATGGCGGTGCTGCGCAGTAAGCAGTGTTTGGCTGTGACGGAGAAGCTTACATCTTTCATTCCTGCTGCAATTCATCATGTTGCTGAATATCCTGGGCTCCTCTCTGCCTGGAGATGTGTGATGGATGGACGTTACATCCTACCAGGCTGTGCTCCTGCACGTGAAACATCTGCTCCATCACGTCAGGACGTAACGGGGCTGTTTCTGATTTTTATTTCAAACCTGCCGGTAGGGACAGGAGGTGGATGAGAGAAGAGAGGGCAAAGAGGAAGTGGAAGGATGAGGAGAAAAAGGAGGATGAAGACAGGAAGAGGAGACGGAGTGGCTGGTGAGAGGAGGAGAAAGGGAGGAGGGGCTGATGGGAAATGAGATGCCTGAGCGATGAGGTTGAGGCATTAGAGGTGACTTTACCAGGATGAAGGTCGGCCCGTCTCTGCTGATTGTTGTACCAAACCGACCGAATACCCCGTCTCTCCGTTTTCTGTGTAGCTGGACTGTTTGGAATCTGTTTAGCTGACCAGAGCAGAATTGTGAGTTTTGAATCTTTAGAATGTCGAATCTGCACAATTATATTTCCTATTATTATAACTAATCAAAAATCTTTGTAAATCCTCATATTAGAGGAGCTTGGACACAAAACATTTAACATTTTCAAAAATAATTGATTAACATCAAGAATAAAAAGAAAATGACAGATTTTAGGTCTTGATGATGATTAAATGTTGATATTTTAGCACCAACAGTTCTAGCGAGGAAAGATCATTGTGGAGAAAGAAGAGGTTTTTACTGACTCATGAGGATCTGTACACTGTGTGTGTGTGTGTGTGTGTGTGTTGACCTGATGATGTCTCACTTCACGGGTGCCACCATTAAGATGTACATTATGAATCGCTGCGCCGCTGTTGGAAATGGATTTCCTGCTGATGGCGTCTTTGTCGTCCGTCAGTTTGTTACGAGGAGCTGAGGAGATGGGCCTCAGGAAAACGGTGAAATCTGAATTTGGAGGAGGAACGCGAAACTTCTCCTGTGAGGAAGATTACATCTACGAGAACATCGAGAGTGAGGTGTGCTTCTTTACTTCACAGGTCAGTGTCAGCACACACACACACACACACACACACACAGACACACACAAATGGAAATCAATGTCCTCTCAAGAGCATCAACAGAATCTCCTTCCTCCTGCAGGAGAGGCAGAGCATCATTAAATACTGGATGGACAATCTACGAGCCAAACACGGAGAGGTGCTTCATAACATCAGCTTTTTGGAGGGACAGCCAATCAGTAGGTTCCATCCTTTCATGTTTTTAGTCTGATATTTGTCTTGATTAAACAAAATGATAAGAAGCCAGTGTTGATGGAGTTGATGGTTTACGGATGATGATCTACATTAAATTTATTGTGATTTCAACCTGCTTTATTCCATATGTCGTTATTTTCTACAGTCCCTGAGCTGAGTGCACGAGGGGTGATCCAGCAGGTCTTTCCCCTCCATGAGCAGAGGATCCTCGGTCAGCTGATGAAGTCTTGGGTTCAGGCTGTATGTGAGAAACAGCCCTTAGGTCAGTAGAAGATTCTCCTGCTCCCTACAGGCCCGTCTGTGCTCCTTCTATGTTCCTCCATTCTTCTTCTCCATTGTTCCTGCGTAAACTGAATACTTGTCGACCCGTACCTGCTTCTGTTCGCTCACATTGGCACAACCTCAATCCGACACTGAAGTTTAAAAAGTTGATTCCTGATAATCATTTTTCACTTCACAGATGACATCTGTGATTACTTCGGGGTGAAGATCGCCATGTATTTTGCCTGGTTGGGGTTTTACACCACTTCTATGTTGTATCCCGCGTTGATCGGATTCGTGCTGTGGATGCTCACCGAGTCGGATCAGGTGAGGAAAGAAGCTTCCACAGTTCTGAGCAACGACGGGTTTTTCCGCCAACTGAAAAGCGATTGTAAACGCTGCTGTGGTCTGAAGTCCCCGCGTGGTTTTTTTTCTTTTTTCTTTTGTTTGGGTTGTGTCAGACGAGCCGTGACATCTGCTGCGTGGTGTTTGCACTGTTCAACGTGGTGTGGGCCACCCTGTTTCTGGAGCGGTGGAAGAGGAGGGGCGCCGAGCTGGCGTACAAGTGGGGCACACTGGACACGCCTACCGAATCCCTGGAAGAACCGCGACCTCAGTTCCGAGTGAGAGAATCTCTAAGTTCCCCTCTCACCATCATCCGGTCCTCCTCTCCTTCCATCTCAAGCCCTTTCACACTTTTGCCCCCTCTCTGTCCCTCTGCAGGGGGTGAAGCGCTGCAGTCCCATAACAGGATGCGAGGAGTTCTACTACCCGCCGTGGCGGAGGCGTGTATTCAGGTGGTTGGTCAGCCTGCCTATCTGTATCCTCTGTCTCTGCTTTGTCTTCCTGGTCATGCTCATCTGCTTCGAGCTGCAGGTCAGTCGGCTGTCAGCATCTGTGTTTAATGTGACTTTGTGTCGGTACGGTTTCACTCACAGAGACCTCCTCACCCTGCATCTGTCCTGGCTCGGTTTCGGGTTCTAGGTTGATATAATCGCGCAGAACAAAGAGCGTGCGATGACCTTTTTTAAAAACAGATTGCCCAGCAGTGAAGTGATTGCACAGCCCGGAGATGGGGCTTTTTTTGGAGTAAAAAGCTACAATTTTGTCTCTGCAGGAATTTGTGATGGGGATCAAGGAAATGCCTCGGCTAGCTCGCTTCATCCCCAAAATCATGCTAGCTATCACTGTGACCGCATGTGATGAGGTGTACAGGAAAATCGCCTGCTGGCTCAACGACATGGGTGAGAGTCACGCTTCCTGGTTTCCTTCCAGGCTCAGACCTGAGCGTCTCTCATGGGAGATTGTCCAAATGAAAATGCTCTTCATGAAGCTTTAATAATCTGCTGCAGACTCATGTAATCATGATGGTGGCAAAGTTTGTGCAATTAGAGATGATTTATATGTTGTTTTTACAGAAAACTATAGACTCCAGAGTGCCTACGAGAAAAATCTCATCATCAAAATGGTTCTTGTGAGTGGCTTTTTAAAAACAAATTTCATCACTTTTAATCTACAAACATATGGAAGGAGCTCATTTCTTATTTCTCTCTTCCAGTTTCAGTTTGTAAATTCGTATCTCAGCCTTTTTTATATTGGATTCTACCTCAAAGACATGGAGCGGCTGAAAGAGGTAAGGAGAATTTCAAACCCGGCTTTAACAGCTTTCAATCAGGCGTCGGCTTCAGCGATTCATTTCACCTCCATCATCTTTTGTTGTTTTTTTTTGCAAACCCACATTCAAATAATTTGCTCTCTTTGCTTCCATGCACTGATTTCTGTAACCATCCATTTGCGCATCCGTCCATTGGGAAGATGCTGCTGGTGTTGTCTCTGTTGAGGAGCCTGCAGCGGCAGGTCCGGGTCAATCTGCTGCCCATCCTCTTCTTCAGGATCCAGATGTTTGTGGTCTCTATTCCCTGGTTCTTCAGGGCTTTACTCAGGTCCAAAGTATGATCTCTGTACATATACTGTCTGGGAAGAAAGAGGTCAAAGGTCTATGTGGGACCCCTTTGGTGTTAGCCTTTGTATGCTCCATGCTGATCATAAGAGTAACTTCAGCTACCAACCTGTTTTTTTACTCTTTTTGTCCGGTGGGAGCCTCTAAATGTCACGTTTCTTTTTCCATTTGCTTTGCATAACAACATCACTCGTCACAAACTTGACATTTAAAACCCAGTTTATAAATTCAAAATGTCTACATGTCAATTACGGCCCTATTTCACTTGTGACTTGAAACTGGTTATTTTAGAGGCGTGTGGCTTTCACCACTGAGACATGACAGATAATTGAACAGAGGAATGATTGTTTCAATGAATCTGTTGTGGTACTGGCTTTATCCATCTATGAAATGTGTGTGAAATGCTTTTTCTGCTACAAGTCTCTCCTTTTGTACCTCATTTTCTCACCTTCTGTAAATTTCTGTTACGGGTCTCGGGACACATTGTGTCGTCTTCACCTGATGTGATTGTTTTCACACTCGTGAGCACCGACCAGAACTCACAAGTAAAATTACATTAAAAAATATAACCAGTTTGTTTTCATACAGCGGTGAGATGAATATAAACCTGTCCCAGAGGTTAGAAGACAAACTGTGAAATAAAACCCACCTGGTGTTGTCAGTCCATCCATAACAGTTCTGTAGGTCACAGTGGGAGGGAACAGTATCTCCTTCTCTGCAGTTTCCAGGTCTTCCATCATAGACTGAAAATAGCATCATGTCCATGTCTTTGTCAGAACCCTATTGTGGTTTTATGTTTGCATTCTGTGCTGGAGCTAGCAGCTATATTATATCATATTATGTCTCAGCATTATTGGACTTGGAAAACCTTTCTTGTAGATTAAATCTAATATTAGATAGTGAGCTCTGCGGGCGCTGCATGAACCCTTTGTCTTGTGGATGTATGTTAAAGGAAAACTGCTGCTGCACTGCCCCCTGTACTGACAGATGAAATACAGGGAAGTGTTCAGCAGCAGTTTTTTTAATGTACTTTATGTGCATTTCATTCAGTTTATTTTTTTTCCAATATGGTGTTTTTTATCCTACTGATTCCCATTAAATCCTCCTTTATCTTTCTAGTCCTCTTGAAATCAAGGTTGTTTGCAATTTTTTTTCCCAGGCGGTGTTTCTTTTTTTTCTTTTTTTTATCATGTTTACAGTATGTAATTCAGTGCGGACGTTAACATTGTGCGACTGTCCGTCTCGGACAGATGCTGGCCACTCTGCTCATCATTCGCCAGTTCCTTCAAAATGTGAAGGAGGTGCTGCAGCCTTACCTGTACGAACGCCACAAGCTGGGCGAGCTCACCCTGCGTGCCGTGTGGGACCTCCTGCTCTCAGTGCTGCTAAAATACGCCCGGCTGGCGGCTGGAAAAGCCCAGGACTCTCCTGCCGACAAAGCCGTGCCGGGACCTGGACTGAGGGGCACCAGGCCCGGGTTGGGGCCATCAGAAAGAAGGTGAAAATTAATTTAAACTTCCTCTCATTTGATTAAAGTAATAAGCATATAGTTTAGTAGTAAATTTGTATCAAGAGACCTGAATCTTTCCCAGTTTAATTTTTTTTTGTTTGTTTGCATAAAGACAAACTGACATTTTCTCTTTTCAAATGTGTGATGTGCAATTACATTTTTGTTTTGTCTGTTTTCATTCACACCAACCCTCAAAGCATTAATAAAGTATCTATCTATCTATCTATTAGTCACTACAAACATGCTCGTCAGTTTGAATTAAATGACTCTTCATCGGCACCTGCGCGCCGTCTGCATTCAGTTGTGATTCATGCCACAGAGGGAATAGAGCGCCACAGCGAGCGGCGAACAAACACATTTTATCTGACGTCTCTCTGTCTTAAATTTGTCTCAGGGATAAGAAGTGTTTGAATGGAGGCTGTGGGGTGCCTGATGAGGAGGAGGGAGGAGAGAGGGATGAAGCTGACAGCGGGAGGTTCAGCGAAGGAGAGACGGAGGAGGATAATGTGATCGACTGCGGTTTGAAGCTGAGGAAAGTCAGCTTCATAGAGAAGGTATGATCTCTGTGTTGATGGACGTTTGAGGGTTAATCAGCTCACGCCGGAGCGTTTTGATCATATTTTAAGAAAGGTGCTACTTGTAGATGAATTATTTTACTTAATGTTGATTAGTAGCATTATGGTGGTGCTGTTTTGTGTTGCTAAGGTGGACCGGCGCCCAGCCTGCAGTGGGCCCATCATGGACAGCAGTTTCATGGAGGAGGGGAGCCCCACTATGGTGGAAAAAGGAATGGACCCAGCCTCTGTGTTTGAAATGTGCGACGATGAGGACGATAACGGCATCCATGATGTGAAAGAGTCGGTCGGGGGTGGAACAAGCGTGGTTGAGGGTGCTGTTGCCGGCGCTGCCCCCCTGCCCTCCAGCTCTGATGGCGGAGCTTCGCTGCGACACAGGAGAACGGGCCGGCCTGCAGAACGACCAGAAACAAAGACCAAAAGAGAGTCGTGGATGGACCCTCCTGAGGACAGAGAGAGCAACACCCTGACTCAGGCCGAGATGGAGAGCTGCATGCAGACTTATGCTGTAAGGCTCCCCTCTGCACTTCTTGTAATTGATGGCAGTTTGTTTTATTTTGTTTTTTGCAATTCAGAACAATTCTCTTAAACGGTTGTGTCTATTGACTGTTTGAATTTTCGAGGTAATTTAATATTTCTGCTTTCCATGGAATTGTGATTTGTTTTGGGGATTTTTCTCCACACCATTTATCCAATACATTTATCACCTCTCTAGGATTACCGGAGGTTTACAGAATATGTAATATCATATCCTGATCAATATGGGTGGGATGCCGATGGGATGTGTCTTAGGATGGGATCATTTTTTCAGCCGAAATGTGCTTTTTTTTTTTTTTTCTATTATGTGTTGGAACACAACATTTCCTAAATCCACCTTCAGATCATCATCAGTCCAAAATTTGTATCGTCTGCCCCTTATTGTTGAGAAATATTTAACAGAAAAAGCAAACTAATAAACACGCAAACAAATGACTGATCATCTAATGGCAATAATATAAAATAGCTACAGTAGTAGAAGTAATAGTAACACCTGACATTCTCCACATATGTAGGCCACTTTTCATGTGTGTGTTGGAGAAACACTGAATCCAAGCCTTCACAGTTATGTGACACCTCGTGAGTATCCTCGGTTTCCCGTGGCTACCACTGGGGTTGTGTTCTAAAAACATCACGCATGACTAAGTAACAGCTAGATGACACTGAGACCATAATTTGGTACATTAGTTTCATTTGCAGAAATGTAGTCTTAACATCTTAACTGATCTTATTTGTTTGAACCGTCCCTTAATGCTCCACTCTTCCTCTCAGGACACCTTCCAGGACTACCAGGAGATGTTTGTGCAGTTTGGCTACGTAGTGCTCTTCTCCTCTGCCTTCCCTTTGGCTGCGATGTGCGCTCTCATCAACAACATCATTGAAATCCGCAGTGATGCCTTCAAGCTCTGCACTGGCCTGCAGAGGCCCTTTGGGATCCGAGTGGAGAGCATCGGCCAGTGGCAGGTCAGACGTACGCCGACACGGCTCAGCGGGGTTTACTACAGCAGTAATCTGACTGAATCCATAAGAACTGATTATCGCTATGTTAATGTAACTCTGTTATTATCATATAAATAGAGCAGTTAGAAATAATTGCCTGTTGAGAAATTCAACAGACCTGAACTGGGGTCGATTTAAAATTCTGCTCATTGTGTAAAGTTTGCAGGAACAACACGGTTTTGTTTTTCTCCTCCTTCAGACTGCGATGGAAGCCATGGGCCTGATAGCCATCATAGTGAACTGTTACCTGATTGGTCAGTGCGGTCAGCTGCAGCGTCTCTTCCCCTGGCTCAGCCCGGAGATGGCCATCATCTCCATTGTCATCCTCGAGGTACGGCACCTCTTTCTGCTTGTCTGCCTGGAGCGCTCAGAGCAGTGTTATGTTAGGACAAGGGCATTGTCTTACCCAGAATAAAAAAAAAAAGGCATGGGAATCAGAAAATGTGCTTTCTGTTCAAACACGATGCTTGCATATTTTAACACAGAGAGCCAGGAAATGTCCAGGTTAGGTCAGGGACACAGGCTGTGCCTGTTCTAGCTTCAATTGGAATAATACCATTGATAAAAAAATAAGATTTGTTCAAACTTGTCCACATCACTAATAGTGGGATTAAGAAATCCCATCTTTAAGTATGAGCAGACATCAAGGCTTTTCTGTACGGGCATCAAATGAGATGCGTATAAATGTGAGAAAACCTCATTCCTGGCTATATGATAGCATCCATGGACCTGAGTTGTAAGGATTACATCTGAATTCAACAGTGATGCATAGAGGAGGGTAATGGTTCATTTCCCCACTGGTGTCTCACAATAAGTATCTCCAGTTCTGTCAAAGTGAGTGAGAGGATCATGAACACATAAACTGTAGCTCTCTTATCTGGAACATATTTAGCTACTTGGATCTGCTCTCTGTGCCTTCCTATATTTGGAAAAAGGTAAACAGCCTACAGCTCTACCTTGACCTGATAAAGCAGTCAGGCCCATCAGGAGGAGAATTTCACATTCCAAATGATGTGCAAGAATAGGTTCGAGTTTGGTTTCCTTAAAGAGTATTGTGTCTCACATCCGATTTGGGTTTCATTTCATTCATTTGTTTCCTTCCAAAACATCCTTTTTCCAACCTGCCTGTCTGCCTGCAGCACTTTGCCATCCTGCTGAAGTACGTCATCCATATAGCCATCCCTGACATTCCGACATGGGTTCAGGAGGAGATGGCTAAACTGGATTATCAGCGCAGGGAGGCCTTCAAGGTGAGAGATCAGACAGGACAGAAAGAAAAGTATTTTATTTGCTGTAGAAGACTTAGCAGGAGATACGTGTTTGAATTCTCCGTTTGAACAAACCCTCATGTGAAGAGTACTTTAATATCTAATCTGTATTGTAGCTATCAGTGGTTCTCGGCTAATTTCTTTTTTTGAGGGGGGGGGATCATTTGTATGTTCTAAACCTCTGGGGATAGTTAAACAATCATACTTTACACAAACGCAGAATTTGTAGAACACAGTAAAGCGATGAGGCTGAATCGGTCCCTGCAGCGCTGACGCAGGCCTCTCAGGAAGAGAGTTGTTAGCTGACTAGAACTGCAGTGTTGTATTGCTGATCCGACAATGATTCCAAATTGTGCGAATGTTTCCCTTCCCGTGCAGAAACATGAGCGGCAGGCGCAGCAGCATTACCAGCAGCTGCAGAGGAGGAAGAGGGAGGAGGAGGAGAGGCAGAGGCAGGCCGAGCACATGGCCCGCAGGGAAAGAGAGCGCGATGACAGCAGGGGTGACTCCTCCGGTGATCACCACCACGACAAAAGTCACAGCAGCAAATCGCGCCCCGGTGGTGGAGCTGGGGGGAGCAGCGGGTCAGAAAAGCCCAAGAGGCCCAGCTCCCTGTTAGCCAACAACAACGTGATGAAGCTGAAACAGATCATCCCGCTGCAGAGTAAATTCTCCTCAGGCGGCGCCCGTTCCCCGCAGTCACCGACGGGTAGCGAGCCAAAATTGCCCGGGTTCCTCAGCTTCAAATTCCTCAAGTCACCCGAAAATAAGAAGGAAGGCGCTGCAGCTTCCGTGGCCGCCACATCAGCTTCTACCGCCACGGTGATGGCGTCAGCGTCGTCATCATCATCATCATCATCAAGTAGCAGCTCTCAGGAGCGTTCTCAGTCACCCAGCAAAGCCTTCAACCCTGGGAAACTGTTTAACTTTGGGAAATCTGAGGGGGGGACGTGTGTGAACGGGGCAGCACTGCCAAGATCTGTGGAAGGATCGTCGTCGTCATCATCATCATCGCAGGTGTCCGATCCCAGACGCCTGACTCCATCCAGGTCTGACTTGAACGGCGTTCCGGATGAGATCCCCTCGCCTGGAGGGGACGGATCAGAGAACGGACATTCAGCAGACTTTGATCCGACCAGCTCCAAAGTCTAGCAGCTCTTCAGAGAGCAGACGTGTCGCTGGTCGCGTCGGAACAGAAGAACTGGTGCGTTTACTGTGAGGAAAGACCCGACCTACCTTCTGTGTGTCACAGACATTGTGCAGAGTACTTGAAAAAGAGGAAGAAAAGGATGAAGAGCCGATGTGAGATGACTTCAGGTTCGGTTAAAAAAAAAAACAACAAAAAAAAAACAGGCTTTAAAAGAAAGATGTAAGCTCATCTGTCATGACAAATAAAAATGCACACACACAGACATACAAATCCTTATCTGCAATACATAAAGAAATGCATGAGCTGCATTTCTTTTATTTTTCAGCCTTTAAAGCAGAACTGCTTTTTTTTCTCCTTTTCTTGACTTTGAGTCAATGAATTTTAATCATCCTATCAGCCAAAACAGTCTGTGGTGGAGAGAAAACAATAATTAATGTATACAGTGGTGTGAAAGGTTCACAGATTGTGCATCAAGTAACTAATGAGAGTGTTTTTAGATGTCACAAGCGATCATTATACAGTATAATGTCTCATTTTTAACTGTGAGGAAGTCTTGGACCCTTCGCTTTTATATCGAAGTGGAGAAATTGAAAAGCAATATCAATCAGTGTTTTAATTCTTATCGATCGTCGTGCATAGCCCTCCTTTTCTGAAGCATCCTCGATCACCAGCTTTATTTTCAAAGCAGAGGTGACATCTGAGCTTTGTAGACTTCCCACCATCCTGTGACGGAAGATTTGTCCAAAAAAAGCACAATCTAGCCGTCGTACACCAGTTACTCCTCCCAGGGAGCGAGAGCAGAAGACAAAAAAAGCAAAAAAACAAGACAAAAAGCGAGCAGAAGTAAAAATATGGTGAAAATAGATCATGACTGTGTGTCGTTATCCATCCAAACCCATAGAGCGCCTTGTAATCGCAGATGGCGTTCCCTCCCAAAAACTCAAACCAGACTTGGTAAACAGGTCTAGAGTTATCAAAGTAGCGTTTGCACTAAACCCCTGCATGGCACCCTCCCACCCTCCAAATGAGGGAGGACCAACACCAGACTGCCTCATCACATTATGCAAGAACCGGATTGTTTTCACTCCCGCCTTTCACACATTATTTCTACTTACATGCATCTGCTCTCAGCCATTATGGGATTTCCTAAACATTCTGTTTTAGTGAGGTCCACATTTTTCTCATATGCACAATTTTTTGCATTGCTGTTGATGATGGGAATGTCGTTTTTTGTTTGTTTTTTTTGTTTTTTTTACCAAAGCTGTATTTTTCAGGTTATACTGTTGATAATAATCAACACTGTTGATCTATTTATGTCCCTCCATTATTCAAAACCCGTCATCTACCGTTAGTTTTTCACTTCTGTCAGGTCTCCAAAAGATGGCGCCAGAGTTTTTTTTCCGCATAGCAAAATGTGTCGTTCTGATTCCCTGTTGACTCTGAATTCCTAACATCAGCAGTTTAAACGTATTAAGAAGAAATTAGACAAGGGAGGAACATTTCAGAGGCCATCGCACTGTAAGCTGTAAGAGGGAAACATTAACTATGCATTTCCACTCCATCTCTCTGGCAAGAATGGTGGCAATAACACTTGAGTTGCAGGAGACTTAACATGTTAATACTTTAAAATCGAGCTCCCGACAGCACACATTTTTACTGCATTATAGACTCTATGCATTTTTTCTTTATGTCCCCTCATTTGTTTTTTTTACCTTTAGCCCTCACAGCTCATCCCCAGTATGTGAACATTGTCCCCTGATCACACGTCAAATAATCTTATCCATCTACTTAGATATGCCTAGTCTAGGGGTAACGGTGTCACTGAGAGACTTTTTTTTGTATTCTGTGGCTGTTTTAATGTGTCTGTAAACATTTTACAATATGTATGAACCTCTTAAGTCAAAGGCCAAAAAAAAAACCCCCACATTGGACCAAAATGTCCTTCACCATTTGGCACAAAAAAAACCCCCACAGCGACATAAATGCAATAAGGAAACAAATTTTTGTCACTGCATCATTATATTGTCAATCTACCCTATGTCCTATTTTATAATTGGATGTCATGTTCATTATAAATGGGTAGTAAAACGTAGGCTGAAATCTAACTCGTGTTTCAGTCTCAAGGGCTGGCCGTTATTAAAAGGACATGCGATAAGAAATGGGATGTAACTGATTATAGTCTCGTAACAGTTCCATTTCTGCAGCGTTTGGATTCAAGGGATGAGTGACGCCACCATGTGATCAATTCAAGATATCTTCATTTTAACCTTCATGTTGATAAGAATCGGTTTCGTAGGAACAGACGAGGGCGTTGGCTGATGCTGGCACGACAGTGGCATTTAGGTCGTACCTGACTATGTAGTTACTAATTCATAGAAAACTTCCACCAAATCAAAAACATTAGCCGACATATGACTGACATATTCTGCACATGATTACTGGGGTCTTAAAATGAGCACTGATTACAGTAAGCTAAATTAACAGATCTTGAAAAAGTTTGGGGTCTCGGCAAAGGCTTCACGGGGCAAAATGTCGACGACGGCCCCCGTGTTATTTCTTTGCATCAGGACAGCGAGTCACAAAGAAAGCAGCAGTTCTTTTAAAGATTTGGGCTTCTCTAGACCTAACACCTCGCTTTAATGTGAAATCGGTAGGAAAGGACTGAATTTTGTAAATGCACTGTCTTCTGGATTTAAAGAGTGGATTTGAACTGGTGAGATTATCACCGCAGCTACATTAAAATCTTACTCTAGCCTCAGTTTAAGATTAGACATCCTCATGGAAGCCTCACTTGCTGAACATCATACGCTCTTCCAATGTACCACTGTACAAAAAAAAAATCTTTTAAACAGAAATACGGGAAATGGGATTATTTATTTCTTTTAATTTATTTTGTCATATTTTTGTAAGACCTGAAAAATAGTTAATAAAAGTATTTCAAGTCAGTTTTTCTTTTGTTGCATCTCGTTTTATTATCCATGACTGCTTTGCACGAAAAAAAATCTGTCTCAACATGGAAATAACTTTTAGTCTAATTATGCAAAGGAATGAAGTTTTTGTTCCTCTCGATGAACCCACACATTGGCAGACATAGATCAATAGTGTACCACAAGCTCATTGGTGATCGGTGATATTGATTTCCAGGTGATGACAAGTCTTTACTGTAAGTCTGAACAGACATGAAAGTAAGCTAGTTTGTCTTGTATGAAGCAGATACTGTAATTTTACTCGCTTCCCAATGTAAATTTCAATGACAGACATCAGAATCTCCTCATGGCAATCAGTAAAAAAAATCATGACATGGTGACACTTGGAAATACTCAGTTTAAATGCAGTTTATTCCAGTGAAGCTAAAAAGAACATGTACTATACAACCTACCACACCAGATGAAGCGAGGCCTAGCTTGTGGTAGACGATCTATCTGAGCGGAAGCAAAGTGATTTTACGCTTCAGAAACTTACTATTTACAGTCGAGCACTTTCAACACACACTGCAGCATTATTTGAAAAAAACAAAAAAAACAAAAACGTACAGAAACGAAAGGAGGCTTCGATGTGACTCTGCTGGGCAGTGATAAGATCATTTTAAGAAAAGCTTTATTCAGTGTTGTACAGTATAGGATACCAATACAAACTGAATTTCAGGAACAAGGCAGGATGGCAACTGCACTTAACTGTGCATGCTTATTGTGCATTCTATGGCTAAAAATATAGCGTATTTAAACCCCCATGTTCACCTAAGCCAGCTCTCAATTCTGTACCTACCCTGGGCAAAGGGGTCCGATCTACCGCGGCATTTGTAAGGCCTTTGGATTTCATACCTTCCAGTCACACAAGATGACACTACACCACTTCTCTAGGAACATAACACCCAGCCATCAACATGCAAGGCGAGGTAACATTCACTGACCTCACAGCTCTTCCACAAGGTCATCTATCGTTTCCAAGGGTATGTAATGTTTCACAAAAAGGCAGACACAAAGAAATTCCATTTAACAAACGAATTGCATTTCTGTCAATTATGTACACACTACTATTCTTTCTCCAGACATATCCATATCTATCCATGCTGTTACCATGTGACACTGAAAATCCAACATTATGGTCAAATGGTTTTGTTCTTTCAGATCCTTTGTTAAAAGAACATCTAGGACAGGGAGAAAATGTCATTTGTACCAGCCTTGCTTAGTCAGGTGTTGCTAGGTGTAAAAAATAGTTCTCAGAAACACCAACACAACATTTATCCAATGAGCATAAACTCCAGAACAATATGTATATTTACAATAAATACACATCTAAGGGTATTCTGGAAGAGTTGCTTCTACTATGTGCTGTTCCTCACAGTGGATTCTGTATTCTATTTATTCAAACAGTGTGGATAAACGTTGCCGTGCCCCCGTGTGGTTGCCTAGAGGTGAAACTGAGAGGGCGGGCACTGTGGCTAGAAGGAAGCTCATCGCCATATATAAACAAAATTAAAACAGTAACAATATGCTATCTTTTTGCACAAATCACGACAGTCCCTCCAGGTGTCAGAAAGCTACTCAAGTCATGTACCAGTTATGAGACTGTTTTTAAGTGTAAAGTCCATGTCAGATCTTAAATATAATCTGACATTTTCTCAACTAATCATTCACCTCACACACAATACAGAACAACAAATAATAAACACAGCTCAAAAACATTCAGCCACACATTTACTACACCACACAGGGAATAGCCAACATAAATGGGAAGTTTCCTCAATGACAACAGCTCTGTTCAGGTAGTAACTTTGAGATTTTTTTTGAGTGACAAATATTCAATGCCCAACTTTTACAAAAAAACAACAACTCTGTTTCCATAGTAAAACGTTTGCTGGGACGTTATCCTGATGTGCCATCGAGCAGAATTGCCAGATGTCTTAATTTGGACGGGATTAACTTCTGTTTCTATTATTTTATGATGACTATATCCTGTAGAGGCAAGCACAAACACACACTCTCACACACATACTCTTATGAATCCTCATTCATCTCTTGGCTGTCTGTCCTGGCGATCTTCCTTGGAGGCGCTGGGCTGTCACTCTCCGCTTGATCCTGCTCCCTTTTCTTTGCTGCATTCTGTGTGACACACAGGATTACACAGCAGTCAATAAATTGGTATTATTAATAACAATCCAGCTGCCAAAGACAAAACATTCACTTAATGCCAATGAGTAAAATAAGACTTAGACGCTTAACTCAAAAACTAGTACCTACTGACCTTTTTGTCCCACTGTTGATGGAGGTAACGCAAAAGGATGTTGGTTTTCTCTGTTACAATAACTGCAGGGCAAACATCATTAGCATGTTAATGATATATCTACATACAGCTCACTGGTTAGAGGACATTCTAAACGAACAATATCAGTTTTTCCTTAGTAAACATTTAGCAAAAAAACAACAACATGTTATGCTCAACTCCAGAAGTACTTTGTCAAAACAACAGTAGCATATTATGTAACATACACTAATTAAGTGTAATTGTGTTTTCCCACAGATGTTAAGCACTGCATGTTTGTTCCTTACTCTGTTCAGATGGGTATTCTCGTGTTGGAAGATACACAGAGGGCCTCCGATTCTGTAAAACAGCACATATTGAAGATAAATTACAGTTCTGCTTTCTTCTTCTGGATTTTTGTGTATAATTTAGCCACGAAAAAATCACAGCCTTTCCCCAAGAGATTTACCTCAAGTATGAATACTTATTTTAAACACTACATTTTATTCATATCACATATACATGGGAATTAAGCGCAATAATCTGAGGTGATGAATAATTGTAAGGTACTTACCGATGCTTTACACACTGAGTCTGCATGAAATCTGCTGAAGTTACTCTTGTTATAGACAGGAAGTCCTTTCAAGAAATCAGCCTGCAGGAGGAGGGACAGGTGATCACACCTCACATACATGAGAGAGTGCATGTGGCTACTTTCATTTTGCATTTAATAAAGCCCTGACCACTGAAGGCTCCAATAAGATATCTTTGATAAACTATTTACATCTGTGATATGTCATAAAAGTCGTCCAAATGACTGCTTAATATCACGAGGTGTGAAGATGGGAACACTGTCTGCAAATGAGTCAGGATGCACAAGTCAGCCAGTCACTGCTGGGCGTTCCCTCATATCACCGACCCACGCTAACGGGCCTCGACCCCGGTCAGAGACGAGCTCAGTTCGTCCTCAGCTGGAGGTTCAGACATCTGTTAGTGAGAGTTAATACTGAGGAGAAGCAAACGATGCCGGTTTGGCCTTGATAAGCGTGCCAACCAGAGTAGCAGGTGTGGCAAGCAGCTATCTGTTATCATGAGTTAGCTTGCTCTGCTACTAGATTTCTCTCAACTCTAGTCCATCTTGAACTAACGTGGTGTTTCTGACGGATATGGAATAATTACCTTCTCCATGATGATGTAAGGAATTCACCAACGTCAAAACACCGACTTGTGATTCTGCTCGGTGTCTGTTGTTGTGGTGGTGATGAAAGGCAGTGAGAATGCGTGTTAGCCGCGCTAGCTTATCAGCTAGTTATCCGAGATAACGCTCCTATCGTGTCCAACGGGCGATGAACAAATATATTCAGACACAACTTGTTGTTTCCATTATATATCCAAATTTTCATTAAAAATACTATATTCGGGAGAATAAAATCACCCAAGTCGTACCGGAATGTTACGAAGCTAGTTAGAGGAGACTTCTTCTCCAGCTAGCATGACGGCTGGGAGGACACAACGGATTCGTGGCCACGCCTCCAAAAGCGCTCATTGGTCTACGTTTGTACCCACGTGGTCGCAGTTTGCCCTGAGAGCGAATCATTAGACAGAACATTTTTAACCCCTCCCTTCAACTTTGAGAATTGATTTCTCACATGGCGAGTTTTGTAAAAGAAACATCCCCTACTTCCATGAGGTGTGTGTTCTCCAGTGTTTTTTCTGTGACACGCAGATTTACAAAAATCGTTAACTTAAAACCAAAACCCACAGGAAATCCATCAGGATAGACCGATCAAGTTTGGTTGTTTTAAGATCGGTTTGAGGTATTTCATTTATTTGGTTAATCGATGAAACTTAAGAAACACAAACATTCCTCAGAATTTAAAAAGCGTCACACAATAACAAGATCAACTACAATTTAACAGATAGGATAACACAACGTCCTCTGTGTGGTTATGACCTTGATGGAGGCCAGACGATTCGAGACTTCAGTGTTGCTACATCCCTTACAGACACTAAATACGACTAACTCTAAATTAATTCATTATTACACTATACTTGCTCACATTACATTCTGAGAGCCAGAAGAGTTGTGATGGCCCCAAACCACAGTTTAGAAAAGGAAGCATTCCGCTTTCTTTTTAATGTTTTTTTAAAAAATCTAATAACGTTTAAACGGAGGTTGAGTTCTACAACATCACGTCTCACCTACATAAAATAAAGTCAGCATAAAAATAACGTAGATTAAAAACTTTTAGCTGTTAAATGTGAAACAACTTTGTTCTTTTTATTTAATCTCTTCTGTTTTTTTTATTTATTATTGAAGTCTTTAATGTAACACCTGTCTTGATGGTTATGAAAATTCAACAAAATATCTGTTAAATGAATGAATGAATACTTCAATAATCCCAAAGGGAAATTGTTTCTTATTCATTCATCACAGTTATTCATAATATCCCAGAACTGTCATGTATATTTGGAATGTATAATTTCATTGCTGTTTTGGCGATCAATGTATTGTATATTTAAATATAGATTAATCCAAGAAATAGTGTTATTAATCATTTTTACTTTAACAGTCGAAATTGATACTTTTGTGATTTCAAACTAAAATTTTGATATAATGTGAGCAATATCACCACAAGGGGCACCAGAGATCGAGAAAAACAAAGGAAAACTCGAATTTCAAGAGATTTTATTTATTTATTATTTCCAAAGTATCTTGGTTTTAATTTCTGAATGCTTTCTTATGTGTGGTTAATTTATAACGACTCTACCTTTTAAAAAAAAAAAATCTTGATGCAATAACACAACCATGACACATTCAGTGTATCAAAAAAAAGACGCGCGTCCTGAGCGTCACTTTTCACGTAAATCGCGACTGGCAGGTTAAAAACGAAGTGAATTCAAGTTGGGTAATAAACAATCCTGCAACCACTGAATGCATTTTAAATCAGTCTTTTTATTTTAATGACATATTAGACGTCTGTTGCGTCACAGAACAGCAGGACGCAGCTCTTCACGTCCACGACCCGACCCTGGATTGTCACGGGCATCTGATGGACGCTCACCTGCGCTCAGGCGCGTCTCTGTCCGATACTCCATCATGGACCATGAAGTCCATCCGTGAACCGCAGAAAGATGCTGTCAGTAGGCTGGAGTTGTCCGCCATGTGTAGCCTACCTGCAGGGCAGCGGGATCCACATAAATTAGATTATTGGATTGACTGCAACAGATTATAGCGCTCCTACTTCCTCCATGTCTCGTAAGAAAATCACAACAATTTGATCATATCTCGAGAGGAATTTTCATATAAAGGTAACATCTATTTACTTTTTTAAATTTGTCTTGCTGTTATTTATGATGCTTTTTAGTGTTAACACACAAGAAAATGATTGATCCCTGTAAATATCTTAACAGTTGTCGTAACTGATCAGGCTGCTGAATGTTTTGAAATTAAATAAATGTCATTAGGAACAGATTAGACTACAGAGGGGAAAGTTTCGCTTGACGACCTATTCATTTAGGTTTACTGTAAAGTCTGTTATGATCAGTGAACACAACAGCAGGTAAAACACGAGTTAAACCAACATCAGAAACAAATTCATTTCAGTACGGAATCAGCAGTAAATGTTCCGTGTATGAAAAAAAAATCTTATATTTTATTTTGTCGTCGCTCAAACTGATCAAATGATGGGACATGTCAACAAGCTTGTCTCTGGTCCCACAGGCCAGCCGTCCAATTTAAAAACGGAATCTAAGTTATTGATGTCTGAATAACTTTCATACGGCTCTGAACTCTTTAAAACGACACGTTGCTTCTAATAAATTAATTGGAAATGTTGTTTAATTGGTTTATGTCATTAAAAGTTATTTCTCATTCACTCCATGCTGATGTCCATATTTCATCATACCAAGCGCTATTGAAATAAATCATGAAATTCAATAAGTGATTGGATCAGGATTCATTGTTCGGTGACGTATTTTATCAGGAGAGGTTCGGGTTTTAATCCCCATCACAGTCTCTGCTCTTTTCTTGTCGTGGTCCCGCTTTGATTGTGTCTGACCTGCGTGGATTGTTATATAACAGCCTCCTGGAGTGTCTGCAACAATAGAGGCCACTTATAGCAGTGACTACAAGAGGAATCCACACCACCCTGTGCATCTTCATGCTCTAAAATGTCCAAATGGAGGACGTTAAGGACAAGGAGGCAGAGTTGTAAAACAAGGCACCAGAATTTCATTGACGTACTTTCTCTGCATGAGATCTGGTTTGATTTGAACCATCACATTAAACAGTCCTGGGACCGTTGGGTGATTGTTTCAGTCTTGGAATCGGCTTCATAATTGTGGTGCATATAGTGGAAAAGCAGCCCTCACTGCATTCATTATTTGCTCAATATCATGGTGATTACCTTTGGGTGCTTCTGGTGACTGACAGAGGAACCAGTGGTGGCACTGATGAAATTCTGAAGTTCTTTTCATTTTCCTAAGGGTCTGGTGAGAACAGCAGCAGTGATATCAGGATGTATAAATAGAACTGAAATAGCTCAGGTAACATCCTGTCTGAGGCGTCCCCAGTGCATCACCACATACTTTTCCTAATGCTGAGGCCTAACCACCACCATCAACATGAGATAACAGTTGTGCTTTACAGTAAACTGAAATAATTACGATATAGAAGTGACACTGAATCTGATTCTAAATACCCTACCTTGATTATAAAGCTGTCCTACAGCCTCAGAGACAGGTGAAAACATTTCATTACTATTCTTGATCATCTTTTTCTCTGTCAGAAAAAGGTAGGACATGTGAATTGCTTTACTCCAGAGAAGTTAATTACATATCTACACTTTTGTGATGGCACTTTCTTACAAATACACACTTAGAAAAAGAATGGCACCAAACGGACAATGGACAAAAACAATAGCATCTCACAGCTCACACCTGGAGCCAAGATTATATGTGCTTTTTGATGCTGGAATGGTATAAGGGGTAATTAAATTGCCCTTGGTGATATAAAAATGGCCTGCTCAGCCTTCTCCAGTCAGATCACACACACAGCAAATCACTAGTGTTCAGGTAAAGCATGTGGAAGTGTAAGCCAAAGGGCATTAGAATACCCAGCAGCACAGGAATGCTGCACCTCATTGGGTCTTTGTCACCAGATGAGCAGCAGTAACCATTGGGTCGGAAGTGCTGCTTAGAAAATGATGCAAAAAAAAACTCAACAGAGAGCAAAACTGCTGCCGTACAGCGACTCGGTGTTAGTCCAGGGACTAGATGGACAGATTGTGTTGTGTAATCCCCTTTAGCTGGGAGGGGAGCAACAGGAAAGTAGGATCATGTCACCAACAGAGAGACATGTAAACCTTACTTGGCTGCGGTCACCAAGGTTGGTAATCAACTAAAACCTCACAACATAAACTGTAGCTGTCGTGCATTTGAAACCAATGTAACTCATTCATTCTCCTCTGATGGTAAGTTGTTGACAGATTAACAAAATCAGCAGGAGAAATCATTTGGTTTCAGGCGGTCGTAAAGTAAATATTTTCTTTACCTTTTGTTGTTAACATTTACCATTGCTACACATTATCAGTGTCTGAATTCCATGGATTATATTTTGCTGAATCTTGGTATGTCAAAGTGTTTGTTATTATACCAAGACAATAATCTAACTCCTTTATTCTTTCATATCACATATGAAGTATAGTAACTCAACCACACGTCATACATGTGCCATTTTAGAGCTGCTAGTTGTTCTGTTGTTTTGACTGGAGGTATGGCTGGTTGTGCTGCAGCAGAGTGATCACATGGTGGGCAGCTTTAACCCAGGGAGCTATTACCGTACCCGTCTATTAATACCCCCAAAGTCTGTGCTTGAAGGAAGACGTTGCTCAATAAAGTCTGACAGAAAATCCCAAGGGTTTGAGTTTGATGCTTGTAAATGCACAATATCATGTTTACCTGCATGCAGTAGTGGGCTGAACTGTCCGTTCGACATACAGATTTAAAGTCGCTTTGAAGTTAAAATAAGAATTGAATGTCATGTTTCTTAAAAATGATAAAGTAATCCAGGGATGGAGGCTCATAACTCATGTTCATATAAGTTATTATTTTTTAGGAACACAAAAACCTACATCTTTGTTAGCAAACTGGATATAAAATCTCACCAGTTTACTTATAGAGGAATTAAAATGAAGATATAATGTCTTAACAAGTACGAATGTATTCCCTGCAGACTGGCGGCCATGCTGACCACCTTTATGGAGGGTCTCCTGTGCTGCCTGTGCTCAAGGTCTACAAACATCGTGGTTCCTGTGGAGACATCAGAATCAGCCGATGGCTACGAGTTTGTGGAGGTGAAGCCGGGTCGTGTCCTGCGGGTTCGACATATCATTCCTGACCGGCCCATGGTGGAGGAACCCACCGGGGTGGGCGGGAGTGTCAGCTGCAAACGAAAGATCACCGTGTATCGTAATGGACAGCTTTTTATTGAGAACTTGGGCGAAAGGGCGAGTGCTGAGCTGAAAAGCTGCCAAAATGGGAACACAGAACCAAACAGTACTGTGGAGGTTGAAATGACAGACTGTGGAAACTCCTCACCGCCCGTCAGCCTACCTGAGACCAAGTCAGAGTATCCTACAGCTGGAAAAGATGGGACACGTGAAAGAGGAGCAGGAGGAGATGCTGCTGCGGCTCCTCAAGCCGATCAGGTGCAGCAAGCCAGGAAGCACAAGTGGAAACCAAAGCGCACTGTGGTGATCGACTGCGAGAGGAAGATATCAGCCTGTAAAGGGACGCATCCAGACGTGGCGCTTTTCTTCATCCACGGAGTGGGAGGCTCGCTGGATATCTGGGGAAGCCAGTTGGATTTCTTTTCCAAGCAGGGCTATGAGGTGATCGCTGCAGACCTGGCAGGTCACGGTTCCAGCTCCGCGCCACAGATCGCTGCTGCGTACACGTTTTACGCCTTGGCTGAGGATATGAGACTCATCTTTAAGAGATACGCACGCAAGAGGAACATCCTCATTGGACATTCTTATGGGTAAATTTAAGATCAATTATAGCATCTCAGTTGTCAATATAGTAAAATAGTTCTCTAATAAATGGCCAATTTCCACTCTAAAACACATTCCTGTTTTGAGCATGCCTTGCAGTACGTCGTCTGCTCTGTCTTGTCCAGCGTGTCGTTCTGTACCTTCCTGGCCCACGAATACCCGGAACAGATCCACAAGATGGTGATGATCAACGGAGGGGGTCCCACGGCTCTGGAGCCCAGCCTCTGCTCCATCTTCAACCTGCCTACCTGTGTGCTGCACTGCCTCTCCCCGCTGCTGACATGGAGCTTTCTCAAGTAAGGCGGGTGGCGACACAACGATAGCATAAACGAAACATAACACTGAAACAGATATTATATATCATGTATGCTTTAATTTATTGCACTACATTATTTTGTCTTATGTATAAATGTATGGGGTACCACAGGGCTGAGTGCTTGGTTCCTTCATTTTTTTTACTGTGCCTGCTTTTATTGTGCCGCATAAAATATAAAATTAAACTTGAACCAGACAAATCCATTGCTTCAAAAGACTAACCAGCTGTCTGACCTGTGGAAAACGAAATGGAAGAAGGTTGACACGCTGTGGCGACCCCCAACAGGACAAAAAGAAAGGAAGTTTTAAAAGCATTTTGAAGCCATTTGTCATTCAGGTATATCTGCCCTGATTTGCCCCATACAGGGCTGGATTTGCCCACCAGAGCTCCAAGGAGAAGCAGCTGCTCAAAGACAGCAATGCCTTCAACGTTTCGTCCTTCGTACTCCGCGCCATGATGAGCGGGCAGTACTGGCCTGAGGGGGACGAGGTCTACCATGCTGAGCTCACAGTGCCCATCCTGTTGGTTCACGGCATGCACGACAGGTTTGTCCCCATTGAAGAAGACCAGCGAATGGCAGAGGTAAGTGGGCTTCTTCGATCTCCCCTGTGTTTGTTGTGGACAACTTTAACAAAGTTGTATTCAGGTGCAGCAGGCAGCCGTTTTCTGCAAAAAAGCTGTGATGATTCTGTTGTTCACTGTGTTGCTTGACACCAAACAAAAAAACAGATAAAGTTAGAGGCAGTGTGGTGAACACAGTGGAGCATTTAGCTGCTCAAAAAACAGACGTTGTCCCTCAGGAGCTTTTGAGCTAAAAGAGGAGCAAGCAATCAAACAATCTCTCTTTCTTTGTGATGCTGAGGTAGAAATAGCAAATATTTGCTCACAAGTTCCCTCGTCTGACAATATAAAAGAGTAATTTGTAAGTTTTGTGTAAGTTTTGTAAGTTTTTGTGTTAGCAGTTTTGTAGTCACTAATTGTCCCCCAAGAAATCTAAATTTTTGATGCCATTGAAATTCCATTAGTTACAAAGATGACGTTTCAAATACTTCTATTAACTTGTATTTTTGGGAGTTATAAATAAAGGATCAGCTCCACTCTGAATTATTCATAAAACAAAATTTCAAAGAAAAGCCAACAATTCCACGTTTACCTTTTCACTGCTTGACATTTGATTGTGTGGCGGTTAATTGTCAAGACATTTGCTCCATTTTTGAAGACTAATTGCAAATTTTAACAAGACAAGATTGATAGTATTGAATATCAAATTTCTTTCATTATTCAACCAAAATTTCTTGTTTTTAAGTACGTTGGTCATAATTCAGAAATTTCTATCGCTATGTAATTTCTATAATCTTTTTCCAACTTGTTAGATCCTCCTAATGGCGTTCTTGAAGGTCCTGGAGGACGGTAGTCACATGGTGATGATGGAGTGTCCTGAGGCAGTCAACACACTCCTGCATGAGTTCTTCCTCTGGGAACCAGCCACCCCTCCGCAGCCAAAGAAAGAGTCCAAAACACGTCCAGAGACCGCCAAAGCCAGACCCGACAAGACCACTGCTGCGTCTGAGCCTTACAAGGTCCGACCTGCGACCGCTAACCAGTCAGCAAGGACGAGAAATGACTGAATGTGAAAACTGATTGTTCCAGCAGTTGTCGGTGTTATCATGGGTGGCCACGATCTTTGTGAGTCCTGATAACATGAGTGTGTTTGGCTGTTGGGCCTGGAATGAGGAGTCAGTTTACTGGAAATAGACAAGGTAATGGTTTGGCAAATAGAGAAATGGTTTTAAAAAAGTTTTGCTGTTATATTGGTGATTGTGATGAAGAACAGATGACATCATGCTCCACTATCAATGCTGCAAGTCTATTCTTCAGCTTACAGCTCCAGTTTCTCAACATATGGCAGGAAAAATAAAGCTGTGCCTTGAAGTGGTGGAAATGTCGATGCCAGGCTGATGTAGAGCCACGATTCTGTTGGACAAATCAAAATGTGTGGCCTGCCATACTGACTGCTCAATATGGGAGAGGATAATACATGATTGCCTAGTCTGATTTTTTTGTCATTCCTAAAATGTGATCATGAAAGTTGCAATGGCGACTCATGTACCCTGCTTGTTGCCCGTAGCCAGCTGGGACAGGCTCCAGCATGAGCAGCTGAAGACGAGACGATTGCAATCATCTCGTCTTCAAGACGATGAATGAATTAATGAATGAATTAATGAGTGAATGAATTAATGAGTGAGTGAATTACTCTTCAGATTTCCATAAATAAAGCAGCACCAGAGATGAAACATTCTCAAAACTCTCCAGGGTCATCTATTGGTCATCAAAACTTGACACAGTAGTGTGAAATGTCTATATTTGTTTGTGTTGGGGGAAATTTTGTATCGAGATTATTTCATTGCAGTTGCTTAAATAACAGGTGCAGGCAAATAGAAGGTAGCTTTTGCTTTAGAACTGGATATTTACCATGAGGGCCATTCTGTGTTTTTTTTGTAAGTCCTTATGAGGAGAAACAGTTTTTTATTTTTTCACAGAATTCATAGAATATCATAGAATTAGCCTCACGCTATTGCTGTTTGTTGTGTTCAACTGCAAACAAATGTTTTTGCATAAATTTGCATTTACTCAAGTGAGTCCTGCTCAATCCAGTAATACTGGAAGCGAAGAAAAAGTGCAAAAAAACAGTCAACAGAAATATGTTTTAATATCATCTCAATATATTCCTTTTTACACTGTAGCCCTGTACTGCAGCATTTTTGATGACTAAAAAAAAGTATTTCATGCAGCTTTAGAAAGCTATTGCTTTACTGGTTCCTGAGGTTCCCTTGAAAAAGCAGTTTCTTTGCAGCTTTTTAATACAAAACATTTCAGAAATGCATTTTACAATTTTGGCCCCATGATGCATTGGAGATGCAGCCAGGATGTACCCTGCCTCTTGCCCGTAGCAGCTGGGATAGGGTCCAGCGTAAACTGGGATAAGCGGGTAAGCATCTGAAGACGAGACAATTACGGTCATCTCATCTTCAACAAGATGAATGTATGAATTTATTTTTGATTTGTACCCGTCTGTGCTTAGAATGTTTACATGAATGTTCTTACGTTATTATAAGGTATTTATTTGTTTTTAAACCTATGCTATTTTGCAATGTGTTTTTATTTTATTTTATTTATTTTTTACCCAGAGAAACAATGTTAAATTTACTAGTATTTGTACAAAACATGTTTTTACTCATTGTTATGCATATTGTTAAGTTTGATGTTTAGACAATTTAACATCACTCATATGTGGTAAAAATGAAGTCCACAGTCTAGACAGTGAGTATTAAGCTATTAATACTCACTTGAATAAAGACCACAACCAAAATGTGTCTCTTTACATTAGATGACATGTTTAAATGACATATTTATAGACACATGTCTACTGCAGCAGTAGACATGTGTCTATAAATATGAAAAGAATTTCTTTTCCAAAGATAACCCTTTCATAGAGTGTACTTTTTTCTGTAAAAGAAGTTTAAAGATGCAACAGAAACTGTAAGACAGTGGTCACTGAGTCCTTTAAAGATGCAGTTATGATCAGAGAAACAGTCTGCATTGAGACTCATTAATTGTTGGTTCATTCGATCGTCTTGAATGAGTGGAAATTGTTCATCTTACATCTTGTGTGTCTTAATTTATTTACTGTTTGTGACTGCCTTTAACCAGAATCCCATAAACTGTTGATTTAAAATGTTCAGAAGTCAATTATACTTGCTTTTCAGCAGCTTGACATCTGTTTTTCTGCGTTACTGTATATGTATTTATTTAGAAAGGATGGGTTTCCTGATCTTGAACGCTGCTTTTCAGAGACTGCTTCCCTGATATTCATTTATTGCTCCGCAAAAATACCTGGAATTATTAAGTAATTTGGTGCTGAAGGGAACTCTAGTGGTGGCTGTTTAGGAGTTCACACCACTGATAAAAACTTACATTTATTTCATGTTTATTTTAGTGAAATGTCACCGTGTCGCATAAATTTGGAAATTAATGACTAAATTATTTAGACTACAGTATACATAAATGTAGAATAGCGCATCTATTAATTTAGTGAGAAAGTTAATATATAAACTATGTATAAAGGGTTATGAAACAACATTGTGTTGTATTAAAATTACAATTAAGTTCATAGACATCTCTTACTGTACAGTCAATCAAACGAGCTTAAGTTTGATAACAGCATTTAGTAAACTTTGATAACAGTGGTAAAATATTTAAATAGAAGTATTTTATTATTTCCTTAGTTATTTTCATAGTTTTCATTTTGGAAATGGACTTAAAAAATTTTTAAAATCTTTTTTTAAATAAACAAATCGAAACTGTTTTATAACTTTAAAATGTTCATACATTCAGGAAGTATTTTAAAAGAACGCATTTAGCTGAAGCATTTCTCTTCCAAATTAAAACACCCATCCATCCATCCACCACCACCACCACCCTCAGTCCTCCGCAGTGGGACCAGTGCTGTCCTCTGGTGATGTAGTCTCAGAGTCTTCTTCTGGCTCCTTATTTTCTGCCTTCCCTCCAGCTTCACGGGGAGCTGCCTCCTGCTGGTCGTTGCTGGTAGTGCTAGCTGGCTGGTCTGCTACTGCGGTTTCATCGACAATGTGGAGCGAGTCTTCTGCAGAAGCAGGCACTGCTTTCACTTCCCCATTCTGCAGAGGGTAGACGCCCTCCAGTGCATCATACAAGAACTGGTATTGCTCCTGATGGAGGAACAACACAGAGGAACAACACTTAAAATGATGAATTAGGTTGAATGCGCCATAGAGCAGACAAACACAACTGTTGTACACTAACACACTGTATAAATATCTGATCTTCATCAACTATCTGAATGGTAGAGGTTTCCTATAGCAGTGTTGGTGATGGAAGTACCTTAGCACACAATTTTAAATTATATGTCTGTGAAAATGACAACAGCAGACATAGAAGCACATGCTTGATAGTACGTGCAGAAAACATGACCGCTATGACTGATTGAGAATTATGTTTATGCTACTGGGTGTTAATGTTCTGAATTCCTAGGGTGCAATTTGTCAAAAAAACTGAGGGCTGAGGGGGGGTTACACATGAAAAAACAAGCAATGAAAGAGCCTAACTCCTTTTTAGGTTAGTGGTAGGTCCTATGATTGTATATTCAGAACAGTTGAACATTCATATTTAACACAAACTTAAAAAGGCACGAAACATTTAATTTTCTGTTCCAGGCGCGATGTGGAAGATGAAGATAATGAAGCTGCCCTAATTAAGCTTCTGAACCATGGATAAAGGCCGATCATGAAAACATGGCAAGAGGATTTAGCGTAATGCAAACGGTCTGTAAAACGTAACATTAACACCTCATATATTAAAATTTCACACGTCGTGTCAAAATAACTATAAATAATAAAATAATAAAAATAATAAAAATTCAAGAACAAGTGAATAGTTTACTCTGGTGTCGGACTTCATGTGGCCTTTTTGGCTCACCTGTTGGCCCGTTATTAGCAGCGTTTTGGGAAACAATACAACTTTGTCACAGCTTTCATGTTATTTCATATTTCTTTAATTATTGATGGGTTGTCTCCCAGTACGAGACAAATGATGTACAGGAATGGGTGTACTGGGATAGCTGGTGCTCAGGGATGTAAAAAACGGAGCGGGGGGGTTGATCCCCCCCAACAAATCACACCCTGCAGATTCCTTTCTTACCAGGCTGGAGATCATGCCATGTCTCTCCTTGCGTAGAGTTTTGGCCACTTGGAAGACATCCACCAGCTTCTCAGTGTCGGCGCTGTCCAGCAGGTTCCACAGAGCACAGAAAACCCCCGAACGGGACGAGCCGTCACTGAGGAAGTGGAGAACACACAAATAAAATGGATACGGTTACACAAATTCACTTTTGCCATAAAAACAACATATCCTAGTATGTAAAGTTTATTTCTACTGACTTTTGAGTTTCTGCATTACAAATAGAAGAATTTAATAGCAGCTTCATTTTGGTTTTCTTTTTATTTCCATCAAAAAAAAAAAAAAAGAACCACACGGTTCACATGGTTCCATTCCACCTTTTTTAAACTAGTACCGGTATATTATTCTTTCATATACTGTACATGTGATCTCTGGAGAGCAGCTCATAAATGTTTTTCTTAACATTCACATTTTATACCTTTGTCAAACTCAGGCAAGACATTTTCAATTTCCTTTCCATTGGCTCTTCAGACCAGTCCTGGTGTAATATATACATGCTTGAGAAATATGGGCCCAATAATGTTTAAACTAACAGATTATTGGAAGTGTCCTCAGGGTCCTATGCTCTCCTGTTCACTTTTTTCTGGAGGCACATCACACTCGTATTGGATTTGAGTTTTATAAACACAACTCGAGTAGAAACAGCAGATCCTGTGGGAATGGGACACTTTGTCATGTTCCAATTATGAGACAAATAAATCAGGAGAATCCATCAGGAAGCATAGAAATAACATCAGACGATTTTTCCTTGCCTGAGATTCAGCCTTTGACTTTTCCTTGTGAAATAAATGGAAGCACTGTGGTCATATGCAACACGACCCCCATGAGACATTTTCGGTGGGTTGCCTTACTTGCAGTGGACCACGACGGACTCGCCGCTCCATGATTTGCCGCTTCCAAAGCTGTGCTTGATGACCTTAATCATGTCTGTCAGATCTTGAGGTTTCTCTGGGACCTCCCTGTTCTCCCACTTCAAGAACTGGAAGTGCGTTACTGGCCGACTCTCTTTCCTCTGTTGAGGTAAATATACTTGTGAGGTTGAAATGAGGGGGGGGGGTTGATACAGAATGGGTTACTATTGTCTTACCTTTACATGACGGATCAGCATGTTGCGTCTGATGAAGGTCGGGGTGGTATCCGTGCTCGACACCTCCACCTGAAAGTCCTCCAGGGTCTTCTCATCCCAGTAGACAGACCCCTGGGAAAACACGGCAAAGGTAAGTGTGTTTAAAAAATATCACATACAGAGAACACATATCAGGGATCTTCTATGCACACACAACTACATACACACTCCGTATTTAAGATACCTTATCCTCCTCCTTGTAATCGGAGAGCATGACGATAGCAGATGGTCTCTTCTGGTACACCATCGACCAGAAATCAGCCACAGTGTCTGGAAGTGGAGTCTGTGCTGTGATGAAGGTGCACGGGCCCCAGTAACCCTGTGTGGGCAGGAAAACACATCCTTGTATTGTTGTACACAGTCCAAACAAATTGAATGAGATGAATGTAATTACACTTGTGTTGCATAAAAGATGTGCATTCATTCAGAGTTAATGAGACGACGACTACTACAACAGGAGAAACACAGTTCATCGTGTTTCATTTACAATAAACGCTGTCCCTGTTCTGGTTTCCGGGGGGGGGGGGGTCAGTAAAATAACATACATTTATGTATGAAGCATTGATGTACTTGGTGGGCTCCTCATCCTCCTCATCCGATGACTCTTCCTCACCCTCCTCATTGCTGTCACGACTGTGTCCTTCACCCATCTTCAGCATCACTCGGTTGTAGTCATCTGAGGATGAAAATTGCTTACATGTACTCGGACATAGATGAATATGCACAGTGTGCATGCTGCACACACCCTGATATGCTATGGTTCGAGACTTTAGGGTAAAGTGCGACCTGACCCTATGTTGAGCTGCTACTCACATGGAACGACTGACGGAGTGCGATTCTTTTTCTCGTTTTCTTCTCTGGTTCCAGTTTTGCAAGTCCTCCAGTTTTTAAAGGTGGGGAGTCTCTGAATGGAAATATCGATAGATGATATATGTATAAGATCATTTATATCGACATTAAGATCTGTCACAAAATTGTTACGATTTCTATAGTAATCTCCTTTAATATTTGTGGGTTTCTTTGCCACATATTGCACGCTGCAGTCATTTTATTATAAACAGAGACATAATGTTCTGTGCGTACCTCAAACTCATCCTCTAATAAGGTGGGTTCATTGCCAGAGTTCTCTCTGAGCATGTTCAATGTACTGTGGAGCTCCGGCAAAGCGATCTCGGTCTCTCCAAACTGATTGTGCTCCAGCAGCGCCTGGTGAATCAGGATGTACTGGGACTGTGTGAAGAAAAACGTTTCCACGCTAAGAAACTCATAAAATAGAGTTTGGGAATGCAACAAAAAATTTCAATGAAGCCATAAATCCATACCAGAGTCATTCATGAGAGCACAGCTTGTGTAAACTGAACTGCATCAAAACTGATGACTACAGAGAATAAAACTTTAGGTCTAATCTCTTGTGATGAGTCGACATTGAGTGATCATCTCACACTGGGTTTCTATACGTACATTCTGTTGAGTCGGATCTAAATGAATATTTTACCTCCACTTGAACCATGAGAGATCTCTGTCTGCGGAGTCTGACCACGTAGCCGTAGATGTCGACTTTGCCCTCTGCCTCCAGACCCTCCATCATGGCATCGATGCCAATGTAGGTCCCTGTTCGGCCGACTCCGGCGCTACGTCAGATCATAACACTATGTCAGTACAGACGTCAGGTGATGTGAGGGAGTCGCTTCATACCCACTGATATCATTTGATCTGTTTTTATTTATCCTTTTATTAATTATAGACACCATAAAAAATTTGAGTTGGTATGATATTCATGTGTGTTTATGGTGCACGGTTAAACCAATTCAACAGTGTATGTCTACGTCCATCAGTGATAAACAAATTGTGTTGTAGGGGGTGATATTTAGAGTAGAATTAAGATTATGATAGTTCAAACTTTGTAGTCATTACAATGCGTAGGTATTCAGTATGGAATCAGTACAAAATATGCAGTACATGTTTAGTCTGCAGTGCACTAAATACTCAGGAAATTAGCAGGCAATGTATTTTTAGGTTTTGCATGCCTGGATGAAGACTGGAAAAAGGTATGGAAACAATGCGAAATCAGTTTTTTTGTGTGAATGGATGTAATAACCTGCAGTGAATGACGATGGGGCCACTGAAGAAATTCTTGAACGCATTGACGCGCCGCCTCAGTTTCAGGAGGAGATGTGCCTCCTCTGGGATGCCATGATCTGGCCAGCTCATGAACTGGATGTGGGTCACCTCCCGCTCCGAGTTCTTCTCCCTCTTCTGTAGACACACATAAAAAACAAAACAAAAACCCCCCCAACAAAACACATACACAGAGTAGTATCAGTGGCAAAGTAAAACAATGAAAAATTTTCCACCAGTTTCATCGTACAGTAATGAAATAGCTATTTACTAAAATAGAAGAGTTGGAGGTTAAAAACCAAGACTCTGTGGATGCCATATACTGTATTATCATATTTTATTCTCACATTATTCAGACTGAGATGGCGAATGGTGTAATCCGGACAGTGGTCCTCTGAGGTCAGCTTCACTATAAACTCCTCAAAGTTCTTTGTATCTTTGACCTCTTCCGGCCAGTACTGCACACACTTGACCTGTGACACAACAGAGATTTGAGAAAGAGCAACCGGCAAATTCTGCAAATGGGCAACAAAGCAGCAGCATTAGACTAAGCACAGTATCCCAAATGCTAGATATGCATATGATACATGTGATAATCGACCTGCTAACCCACCAGGAAGAGTGAGGGCTAGGAGAAAATATATTTTATGGAGACAATACGAAGATCCAAGTGTGTGATTAATGGTCTGGTTGATATCTGATACTGTGCAGTATTTATATGAGTGGCTATGATGCAGATGTTTTACTGTTAATGTCTCTTTATCAGTGTCACCATCAAAAAGTTCAAGCTGCTGTTCTCACCCTGTTTCCCTCTTCAAGGCGTGTTACCATGACGATGATAGAAGACTGTTGCTCCCAGATCATCCTCCAGAAGTCACTCACCGTCTCTTCTTTAGGCCCTACAACACACACCATATAGTACATACACTGTACAAACACCCACACACACCTAGTGGTAACCACACAGAAAATTAGCTTACCTTGAGTTGCAATGTACTTCTTGGATTCCTTATAACCCTGTAGCAGGAAATGAAATTCTGTTCACCAAGATGTGTCAGAAAAAGTTCACATGTTGGTTTATTCTGATAGCTGCAGTACAAACAAGCGTTTTGCATACGTCAATGAAGCTGGCATTGATGTAGTCGCATCCTGTGTCTCCATTTCCAGTTGTCAGCAGCACGCGGTTATAATCAACTGGCTCAAGACAGAAGAAGTAATAAGATACAAGTGTAATAGACATAGAAATTAAAAATCTCACGTTGATTTGAAAGTGATTTGAATTTTGAATTCAGACACTCCTGTTCAAAAAGTATTTTATAAACTCAGCGGAAGAAAATGGATGGATGGATGATAAAAAAATTGAGTAAAATCCACTCAGCGTTGTTGGACAGACTCACATGGCAGGATGTCCATGTAGCGGTTCTTGGGGGCGTTGCAGGGCTTTTTGGCTTCTTTCATGCTGTACCTGAAGAATATTTTTGGGATGCTCTGAAAACAGAAGAAAAAATGTAAATGGAAAAGACCAATAAAGAGAAATTGTTTTGAGACCACAATACGCACATCCAACCTACTTGGTCCAACTTCAAAAAGAACTACACCAAAGGAACATTCCTGAAAAAAGATATTAAAATGACCTGAAACTCATCCAAGAAAAGTCGTCCTTCATCAGCGAGCTTCCTCTTGTATGTTTCCAGCAGGACTTCTGCTGCAATCGGCTCAAGAGTCAACAGGTTGTTTTCGTTGGCTGCAACAGCAAACAGAACGATTCAGTAGGAGAGCAGAGGGAATATTTGTATTGGAGTTGTTGAGTGATTTCTCCTCAGATATGCCTCATGATAGGAAACAAAAGGAATAGATCCTGTGAATCTGACTGTCACTCATCGGAAATCAGTAGCTGCTACATGTGAATGAATTACTTAAATGTTCTTATTGATAGCGAACCCAGGAAAAAACTTAAAATCTAATTCTACTCACTTGTTCCTGGAATCAGCATCATATGTTCATTCATGCCACTGCAAGAAAAGATCATTTTGGCTTCAAATCACGTGAAATTTATGTTGAGAAAAATAAAATCATAAAGTATGTTTGCACATACTAAAACAATCACACAAATAAAGCAATTGAGTCAAAATGAGGATGAAAATATGTTGAATGATCTTTACTGGGTCATTCTGCGCTTTAGGACGTAAATCCTGTAGGTGACGAACAGCAGAGCCACACATGTGAGGATGATGAGGAAGACCAGAACCCCAATCAGAGCTTTATCGTTGTCTGTAAAATCACAGAGAAATTATTTCAAAGTTGCAGCCTTCCCATTAACCATCACATGCAGAGAAATGAGCGTGTGTGTGTGTGTGTGTGTGTGTGTGTGTGTGTGTGTGTGTGTGTGTGTGTGTGCTGTACGTACATGAAGTGGTAGCGTTTGTCATCGTGGCCATGCTTAGACGCTTCCCATTAAAAGTTTTCACCTGGAAAAACAGAATATCGGTTTGCATTTGTGTGAAGATGCTAAATAAAATCAGAATAATCTTGTGAGACCAAAAATTAGGAGGATACGTACAGTCACAGTGTAGGATGTTGAATAACTCAGATCGTCGAATTCAAAATGACATGATGTGTTGTTTTTTTTGCTAATTTCAGCACCATCATAGGAAAGATGGGCGATGTACAGCTGCTTAGGTCCGTTGAAATTCCTGATAGGCTCACAATAGACCTTAATCACATTATTACCCAGATGAGTCACCTTCAGCTCTGGAGGTTTATCCGGTTCTGCAACAGATCGAAAAGAAGAACCAGTGTCATCAGCGAACAGAGTCACAGGGATGATGTTGTGCGGTCTAACACTAATTTGTGTGTCCTTGCGTTGGTTGTGCTTGTCGTGAATTTTGATACAAACTGGCCGAGGCAAAAATTTATGATTTTTAATTTCTATCTAAATTCATTCATTCATTCATTCATTCATTCATTCATTCATTCATTCATTCATTCATTCATTCATTTCTCTTCTTGACTGCTTAGTCCGCTTTTGTAAGTCACGGTGGTTGCTGGAGCAACAGGCCATAAAATATTAGAAAGGTGTTATTAGTTGAGATTAATTACTGACTTATTAGTCCATTTGTGACATTTACCTCCAGCATCAGTCTTCAGACGCACAGTACCCAACCTGCCGACATCCTGGTTGTTGTAGGTTGGTTGGACTTTACAGGTATAATCGGTGAAGGACTTCAGACCAGAGACACAACACAAGCCTCCCTCCGGCCATCGGGTAGCTCTACCTGTAATATAGATTCAGCTTTTGTTATTGCTGACAATTAGGCACCAGCATAAAATGTTTGAATGAATCAATGACAGAGACGAAAGTTTGAACATTTTATGGCATCGTGATTTAGTCAAGATACCATCAAGTGTTTAGTGAAAACGTCTCTTTGAAATAGATTCAGCTCAGTGTTGATGGCACAGAAAATGTTTAATCTGATCTTTACATAACAATAATGTGAATCTGCTTCCCCAATATTATTTCTTTATAATGTCATGTCACATCTTCACCCAAGTCAGGGTATTCACATTCCTAAAGTGAATCAAATAGATTTAATCCCTGTCATTTTACTTACCGTCATTTGTATTTTTGTGGTCAGAGGAACACATGCAGTTATAAGAAAGATTATGAAGGTTGGAAAGCATGTCTCCACAGTTCTCACTGACGGTCCTCCAACTAAAACAAAAGGAGTTTTCTGTTGTGTTTGTCTTCTTGGTTTGAACGGTCTGCCTTATTTCAGGATCTGTCGGAACACAGAATAGATATAGAACATTGATGTTAATCTTTTATACACACACATATTATCAATGCAAAAATGACAAATGAACATCGACATACTGCAGTCAATCTTGACGTTGACCGCAGTCATGTTTGTGATGCTTTTGTTTTTGTAGACAACGTCACCGATACAGCTGTAGTCTATAAAGGGCTCCAACATGGAAACGTCCTTTGGTTTGCTGAGATTTCCTTTCTCTGAGGAGACATAAAGATGATAATATGTCCTCAACAAGTAAAACTCATTACATTACATTACATTTTTGTTTTGAGATAAGATTCAAATTCAAAAAGAAAACTTCATTAAATCTGTGCCTTTATTTCCTCTTCAACCAAAACACAATTCAGATCTGTCCACTTTACTTTATAACTGATTTTCATTATTTCTGATTTCTTATATTTCTTACGAAGGTGTGCATTTAATCATTCAAAATTTATCTGACCATTACATAAAACAATTCTTAATGTTCATGATTAATCTCTCCACCTACCCCAACAAGTGTAGGTGACGTTGAGATCTGCACAATTTTTGGGTAAGTTTGGTTCTATTTTTGCAGGAATTTTAGTTTGAGGGTTCTGCGCTATGTCTTCTGGACGTAAAAATTCTGCAGACAAAAGTGAACAGCATGTAGGTTAAACATAATGATGTACTGTTTACAACAGATGCTGGTCAAAATACAGGGGAAATCTGCTAAACGTACCAACATCGATGTGTCTGGTAATTGTAAAGGAAGAATTCACACAGGCTTCTGAAGTGAAGGTTAGATTTAAATTGGTGCAAATGTCATTGTATTCAGGTTTGATGCAAAATATTTTTCTGTCTTTACTGCATGGTTGAGCCTTAATATAGTTAGTTGTTAATGAAGAGCTGATGTCCCAGTCGCTGCGGTAACAAACAAGACCATCTGAGCACTTGCTTTCTGTAATCTCATCTTCTCCTGAAACAGACAAATGATGCACAAAAATTTTACAAAGTCTGATTTTTGAAGTGGACTGAAACTTAGATGCAATAAAGTTGGTTGAATTATTTTTACTCACTAAGTTGTCTTGTTTGGAGTTTATTCATGGTGGCACTGCAATCTACTATTTTGCCAGAATTGGTAATAATCTCCACTTGATGATAATATTCTGTACAGGGCTGTAGGTGTTTAATTTCTTTTGTTGCGGTCGGTCCTGAGATGACACCTGATTCCGATCGCACAAGTTGTCCATCCTTCTGAATATATATGGTGTAATTTCCAGGGATAGATCTTGTAATGGTGATCGAAAAACCAAACGTAATGGGTTCGACACGATAAGAGCCTGCATACAAATCAACAAGATTATGAAACATCAGAGTGAATTCAAATCATTAGAGAAAATCCAGAGAGAAAGATTAAAAATGGACCCACTGGTGGTCTGACTACTCACACTCTGAAGTTGGGGGGGGTGCTTTTGTGGTGGCTGCAAAATGCATTTAAAGAAATTAGAAAAGGATATTTAATGGTGATAACCTTAATCTTATTATAGTCTCACACAACTAGGACAACTGGGTAAGTGTCAGATTTTGGTAGAAGGTTACTCAGTGTCTGTAAGATGTAGAACATGCTGCAGGTCATCCTTGAGGAGTAATACTTCCCTGCCTAACCCTGACACTTTCAGGATATCATACTGAAAACAACACTTAATAATACCAAGGAGGATCAATACGTTACCAGATGAGACAGATGGTTTGGGAGAGGAGGTTATGGTGGTGGTTGGTGTGGTGAGTGTAGGTTTGAGGCCGGTTATCGAAGGCGAGACAGAAGTTTCTGTCTTAGTGGGTGAAGGTAGAGAAGTGATGGACTGACTGGTCGCTGGAAGAAAAGTGTAATTTGCTTTGGTGTGTGGACGCAAGAGGCCTGAAACATCTGCCGTCCAGGCAAAGAGACATCCGTCCATACAGTACTCATCACCACAAAGCTCGATCCTACATCACTAATAGATGTGGGGTCATCACTGCTGCATTGATGGCAGCTAAGATCAGAAAGTGACTGTAGCTTCACTTTAGAACAAAATCTTAAAAAGGCTGCCCGATGATTTACAGCTAGCTTCATTTTGTCAAAAGCAAATTTGAATAAAGGTATAAAATATTTTTTAATTGAATGCCAAACAATATTCATTACATTGACACAGTTCATATACTGTATATATGTGTGTATATACACACACACACACACACACACACACACACACACACACACACACACACACACACACACACACACACACACACACACACACACATATATTTATATATTAAATGGAAGAAATACATGTTATGCAGCTACTTATTGTTCAATTTAAAAGCAAGCAAATCAGAAATGACAGGTCTTGACTTTATGCACTGAACGTTTAATGTGAATTAAAACTATCTACAGTACATCTATGCACACTATATAACACAAGTAATCTACAGTGCTCAGAAATTTTCTGAAATGAGCAATAACACAAATAGTTTCACACTTTTATGTGTGTAACTGTGAACTAACTTTTCTACTCTGACGGGTCGTCAGCAAGCAACAAGTAGTTTACCTTCAGAGGCCCATGTCAAGCAAACTTCACATGCTCTACGTCAGTCAAACTAAGGATCTACTCATTTCAGGAAATTTTGTAGACATTTGTTCCATTAAGTTCACGAGGAGACGGGACAGCTTAAAGAAAGGGCGAGCTAGTGGGAGGCTGAGGTGAAACTATCACACCTCCAGTGGCATACAAAGAGTAAAAGCAATTTAACATTTATGTTCTGTCTTTTAGATCATTTGTGTGTTGCTCACTTGTTGTGTTCTGCTTACTTGTTGGCGTTTGACCTGGAATTTAAAAATAAGACAAAAAAAATGTAAGTCAAAGCAGCTTGTTGTGAAAATCACACTGTATATAATAATTAGCAACAACAAAAAGTCATTAACAAAAGCATATGAAGTTATATTGAAGTGTCCAACGTCATTTGACTGATAAAATCCTTCCTGCACGGTCGAGGCCTTATCGGGTCAGAAGGAGGAAAACGTGGCTTTTAATCTTAAAGTCACTGAGAAACAGCGCTGTACAACCTGGTTGCTATGGCAATTGAGCAAAGAGCCACATTTGCTATTCCAGCAGGCAACCGCTACTTCCTGCCCTGCACGAGAAGCGAACACCTCGCCATAGTTCACAACACAAGTTTTAGCTTGGGCTAATCGCTAACGTGTACGGGACGGGTTCTCCATCATTATATCTGTGTTCTTAGTCAGTGGAAATAACATACAGTTTTATATTATATATGATTCTTTATGTTGTACTCATCCAACGTAAGAATAATTTGACCAAATTCTAGATTTCAACATGACTTCTGTTAGCATATTACGGCATGGAATAAAATACTTGCAAACATGTCTTAGCAGTTTTTCCATTGTTTCTTTATAACTATGGCAATAAGAGAAATGAGGGTGGGGGTGGGGGGTGCATTCATGTCAAACAACAGGTCTCAGGATGTGGTTTAGCACATTCTCGTTACACTACATCGAGCAGCGATGCATGTTCTCATGCTCCTTGCAGTGGCGTTACACTTCTTCATCGTCAGAAGACACGACTTGATTTATTTCAGGTAATAAAAAAAAAACCCAAACAAACTGAAAGCTATCGCTCCCTACTGAGGATAAAAGCTTATAAAAAAATCCTATTTTCATCATAATTTAACTCATTCCAAGCACATTTTTTAGGTTTTAAGTTGTTAAAATGTACAGGTGAAGCTTTTCCTTTCGGTTCACAAATGTATAGAAGAGATTTGAAGGTGCAGCATCAGCAGTAGTTATAACAGTGACAACCAGAGGTCAAACTCATGTGTCTGAACCACTTTTAGGTCCAGTAAAATGTGTTGGTCTTTATTTCTACCCATGCTTACTATCATCTTGTACTTTTCCCACCTGCTCCTTCATGATGAGCCCACCATTGAAAGCTTTAATTGTGGTGTATTTTTAACATTTTTTTGACCTCACTTCTTCAATTTAAACACTTCCTGTGCTTCCCCTTTTTCATGACTTCTCATGTCGTATACTTTTGCTCCGTCTCTCTCGGCTCACAAGCTGAGCTATGTCAGGAAATGAAGGCAACACGGAATGGAACACGGAAGTAATCCACTCTAAAGTGTTAACTGCTGAAGGCACCATGGAAATCTGCATCCTCATGTACAGCTGCTCTAACACAGATGGTGAAACTGAGTGAAAGAGGGGCACAGATGAGCTCCGGCCTTTAGGACTGATCTGACTGATGAGGAGAAAACTAGTAATGCATGTTCCAACGATGTAGAATGTACGCAAATATTCATAAGTAAAAATAACAAACAAGATTCTCTCTCTTTGTTGGATCCAAAAAATATTATGAATAAAACAAGATTTTAAAGTCACTGCTTCTTAATCAGAACCAATTACAGACATGGGATATTCTTAAAGAATAAACTGGATTATAATATAGATAATTATTACTGATGTATTTAGATCTGGGGATTGGTGGAATTGTTTTCTGAATTTTATTTGTTTCTTATAAATTTTTATAAATTTTCTTGACAGTGAAATGGAAGATGTCAACAGAAAGGTACGATGAAAGCAATTTGATTCAATTTGTAAAAAATTATTTCAAACGTAGCCTAAATACTATCAAATACATTCTGATAAATATATTATTTTTGATGAAGATGCTCCATTGCTGGGAAAGTAAAATCCTATGAGTGATTCACCTGAAAGACCCTCTGTTAGAACCAAATGACAAACTCTGGCCCCGACTGACATTTAAGACGAGACAGTCGAGTAAACAGACTTTAGAAATTATTTAGGCTTGTGAGTTCAGATGCCTCAGCTGACAACAGCAGAAATTATTCAGTGTGCTGAACTGTAGCAGAACTCTGAGTGATGCAAGAGGCGGTAAGGTGGTCCGACTTCTGACGCGCATGCATGCAGCATGCAAACACTCAGATGTGCATCACACACACAGCCATTTGGGCCCGAGTGAAGCTCTATCAGGGACACACCCCGAACATTGTCTCACACACACACACACACACACACACACACACATACACACACACACACACACACACACACACACACACACACACACACACACACACACACACACACACACACACACTTATCATCATACAGACAATATCAAAGCAGAACAGGAAACATGATTGCAAAAATTCCCATAGCTTTGTATGAAATAAAGGAACACGTTTAAAAGAGACTTCTTATTAAAAGCAGTCTTTGATTGAGCGTAACTTTATTCTTTTGCCAAAGGGGCTCACAAACCTGTCAGCTTTTTTTACATTCTCACATCACAAGTGTGCGCTGTATTGTCTTGTGTTCTTAGGTTTATAAAAGTTTAAGAAACATGAAGTAGCACAGAAACACAGGCACACAACTCAAAGACACGTATACTGTACTGGAGCCTTGTCATCTCTGCCCTCAGTTGTTGTTTTTTTTTACTTTAAATTATTACATTTTGGATGTTGATGTTTTTCAGTTTTTAAAAAAAAAAAAAAAAAGAAAAGGAAAAATTGTCAAGCGCCCTGACAGATTAATGTCTCCATCTCAGGCATGGAAAGCATTTCACCTTTCTCTCATAAACACGATCACATAAGCAACAAAAATATGCTAAAACTTCAAACACGGCTAAGTTGAGAGTTTATTATAAGACATTTCACGCCTCGCTGTCCTGGAAGACCTTCAGATGACAAACACAAGGACACAACTTCATAACAGAACATTTCCTTTCTATACTGTCTCTTCCCTGAGAGTTGGCACTCGGTTACTTACAGTTGGTTAAGCTGATGATTCCAGCCCAGAGCAGAAGAAGCTTCAGGCCACAGGGACTTGCCATTTCCACAAGTTAGGGTGTGTTCAGCCACACACTGTCCAACACAGTCCCGACGTGAACCAACAGGCAGAAAAACACAATCCAAATAGAAACTGTATCTCCAATTCTTAACTTAATCCTAAATAAAAAAGTATGTGATAATGTCTTATTTAAGCTACACACATTTTCTGTCTTATCGGTCGACGCAGCTTCCTGGACTTGTTCCCCAAACACTAAAACCTCGTCTGTGGTTTCAAGTCAAGCAAGATGGGTGATGTCACACCAACAGAGCCAGCCTGTACCTTAATATTGGTGACAGGAAGCTTCAATTCAGCTATGACACCAAGAACAAGATGTCTTCTCAGATCTGATCTTTATCTGTCGTCACTGTGTTCGAACATTTCATTTAAAAAATGTGTTTTCTTAATTTTCGTGGTTTATCTCCATAATAATTAGAGAAAATGAAAGAAAATAATGACATGAACACACATGGAGACTTCCAGGTAATGGCCTTCTGTCTAGTAGGCCTCTGTTGAATGTTTGAAATCAGATTAGGACTGCATATAATCTGCTGATGTCTGTTAGAGCTCCTCTGATCTCATCGTGTCTTCCCTGCTCAAAAGCTTTCGGGCACTTGTCGCACAATCACAAACGTATGAGGGTGCTCCATCGAAATGCAAAGGAAAAACCATGCAGCTTTTTCCCTTTTCCAACTTTGTTTGTTGTATTTCTTCTCCAGCCTAAAGAGACAACATGTGGCCGTTGGCTCCAGAAGTGAATTTCTTCATTTCTGCTGTCCTTTCTGTGTGATATACAGGATGTTAGATCTCTTCAAAGTTATTAATCTTACACGGCGTTTGATCATCGCTCTCTGACTAGGAGTCCAAAAATGCTTTAACTGCTGTTTACGTACACAAGAAAATGGGGAATAAAAGAGGAAGGAGAGGAGTGGAGGCTCTCTGGGGAGACGGAGACTCACATGCTGGATGGATCTGAATCTGGATGAAACACTCACAGTATTTCATGCAGTTAAATAAACATAATACGAGCAACAAAGCTGGCCCGTTTTTGGGGAGCTGTTCGAGCTTCATCCACTTTATTACAGCAATAGCATTGAGTAAAAACATCCGAGTCTATATGGTAAAATATATTGTAGTCTATCTACAAAGACACACCACAGAAACACACATCTACATCACGCAGTAATTGGTGAAAATCTCAAATTTGCAGGATGTAGATGGGATTACTTGTTCGTATACCAGTGAAACACACAGCATTTGGTTGTTTCCACTTTAAGTTTAAGTTCTTGTAATCAGGAAGTGGTTCTTAAGCAAGCAGCATCAACTTAATGCAATCAAAACGAAACCTTTTTTTTTTTTTTTTGGCTGGGCTGCAAAAACCACATTCCTGAACCATAGACAGTCAAGCTAAAAGTACACCTTCCTCAGTATTGAGATGATACCAGAAGTTATTTAGGGTTAGTTGAAAAGACGAGGAGCGGAAATGGGAGGATGCAACATGCAACACCTTCAGGTGGTTCTGTTTGGCTGCACCTGGCCTTAAAAACTAGGTTGACCTCAAAAAGTTGAAAGAATTAAAATAAATTCCACAAAAACAAAATAAATATAAGCATACAGCAGATTGAGAAATTCCCTTGTGACTGATAGGGAATAAATATTTTATTTAATGTTTTTGTTAACATGACATTTTTGTCATTATCAATGTAAAATCAATGACTGTCCTTCTTAACTGCACAATAACAACAACAACAACAACATGTTTTCATTTGGTCTGAATGGCGTGAACTGAAATGACACACTGTCACACACCATTTGAGCTTTTCCTGGTTTTCCATACAAAAAACAGAATGAAAACAGAAGTCACATGACTCAGGCAGCAGTCATATTAACTGAGGGCGGTCACACTATTTGGGTTCTGTTGGTGGAACAAAGAGGCAGGGGGGTATCCTCGTGGACTTTTAGCTGCTGCATGATGGGAATGAAAATAATTGGTGCATTGACAGTAAAAGTGTCTGGTTTGAGTTTATGTCAGCGTTGGAGTGGGGGGCTTAGATAAGAAACTGTGTCAAATGTTCCCCAATTTCCTCTTTGGTTTCAACAAACTTGGATTCTTGCTCAAAGGGTTTATCTTACTTCCTCAATCGTCTCCTTTACTAGTCTCCTTTCCTTCTCTTTCATGTCCTTATCCCTCATCTCATCGCTCCATCATTTAAAACGCCTGGCAGTGGCAGTGAGGAGAGGAGCCCACTGAGTGGTATTTAAAGTTGATGCTGTTAGTTCCACATTTCAGAATGTCACATCTGTTACCACCGTTAGGTGTGGTGATCTCTATATTTTTGCAGTAAATGAGGATGTGTGCAGTTTTTTTCTCCAAATCATGCATCTATCTACGTGTGATGTGTGGGTTAAGAGTTTCATGTATTATCGTTTTTTTAAAATAAATCCTTTTCAATGATTGTTTAAACACGTTAAAAAGGATGACAGCCATGATGCAAGTGTAGACAAAATACTTATAATTCAGGCTTTTATGACGGAACTTTTGATTTAACAAATCTAAGACAAAGAAAATGTCATAAAAATATTCATTTAATAGGGTCAGAATGAAATCTTGTTTGAGGTTGCATGATATGTTGATAATAGCTTCATCAGAATATCTGTCACTGAGCCAAAAACACACAAAACATTTAATAGGCTTTTTAATTAAATAATTAAATAATTTTCATATTATCAGTCTTCCTTCTTACAAAGGGAAAAATAATAGTAAAAAAAATATTTTAAGATATTTACAAAGAAATTAAATACTGAAAAAGGTAAATGAATAATAAGACTGAACCAATGATCAACCATTGAACAGTTTAAAATATACAGGTCATCTTTAGTTACACCTTTAGTTAGAGGAAGTTCTTAAATAAATACATGACAATCAAAAGTATTCGTTGTGATATACATCTAGAAAAACAAATATCACAGACTGGTGAACTCTGCTGTATCAGGATTTAAGTTGAGCTCAAAGAAGAGTTGAGTCATAACAATGATTTCTATGCTTCCTCTTTTTCCTTCCTGTCTTTACGTGCTGTAGCCCGATTTATTTATACATCCTTCTTTTAGACATGAAACCATACCCCTGGGAAAAGTCCAAGAAAAATGTTTTATCTTTCATCCAATTCTCAAATCTCCTGGGTGAACTAGAAGGCCTCATGTTTAACCAACAACCTCCACCTTCATTAACGTGTGGTTCTGTGCCGTGATACCACCGGCAGCCACTGGAGGGCAGTGTGGCTTCAAGTTACACACCACAGCTGCTGCTCTCATCATACAGCTCTGCCCTTGTTTTGTTTTTTGGGAATAGCCAAGTGGCTGAATGCATCTTATGAACACACAAACACGTGTACACACACAAACACACACACATGTGCTCAGTGTTGCAATTTGGACTTCTCTTGGTTCCTCTCCGCCAGTGACTGACAGGTTCTTAACGAGAGAAGCCTAGAGCGTTTGCCCTCCAGGCCTGCACATCAACCCTCAACATACAATGCACGCACACACCCACTCCTATATTTATACACACACACACACACACACACACACACACACACACACACACACACACACACACCATCATCATCATCATCATCATCATCAACACACACATATACTCTCTCTCTCTCTCTCTCTGTGCTGACATTTTCTGCCCCGTTTCTTAGATTCCATCAATTTGTCCATTGCTGGGGGACGTGTTCGACAGTCACTAAGAGACGGTTTAGGTTTAGCATTATCATTATGTTTCCACGAGACAGTCTCATCCGACACAGACGGAATGTCAGCTGCGCCGTTGTTAACTAAGGTTCAATACAAACACATTACAGCGCCCCGCATAATAGCTCCAAAGGCTATCTGAAGTGCATGTGCATGGATGTGTGTGTTGCTGAGTTGTCATTGTGAGGGCCACAATGGTGAGATGGCATAGCTGGGAGGTGAAGATGGAAACCCAGAGCAGCACGCGCACTCCTCCCTCCACCCCTTAGTGATTCATTCCTCCTCTCACCTCTGTTCACTCTCCTTTTTTTTATGTGAGGGAGAGAGAGCCCAATTAAAATACTATGTGGATGGATACGATGAAGAAAGACATACCTCCTCCATGACATTCTCTCTACCCCCCATGCAGTGACAGATCTGGTGCATTCAGAGAGGTGAAAATAAATGCTGTGGCCCCCTCCATCGCACTGCCATTATATACAGTACATATATCTATATCTATATCTGTATCTACACACACACACATATATGTATAACATATATATATATAGATATGAGAATCGATTGTGAATTTACCTTCCATACATGTACTGACTTTTTGTACGTGGCTTTGAGACTGATTCTCATATGGAAAACAAATACCTTATGCAGCAGGAGGTGAGAGATGCGGAGGATGCTTCCGTTTTTCTTTTTACATTTCACACTCACACACACACACACACACACACACACACACACACACACACATAGACAGATTCATGTCTTCCATGTATATCTTTCTCTCCCATCCCTCTTCTCTTCCTCCGCTCTTGCTTGTTTTCCTCTCTTCATGACCCAACATCCAGCCTTCCCAGGGGATCCAACTTTATGCTGCCAGACTAGGCCTGTATAGCACATGCACACACACACACACACACACACACACACACACACACACACACACACACACACACACACACACACACGGCTCTGTCTCTCTGCGGACACATGAACTGCCAGTCAATCCAGCAGCAGCAGATCAGTACAGACCTCACTGCTTCTCTATTGTGGGGGTCAGAAGCTGGGTGCGTGTGTGTGTGTGTGTGTTTTTGTGTACACGTGTGTGTGTGTGTGTGTGTGTGTGTGTGTGTGTGTGTGTGTGTGTGTGTGTGTGTGTGTGTGTGTGTGTGTGTGTGTGTGTGTGTGTACAAAGACACACGTAAGGTCAAGGGGCTGGAAGAGTGGGAGGTCTCCCCTATTCAGGCCCACTGAATACTGTATGCCAAAGATATTTACCTGCTTCAATAATACAACAGAACCCTCAGGAGTTTGTGTTTGTGTGCGTGTGTGTGTGTGTGTGTGTGTGTGTGTGTGTGTGTGTGTGTGTGTGTGTGTGTGTGTGTGTCAATCCCCAGCAGAAGGTGAATAAACTCAGCAGCTCGCCTGTAATCTCAAGTTGGCAACAACACAAGCATAAAAACATTCCTATTAAACATTTCCCTCCTGTGAAGACGCACCGAGGGGACGTGGTTCAGTGAGAAAGTCCAGAAAGACAGCAGTACCGCTGCTCTCTCTCTCTCACTCACACACACACACACACACACACACACACACACACACACACACACACACACCCAGCTCTGGTTTTTGAGTTTCCATTTAGAAATCTGGACGGCAGTTCACTGACCCAGCACTAACAAGGCATCTCGGCCGGCCTTCGAGGAGCAGCGCCTCTTATCTAGCGACCACACAGCGCCGGCTATCTCCTGACCGGGTTTGACCACTTGTTTAAACTGATTAGCCAATCACCCAGTCAAGTTCCCGTAAGCAGAGATACACTGATGAACACGCAGTACTTTTTTTTTTTTTTTTTTGCCTCTGAATCGGATTTTTGACTAATTACCAAACGCAAGGTATGTTTCTCTGCCTCCTTAAAAGTAGATCCCTGTTCTCCGGCGTGAGACGAGAGGACTGAAGGAACACTCGCATCCTGAGAGGCCAACAACAGCTCAGTCTCTCCACGTATATCTGTCCGAACGGATTGGACAAATGGTCAGCGGTGGAGCGATGGCAGAGTGGACATGTGATGGCCCGAGTGTCAGAGGCTGGAGATTCACCCGTTTAATGAGAATCTATGACCAGGACTGATAAAGGGCCTGACTGAGAGGCTATGACAAGTCCTAATGCTCACATGTATAAATGATGTGGGTGGGTGGTGCAGGGGAGGTGTCCTGGTAGGATGTGCGGCCCTGTGGAATCAATCTTCAGAGGGCATGGATAGCGTTTAAGAGCAGGCTTGACGAATGTAAAAATGGAGGCCAGAAATCCACGCTGTGACAATTTGGAATATTTTTCATGCAGAAACAAAACAAGAAATTTGAAATCACTCCTGAACGTGTCTGTTAGCTTTCATTAGTACATCAACAGGACAGACGGAGAAACACGTCAGGTCCAGCCAAGATGTTTAATCTGATTTCTTTACAGTTAAAAATGTTCCCCCAATAAAACCAAAACAGTAAAAAAAAAAGATAACCTGCAAGGCTATCCCTCAGTGAAGAACAGTTTTAAAAACCAGGAAGTGAAGGAACTTCCCACATTTCCATTCATTCTGCTACGCTAAGCTAACCAGCTTCTATTCAACGGATAGTTATCAATCTGCTCATGAAACATTTAATCTTAAACGTATTTATAATAATACAGGAACATTTTTAAAAAAAAAGTAGATTACAGTTTTATTTTGATTTAAACTGACATAAGTGGCACATTTGTAGTCCCCTGTGAGACGGCTATTCAAAGGACTACACGTCTGAAACAACAATCAAAAAACACACACACACACACACACACACACACACACACAGCCTTTGTTATGTTGAGCGTTTGTCTCTGTGCGGCTCCAGCAGAGAGGGGTTAAAATCCGATTGAGGCGATATCACTGGAGAATAACACATTCAACATGCCGTCTGACTGTGTGTGCAGCTGTGTGCTTGTGTTTGCGGGTGTATGTGTGTTTGTGTGTGAGCAACATGGAGCCCTGGGACTTCCTCCCTCTCTCCGTCTGCAGCCCTCAGTTGGAATAGAATTGAGTAGTCTGAATCCTCCATGGTAAATGTTCACAAAGTCAATACCAACTGTTAAGTCTTCCCTGCATTGGGGTTAAGGGCATTACCATTTCTGAGACTTCAGGAAAACACACACACACACACACACACACACACACACACACACACAAACAAAGGCTCACACACAGACTGTAAAGCGTAACTCTCCAGCTGCCCCATGAGATGATAAAATATTTTTGAGTCTTTTGCAAAATGCTTACTATACATTCCCTTTTACTCTAACATATTCATTGAAGACTTCTTTTCATTATTTTTTTTTTTTTTTTGCCCGCTAATCTCTGAACAATGATCCTCTGAAGCGTGTGGTGTTGTCTTAAAGTGACATCAGCGCCTGAGGGACTGCACTGTCACTGATCTGACAAGAATCAAATTCAGTTCGGTTGAAGAATGTTTAAGCAAAAAAAAAAAAAAAGACACACAAACAAATAAAAAAAGATTTGCATTGATAACTGTTTGGAGTATATATTAATAAACCAGAGTTATGGCTTAATTCAGAAAACTGGGATAAAACTGAAAACCTTTCACTCGTCCAAAAGTTCTTCCTGAGGAATAAAAGCTTGTAATCCGTCATTGATTGTTTTAATGAAGTGTTTTAGTGGTAGTTATTGACCAAAATTAATATTAAATTCATTGAGAAGACAATACCACTACATGTACTTTTATTTCTAAGAAAAAGACACAACATTCTAAAGAAGCAGGGCAGGACAGGTTGAGCTTTATTCAAAGGGGTACACTTTGCATTATTTGGGGACTATTTTCAGCAGTGGATAAACACACATTTGGCTTTTAGTTATTTCCTGGTGTTTGTTGGATCAACTTTTTAAAAAAAAAACAAAAAACAAAGGGCTGATGTTAATTGCAACGGGAGAAGATGTTTTTTTTTCCTCTGGCCCTCATCTTAAGAACTAAACATATTGAAACTAGACTTATTCTTTCATTCTAACTGTTCCATAAAGTTCCAGTGAGAATCATGGAAACACACAAACATATCTCCAATTAGCTTGAGCGCTCCAATAAGTGAAAACCGCAAGCATGAAAGGACCTTTTGCATTTTTCTTGCAAAATATCCAGTTGCTCTTAATCTCAGGTTGTGGCGAGGCCAGTAAAGTGTGTGTTAGTCCTCACACGGCGCTCCTGTGCGGAAACCACCATAACTAAGTTTGGGCAAATTTGCTCCTCAGCGAGGCAGCCGGCTTCACTAGCCGCGCAGCCGCTAATGCGTCCTGCCGGTCATTAAGAGTGGGCCGGTGCGACCCTTTTATCACAGCGAGTCTCTCATTTGAAGAGCGAGCCATAAAACCCCAGGCTCTGTCACTCAGTGTCATTTAAACCAGGACGGATAGCAACTATCTCTGGCCTTTTCTTTCCCACCTTCCTCCCCGCTTGTGTTCTTTCCTGGTCGCTTCATGAATAATGAATGAGGATATATGCAGGCTGGTGCTCAGATATTAATGGGGCTGAAAAACAGAAGGAGAACCATTCTTTGTGCTGCCAGCCATTACTTAACTACCCTGCCAAAGCTGCCCCTGCTCCGCTACCCCTTTACCGTTTCCTTCCCTTTCCTTCTGCTGCCGGTGGAACTGATATTAGGCTCTCTCACGGCTGTCACAGCGAGGGCAAAGGTCAGCGCCGTGACTTTGGAATGAGAAATGCTAACTTTCAAATTATAAAAAAAATAATAAAAAAATGGGGAGTTTGAACATAAAGCGGACTTCGCCGATGGATATCGTATGTCTGTTGGAACAGCTATCATTCAAGGGCACGGTTTGCAGCGTCCACCTTTATTTGCCCCCTGTGCCATCTTTCCTCCAGCCCTTCTATGATGTGATGACTCGCCAGATAAGCCGCTGGCCAAACTGTGGCAGTCAAGGATGAGAGGTACACACTGGAGTCCCATCCTCATGTTTCACGTTAAACGTTTTCTGGTTAATATAACAATAATGAACAAATGTAGTCGTACGCTTCTGTCGCAAAAAGGCTGAATTATTTTGCATTTGATCGGAGGGCTCTGTTGAGATTGACCAACAAAAGCTTGCTGACATTGTACATGTGGCACGAGGAGGCTGGCAGTCAGAAAAGTGTCGCCCCAGGCTGGCAGAGATGCTGTCCAGCCTTGGATGACTCACCCAGCCAGGCCGGAGGGCAGAGATAATGGGCAGAGGCTTCTAACCCTTTATTTGTGCCACAATGTCGCCACATTCAGCGCTGATTCTGTCAAATGAACTGCGACCTGTCCGCTGACGGACAGGCGTGGTCGGCAGGACGCTCCTAACATCTGACCCCCCAGAGCTTCAGCATCTCTTTTGTCTCCTGCGGACCGCCTCTTGTCCTTCACTCGTCTCCTCCGAGCTTTTTCATGAAAGCTTTCCTTGTTATTGGTCAGCTGATGGAAGCTCCAACAACCTCAACGACATTCAAGCAACATCAGCCTTTTTTTCATAATAGTTTGCATGGGAAAATTTACTGCTGAACCCTAAATTAAACAATATTCCTCCTAAAGCCTTCATGTGACCCCAATACAGACAGACGTGAGCGTAACGGTTCAGCGGAGTCACAGAACTTCTCTCTGAAACAGTCCAAACAGAAAATGTAATAAATGATGTGCAGGACAGGCTTACAAAATTTTAAAACATCGGTCAGTGGATCCAATTACTCCATCTGTCATTCCGTTAACATTTCATCAATATATTCATATATTCTCCGAGTCGTGACTTTTTTTCTTCATGCACGGGCTATGCACAATTTTAAGTTTGCACAACTTGTTAATGGGACTTGCAAGTTGGCAGTGCTGTTTTGCTGTCCATGTACTCCAAAGGCTCAAATAAAGTATATTTCTACCATGAAGCAAGGTTTTGATCTTAGAAGTGAAGCAGAGTGTCAGTGAAATACCGCTAAAAAGGAGTATAGTTCAAAAAGTTGAAAATTTAACTTTTTGTGCTCGCTTGGGTGAGCGTTTCAGCTAATTACGCACAAATCCCTCACGCTTACAGCTCCAATCCACCGGCACTGCTGTCTCAGCCGAGGACAAAGAAAACAAAGGAGACTGACAAACAAACAGTGAGTGAAAAAAATATATAAAAGAGAGGAAGCTTTCTTTCCATATAGCAGCTGAGCTGAGGCGACAGTGGCGTTTAATCAGTTGGTTTTTCCAGCGCTGTCAGCGTGAGCAGCCTCGGTAGAGCAGCCCTCTGATCAGCGCTGGGAGAGGAGCTCCCCACCGAGCTGTTGCCGCCCCTGAACCACAGGTCAGTCCTTGGTGAGTAGGTTTCATTCTGCTGTCGCCTTCATAGCACCATCTCCTTCTCTCATTAAGATGCTACGTGTGTCTACGCCGGCGCATATGCATTTATTTGGGCTTGTGTTTGTTTCTGCGTGTGTGTGTCTATGTGTGTGTGTGTGTGTGTGTAGAGTAAATGCACCCCAGGACTAGCCTAAAGGAGATGTGGATTCCCGGCCTCCGCTGAGATCCGGCAGCACAACCAGGATTTATACCAGTGGGGGGTGTGGGTGTATATGTGTGTGTGTGTGTGTGTCTGTGTGTGTCTGTGTGTGTGTGTTTGTGTGTGTGCGCCTTACGGAAAGAGATGCAAGATGCATCAAGTGACTCTGCGCCTCAGGGTCAGACACACACACACACACACACACACACACACAGATGCAGATACGGAGCCGGTGCTGCGGCGGGGTAAACAAGATCAGACTGTTAGATCTCATCAGCCTCATCACAGGCTTTATTATGCCGGTTTGGGAGTATACTGTAAGCTAATCAGGAATCCAGGAGTCACACGGGGGGACGCGGCTTAAAGGTTAGGTGTACAGAGATGGGAAAAGTTGCTCTGCCTCGCCGTTCTTAACTTTTCTTACCGTCTTCTTACCCTTTTTTTGTGCTCGGTGAGGCCCTTTCGCCGCCAAGGCGCAGGAAGACGTGCAGTCTGAAAGGTCGCGACCTCTCACCCACGTTAGAACGGAATACTCCAAATGATCCTCAGAAGATTTTAGAGGTGTGGATTGACTCATTCTGATTGACTGGCGATGGAGCAGGGATTTTGAATGGAAGTCAGGATTCCTGTTTGTCGCTATACTATGCTAATATTGGCCTTTAAACAAATTCACCAAACACTTCCAGCCTCATGTTTGTTCACTTGCATAAATGCATATAATTCTTATTCTGTGCCAAACATCTACTCTGACTTACACAACAATGCGACAGAGCAATGCTATAAAGTTCACAGCGTCTATTAATTTTGAGGCATCTGAATAACATCTCAGTATTTATTAGACCTGGCAGCACTCTTGATAAATAATGAATTAAAAAAAAAAGTCCCATCTCACTTCACTTCACGAACATGACTTTCTAAACATGGCTGTCTCTAACTTTCTCTGATGAAAACGTCACTCCATTCCACCTTTTCTAAACCAGGCTGTGACAGGAGATGAGCACAATTTTAATTTGGCTTTCTGTCCATTTGTGTTGACAACTCCTGAGCGACAGCGCATTTAACAAGCACACGGAACAAATAAACAGCAGCACATCCACTGTGGGTTTCCTACCATCACACGCAGGAATGTGGAAGATGAGCAAGTTTGAGAACAAGCAGCAAACAAGCAGGCAGACCGGTGAGAAAAGGCTGGTGACGGGTGGAAGAGTTATCTGTTCTGGTGACGTGAAGGAGCTGAGACGGGTTTTAATTACCGCAAGTCATGAAAACACAGTGAACTAACTCAGTGAAGGGAAATCTAGAGGTAAGACTTCTTGGACTTGATGTTTTGTACGTTGTACCTCGAGAGGAAGATGTGCTTCTTTTGACTCATTTGAGAGCTGGATTGATGTACAGAAAAATATTGTGATATCAGAAGTTTTCAAAGCTGTGTAGTTATTAGAGAATCTGTTATTGTCTATTATTAACTTCCTAAAGTCTAATCTGGTCTGGCCACCCCAGATATGAAAGGAATTCCTAAAAAGCATCAGTATTGGGTGGCACAGAGTGTGAACATAGCCCACGTCAAGTTGTTCGTCAAGATCATTATTTCAAGACTCCAATCTCACCCAGATATTTGTTATATCAGTCATCCCATCATTATAAATGGTGGTCCACACCCCAGCGGAGGGGGTTTCAGGGTTACCCCAGGCGCTGATTGCAATTACAGGTACAGAAACCAGGAAATCCCAGGAACATCTACCAATTTCTCCAATGTGGCTCTCGGTCCCAGGATGGAGAAGCAAGCCATGATTTGTTTGTCTGAATTGTTACCTTCTCCCTACAAGAGAAGGGATCCAAGCTGATTAAGTCTCCTGCAGAAAGGGAACAGCATTTGATAAAAGCCACGTCAGCGTTTCGTTCACAGCTGACAGGGCTTGAATTTCAGGGCTTGACATGCCTTTTATTGACTGGGCCTCTTCATGGACAATTGAATCAGTTCTTATGCAAAGCAATTGTGATCATTTGAGCTGATAATACTTTGGTACTTTTGAATGCAGACCTTTCGGTTCTTAAGGGTTGTATTTAATCTCTTGTATTGAGATTGCATTGAAATTTACAAAATGCACGGTTCATCGTTGAAGATAAAAAGTTTTTCCCTGCTCCTCACCTCGAGACGAACATCGTCAGCAGACATTAATGATTCAATTTGCATCAAAGAAAGCAAATATGCTTTTCTCTGCAAAGATGCACCTGTGGCCAATGAACATCAGATTCGATTTGCACCTGTGTGCAAAGAACTCTTTCGTGTATTGAGCTCATCGTAAGTGTGTTTATGTGGGCTGTCATTGTAGGAATGTGTTTGCGTTCAAACCTAAGCAGATCCTCCACTTCTCACCTCTGATGCTGGAGGCTCCAGCAGGGCTGCCTGTCGTTTAAGACTCCTAAACAAGGAGCGTGTCGAGAGTTGAAGGGTCCTGCTGCTTTGGTTGTCTCCTGTGAGATGTCAGAGAATACACAACACAACAGAGCTACAGAGAAAACATGAAGACAGAAGAGGATGGGAAGGAAGAGATAAGGAAGAAGGAGACACCCCAGAAGAGGAAAGGACAGTAGAGAGTGAAATGGATGGAGGCCTGACGGAAACCACTGAGGAGAAAACAGGAAAGAAGATGGTGTAAAGACCGGATTATAAATCACAGAAACAGATGAAACATCAGGACTACAAATGACAAAAATTTAAAAATGTAGGATAAGCAATAGCTGGAGTTACTTAGCTGGTACTTCAAACTTCTCAGAACCATAAATTAATTTGACTTTTCTCGGTTAAATTACTTTAACACCAGTACAAATATAGTTTCCAGTATCCAAGCCTAATAGTGAGATACACACTTTTAGCGTTTGTCATCAAAATCACCAAAAAGTACCTAAAAATGCAGAATTAAGAAAACTGAAGAAGATACTTGAGATTCAAATCTTCTTCACATCCACTGCAAATGATTTGTGATGTTTTTTTGAGTAGACGCGTGAAGAACTTCATGTATAGAGTTATAGATGCACGGGAAGACAAGGGTAACCCTATTTATACCCTTTAAGTGGGAGCACAAACAGGACAGAAATGATAGGACGACAAGATGACAAGGAAGAAGACAAGCAGGAGGACACAAGAACAGAAAAAGGGGTGAGTAAAAATAAAGAGGAACACTCAAGACAGAAACAGAACAAAAATATGTTCAGTAAAAAAGAAGAGAATTCCTAAAAGATTAAAAAAGGGAACGAGGACCAAAAAATGAAACAAGTAAAAGGAGAAATTTGGAGAGAACAGAAAAGATAAAACTATAATGGACTTAAAATGAATGAGGAGAAAAACAGGAGCAAACAGGGTGGAGGACAAGAAGAACATGACAGGACAGAAAAAGATGGAGGAGGAAGCGACAGGAAACAAGTGATGATGTTGGTGAAGGAAGATAGAACACAAACCTCAAAAGGACAAAAGAAAATAAGACAGGAGGACATGACAGAAAAAAAGACGCAAGACAGAGGAGAACAAAATGAGAGGAATCCAGCAGAACACGAGACACAAAATAAACTAAATATAATCAGCACCTCCTGAACCTGACAGCAACAAGAACACAAGACATCCTGGAACAGGTAGTAACATAATACAACCACAACCAGGAGCACAAGCTCCTGTCAGCGATGAACGAGCCCACCTGTCTCACCGGGCCTGGATCCCACCAAAGACCGTAAAACAAGCCATCCTCATCCAAATGTAGTTCAAACTGCAGGAGACGATTCCAAACACCATCATCTCAGCTGGAGGTCACATCTTTCAAGCCACATTTGTTACCATATGGCAGCTAAATAAAGATCGCCGTCTGCAAAGGAACGATGTTGATCCACACTATACTCCCTGATTGACATAAAGAGACACACGTGTGATGGAGAACATCGTGATTTACAGGTTAGTTCCTGAGACACAATAGAGAAAAGTCTGGATCCACTCCTGAATGGTACGGATTCTCGTCTGAGAGCACGCCGTGTGATTCCAAAGTTTGTGGAAACTGTTTCAGTTCTTTTCATATAATTTGAAATGTTGGAAGAAAAAAAAAAAAGAAACAAAAGCTAAAATCGAGTGAATTCCTCCCTGGAGCCATTAAATTTTACAAAAATTTGTTTTCTAATTTTCTGAGTAATCCTGCTGACGAACAAAGAAAGCAACAAAACAACGGACACGGGTAAAAAAAAAACATGACCTCTTTGGCACAGCCAGTGACCCGCCAGATGGCAACGCAACCGCATAGCCTCCCGCTCTGATTCCTATGAAAAGTGCTTTTGTTTTATGTGTGTGTGTGTGTGTGTGTGTGTGTGTGCGTGTGTGTGTGTGAGTGTGTGTGTGTGTATTTCTGCAAAAAAAAAATTTTGGTGAGCCTATTCTCTCACTCACACACACACTGCTCACCTGGAGGTGGTGGGTGGGAGTGGGAGGATGGGGTCTGTGTTTAGCTGTGGGCCCTGCAGACAGGGCGATCAAAGGCTCCTCAGTCTTTGTCTGCTAACGTTGAATAGACAATAGTAAAGAGGGCCCGCTTTGATTCCAACTCACTTTTATTGATCACAGAGGAGCAGGGATTGAAATATGAGAGACAACCCTGAACTTGATTCTTCTTTAGCTATTGATTATATCCAGAACAGACGGCATTTCACGATGATCCAAGTTTTTATTTTATCTTCTTTTTTTTCCCTTTTTTTTTTGAAGCATGAAAAAGTGTGTCTGGCTTCTCGCCCGCCTTTCAGGTGCAGCTAGCGATACACTCACTGCCGTTATTCTACCAGACGATGTCTCATCTTTAGCCTCCTTTTTTTAAGCTTCTTTTTTAAGATGACGTCCAAAAGTTATCTAGGATACGCAGACAGGAGCCCCAGCTCCCTGTGAGCTCTTACATCCACCCCCACCCCCACTTGGCATAATTTAAAGAGTGGCTTCAGGAGGACATCTTGCCTCTATAATTTCAGAGGAGGTGCAGTCGATGCACTCTGGGGGGCAGGGGTTTGGATGCAGGAGGTGGAGGGGTTGGCTGCGGCACAGAGAGGACCGTGGGAACGAGAAAACACAGCATGGCCAGGTACAACAACACCCCCCTCCTTTTCTTTCACAAAACACACACACACACACCTACATAATGCTTTTATCCCCTGTGTAAAGGGTCTCAACTCATCTCACTGCAGCTCTGTTTAAATCACTCTGGAGATTCAAACTGCGTGGCCTAAATTTTAAGTCAGCAATCACTTTATTGTCCTGAGTTTTACTGTTATGAGGTGAGATGTAGAACCGCCTGCGAGCTATAGCTGTGCGCAAAGTGTGCGATGGTTTAAATTTAACTTGACTGGTCATAAAAGCCAAGTCTCTTGTCATACCGAGGTAATTATAGAGAAACTGCATAGCTCATGTAACTGAAGGTTATATAACCTCAGTAAAAAGTACTATTGATCGATTTAGGATGCAAACTTTTGCTTTTCTAAAATCCATTTTTTCATAGCATCTTTTATTTTAAAGAATCAATGCCCCGAACTTGTTCCACAGTACTTGCTTTGCTGAGCAGCACAGATAGCTCCTTCAATGTGTAGCTGGTGAGTCCCTTCATCTTTAAATGTGACTCTTTAGGGCCTGTTTAAGTTGAGATGACAGATGTGGTTATTTGGGGACAGCTCATTGGCAAGTTTATGGCCAGAGTGCTTATTTTACTAGAGTTGAGCACATGTGCTCGTGACAGTGAGGGAAATCCTTTCGGAAGTCTGGCATACGGTTGAAATATAGGAGACTTAAGAGGCCATAAACCCCCAAATGTTTATCACCCAAAGAACTTTTGATGATAAAGTTTGACTGAAACGGTGCTCCGGTTTAAAATAAACTTTTTTTCCAGCACGTTGTTGACTGCATTGAGTGATTTAATTCTCACTTGAATCTTCATCTGATCAAATAATTTGCTTTAAGCAAATGAAATGCTTGAGCACAGGATTCACGTGTTGACGATGTTGAAGTTGTAAATTGATGTCTTGAGGTGTTTAAAGGCTGTTTTTTGACAGTTGAGTATCATTAATGATGTATTTAGACTTCTATTTATATGTAGTTGTTAATGTTTACATCATCGTACTTGTGTACCAGTGAGGACACACTGGTAATGCTTGGACAACATGTCCCTCCCTGTGCGCACAAATACTGTACTTTCTATGTTCACAGGCAGCAATTTGGTCAAAAAGGAGAGGTGGGGAGGACGCAAAAACAAGCAGTGTGTGTGTGTGTGTGTGTGTGTGCGTGCGTGTGTGTGTGTGTGTGTGTGTCGGGCTGTCTACATCTGACACACCCCCGGCCACCTGTAAAGTGTCTCTGGGGATCAGGTTTCTTTTGAACACGTTTAAGACAGTATTTGTCTCCAACAGTTTACAGTCTGTTAAAGCGTCGGTTCCGGAAGGCTGTACTGATGCTTCCAAGTTGAGTTTTGTGGGTTGGTGTTTTATAAACCTCCTGTAGGGCTGCTGGACGGACGAGGAAGAAGAAGTCCGTGCCTTTCAAGAGCCCCTGATGGTTTTAGTGCGCCACTTGGCTTTTTATTTTGGCTCGGCGCACCGCAGGCCGCTTGTATTTTACTGCGCTCCCCCTGCGCCACTCCCGGCGGTTGCGCATTGAGGACACGCAGAGCAACAACCACTCATTGCATCACCACGCACACGCTCGTTGCGTGCGGTGTTTGTTGTGTGCGCGCTTTCCATCAACATATGTTTGCGCGTCAGGAGCGCCGCTGACGAGCGACGCCAGTTGCGGCCCGCTGGGCGCAGCTTCCAGCTGATGAATGACTGCAGGAAACGTCTTTCTTTACCCGAACGCTTTTCCCTGGAGAGCAGCTGCTGACAAATATTGTAACCTGGAAAACCAAGCGGGCCTACAAGACAAACGCTTCATTCTAAATATGAGCTTAACCTGTTTTAAGTTGCTCAAGTTCAGACAATGGAGGCTTTCAAATGATGGAACAGGACCGCGCTGCTGTTCGGAGAGCGTCCCTGGTGGTTCGGGATTCTTCTCTCCACAGTAAACTAATATGTTTGAAGCTCAGGGTGCCATTGCCAAACGCGCCACAAGCTATTTCAAATGTAGAGAAATAAAAAAATAAGTAGATCCTGATATTTCAGGTTTCTAAAAACAAAAAACAAAACATGAAAACAAAAATCCACTGTCCTCTGGATTGGCCCCATTTTTTTCCCTGCCTCAGAATGTTCACGGATCACCTGGGACAAATGAGGAGCTGAGAGATTATGATGTCTTTTTTTTTTTTTTTGGTACATTCTATTTCTTAACTAAAACATACACGTATTTAAAAATCATCTTTCAACTCAAACCCTATTTAAAGAATGAGAGTTTTTTTTTTTTCCTGGTCTCTGCAGATTCTCAGACAGGAACTTCCAGCTGCAGAAATATTTGAACATAACAGAATATCACCTAGTTCGCCAAATTATCTCCTTTATACATCATGTTTCATCTTTGAGTTTATTGCATTGATGTATTTTTTTTAAAATAGACCAGAAGGAAAAAAACTGGATGAATCTGAAAATGTTTTTTTTCTATCAGATCTCTCACTGAGGTGTGTTTAAATACAGCTAAATAATTCTAGAATTCGTTTAACAAAGCTCTTGTTAATAATGACATGGACTCACCAGTAACACCAAACTGCAGTGAAGACTTTCCACCACAAGATGGACTTAGGGATGCATGGATTTGGATGTATGGCAAATGGAGGGGGGGGGGAACTGAGTGATCCCAAAATTAAAAAAAATGTTTTTCATCATTAAACCCAAAATGTAGACCCAGTTTCTAGCAATGTATAAATATCTCTATACTCTGAAGCGGAGCAGACCGTGAAGGTGGGGCCACAGCAAAACAACTTGAGTATTAATTCCAGATATTTACTTTTGTTTGTTTTCACTGTGTTCAGGGCTCCATGGGAGCAATTTTGCCGTGATGAAACTGAACAGCGGTCCCTGTGGAGTTCATTATACGGGCCGATCCAGGCCCACCCCCACTGCTCCTTGTCCAAGAGGGATTTGGAGGACCCAGAGGGATGGGATGGTTTGTTGGGTTGAGGGGAGCGAACCTAGAGAACGGAGGGAGGATGTGGCGGGAGGGGCTACACAGGGGAAGCAAGGAGGAAAGAGCCCATAAACACTCAGCTAATGACCTCAAACACCAACAACACAGCAGAAATTAATGAAACGCCGCAAATGGAGACGTTCACTCCTGCAGCAAATAGAAGAAAGTTTTCTTTCTCAAAGAGAACAGCTTTCTGGTGCTTTAACGTTAAAAAAAAAAGTTCTTTGTGTTTTTCAGTAAATGCCAGGCTGTGATTCTGGTCCATGCAGGAAGGCGTCTGTAGATCTACTCCAAGTTCAAGCCATTCAAGCTAACAGCAAACTTTAAGTACAGGAGGCCCATCACCAAAACTGTGGATTGCCTCTTGTATTGGGGTTAAAAAGTGTTTTTAGATGAAGTCACATCATCATATCCGATGGCGAAGGTTTCCTCTTTCTCTCCTTGTCATCACTTGTTTATTCCAGGCGCAGATGAAGGTGAAGATGTCAGCTGGATGTTCGTAACCATGGCGATTGAGACGTCAGCAACTCCGTATCATGAACCATGCAAAGAAGATAATCACGTTGCATTAAATTAGTTATCATTTGGATCAAAGTTTCCAGAAAACTGTTTTGTTTTGGGGTTTTTTGACCTCACCAGAAGAATCAGTTTTGCTTCGCACAGAGGAGTTTTCCTGTATTTTGAACTGCATGTGGTGGAGACATTACTTCATCCCGCATAATGTAGGTGCTGTTTTTGTTCTTCCACAGATTTTTTACGGGCATGGGAAGCACTGAAACTGGAGGTTAGGGTTCTGGGAAAATCTTTAACTGAGTAGATGTCATTTCCTGCATCCTGGTGCCTTTTATCAGGTGATTTGATATTTTATCTGGTATCAGCTTTTGTCAGAGGAGGCAGTTTGGCATCAAATCGCATTTTTAAAGACACACAAGTGGATTTGTTTATACACACATACTGTAGCAGTGGCACCGAGAAACTCTCCACATAAAAAGGTACCCATATTACAACCATCTGCCTTCCTACATGAAAGGAAATAGTCTTAAATTCATACGTGGCATAGGTTTGAGGAGCGCCTGTCATTAAAATCAATCGATGCTAACCAGTTAGCTTTGTAGCACAGCTCTGATAACTGTTATTGACTAAACATGCATATTAATAAAGACATAAGGTAAATAGCTGGAGATGAAGAGATGAACGGCAAAACTGAACAGTTATGCCAACTAAATAAAAAATTATTTTACATTTAACTAAAGCATGTTCCAAAAAAAATAAGACGAGATGTGAAACCTTCATATCTGTTCAAGGCTCCAAACACTCACACTAATGTAAAATCAATTTGAAAACTTTATTGCGTTTAGTTAGCATACAGGGAGTTTTGGGAAGAGGGATTTAATCTGACATGAAATGTTCATAAAACAACCAAACAATAAATATTAATCCAATATTTATAGAAGCCCCTGAACTCTTCAATGCCGACTCGACACAGGAGAGCACTGTCACGTTATATAAAGACAGGAAATGCTCCCCCTGCCAAGAAATGGCCCAAATCCTTAAAGTGACTAAGCACTGTGTCTTCTAAACAACCCCCTAGTGGAAAAAACAAAAAAACAAAAACAAAACCTGGATCTCAGATTCTGCAGATAAAAAGGAAAACATCACAACTACAGCACAGATATGTTCTAAGGCAACGCAACCTCACTCCTTACAAGTTCCCAACTAACAAGGTGACACAAAAACAAGCGTCACGTAATTCTAACGGAAGACAAGACATTAAAAAGCGTGGCGGTACAACAGCCATTCAATGCCTGGTCCTTTCTCTTATGACCATCTAAATCTGTTTTTAAAATTTGGCTGTTAAAGTTTCTTGAAATCTTTAAAGTGTTCTGTGTAGCATCAAAACTGAAGCTTTCCTTGATGACGATGGCTGATGAACAGCATTGAAGGTGGACATGATGGTGGAAGAGTAAGGTCACGTGACAGAACAACAACCAAAAAAAGCACACAAAAAAGACAATGTGTACAGCTGAAAACGGAAACTGAAAACACTGCATTTGCAAGTCTTAGACAGGTAAGTATGAACACACACATCAAAATACTCTGTTGAGAACAACAAAATAACTTACATTTTCTTGAACCTATAAGATTTGATGTCGTATAAGACACATTAACATTGTTTATTCAAAAAAAAAAAAAAAAAGCACATGAGCAAAAGGGCATGTCGAACAATGAAAGCAAATAGCAAGAGACCTTTTGATATCCTGAAGAGAATTCATGAAATGAAGAATTAAAGGCACAGCAATACATGTGTTATAATGAGCAGTATGTAAACCAGTGGTGGTCAGTTCTGGTCCTGTGTGACCCACTGGTGTAAACCTATTCACTGTAAAGCAAATGACAACAAATACATATACATACACCACCATTTCTTTCGTCCAAACGAATAAATGAACATTAAACCCCTCGGTGCACCAGACAGATACAGTAGGAGCGTCTTCACTTTGTACAGTAAACCAGAATGACTCCTATCTGTGCTCGTTTTCAGTACAATTTTTTGTTAAAAATCTCATAAACAGGTATGTTAACACACATACGGTGTGTGTTTATATAGGTAAACTTGTGTATGTGACTTGTCCCTTAAAGTACGTACTGATTACCTTGTGATTTACAGCCACACCAGGTGAGGATCTGCTGTGTCTTTAAACATTCGTGTTACTTATCGCGACGACACTGCAAACTCACACAGCAACACCAGCAAACATCACAACAAAATTGTCCACATGAATGAAGGCATCCACTTGACCGCCATGAGAACTTTGCGTGGTTTTTTTTCTTCATTGTGATTTTAAAAACACAAAAATTCTCACAACGCACATTAGCGCTACGCGGCTATGTCGAGTCAAGTCGGAAAATGTTTTTTTGGTGTCAGATAAACAACAGAGACAAAACCGCCTCGGTTCAGCTTCTACGACTCCTTCTAGGCTGTCAAAAAGAGACACTCTGAAGTTTTCAAACAAAATACATAGGTGTCAAAATGACTTACATTCAAAGTGTTTGGGAGACATCTGCCCATGTTCTGCCCCCAGCATCTCTAGTCTACCGTTTAAATGATCCTTTCTTTCCTAAAACATTCATTTACATGATCACCCTGCCGGCCTTCCAGTACCAGGATAAAAAGTGCAACACAACAACGCTTCAACCATCAATAATACTCTATGACATCTTTTGGTTATGCTGCCAGTGAGTGACACTCTCTTCACTCCTGTATTACTATTGTTCGTTGTACTGTTGTAACTTTTCATGGTAGTTTTTGTTCACTGATCAACAGCCTTACGAGATCCGCAAAGCCTATAAATCTCATTCTTTTAGGACGCTGAGACAAACTGTTTTACGTTAAACTTGCAGTGCGGAATTTCTGTTTGAGATTAAATAAATACTGTTCACTTTATCCTAAAACGCAATATTCTTAATTACTATAATGTATTTTACTGTATTGTTACAGCTGCTCCTCTGTTCAGATCCAGAGAATCGAGATTCGCTGACGGAGGTGAAACAAAATTTATCACAATTCAGAACATCGGTATGAGATACTTAACTGGTGGTGATAAGCGTCATTGGAATACAGTGAATTTAGTTTTCTTGACAAGCGCCTGAACGGAATGAATGTTCATTTCTGTGTTTAGGACAGCACTGCAGGTTTAACGTTGTCTTTGGAGAAATTTTAGGTGTATCTGCGTTAAGCAGCATCTGCTCACAGCAGAAAAGTGACTTCACTGGATGAAAATTCAGAGGACAAGCATTTTTAAGTCATACAAACACATCAGTGAGTTACAACAATGATTTTCAGTACTGTAGTATGACTGAAGTTAAGGTACGGGGAAGTCCATCTCACAAAAATTTATAATCACTATCATCTTTATGTTGGAGCTAAAAAAAAAAGAAGACGTTTTGTTGTAAGTCATTGTCATCACCTTGAGAATGCAAATGTGTTACTTGAACGACTTTATCACAAGGAGCTAAACTCTGGAGTTGGTTATTGTATGAGAGCTGATAGATGTGCATGAAGAGCAAGACATGGGGTGTGGAGGAGTTCTGCAAGCTAAGGTGTGTGTGCGTGTGTGTGTGTATGTGTGTGTGTGTGTGTGTGTCTCTGGGCTTAGCTGCCCTGCGTCATGCTCTGCATGTGTTTGGCAATGTCGTACACGTAGGTAATGTCCGGCCTCTTCTCCGGGTCAGGATTGATGCACATGTCTACCAGGTTCCTCAGCTGGTGAGAAGGACAGGACAGGGGGGAGTTGGTTGAGAGGTAGACAGAGAAATAACGGTCATTGATAATGTATTGATACCAGATGTGAACGCACCCCAACTGACAGATCTGTTTGTCATTAATGAGCTCCTTACTCAACAATAATAACCAAGTAAATGACTTGAAACAAAGACTGGCTCGGCTGGGTTAGCTTAATAATCGCTTATTGATCTGCCGGATCCACTTTTACCCCCCGTCCCCCGACAAACCACGGACAAACATAAACAAAACACACACGTTGATGCCACTGGTTTGCCATCCGGAGACGGCGCTCGCATTTGAAGACGAGCCAAGCTGCTGATTGGCGCACAGACTAGCTCGCAGGCGGAACAGTCAACGCCATCATTAAAAAAAAAAAAAAAACGAATAAAAGATGGAGAGGAAAGAAAAAATATCTACGTAAGGTCGCTATGGTAACAGCCTGCTGACTTCCTGGCCGCTGTTGCGTGGCATGGGCTTGGACGAGTTCTCGTCAGCCACTGTGTTTGTATGTGTTTGAGTGTGTGTGTGTGTGTGTGTGTGTGTGTGTGTGTGTGTGTGCGTGCATGTGTGTGTGTGTGTGTCTCTCTCTCTGAGTGAGAAAGTGAGAAAGATGCAAATTCAGACAGGCTGAGAATTAGTCCCACAGAATGGAGATGGAGCGAGAAAGAGAAGAGATGCAGATATGTAAAATATTCATGCGCTTCTTTGCATGGCGAGCAGGGTGGGGGGAGTGTGGGGGGAGGTGTCAGGTGGAGAGAGGGGGGGGTGGGAGTTAGTGGAGGGAGGCGTGGGGAAGAAGCATAGACGGAGATGGTTAAATGACACAACAAAGATGAGCAGCTGACAGTTTGCTGCCGATCCTTCAGGAGCATTGTTTACATCCCGACAGCCGCTGCAGGCACCCCCCTCATCTCCATCTCTCCATCGCCCTGTCTCTCGCTCTATCATTCCCTCTCTCTTTCGCTTTGTCTCCCTTTCTCCCGGATGCGGGTGACATGTGGAGCGACTCGGCTCGGGGTGGTTTATGTGTGTGGAGAGGGAGCTCGTGTAACAAAATATACACTTGCACGATTGCCGCTCATGAAAATCACACGCAGACACTACAGAAGCTCACAACGCATCACAATTAGCCCTCATCCACCTAACGAAGCAAAGACTCCCGCAGAATGAAAAGCTGTTTCTCTCCTCTCTCTCTCTATCCCACCAAAGAGATGGAAATTAAGACAAAAATCTGATAAAACTAGATAGAATATATAGATTGAGTACTTTTTAGCTTCACGGCCAAAGCTGACCATTACATTTACAGGTTTTATATTCACACAAATATATTCTATAAAATGTGTTTGCTTTGCATTTTTATAGAACAACCTCAAAAGCACATTGAAATATAGTATGTAAACACATTAACTGTGATCTGAAGTATTTGAAGTCCATTAATAGGATGATTTCATCATGATTTCCTAGTTGACATTAAAAAAAATGCTAAACATCTTATATTTCTGGTTATCCAGTGTGAGAGAAGAAGAAGAAATCAACTTTATTAAGTGGTGAGTGGTGTTTATTTCAGATTTATATAAATCTAAATGGAATATCTTGGACAAGAGAAAAAAAACCCCAGTATATATATGAAGGCTAGAAAATGAACATTTCAGTTTTTTCTGACATGTCCTAGACTGAACAACTTGTCAGCGAGTATATACGTCTATTAATTAGTACGTTCATTAAAGCAGAACACATAGGAACGGTCGACTCCGTCTTTTAACTGTCAAACTTTCTGCTCTGCAGGGAACTTTTTTTCGACTATCAAACAAATGCAATTAGTGACAAAAAGTTAACATGTCCCATGTTCTTTTTTATGGACCTGATCGGGCTAACATGCGTGTAAGTCAGAGTTTGCGTGTACATTTAACTTGATATATTTAAGAGAAAAGAGACATAAATGCTAGAAAAAAATGCCACCCACAAAAGACGGCATGCAAACACAAAACCGTTCACATTCATACCCATGTCATCGGCAATCAGCAACAAGGCGATCTTTTACCACAGCCTGACTAAATTACATTTTTGTACACGGGTAAGTCTATGCAGAATTACAGCAGATGACTTAGCATTTCTATAAGGAAACATGACACTCCAGCCCATTTAGTTTCACCCCACTTTGCAGCACGGCCAGATGCTTTTGATATGTGCATTTAATTTTCAAACGGTTAAAAATCATAGCCAGTCTTTTGATCACAGAGCAAAATCATACTGTACATTAGCTCAGACAGTTGGGTGGATTTCACTTACATGTATTTAAAAAAAAAAAAAAAAGTACTTCAATGGTCAACACAAGTCAAAATCAGCAAAACTGGCACAGAGAATGAAAAACGGGTCATGGCTGCTTAAAACAATAGTTCCCTTAAAAGACAAGAAGAACTTTCTTTCAAGTGTCAGGGTGTTTTTCCAGGAGCCAAGACTATCAGGAGTCCTTTAAAACACCGAGTAGGTCCATACCAGCTTCCCATAGCAGTAAAACGTTACTGGCACAGGACTTACCTCCTCTGAGTAGTGATCTGAGGGAAGAGGGGGGTAGTCACACTGTTCTATCTTCTTACAAAGGGAGTAAAGGTTCATCTTATCCCCATAGAATGGACTCTGAAGGGCTGCCATCTGAAATACAGATATGAGGAAACGAGAGTAAATTTAGAGAGGAAGAGGTAAAAAGATGAGAGAAAAGGATGTGAGAGGGCAAAGAAATACCTTGAAACACAACTTCGACAGATGCTGCTGTGTGTTAAAAATAGACCCTGCACAGTTAACTGCTGTCGAGGTAAAATGATCCACCACAAAATTAAAACCACTGGTGGTTGAGGTGATCTCGTAACAATGCAATGCTCTGCTGAGGGACGCCGGGTCCAAGGTATTCCTGGCAGACCAGAGCCCCATCTTACATCAACGGGACAAATGCAGTCTGCTGCAGGTCTGACGACCGTGACAAAGAGTTCAAATCACTGCAAATCTCAACAACATCCCAATCTGTTCAAGCATCTGCAGATGGATCTGAATCAGACGGAGACGGAGATCCCACCCCACAACCCACAGAACCCGAAGGATCTTCTGATTGTCATCCTGGCGCCAGACACCGCAGGACACTCTTGATGTGTTTTAGAAGCACGGAGGAGTCCCACACAACTCAAGGCAGGTGGTTTTAATGCTGTGGCTGATCGGCGTATATGATTTATTGATTAAAGGAAGGAGTGGTTGGCAGTGAGAATAAATAAATACAGACAATTTGATAAGTCTTAAGTTTTGCGTAAATATCAAATGCTGAAACGTATTTATAATGTTTATAGCGGAATGAGCGATGGGCCAAAAATCAAGGAATGAAAACAACAACAAAAAAATCCATAAAAGACTCTCTCATGTGGTTTCCCTTAGTTTGCTTTCTGCAGCACGGTTTTGAAAACTTAGTGATGAGAATGAGACAAAATATAAAGCTGAGAACAGAATAACAGAAAGTGAGGAGATGAGGAGCGTCGGGATGTTGGACGAGAACATTTTTCAGTTTATTGCAAGAGCAAGAAAACGGCATCCTGTGGGAATAAAACGCAAGCAAGCAGAGCGGAAGTAAGGTAGAATGAAAGAATAGAAAAGGTGTATGTGGAGGGAAGTGGGCCTTCTTAAGAATAGAGTAAATACTGGGCCATTTTTTGTGCTTTCAGAACCAAAACTACTGTAGGCTTGTGTTGGGCCTACATGGTAGACATAATAATAAATAAACATAATTGGAACAGCTGTCAGAATTAATGATGATGAGCTGCTGGAAGATGTTGGAGCTTTATTCCTTTACCCACGTAGGAGTTGCGTTGCAGTAAGCATATAACTTACATGATGTATAACTAGCATGGTTCTCTGGCAGAAAAGGGTCTCATCTTTAAAAAAAAAAGAGTGTTTCACAGTCAAATATGAATATGTATGTAAGTTTATAGGTGAAACCCAGAGACGGGAGGAGAGGACATTTTGAAACAACTTCAAATCTTGATGCAGAAGAAGTTGTGACCTCTTCTCACGTTGTTGTTTCAGGACTGAAGCCTTTCCATTTTTAATAAAACCCTGACAAGTTTTAAACTGTGAATGTGGAAAGTGAGAAGAAATAAAACAAAAGGTGATGAGTTGGAACAAACACATCTTTTTTATTAAGTTAATCTTAGCGCGTGCATACATGGTGCTGCTCATCATTATTTTGATTGTCTGTCAGGCACCCCTACATTATAATCAGAGAACAAACACTATGCTATTAACAGTCTGTTAATTGGTGGATGAAACAAAACTATTAGAATGCCTCTACATAGGGATCCAAATGGAATGGTTACAGACAGGAAAAAAGCAGGTTGCTGTGAATGAGCCACTGTCTATAATATTAGACATAATTCCAGCAAAAAAATGTGTTTAAACACACCCACAAATGAAATAAAAGCAGCAAACTGGACAATATTTACAGATAGTTTTTACAGCATCCAAAAACTAAACTCATAGTGAAATTCATGTAAGCTGCAACGTCTAAAAAGACTGAAAATTGCCTCATATTGTTATGCGGAGCAACAAAAGCAACCCTGTAAGGTTACCTAAACCCACCAAGCACATCACCAATGAGTAAACGGCTACCTCACTGCCATTTTTACAGAAAGATATTTCAAATACTGATGGCCCAAAGAGAAATGTTCTCATTCCCCCATTGGTCAGATTTTGACAGATTCCCTGTCACAGCTTCCAGTGGGGAGTCAAGATGACAGCAGCAGAAACTCAGCAGGTGATCTCTCCTCTGGACATCATTTACCATCACGCATTAATCCACACTCTTAATCAAACATCCATATTAATAGAGTATATCCTCACTAAAACAAATGTGAAGGCAAAGTAAAGAGGATCTCCCTCTCTCCGTCGCTCCTCGGACACCTTTCTCCTCTGCGCCAACAATTACTGAAACTGGCGCAGCAGGAGGTTGACAGCGATGAGACGTGTGAGGAAACGTGTATCCCTGTGTGTGTCGGCGAGAAAACACTTCCATTAGCAACAAAGTCTCATATCTATAACCTAAGATTTCAGATTTCATTTTGCGGTGATTAAGAGAGAAAAATCGACAGTAGCACGCGCAGATGCGCATAAAGCACAAGTACATCCTGGAAAATTTAGAAACAGATTTAACAAGGCAGGCACTTGCAGAGGAATGTCGGACGTGGCTATGTTATGAAATACATACAAGTTGGCGATTCTTCCATGTAAAGATATTCACTCTTTAAAGCATCACTTGCACAGGTCAATAGGTCATACCTGAGATGTGACGCCAAATATCCACCATCAGTCAAAGGTTGTATATCTTTAGATATTAACTTTTACTTTACAAAATAAACCATTTTCCAACTAACAAACTCAGGGTTCAACAAGCAAAGAAAAAAAAAAAAACAGAGGCCAGTGTCAGGCTGACTCTGTGCTTTTCTTTCAGAAGGGTGTGAATTGGTCTGGACTGCCTATGTGTGAAGAAAAACTGCTGACTACTTGCAGTAAAACTTTACTTTGAAGGGGCCATTTGGGAAAACACTCCTAACTGCTTTATAACAAGAAATATGTACAAAAAAATATGTACACCACATAGTAACAGCCATTGTGGATGTGGGTGGGCTCCCTGAAAATATTCATTTCTCAGAAAATGGGAGGGGAAAAAATGAGACTAAGACAAAAACCTGCAAAGAAAAAGAAGGAAATCATCCAGCTCCAGTCACCGGGAGGCAAAGGGTTAAATAAGACCCCGTCGTATTTTCATGCATCTTCTGCTTTTGACAGATGAAAAATGTCAACTGTCCTGTTTGTATTTGGGAGTTTTTGCACTATTCATCTGCTTCATTAGTGCCTGCTGCTCCTCGCCCCTGACAGCTGCCGGCCCCCTGCTCTCAGCCCACACAAACACACACACACACAAACACACACTCCTTTTTTCAAACTGTGTCGTCGCAATGGTTTAGATGATTGACTCACTCTCTGACCTCTCAGGCCCTGGCGTGCACGTGTGTATGTGTGTGTGCATGTGTGTGCACATGCATGCATGTATGTGTGTGTTTCTGTATGGTTCATTGATATTCGAGAGACATACAATGCACACGCATGCCTGCTGTCTGTCTAAGGGGTATGAGTTGCTTATGACAGAACACACACACACACACACACACACACACACATACACACACACACTCCTTTGTTCCTCGGCTCTTCTTCAGCTGGCCAGGCTGTGCTCTCCCCTGCCCTAGCATGTAAAGCCAGCTTCCCTGTCTGTGTAAAAGGTCTGGATGGGACCTTCCAGCTTAATTAACACTGATCCTGATCTCTCTCTCTCCAGCTTCTCCTCCCTGTACGCCAATTAAAAGGAGCTGCGAGAGGCTCCCGTCTTCACCCTTCACCTCCCCCCCCCATCATCCCTGGAGCCCTTACAGCCTGGGACTGAAGGGCTTCTCGCAGGTTCTCACTTACTCATTTATAAACACATTTACAATTACAGGCTCATAATTCATCAAAATAAATACCTAAAAGTTAACACGTATTCCACATGCATGTCACTCTGACACACACACACACACACACACACACACACACACACACACACACACACACGCACACAAACACACACAGAAAGTACCAGTGAGGAAAGTATGACTTTTTTATGTCATCGTTGGTCCTTTAATGTAGTTTTATGATGATATATTAATCAAGGTAATAAGACACAGTGTAGGGACAATCATTAAAAATAAACCTACACTCGGTGGATTCATCTCTTCTATATTTTAACAAAAAAGATGGAAAGAAGAAAGATAAGAAGCAGGAGAATGGACAGATGAGTTAGAAGTGCCAGACTGTTCTGATGAGTTGATCTTTTGAAGGAAGTTGATAAAAAGACGTGTCCTTAAGTCCACATCTCGCTGCAACTCAACAAAGTTTTAGGCTTTCAATTGGGGTATTTCAAATAAACCACTGAGCGCGTCGCATCAGTAAATATAGTGTTTACCATCAAACTGGTGACTTTGTTTAGCACAAAAAAAAAAAAAAGCTAAAGCTAACCTGGTTAAATATAAAGGTAACAGATGTAGGAGTGGTCATGTTCTCCATCTCTCGGCAAGAAAGTGCATTTCCCAAAGCGTCAATCTATAACTTAAAGGTTTGAGAACAAGGCTAATTTCAGCTGATTGAGGGTTATGCTTCCAAAGGTTAGAAAGGTTTAAGCCAAAGACCAAGTTTGTGCAAGGCATGCAGGAAGGCTCCACACAGGTTAAATATTAAGAAGTGGTTTGAGAACGACTGAAAATATGAAGTACTGTACAGAGGTATTTAAATACATTGCTAGATTTGGCACCAACTAATACTGGCACTGATCAAACATGCATCAAACACAACAAAACTGTATAAAATAGGGTTACCAAGGCTTTCCACACTTAGTAGACTTTGTCTGCAAAAACAAAAACAAAAAAAATAGACTTAGCCACAGGGCTAACTCATCACATGCAAACACCAGCTGCCGAGAACCCAGAATTTTTGGGCCTCATAAAACCAACAGCAAAACAAGCTGGGAGGGAGCGGAATAAAGCGGGAGGCATGAGACATGGGCACAGTCAGAGGTATGGGCGGCTGAGCTCCTACAGGAAGGAGACACATTCCAGTAAACCTTTTCAAGATATTCCCCCACTCTGCTAAACTTTTTACAAAACATAGCAACCGCAAAACATCCGTGCAGGCTGGAGACGTACAGCGTGTGTTAAATGCATCTCTTTTACGCAGAGCGAACTGGGCAAGAGGGAGAGAGTTTCTGGTGCCAAATATGAGGTGGTTCTGAGAGCAGCAGGAGAGAGCGCAAGGAGACCACAGTTTCATTGACTGGCTTGTGACCAAACCCCCTCCTGTCCTCCCCCCTCCTGGTCGGCCTGAGAAGCCAACCTCAGCGAACAGCCATGTGGCAGAGGTTTGGGTGAGGGGGACACAGGGCGGGGGTCAGGTGATGTAATGAGGTTGGACACGTGGAGAGACGGATCAAAGAGAATGGAAGATAAAGATAGACGCGGATACAATGACCAGGTATTGACTGGCGGACCCTTCGGACCCGAACGCAACCCCCAGGCATAACAAAATGTGGAGCTGTTTCACACATAAAACACCAAAATCCCTGGGATATACTCACACACACACACACACACACACACACACACACACACACACACACACACACACACACACACACACACACACACACACACACACACACACACACACACACACACACACACAAACAAACATATACCAGCACCATCCTCCTGTATGTTCACAACGCAATCAATGAGAACCAGGGGGATCAGGATGGATTTCTATGCGAATTCCTTTTGCCTGAAGGTTAAGTGAGGAAAGAGGGGAAAGCATGCGGAGGGGAACACAGCCGAGGAGAGGAGGAGAAGAATGGAGGAAAGTTTTCAGAGAAAGAGATGAGTTTCCTGATATTGAATGCACAGTAGAGCCCCTCCTACCAAGAAGAGTGGAAAGCCAGCGTCTGGTCTTCAAAGAGAATATGCATGGCGTGGTGAGAAGCGCTCTGGTAACTATCAGGCTGTAAAATCTTTATCTCCACAGGATCCTTACGTGGCTCACCTTGGCCTGATGGCTGGATGGAGTCCTGCCACTGCTCTTCTTACTACAGACGTTCTTTCTGAATGAAAACTTCCATCTTTCCCTTCATGGAAACAATCTATAACCCTTCTCTTGCTATTTGTTATGTTCAACTTTTACTTCTTCCCTCTGTTCTTCTGCTCCGTCTAACCTTCTGTCTCCTCTTTCCTTTTATTCTCTCTGAAGAGCTCTACGGCCTTCTCTAGATTCCTATATTGTTCCTATATAGATTCCTAGATGTTTTCACCCTACAACTTTATTCCTCACCTCCTGGCCTCCTAGGGGAGCAACAAGTCTCACTCACACTATTTTTTTTTTCAGTCTTCCTCTCTGGCTCTCGCCCTTTCCTCTCCTCATCACTGGTCTCATCTTGCTTTCTCAGCGTTTAGTCCAGGCTGCAACCCCTGGCTGCTCGCCTAAGGGTGCAAGTCATAAAAGATCAATGGACTGCGCTCCATCTGAAACGAAGAAACAATCAATGCTCTGGCTGGTCATGCGCCAGCCACCATGACAATTTCAACATGAGTGGTTTATTTGACAAAATTTGGAAAGGTGCAGAAGTTACTCCAATGATGGAATCTTCAAACACAAACACGCTGAAACAAAAACAGATTTTTGGCGGGAAAGTATTGAGGGTGTCAGTGGGATCTGTTTAATATTATCCCTCTTTCCTGGCGCTTCCTGTTTGCAAATCCATGATGCCATCAAACAAAAATGGCTCCTCAAAAATCTCTGACATAGTGTTTAAATGTATACATAAGGGTGTAAAAATAAGTTTAAACAAACGTAAATTTAGAGAAATAAAAAAACAAAAACAAATTCAACCTGTCAAAATTAAACAACAAAAATGCGCTTATTTGAAATGGGCCATTCTGGCAGGGCAACACAACCATGACACCTGCAGAAACTACGCTACAGGAGTAATACAAACGAGAGCAATCTGGTTTTTATTAACAGTGAAAGAAGCATCCTCCATCTACAAAAAAAAAAAAACCACACATATAAAAGTACAAAAACAGAATGTGACCTACAGCATCCACCGCTTTTAGCCAACCACAGCCGAGCGCTACCGCAGTGCATTGTGGGGATCTAATTAGCATGAAGGACTGTGGTCTCTGAGCAACCATGACCTGCAAGCTGAGCTAAAACTTCTTCCTCGCGCGTTCTCCACCTCTATGCCTGAGGCGCTGCAGAGAAGGTGTAGTCACTGGTGCGTTGAAATGCAGCCCAAGTGATCAGCAACTCAGGGGAGTTGAGAGAACGAGGGGAGGGGGCATGTGGGTGTTTTCTTGGCCGACAGTGTGTCTCTCAAAATGTGTATGTGTGTGTGTGTGCATTCAGTGCATGTAGAGGTTGGCAAGATGAAACGTCAGATTGACTGCTATCATCCACGTCTATCATTGTTGTGTTCCTCGCTCCTTCCTCTTTGTTCCCTCCTCCAGGGCTTGTTTCCACTCCGTGTGGTCCGCAGCAGAGCCCTGTGGTGTGTTGATCCTGACTAATCAAACTAGTCAGTGTCACTCGGCCGTCTTATCTCAAACACATGGTCATGTCAGATCCCTTCACCGCCCGGCTTTTCAGCGTTCAGAAGGTTCTCAGGCTGTGGAGTTTCGACTAAAAGAGTCTTCAGGTCTCAGCTCAGCCGGGCAAAAGCTCAAGAAGGAAGCAACAGGAAGTGAAGCCACGCAACACATTCGAATATATCACCGCTACAAATGTGGGCGTTTTCTATATTTTGCACAGTGATAGTTTGGAGCAAAGTTGGATGTTAATACAGCATAACTGTGTGTAAAAAGAGCAGGTGTGGTTTACATTTATTTATTTTATCCAAGCACTATACGCTGATAACATGTGTGGATTTGGGGACGTTAGCTTGTTAATGTGAGCGTCTGAGACAATGTGTTCTCATGTCACTCCTCCAGTTGAATGTGAGGTGACAGTGTGTGCACACATTCCCATAGTTTACCTCGTACAGCAGGCATCCTAGCGACCAGATGTCAGATTTGAAGTTGTATCCGTTTTCATGTATTCTCTCTGGTGACATGTAGTAAGGAGTACCCACTGGAACAGAGGGGGAGAGTGGGGAGAGAGAAAGAGGAAAGGGAGGGAGGGAGCAAGGACAGAATGAGATAAACAGAGTTAGAGAAGGAGAACAGGACAAAGAGAGTGAGCTTCAACATTTTGCATTTAGAAACCCAATTCTCCCCGCTTCATCAACAGGTCAAAAAATGTTTCACATTTAAGAGTTGGGATACTCACCATCTTTAAATCAAGGGAGATTTTAAAGTGCATTGACTTTGTAAAGCTTGAATTAAAAAGGGTTACTTATCATCATGCACATCCACCCAATCTATGCAATTGTACAAGTGCCACAAAGCTTCACTTGCAGCAGACGTACACGCACAAAATACACATGAATCAGTTTTGATTACTGGGACTCTGTAATGATCTGAAACAGTAGTCAGAGAATATGCCCAGGGAGCAGCACTGGAGCCTTAAACGTTGGCCCATTTCTGGTTCTGGTTTGGAAACTCAAGAATCCCAAACTGCCATTGCGACTGGCAGAGCTCCAGAAAATCAGACTCTCACCCAAGTGGACACGAAAAGCAACCACAGCTCAACATCTCATCCGTAACATACTGCAGGGAAATTTGCTGCGTCTTTAGCTGAATATAACCGGCTGCTTTTTTCATTTGCTTTCTGTTTGCTATGATTTCCCATGTAAAAGTCTATCAAGCACATCCAGCAGAGGTTTTATATGAATCACATATGGTTAAAGGAGGGAAATTTTACCAGACTTCTAACCAGGAGTGAGCAGCACTCAGACTTTGCTTGAATTGCTAAAACAAATACGTGAAAAGAGGCTTACATAGGCCTGCTTATATTTAGATGACAGCTACACACATTATGCATCATCCATGAAACAACTGACTTAACACTGAATTGTTTTATTTGTGCCCCACCATTTACAACTTTTTTTCCTACTTGTTTAAAATGCAATGTTCCCACTGTCTAATCAGCCAAGACAGTAAATCAATAAATTCCTCTGAGCTGGTCGATTTGAATCTTTAACAATATTAAACGACATTAGCTGAGAGGGAAAAATTATGGCTGAGGTTGCATATATAATGAGTTCACCTGTAGAACTAGAAAATGAGGGCCCAAGGACACAGATGCCCCCGCAAAAGGAAAAACCTCATTTTGCCAGATGCGTTTTTGTTACAAACTACAGCATAGAGGCTGCACTCCCACCATAATTTAAGCCCAAATAACAGGTCAGAGAAAACTAGTGTATTTGCAATTAATAGAAGTGATCATGGAGGGGGCAACAGCATTTAGAAAGTGAATTGAAGGGTAGCACGTTTCATTTTGACGCTAAGAGAAAAACACACTTTATCTTAAGTGTGTGATTCTGAATAATTAAGTGTTACCTGTCATTCCAAAAACAATCAGCAAAGCAAAAGCAAGTGAGAAGAAGTGGATAAATATACCGGAGAATGGGGATTCCAGCTTTAATTGGTCATCGGGTTGTTATTGTGGATTTTGTGAGTGTGTGTAACTTGTGAGGTCTCATGGTGCACACTGAACAAGCTCCCCATTAGTTGATTAAAAAGACTGCCTCTTTTGTGCTAAAAACTGAATTTAAAAAAAAAAAGACAGCAGCATGAGGCTCAAGCTCCTTCAACTCGCTAAATTTAGGCCACAGTGTTCATTCATGCAAATAAATTGAACATAATGTTGGGATTGATTTCCATTATTGTGAAAAGATGTGAAAACACTGCACGCTCTGCAAAACAGGGTAATTGTAGTCGTAGGAGAGGATAAGAGGTGAAATATTACCCAGTGTAAAGAAGCCCAGAGTTTTGACTCGTTCTTAAAACACAATTATTGATTTGATCAGACGGTGTGTTTTCTTCTTCTTTTTTTACCTGAACTTTAAACAAATCACACAATGTGGATTTATTGTGGGTTCCAATAGAAATGGATTCCAATTGTAAAAATTCACGAGTGACTCAAAATTGTTACATATTTTTTCTAAGAAACTTTCTATGTGACAAACAAAACACTGAAGTGGTGTATTTTAATACTTATGAACTTTTTTTTTTTTCTTTTTTTTTTTAAATTTCCATGGCTTTGAGTTGAATTCTGTCAGTGGGATTTGTTTCAAATCAGTGTTTCCAGCGCACATCTCCAAAAGTGTTCAATACTCTCTCACAAAAAACTGAAGCACACATCTCCGATGCACTTGAAAGCTGCCTTTTGATATTTTAGAAAAGCATTTTAAGCCTTTTATTTATTTATTTACTTTTGAAATAGGTATGCAATTACTATGAATTGTAATTAACAGGGCCAACTTCAATAACTTCTGTTTTTCTTCAAAAAGACGCGCTTGTGGCGAGGGATCCCGTGGTGTGCTGAGCTCTCGGCCCTCGTTTGGCTCTCAGCCTAACCCTCTCTTCCTTTATGACTCGCTCGCTAACAAGACAGTATATATGATAACCGTCTTAACATACATGTTGAAATTGTCATAATTATTTCCAGCATCAGTCTCCCTGATGTCAGCCTGTTTCTTATTCACTCCCTCATCATTTCTTCTCTTTTCCCCCCTTTTCCATTGCTGACACCTCTCTCATATTACAGGTGTTAATTGCAGGTATATTAAACTACTAATTTCTGCCAATTGGCCCTTCTCTCATTCATCTAATTATTGCATTAAAATTAGTAACTAAAAACTGTTTTGTTCATTTTTCTGAAATCCAACACTTACCCTGCTTATCCATCCTCACCACTGTCAAGGGTGTAGCGTGTATTTTCTGGCTGCATGCATGTATTGTGTCAGTCACACAAAGTGGATTAATATGTGTGACTGAGTGTGTGTCTGTGGTTGTGCATATATACTGCAAATTCATCTGAATGTGCATTAACTGTCTGCCTGTGAATGTGTGTGTGTGTGTGTGTGTGTGTGTGCGTGCGTGCGTGCGTGCGTGCGTGCGTGTGTGTGTGTGTGTGTGCACGCATTCAAGCCTGTATGGATATGCACATATGCACATACATACATGTGTATAGGAAACAAAGAGCTTGAGTGTCTCCATGTGTGCAAGAGTGTGTCAAAATTCTGTGTGTGTGAGTGTAAGTTACTGAGTGGCTGAGTTGAAAGCCTGGATGCTGACAGGCTGTGTGCCTGGACCTCCATCTCATCTCCGCCACCCTGTTCAACAATTCAGCTGGGTGGCTGAGCTCATTACAGACCCACGCTGGCACACAATCACATGCACGCACACACACACACACACACACACACACACACACACACACACACACGCACATGTTCACACACACTCACATCTATTGTCATATTCTTTCTATCCATCTTTCTCACTTCGGATTTCTTTTTTCTTTAAGTTTTCTCTGTCACACTGTCATATTCTCTTGTTCTATCTAACTTTTTTCATTTCTCTCTGCTTTCTCTTTTCTTCGATTTTTCAGTGTCACTGTCACGTTCTCTTCTCTCATACCTGACACATTCTACCTTTTTTTGTTTCTTCTCTTTCTCATTCTCTCTTCCATCTTCCACTACCTTGCTTCCATTCTGTCTCTCTCTCTTGCTGTTAAGTCGAGGTGCCAAAAAGGGCAGAGTGGAAAGTAAGACTGAAAACAACTTAAGATAGAAAACAGCAGCAGGGGGATTTAAACAAATTGAAACAAACCACAGAAATGTCATGGGGAGAACCGGGGTGGGGGGAGGATGCAGTCTGGGTCCCTTGTGTCAACAGGCCATGGTATCATCTGCTTCTACATCATTTAGTGTGGATTCCACCAGCAGCCACACATACTTAAAGTGTTCTTGAAAAGATACAAAGCAGTTTTTTAACCACACTGATTATTAAATATGACATAAAATATATCACTCAAGTCTCCGCAGCACACAACAAGTGTTTATTTATGGTGAAGGTATAATCTGTGGCACCAATGGAAAAATATGATTTTTGATTTGAGTGGTTTTATGGAGATGAACAAAGCAGCATCGCTTGGCTCGGATAAAGGATGAGGGTATTCCAGTTGACCTCTCTGACTGTGGGGGCTGAAATTTCCCTCTCCGCCTAAAGAGGGTGCTGTGGACTCAACATTTAATGAGCAATCACAGACTCCATCAGGCGCCTCTGTTGGCACAGCAGGTTGCTTAGTTGATAGGGTTTCTGGTGAGTTGATCATGTGATTAACACTTTGTCAAAGGATGGGCTGCTGCTGCACTGGGGCTGAGAATAGCACGCTGTTTGTGGTAATAACAGTTTGACATAAGGAAGTGAGATGGTGTGAATGACAGCATTTATATTTGTCTTTGGAATTTAATTTTGTAAATTTTCCATCATGAAGTTGCCAAAATAGCAGAAGGGATGAAAATAATGTTCTACGTTTTGCTGTGCAATATTGGACATTTGTTCATTCATTTGTTCGAACATATTTCAGATGAGATCAAGACATTTAATTCAATGCTACTGGACATTCATCTGCTAATACGTATGACTAGTGGCACAAAAAAATGAAATGGATATGGTATGGATAGGAGAAAATATCAAACAATTTCTTGACTATTTTAATGTTTAGAAACATTGTTTTATAAAATGTATGAGATCAATGCAGAAGAAACCTGCTCGTGACATATTTCCATTGATGATCTTGAGGGTGTTTAAGGACTAAAATGAAGTCTTTTTCAACCACTAGTGGACGAGTTTTCTTCTTTAAAGCTGGTGCAGGGAAGGAACATATTACTTAAAATGAATGCATTTTTTTTACTATTTAAAAAAAAAAAAATCTGTTTTAATTTATAGCTGTATAATAACTGGGGTCACCATACTGTTTTATTATAACACCTTTGCAAAATAATATCACCCCCTCAGCAACATTGAAGATTACCAGGACAACAGATTTAAACAAAAGCAATTTGTTGTTCTTGAGTGTTAAAACCACTCCATCACAGAGAGCCTCCTGTGTATCATTTGACTTCCTGTCAGCAGTGACCAAAGCAGCTCTGAGCATGGTGCTAACGCTTTGTGTCAGTCATGTAGGTCATGTAGGCGGCCATTGCTGTAGCCCTGAAAGTCTAAGTTTAGCCCAATCTGATCCCATGCAGTGTAACCAGACTAAATGCAGAGTATGGGGGGTGGGGGGTGCTGCGGTTTATTTGGTTTTTAATTTGCATGAAAGAGGGCGGTGACTGAACATGACATTATATTTAAATTAGAGAAGCTACTTTACTGGCAGGACAAAGCTGCAAAATGTCAAATGGTAGAATCTAAGTCAAGATCTTTGTGAAGCAGGAATCACATAAATCCCGTTTTATTCATTTATTCCTTCATTCATTCCTCATCCAAACCACGTCATCAGCCATAGCGGGTCACGGGGAGCTAGAGTCTATCCCAGCTGTCTAAGGGCATGAGGTGGGGCAAACTCCGGGCGCAACGCCAGTAGGCCGCGGAGCCACACAAAGACAAGACAACCACACAGGCTCACACTAACACACTATAGACAATTTGGAATAACCAATTAACCTGAAGCGCATGCTTTTGGAGGTAGGAGGAAGCCGAAGAACCTGGAGAGAACCCACGCAGACACGGGGAGAATATGCAAACTCCACACACAGCAGGACTCAAACCCGGAACCGCCTTGCTGCGCGGCGACAGCGCTACCCACTGCTACCCACAGTCTGAGGTTTAGTGTACTGACTGAATCTTAAATTAAACCACATAAACACGAGTGAACTGGGTTACAATCCTTACTTGTTTGTACAAGAAGATGTGATATGATTTTATTTCCTCCACGTGATAAACACAGCAATGAACGCCTAACATGATTGTATGAATTGTAGAATTGATCGGATTGTTAGAAGGCAAATACACACAGTAAGAGCTGTGTGTCGAGGGCCCAGTCTTATTCTGTGTAAAGTTTAAAGGTCAAGGCAACAGGAAATGGCTAACTGGCCAATGAAGGAGCTGGACTATGACACATGGCTCTGGGCTCGCCATGCCTAATGAAACACATCCAAAACTGGGTGATTACTGGGGGCCGTGTGTGTGTGTGTGTGTGTGTGTGTGTGTGTGTGTGTGTGTGTGTGTGTGTGTGCGTGTGCGTGCGCGTGTGCGTGTGTTCAAACATGAAATTGTGTGTTTAACTATGTACATCCACATATACTGTTGCAAATTACCTAGTGAGTGAGCAGCCGTTGTTTTGGAGCTGAAGAATCGTCCCAGTCCCAGGTCTCCTAGTTTCACTACTCCTGTAGCTGTGATAAAAACATTGGCTGGCTTGATATCTGCAGAGGAGACGAAGGGGGGGCAGTGGGGGGTGGGGAGAGATTGATTTGGGGATGTTTCAGAAAATTTCATTGCACATAGTGTAAGACTTGATTTATGAATTTCTGCCAATGTTAAAGTGCTAAAGTGACACATCAGCCTTTGATTTTAATATTCTGGTGTAATTGTGAGTGGCTTCTGAATATTCCCCGCTTAGCGGCCATTAAAGCCAACAGCTCAAGGTTTTTTGTTAGCGTCCCTGCACCTTAATCAGAGTCCATGGGAAGTACACCACCTGTAACTGTATGCGCGTGTGTGTGTGTGTGTGTGTGTGTGTGTGTGTGTGTGTGTGTGTGTGTGTGTGTGTGTATGCGTGCATGCATGACTGATTTGACTGGTCCCGGTAAAAGAATGTGTGTCCATAAACACTGTGTTTTCTGGTTTCTGTCTAGTTTAAAAGCTACATTCAAGCCTCTATCATAAGTAACAAGATCAGTCTAGGTTTTTATCTATTTTCATTTAAACACCAGGTTTATTCTGTTTACAATTAAATACAAGGCAAAAAAGAGGAAACAAGCAGCAATTTCTAAAGACCATTTTCCTACTTTCCAGACATCTACTGGTAACAAATTTATTTAGTAGGGTATTAGAACTAAGTAGGAGAGTCTTGAAATGTGTTTGCAGCAGTTTAAAGGTAACACTAATAACAAAAATCATCCAAGTAATTCTCCTTATTTTTGGTACGTTCAGGATTACATAGGTTTAAGAGTATTTTTTGAAGACAAAGCATTCTTTGAAAATTTTGTCATTTAATTAATCATATCTCTGTTTGATTCTTGTTAATGTGTCACAATATCAAAAGGTGAACAAAGACATGCTGGAAGATACCACATTGGTGAAGAATTGTCGCAGAGCTTCCATTAGAGAGCTTCCAAAACATCCATGGTGGCTCAATGTGTACATTCATATTTGTGTGTGATTCTTTGTGTGCACATGCATGTGTGTGTAAGTGTGTGTGAATGTGTACTTTTGCACTACCTCTGTGCATGACTCTCCGGGAGTGCATGTGTTCGAGTGCACTGCAGAGCTGGACAAAGTATTTCCACACAGTTCTCTCTGGAATAAGTCTCCTCTGCTTCTTAAAGTGCTGCAAAGTTAAAGCCAACACCCAAACAAACATGCACAAACGTACACACACACAGACACACCATTTCAAATGAAAACATTTAAACATGACATATATAATATATAGGGTACATAAACATACAGGCACAGCCCAGTTTTCAGTGGTTCCAGTTTACCTACCGACTATTAACAGTGGCCGGGCACAGCTCTAACACTGACAACAACTTCTTGCTACACAGGGAATAAGATTATCAGGCTGTGGACCGTTCCAACAGGAGAAGTCCTCAGTTTTCAAATACAGTATACCTCATTAAATGCATTACAGACAGAGTGAAGTTTTGATCACTCAGATCACAGAACACATTCTTTTGACGGCGAGTGCTTAAATGTCTTGGGAAACAATAAAATGCCTCCTAGTCACCTGATCCCCTCCAAAAAAGCTTCAGCACTATTATAATAGATTTCATGCCATCCAATTCACATATATGAAATGAACTAGTAAGCAAAATATTCTCCCCGATTCAACTCTGAGAGCCGAGGAGTCAAGTAAAGTTTAAACTTTGCAACAGAGAGAAAGAAAAATTCAAAATTATCCACCTTGTAACACCTACATTTAATTGCAACAAATGAACTTGTTTCTTTCCTTGCAAGGGGTGTCGGGTTATCACTAAATTACTGCATTAGCATCTCTGCCACTCAATTAATTCCTTTACCTGCAACATCTAACGACTGTTTGAAGACATCATTTCAACTTATCACACTGTATAGACTCAATTTCTGAAAGTGAAAGACAGGTATGCATTTCATAAATGTAATAAACAGTAACGACTATAGGATTCTTTGTTGCCAGTAGGAAATGTCTCCAGACTCCCTTAAAGAAAATGTCAATTTTTTAAGCTGTTGAGCTGGGAGAAACTTTAAAAACTTTATGAGACGCCATCTATAACAAATTCTTAAATATTTGTGCCTTCATGTTAGAAAAGAGAAAAGGCGATAGAGAGAAGATCTTTGCTGCATTCAGCCTTGTCTTTGTCCTCAAGTCCAGACAATTCTGCAGATTAATTGCATGGAGTTAACAGTTTTCAGATGGAGTCTGAACTATCTACTGAGGGCAAGGGTCAAAGAGTAGAGCGAACATAATTGTTCGAATTGGTCCACAGACCTACTAAACAATGATAGGTAGAAGGAAAGACACAGAAGGAGATGAATGGGGAGAGAGCAAATAGTGGAACAATGGAAGAAATGAAGGATAGGTTATAGGTGCTGTAAAAGAAATACGGGGAAAAAATTGTGAGAGAAAGAACAGGATGAAGAAAGATGAAGAAATGGATGGATAGACCTTGGCCTACATCCAAACAACGCCTGAATGAGAAGCAATTGTTCCCTTGCCCTCCATTTCCATATCAGAGGACTGTTTGATGTCAATGGGGGAGCACATAGACGCCCACCAACACCACCACCCGCTTCTGCTAATAGCAAACACTGCACATGCAATATTCTGTAAGTGAATGCAAATCAAAGACCATTTGATTTCATTTGAATTCTGAGATGGTCAGAGAGAAAGAGGACGAGAGAGAGAGAATGAGAAAGGAAGAGGAAGAAGGAGAGAGAGTGCATGAAGGACAAGAAATCAAAAAGAATGAAAAATGTGAAATTCATGCATGGAGAGAGGATTCTGCTTTACATATGGAACACTGTACAAATGTGTTTAATTTACATTACACACTGGAGGGGTAATCCACGAAACGCACCTCTGGACTGTCACTGTTACATTCAGTCTGGAATCAATTAGATCAGTGCAGGAGAGGAAAGTATTCATCGGTAAGCCTGAACGTCATCAGCAGTCAAATGGAGATGACACTTTTTGAATCTTCCCAGCATCTTTTAGCAGCTTAGTTAAGATAGCAACACTCAGTTTGCTTCCATACCTCTACAAACTGCCACGATGTGTCTTTTTAAGTGCGCCTCTGCTTCTATGGATGTGTCTGCATATTCTTTGCTTACACAGTATCCCACATGGATGCTTTCAGTGTGTGTGTGTGTGTCTGTGAGTGTGTATGTGTGCATGCATGCGTGTTGAGCCTGGGCCTGCCATGTTCACTCTCTTGTACCACTAATCCTCGCCTCTCCTAATTTGCTGTGTTGAATTTGCACGGATGTGGAGCTGCTGAGTATGACTGCAAACAGCTTGTCGAGCTGTGCTGATACAACGCTGCAGCATCATTTATGCATGGGAGTAGACTAGGCTTTATACATGCACACCTCTCATTTGCTACACTGGCAGGTTTTTATGATAACCAGGGGTTTGATCTGGTTGAAAGACCAATAAAAATATGTTTCTTCTGCTTCCATTTCAACAACACCCTCATTGCAGAAAACCTTGCTTATCCAGGTTAAAGACATGGTCAACCCTACATATCTGTGCGCTCTGGTCACACACTATGCACTGGATTCGAATAGAAATTTGCAAATTGCGGTTGGTTGGATATTACAGGTTAAAAATGACCACAAATATTATGTCTGAGGGGAATTTAGCCAAAATCTAACCGTTGGCAGACTTCTTAATGATGTACGGCCAGAAATGAGTCACGGGGGGGGGGGGGGGGGGGCAAGTGTCCATTCATCATCAAGATTTTATTACAAAGCTTTTGGTGTTGGTTCTTTTAACATGTATGTAAGATAAAAGGCCTTGTTCAAATACCCCTAACATACAACACGTGCTGGAACATCATAGCATTAATGGACGTGTGATTTTTAACAACGTCCTTTTTAGTCAGGGTAAATGTCCACACATATCACCCAGATTAAAGGGGGTTGTGGGAGGTGTTTTAGGTGTCACTCTGTCAGACTGTGTGATTCAGATTCAGTCATTGTCAACGTAGTTAAAAACTTTGGCACAACCACAAACCTCAGACCTCCTGCCACCATTCCTTCAGTCATAAAGGGCCACGTCAGCGGTTAGTCGCTTCCTGTTAGCCAATCATTTTGGCACCAAACGTGAGATACTGCGGTGGACTTGCTGGTTCTCTTTTCCAGATTTTAGACGAATAAAAATTTCCATTTAAAAGGGTGAATTTCAGTCAATCCAGACTTTTATTTCAGGGTCTATCTCCTTTTTCAAGTCGACATTAACAAGTAAGCCACACTGAACAGTCTGGGTAGTCTTTGGGTGATCACAATTTGTGCTGTTGTGGAGACTTCCTCACCTTGATCATACGTGAGAGGTCCCCTGCATCTGCTAGCTCCAGGACTATGTTCAGCTCGTTGTCCTCAATAAAAGACGCATGGTATTTTATCACATTGGGATGGTTCAGTTGCTGTTGGAAAAAAGAAGTCAATGAAACATGTAGAAAAACCAAAGGAGAGAACTTGTCAAATTAAGGGCTTCCAATCATAACATTACCGACTTCAACAGTGAAAATCAGCCCTTGAAGAATTTAACGGAACTACAGGACCAAACTTATACAAAAACACCAGCTGATAAATAACAGCCTTGTGTCATGAGCAGTGCAATCCCTTGTACTTTCATAAGCAATTAAAACAAAATAACTGAATCCATATTTGGTATCATATTGGGATAAGAATGGACCTAATGAGATGGTTTTGTTCGCCAGTGTGACAAAGCTGGGTGACATGTCACAACAACTCATCTGTCTGTGATGACAACAACCCATGTGTGAGACACACATACACACACATACACACACAGGCCTGACAGGCTGATATGGCTGGCAGTCAGAAAAACAAGCATCCCAGGCTCATCTCTGGCTGAGATTCCTTCCCGTTGGTTGGTCAATAAGGCAGGATCAGCGTTCCCCCCGTAGTAAACAGAAAGTCTCTATCCATCCAGAGCAAGACAAAAAGGGGGTGGGGGTGGGGGGTGGGGGTGCAATGAAAGGAAAGAAACAAATGACATAGTGACACAGACAAGCATAAAGAATGATGGAGACAGGACAGGGTGAGGAGATGGGGGAAAGAGAACAAAGGTGAGGAAGAGGAAAAAGCCAGAGAAGGAAAAGGTGAGCCGTACGAGGGGAAGGGGCAGGGGGAAAGAGAGAGACAGTGATATGTGGTAGAGAGACATGGAGCAGTGTGGCATGGCAATGTTGGGGGGTGGGGGGGTGGGTATGATGCGAGCAGACGGAACAGTGTGACATGCGTCCTCCACTTGGCTCCGCTCTGCTTTCTCTGCTGTGATTAAAGAAATGTTCATGCTCCGGATGATGCAGAGAAAAGGAGAAAGGAGAGCAGAGTACAGTACTCTCCGCAACACTACACTCTCCACTCCTTCTCTGCATCTCTCAACAATCCTCATTCTAATTCGTTTTCTCCTTCTCCTCCTCATGTCTCCATCTTTCTTTCTCTTTCTCTCGTCCTCTCTTGCCAGATGTATTTTTGGCTCGGAGTGGCAGTTCGGCTCGGCTCCACACTGTAGCACAGCCAGGGAGTGATGACAAGTCCCCCCACCACCACCACCACCACCACCACCCCAACCCACTCCTCTTCCACAAATTGAACCTCAGGCGGAGGATACCGAGAAATAAAGAGATATGTTCACTTGCAGATGTTTATATAAATGATGGATGGGAGCATGCAGCAATACAACAAGCGTTCATTGGGAAACATCACAAAGAGTCTGGCATGATCATGTAATTACTTAATCATGCATGACACTCCTCTACAGATAACTATTTTGGTGAGCTGATTGTGTGTTTCAAAGAAGAACAAGATACTGACAAAAGCTTTCTGATTGCAAATTAATGATGATGATACATAAAATGTGTTTCTAAGGGGAATTGGATGCTTACTGGTTGGCAGCTGGTGGAAATATAATCAACAATCATAAAAAAGAAAGCTTTTGGGTGTCTCTGTAGCTCACCTGGTAAATAATGGACATCAACTGTAATAGTAAGGTTTTACTGCGTAAGACTGGCCTTAATTATAACCCAAACCTCGAACATAAAGTAACTAAATGATTGGACAGGATTTCAGATGATAAAGATTAGGAAAGGGAAGCCTATATCAGCAGCCCCAATGAATGAATGCCTTTGTGAAGAATGAAATATTGATGTGTTTCCATTCATTGAATGAGAAAAGTATAACTGTCCATTTCTGGTTATGTACTCAACCTGGCAAAAAACATACCTTTATATATACCAAAAGACTGAAATGAATTTATAGTGCATCAAGTTAAATAAAGCTGGATGTTGCCAGTTCTTTACAGAAGCCAGGCATTCCTGAATAGTCACACACACACTCACACACACAAACACAAATACACAATACAGACATTAATACAACTTCTGACTGCTGATTAGGGCAGATCATCAGCCTCCAGAATACAATTCAGGCTCCAGAGTAACCACAAGTAATAGAAATACAAAGCTGGGGAACTTCAAGAATGGTGAAATTACCCGATTGGCACAGAGCAGGCTATTTCTGCAAACCAACATTCCTAGCAGCGAGGATTTAGACAAAAGAAGCGAGAGAGAGAGAGAAGTGAGATTTTCAAGTTGAAATCTTCATGCCAGAACAGGAAAATACAGATGAATGAGCAGACACAAACAAACAAACAGGCAGACCGTTAAAAGGCCATGACTGTGTGTGTGTGTGTGTGTGTGTGTGTGTGTGTGTGTGTGTGTGTGTGTGTGTGTGTGTGTGTGTGTGTGTGTGTGTGTGTGTGTGTGTGTGTGTGTGTGTGTGTGTGTGTGTGTGTGATCACACGCCAGTATGTGTGTCATTCCAGTCGGTCCATGCCAGTGTGCCTCTCATTATTCTGATTTGGCCCTGTCTCCTGTTGGCTGTCTAGAGGGGGATAAGGCAGAAGGACTGTCTCTCTCGCACTCAGCCATTTATTATCATGCTGGATGGGCAGCACAGGGCCGGGCATAACTTCCGTGTTCACTAGCAGTCAGTTTTCAGGATGAAAAGAAGGGAAGAAAAAGGGTCTTTGGGGCGGTGTTGATGGTGGTGGGATGTATGTGTGTTTGTTTTTTTGGGGGGAGGGAGTTTGGCCTATTGGGAGAATTGCTATGAGCTGTTATGCAGAATTCCACAAACAACTTATATGACAGCTTGTAATGTTGCCATCATACTTCTTAATTTTCTTGTAGAGCAGGGAGGTGACTTCTCCACAAAAAAAAGAGTTCAATCAGGAATCAACATGTATTTATTCAAACGTGGGTGCAAAAGGAGAGACGAGGTGTCGCACTGTAAGTTCACCATACATCAAATAAAAATCTGAGCTCAATTATTAAACCTGTCGGACAGGTTGGAGTCTCAGTCATTAGTCCTGCTTTAACATGTTCTCAACACTCTTTACAGGGAAGTCACTGAATTTTCTTTTATGTAAGCACGTTGACTTAAAGTCATCATCTCCCGAGAGCATCTCACCATGAAACAGGAATGACAATCAGAAAGGTTTATTATTGGTGAGAGTGAATGTGAGAAACACTGAGAATTATTTAATCACATTCCATCGGAAATTTAAAATCTATGTTATTTCTGTATTAATAAAAGTAGGGGGGTCCAGTATATAAATCGATGTATTCTGAAGCAACCAATTGGAAAGCTTCTGGTAGACGTTAACTGTCAAATACAGTCAGACACCCTGTTCACATTATCATCTCGAGGAGGGACTACGCGCCTTTATCCGACCTGATGCAATAAACACTGTGATGTAATGAGGGTGTGTTTCGTTCTACCTACGCATATATGAGTGAATGTGACGTAGAAAGGCAGGGTGGAGTTGTGAATTACTGCTTTGATTAATTGATGTGTTAAATTTAAAATTCCTTCCCCTCCTGTTCCATGACAGAAACAACCGTCACCTACCCATTGTGGTTAACTGATCAACTCATGTTCTTCACCTATGTGTGTGACATCACATTGCTGGCAACACTTTATCACTTGTCTTTTTCTCGATGAACCTAAGCATGTTGTTTAAAATCACACACCAGGGTGGTGCTGTGTAGATATTGCTATGTTCAGCGTAAACAAATGGCATCGTTGTAGAGAGAGGTTTGCATTACATTGCTATGTGGCGACGTTTCTGAAAAATCAATTGTAATCAGTTTGCAATCAAATGAATGCTGGCAGATGATTAATCGTGTTTCGGTTTCAATATCTCACATTATCTCATTAATTTATGAGAAAAAGAATAAGCAAAATAAAGGAATGTATGAGATCTAACCATGAAAAGAGGATTTAAGTCACCTGGCAGGTTGTGACATTTAACCCTGTACCCCCCTACCCAGGCAGCCAGATAGATCCAGATCCAGACGAGCCTGGTTGTCTTCTGCTGTCAAGTTAATAATGTGCTTCTCAGATTACAGCCTCTCTACAGGGTCTCGCCTACATGTGAGTATCGTTGTCTTTGATTGGCCCTAAGAGCCCCAAGGGCATCACTGATGTGTTTGAAACAAACTAATTGGTTTTGTTTTCTTTCCTTAATGTGTATGGGTGAGTGTGTATTTGTGTGCACAAACTGCCTGCAGTGCAAACACATGCACAGACAGAACTCATATATGGAGGGAAACACAACCAGGAATGCATGAAATCACACATACACACAGTCAAACCACAAATACACACAATTCTGACACACATCTAGGATCATGCAGACAAGCGGGGGTGTGGATGTGTGTGAGTGTGTGTGTGTGTGTGGGGGGGGGGGGAGATATTGAAGCTGTCATTAGTTTGTTCATTAGTATTTGAGAGCAACCCAGCTGACAAATGTTTATGGCAGTTTGATAAATCTAACCACTGTGTTGGGAAAAAGAAATGCAAAATTGTAATGAGGAAAAGGAGGAGGTAAAACATCAAGGGAGACGGCTAAATTTCCATCCTGATGCACTGTTGCCCAGCTCTGAACATTATAAAAAGATTTTTTTTTAAAACCCCAAAACTATATTTTTGGCATTTAAAAAAAAGAGTCAATGTGAGCCTGGAGGTATGCAACACTGCACCCCTGCACGCACACATACACACACTATCTGACAAAAGAACACAGTAACACACATGTACTGTACAATCACACAGATATAATCATTCATATTCTCACTTGTGTGCACAAACACCCCCCTGCATTCTTATCCATGTAAAGAAATGCAAACCCCGTGCATGTGCCCACACAACTACTAGCAAATCCAAGCCGCCTGCTACAGATCAATTGTTTTCCTGTGGTGGAAGGTCTCAGCTGAGGCACCTTAAGAGAAAAGAGCTCAGCGCATGACGCCGTCTCCCTCTTCTCTGGTTCTTTACCTTAAGGAGATCTATCTCTTTGATGCAATCTTGCCGAGCTTTGGCATCCATCAAGTCGAATATCTATCAAGAGATCAAAAGGGGAGAGAGAAAGAGAGAGGGAGAAAGAAAGGACAGAGAAGGATGTTATGACATATTGAAGAAACAGTAAGATGGAGAGGTGTAGACAAAAGTAGCAGAAAAAATACTAAACAGAAAACACGGTTGCTGTTATCTCAACATTACAGCTGTTCCGCATCTGAGTAACACATGTATAAGGTATGTGTGAGGTTTGTATACCTGCTCAGCTAGAGCAACATATCCTCCAGCTGTGGTATGAATATGCAAGAGGCTTGAGTCAAAGTGTGAAGGTAGCTAGGACTCCAATCACATTTCACTTCACCATGACAAAAATAGAAATAATTCATGTTTAAGTGTGTCACGGTGGTCGTGGTTACTCGAAAAACTAAAATGACACAATTTAGTAATTAATAAACTTAAAGGACAAGGAATAAATATGTTGATATGCCTTCATCAAAATACTGAAGAGTAATTAATTCCATATATATGATGACGTTGACAATACCAGCATGCATGGCTCAATACAGAAATTCTGTAGATTGTTCTATATAAGTGAGGTGAAGCCACAGGGCTAAATTGCCACAAGGTGTAAATGTATCTCCTTTATAGACACTGCAATAAAACAAAATTTCACTGAATGTAATGCACTCTCCAAAGTGATATTACTCTTACCTGCACTTTCTTCAGGGCCACTGATGTGTTATCTAACAGGTATCTGGCTCGGTACACCTCGCTAAACTGGCCGCGTCCAATCTTCTTCTCAATTTGGAAGTTCGCCAGTGAATTGTGACCCATATCTGGCTGTAATGGTTTCTGAAAGAAGAAAAAAATCCATTAACGTTTACATACACATACATAGGGTGCACACACACATATATAAAGCAAAAGTTATTTGCCTTGAGGCATTAATGGAGTTGTTACATCAATACCTGTCAGGCTGATATAAATTACAGAATGACTGACAGAGAAGTTTGTCACATTGTGTAGCAAGAATCACTTGAAGCTCATCATAAATCCAACCAATTCGCTTGTGGCTGATTACTGCACAAGGCTTCAATCTATGGATATGTCTTCAAATTCCAAACAAGATGCTTCACATATTTTACATCTTCAAACAGGCAGCCCTCATAACCTTTACAATATCCACGGTTTCATGGTAGGAACCCAAGGGAAGTGCACCAACTTAGTTTCCAACCTAAAAGTGATTTATGTTTACATTCTCTTCCGTACCTGAGCTATGATGTTGAATAATGGTCAGTAAAGTGTTTTGGCAGAGCACTATGATAATGCTATAAAACTAACCTTTGCACTCTTGGACATAGAATCCCATCATTCACCTTTATTTTATCAGATGGCTTTTGAGATGAGACGAAATGACATGTTCAGTCCTGAGATATTTGTACAGTAAATACGCACATATAGTATTGCAATATTCCTATAATAATAGTAATGAATCTTTGTAATTATACCCTATACTGTACAAGCACACCTTATATAAGCACTCTAGCCCTCCTGAAGAAGGTTAGCATCCGCCACCGTTTTTATCAATGTGAACATGCAAAAGCATCACAGATGAGGTTCATTGTTGTGGTGCTGTTACACAAATCTATGTGTAAATACTACTTTTGTGTACCAAGTTATATCACTGACAGTTTGGCATTGGCCCACAGGCTACAGGACTCCTTGGCTATCCTTGCCACATGATTGGCTGAGTCGGCTGAGACGCTCACCTTCCACGGAATGAGCCCTTTGGATATGATGTGTGAAGAAAAGCACAGAGCAAGCTGCTTGACCTTTCAAGCCTTTTGGTTAACTTGTACAAGGCATCAGTGGGAGCCAACAGAAGGTGACAGATATCAGAATGCCACATGTCAAAAGTGCTTCTGCCAATGTGGCGGGGGGGGTGGGGCAGCACAAGGGCAAAGCAGCTAAGGACAGAGGGAGGAAGGAGGTCAAAAATAATCTCCTACACACTAACACACTGAAGAAGAAAGTGTCATCATACTCGTGGTCAGTCAAACCGCTTCACTCCATTTTCCCCCGGCTAATGAGTCGCTTCAATGGTTGAGGGTGAAGTTCAGTTAGAAGTTAACAATTAAACTACACCAAAGCACAAAAATCCAATTGACTGACACAGGTTTAACAGAGTACACAGTAGGCATGCAAATAGAGATTATTTTAATTTAAAAACCATCTGATGAAATCAGATGATTCTTTTTTTAACTAATCCACAAATTATCTAGTCTTTAAAATTAGATTATGCAATTCCCTGCTACACATTCAATCAGCCAGGCTGGAAACTCCAGTTTTTCTTTCATCTACTGCAGTTGTAAAACAATAAAATTTGTAATCAAATGGCGGTCACTCACAATTTCAAAATTAAATTGAACACAATGATGAGGGAAACTCTCAGAAACATTGGCTCCAATCAACTAATCAATATTTAAAAAGACAACAAAAATTTGCTAGTGAAGGACCAGTACCATATTTATTTAATTGTTTGAATCAGAAATGAATCAGACTGTATAAGGTCTAATGAAAATCAGCCATTACATTATTAATATATACAATAACAGGCACACAGACTGAGAGAGGAAGCACAATCCTGTTCATCCTGGTGGGGGTAGGGGTGGGGGTGGATTCATTGTTTCCTAAATTTGACAACCAAAAGAAGAGGCGTGAGCCAATTAGATGCCCTGTCCAATTAACATTCAACACTGCTGAGGTGTGTGCATTTTTCAAGATGACACCAACATCGTCCCTGGCTGTCAAAGACCGACTCTGAGAGAGTGCATGACACACTGGCGAATGTTTGAACAATTATAACACATTGTTCTAGAAAAATAGAAGAGAAGGACAATACAAATGTTTCCCCTGTGTATCACAGAGAATGTAATGCTCTATTGTGCAGCGATTTGTCTTAATGCCAACAAACAATTTATGAGGCTGCACGATGGATGGACAGTTAGTGGTGTATTTATGAGACAGAGGCAGAGGGGAGGGGATAAGAAGGCATTGCTTTCAATTGCTGCGTGGTAGCTTGACAAATGTTAGCATGAGCCTCTAAAGCGCTGTGACAACCGCCTGCTGAGAGCACGGTCTCGCTAATGTGTCCTGGCATGCCAGCCCCGTAATCACACATTTACATATGCAATGACCTACATTTGCATGTCAGATCGCACACTGTCCAGCATGATTAACAGTGGGCACCTCCCCATGTGGAGTCGCCCTGGGTGGCAGCAGAGGCCGTGCGAGGGCAGAAGAGAAGGCTGGAGGGAGGCCGGCTTTTTTGGCAGCCAAGGGGCTGGGCTGCCAGGCAGGATTATGTCAGCCAGTGGCCCCTACATTAGACACTTCATTAGAGCTAATCTGTTTAGCAGTGGGCAGTGTATGTAAACTTCACAGGCCATTTGCGGCACCTCTTCGCCCCCTGGCCTGGCCTTCAAAGGGCAGCCAGGCCAAAGCTGACTGACAGACCGTCTTCCTGCCGCACACGAGTGTCACACACTCAGGAGTTGCTTCCTAAAATAAAAGCCACAACAAGAACACACACATATGTGTAGAAAGAAGTCACAGAGTAATGACCCTGAATGACAGAGGGGTCGGTTTTTGAACAATACTGAGAGGAGGTTACATAGATGACTGCTTGAGAGAGTTGGATCTTCATTGGTCATGTGTATGATGGTAGTGAAGAGATAACGTCATATAGTGGGTCTTTCAAGTTACCAGGCCCTCTTGTCAATTATTTATGTTAAATATCTGGCATGATCATGGACTTAGAGCCTAAAATCAAAATAAAATCGAAGCCAAAGAACTCTCATTTCTATGCTGCACCATGCAGTGTACTTACTTCTCCCAATCACATCATTCTGGTGTCTGATGGGGACAACCTGCAGGGGATGGAGATTAAGTGGCAGCCATGCAAGGTATTATGGGTAACATCAGTGAGGGACAGGGTGTCCTGGGTATAAAGGTGACATACAACTGCCATGGGCAACTCGCTAGCCAGAGGATTGAAGGAGAGAGAGAGAGCGCAGTGAGAAGCAAAGGGAGAGCAGATAGACAGCTCACTGGAGGAAGTGTGATTTAGGCTGCCCAATAATGACACCATTGCCAAACACAACTGACAAGACACATGGAGAGTGGAAGAGGAAAGGCAGAAGACAGGGAGCAGGAGAAATAGTGAGAGGGGTGAGAAGACATGCAGCAGAGGGCAGAGAGTGTGATGTGACAGCCCAGCAATGCCAATGGCTGCCAGGGGAAGGCCAGTGGCGTCGGAGAGGTGCTGAAACTGAGTGAAAGAAGCAAGCACATAAAGCAGACTAAATTCAAAATCATATTTTTTCCATTTTGACACACTGAACCAGAATTTTGCACATGTGAAATCTCAAGTTTTAAACCTCTCAAGACTGCAGCTGTAAATTTTAGTCAAGGAGGGGGAAATTGCATAAAAGCAATTAAATCCATAATTTAAAAAAGTAACAATGGAAAATCATATGCAAAAATATGAGAGCACTAATTCTCAACCAATATTAAGTAACTCAGAAAGCACTATTCAAAGTGTTAATTTTATTTTTTGGTGTTCATGAATTGTGCAATGAATGGAGATCCTAAGGGGGAAAAAAACTCTTAACTCCCCTGTGGACACAGATTGTTTTCACATGTGAGCAAAATTAGTTGAATAACTGATGACGCAGTCTCCAACAGAGACAGACGGGGATGCAAAGAGAGGCAGACAGCAACTAAATGAAGCGGGGCCATAATCCCATCCTCACCAGTCATCTGGCCCCCTGAGCATGGAACCGTGCTGTATTCATCCTGAGACGGGGAGGTAGCCAGGTAGTCACACAAACAGGATTTACGGGAAAAGGTGCTTCTCGTTCTTCCTCCCTCAATCTGCTCCACAATCGAACCTTCATGTCTCAGCACTTACAGAGAGATCCATGTCTGTCAAACTCTGCAGTGACTATCAAAATCTGATCTAAAGGGGCCTCCTCAACAACCCTCCCACTCACTCCAGGAGCAAATGCTCCATTAAAAATGCACATCTTAGCGGCTCATCTCGTTTACCTAATGCATATGCATCATACCTCCGGGACCAAGGGAAATGATATCACAAGTGATACGGAATATTCTCCATCAGATATACAATTCAGATTTCTTCAGGAGGAGGCTGCCCCCCCCCCCCACCCCTCCCCTGCTTCCATGCAGACTGACTGAACCTTAGAAGAACAGATACAGGACTTGTTGAAAGACACCCATCTGGAGGCTGGTTAGTCAGCCATCTACATACTCCCTCCATCTCCTAAATCTAAAATCAGTTAAGCTGCGCTCTGTGAGGGTGACAAAACATGATGCAACATGGAAAGTTCACTGTGCTACCAGTAACCTACGCACACAAATTGGGCCTGGAAATGATACTGATGAAAACTACTAGAAATAGACTGAGAGAGAAATCATTAAGCTGCACAATAACAACTTATCAGCGGAAGATTTAGTTTTTGTGTGCATGCGTTCGGGGGCGCTGCCTAAGTGAAATTAATCATTAGAGCTTTTATCAGACTTTCTTCTGTGTGCAACCCAATTTAGCCTTAATTTTGCAATTATGCATCTTAGAATAAATTAAACCCCTTGGCAATTCCAGTGTTAATGTTGCAGTGCATTGCACATGCAAGAAAAACAATTGAGAGAAGAAGCCTTTTTTTAGGGTTGTTCATTTTTTTAAAAATCCACATTTACGGTACTCTGGGCTATATGGATGATCCTCTTTGTTTAAAGTCTATTCAATAGTTATGGAGGAAAAAACATCCTTCTGGAAAGAAATCGATGGGCCTGATGTTGACAGGGGGTATTAAAATCCAACAATCACCACATCTGCACTGAGCAAACCTGAGTTATATCGAACCAAGAGGTATGCAGGGAGGCCAGGCTCTAGCAGCCTCCAGAGTTCTGATCAATAGAAAGAAATCAACATTCATCCACCGCTGTCTATCTCACACACAGGCTACAGTGGTCTGAAGGATGCTCAAACTGAAAGCAAAACTTGATTGACAGAGGAAAAAAAGGCTAATACAGAATATTTGCTCTTCAAAATCCAAAAGAGGTGGGATACTATGTTTGCAGTGCATGTAGGAATGGGATACAGCATCATGTGTTATTAAATTAATCTGCAGAGGAACAATTTGTGATGACACAACTTCAACAAAATCACTCACTATGTGACAGGATAAAATGTGACTGGCTGTAAATAACGACAACTCTCAGCACAAGGGTGGAAAAATGTGGCGAAAATTCTTTACCATGGTGCTTGTATTTTTAAATGTTGTACCCAAATGGAAAAGGACTGGGAATTTACCTGATTTTTAAGAAAAGAACATCCTTTATTTGTCCCACAGTGTGGAAATTTGCATTTTTTTGTGTAAAAACCTGTATAAAAGCTACAACAATTATCTGGCAAGTAAGTATAGCCATCATCTCACTTTATGTGACATCATACTTCACAACCTTACTTTGCAGTCAGCAGTGCTTGTGCCGATGTGTGTGTGTTCGTATCTGGACTTTACCTGGGGCTGAAAGACCGGCACAGCCGCTTGCTGTCCTTGTGGCTGCGTGTCCATATCCATGGTGTTAGGAGCTGGATCCTTTGCACCTCTGTGAATGAAGCATACAAAACAAAACCTCTGATTAGTCAAGTACACACTGACCAAAACAAACCAAAAAAATTAACCTCAAGCTGGCTGTTCTGTGTTCTTCAGCAAGCACTATTGAATGCTGATTGTTTCCAGAGTGTCATGTATCAACAGAACTGGATACTACAGTAGGTCGTGCCTGTGGATTGGACACTCTTAGCCCTGCTCCCTCTCAAGTTGCACCAAGCAGCAGGTAATAATATTATTCTGAACACGGTGGGAGACAATGCCACTCTATGTTTGACTGGCATTCATCCAAGACCCTTTCATGACTAGTTCTATCTGTACTGAAGCGGTTCCCCTTCACTTTGTGTTTTCTGAGAAAACACAGATGACACAGAGGTAAGTGTGTCAGGTATAGGTGTTCATCATGGTGGTGTTGATTTGCATGTTCTGGCTGGAAGCCTGGAAGCACACTAATTGCGTTAGATACTCCACCACCGGTTGCTTGGCGTATCGCCACACTTAAAATTAGAGAGTGCCAAACTGTGAAATGCTACCTGCAGGAATAACTTAAACAAATCATAAAGAGAATATGATTCTAGATTTTTAATCACACAATTATGATTCTACCATCTCCAATCCACAAGTGAGACGATTTCAACAGATGCTTTGCGATCATTTGCAGTGCATACTAATGCATGTAGTGGGTTGATTATAATATTTTCAGATACTTAACAATAATTTAAATTACCCATAAGAGAAATGCATGAGTAGCATCAAACATGTTAATAGTGGGATTTTGTACGAATTCAGGCTTAGGAAAAGTGACCACATAAATTGCTGAGATCCTACAGTGTGTGAGTACATATGGGTATACACATACAACTGCACACACACTGGGTACTTGTGGAGAAAAAGAAAATAACTAATACTGAAAAGCATTACGAGGAGAAACTATTGACAAAGGCAGATCTTTAAAAAAAAGTCCAGACTTTGTACTATATTCTGTAGTCAGGAGGATTGTTTTCACTTTGCGGTGTCTTATTCATATGAACACACATGTGTGCAAACACAAATGGACATCTACACAATAAGGATTCAGACAAAAAGAAACGGGACAAAACATACTTCACAGCAAGACATTTGCATGTTTCCACTTGAGTGAAAGCCATGTGGCTGCAGATACATATATTTGTGCACTGTTAACTGTCTCTCTATCTCTGCTGCTTCAAACCTCCCCAGCCAATTAAAAGTCCCCTGGTACAATGGAGACAACAACGGCACAGAGGAGCTGTCTGTCTGCTGATACCATCGGTCCAATTCAATAAACTCTAATGAGACTAATTAGACATCTGCCAAATACATACATGTAAGTGCACAACATTAAGTGCATGTTTGTGTGTGTTGCCAAACAATCCTACTGAGTCACTGACTTTATTATATTAACATTTGATCCTTACAAATTGTTTTATTTCCAATCCACAACGTGGCACTAACCTACAATCCCAAACAATGCACATATAATAATGACATGTCTGAATTTATGTGTGAGAGAGTATACAGAATTTCAAGACATATCGTTTATGTTCAGGTTTATATGTTGTTCATTTTCATCCCATGGTTCATCTATATTTTACATTTTTGCCTAGTCTGTCAATGAAGAAATTAATTATTTATTGTCCACAGGTGGGAAATATATCAAGAGAGTGTAATATTGAGGGAAACTGTTCTGCGTTGAGGATTTTTGTTTTGAAATAATCAGAACTAATGCAATACTGAATATCCCAGGTGCGCATAGAAGGCAATCTTAGGTGTAAATAGTAAATTAGTGAACAGTGGCATTAGAAGTCATTCATTAAGAAAGAGAATAACTTTTGTCTTGAATGTCCTTAAAGAGCTGGTATCACTACAACCCATGGTGCTTTCTAAAATACTGGTGAGGAGTGTGTAACGTTTGGCGTGAAATAAATGAAAATAGAAATTATGTCAAATGAAATGTTAGATTTTTTTTGTTTAGTCAAAGGGCAGATATGTCTTCATGTTTTACAGCTCTGCATGCACTAGTAATCAATGTTTTGATTTAAACTACTATACAGTATTGTGGGTAATATTCAATAATTTAGATCAGCTGACTGATGGCTCCGTTTAGTGGCAGATGGCAAAAAAGTCAGGACTCTATAGTAAAAAGTTTTCTACGAGTTGGATAACATTCGGATCCCCTTGATCGGCTACTTTTACACAAGCTGAGTAATCCATATCGTTGAGGAAACAGTTGCTATTACTGTATACGTCTTGTGGCGTATAAATGTGTATGCATGTGGGTGAAGCATGTAATTTGCAAATATTGTACTTGTTTATTTTAGATTAGTTCAGCTTCTTTTCTGGGGGTTCACTGGCCTTCTTGTGAGCTTTGAAGATCATGAAAACAAGTGTTTGCACAACACGATTTCTCTTGGGATTGCATTAACTATATTGGGAATATTATTTTCCAAAATTTACATTAAAACCTTGTTCTAAGCAAGTTAAATAAATTCAAATGTTTTTAAAAAAGCACCGCTAGAGGCAAAAAGGCAAACTAGAGGAGCATTATAAAATAGCCAATCTTCAGTCCTTTGGTTCTCCTTTTAATGAAATAAACCGAGTGAACAACTGTCATGAATTGTTTAAGTCTAACACCTTAGATGTTCATTAATGTCTGATTGTATTCAGAATGCCAAACAATGAATATTCTACCAAGGAACTATGCTGCTTTGTTGGATAAACCTTGATGAATGGTTTAAAAATGGAAAAATAGAGAACTATTTAAGACTATATAGATATGTGACATAAAAGTAAGAGAATGCGAAAACAGGAAAGAAAGAATAATCCAGGTCAAGTGAAAATTCATCACTTCACTTAAAGTTTTAAAGATAAAATCGTTTTGTTAAATTTGATCGTTAATTTCAGTATACTGTATCTCCACAGTGTTACGCGATTGGATGACACTTTGATGTACTGAGTAGGACATTGCATTTCCTGATCATCTGTTTTACTTATGCATATGCAGATCTAAGCCACATTTTACAGTTTCATTAGATCGTTTCATGGTGAAGATTCATCTTGTGTTCTTGAATTAGTTTGTACAAAAAACCGACTGAACTGACAGCTCTGCTCCAACAGCCTATACAAAGGTAATGGATAAACTATAAACTGCAGCTGCGTGTGTTTTTATATTTAATGTTAAGAAATACATTCAATTAGCCATAAAGATCAAGTTTTAATGGTAAAAATTTGTTTATTTTTTGACCAACCTTCAGAGGCTACACAAAGTTATCCTTCCGAAGGGGACAAAAATGTATTTATTGAAAATTCTGAATATTTAATGGCACAAATGTATTTTTGGGTTATGTGTGAAAGGTAATGAAGCTAGAATGTATATTTTTCAACATACATTTTGCATTAAATGAACACTCGATAACATGTTTCCATGGAAACCGTACAAAATTGTGATACCAGGTGAATTCAGGGCTTATTAAACAGACACTGAATGGGTGGCTGGCTATGTGGCTACAGTGGCATTTATATTTCAATGTCACAGGAGACCTTACAAGTCATCCATCCAAGTGCTTTCCTGTCTCTCGGTGTGATACTTTGCACTTCAGCCTTGTGCGTTGTAAGATTGGCGCTGGCAATGATAGTTCTCTTTCCATCCGTGCAATCTTTCTGTCTGTATGCATAAAATAATGAGCAGGGTATATCTGAGCTCCCTGATGTTCTTTTGCCTCCCACATCCCACTTTAAAGAGATCAATTAAGACTGCCATGTTAGATTAACAAACATCAGGAAACAGTAATTAAAACAGCAGATTCACTCAAACATAGTAAGGTCATAGCTCTGGGCTCCCACTCACACAATTCACAAACTGTATAATCTGTCAAAAAGAAAGCACGTTTTTGTACCCGATGAAGTGAAATGCATAGACAGATTCAAATTTTCATTGTGTGGACATTACACTCACTACTATGCACCTCAGTTGACATCGTTTTTCTCATTGTCTCTGAGGCACAAGAGAAGTAATGGGATAGCAGTTAAAACGCAAATAAAGTCTTACTCAAAGTCAAATTGGGCACCAAGGCAATCAGTGCAGGTTTTTGCTGTGTTGTGGTACGACACAAACTGCAGAGTACCAACAACTGATCTGTAAATCACTCCAAGATGGCACTCATTTGGCATCTGGGTCATGACATGAAGTCTTCCAGGAAGACATTGTCCATCTGCGAGCCAAACAACATAATAGAATCTCAGAGCTGTTGAGAAGCCGGTCTGATCACCCAATTATGTAATTAGTCATTGCACTAATCATATAGCTATGAGGATACATTGCTCCAAATAAGGCTTATTATTTATAGATGACAGACTTGGTCATGTTTGCAGGATAAATACAGTATGCATGTATCTAAAATCATACATCAAAATTATACGCATTTAGAATCTCACGTTTTACTATTTAATATGTATTTTAGTTTTTCTGGTGTATCTTGCCACAGTAAAGCAACAGTTGTTGACTCTCAATTTCTACACAATTTCTGCCCAGGGAAACCGTAACCCTAATTGTTGAAAGTGGATTTCAAAAATTCCTTTATATAAAATCTGACCAGATTTCCAATTCCTTATTAAGTGGCTTACAGCAGCAGAAGAACCACTCATTTCTTTGACAAACTGATGGTTGTTTTTCTGTTGAAGGAAGGGGGAAAAACTCTCCCAGACCACCAACCACTCTGCATAAACAAACAAGGATTTCTGACTGTGTTCCATCTAATGTGAGACTGCAGTCTGACATTCTCACAGTAGGCCCAATCACACGTAGGTAATTACGTGATAGACGAGAGGAGGAAGAAACACACTCACACTGGCAGAACAAGAGGAGGAAGAAAAGGGATAGCATATTAACTATTCAGCATATTTTTTGGAGATCACTTATTTTTTCCTTATTCTCTGTCTTGTTAATTTGCCTTTTTTTGGACACGACTATTTCCCTGTTTCTCATGCAATTGTGCTCATTAGAATCAATGCAGTTTTGTTTCATGTTCCTGTGACACAGTCAATCAACCATTGTATTTTGCAAAACTTCATATTTCTTCCTCTCAACTTCCTCAGATGTCCCCTCTATTCTTCTGATCTCTACAACCAAATTTTTAAGAGTATAGTTATTCCAGCACAAACATGCATTTATTTTAACTCCACTCAAAAGTACAAGTAACAGGCATTTTAAACTTGAAATGTATCATGAATAATTATATATTATTGTGAATACCTGAAATAAATGACAGTTTAATCATAGCATTCCGTGGTTTTTGCAGCTGCACAGCAGAAAAGAAAGGATGAGGAATAAAATAGAAAAACTCAGTGGATCCCAGTTAAACCATTAGGTGCTTCAATCTCTTTCAAATATTAAAGCTGCAGATAATTTTAAAGCATTGCTTGATGGTGAACTGGGGCAAACCTGCGCAGGAAAAGGCAAGAGTGAGTGGGTTGCAGCAGATAAGGTGTGTAAGAGTGTGGGACAGACCCGTGAAAGGAAAAAAGGCTTGTTAGTTCTGATGTGTTCGTGGTCCTGTGAGGGACAGCGTGGAGCTCTACGCCACAGACGTTGGCACTGGCTTTAGCTCCTCTTTAATCCCCGCTTCCTCCCTTTTGCATTATTCATTTAAAGCAATAGAAGAGAAAAACAAAGAGAGCAAGCTGATTATAAAAACTGGATCAAGGCAAACTTGGAAGGAGGGGGGGACCAATGAGGAAGTGAAGGTAGTGAAGGGAAAAGGTCCTGGAATTTAGCGGTCCCAAAGAGAAGGGTGCTAAATCAGCGGGAGACAATAAATATGAACATAGACTGATGAGCTTGAGTCGAAGAAGAGAGGGGAAAAAAGACGAGGACAGGAAAAGAGGTGTGGGGGGGTGTTGAAAACAGGAAAAGGAAAAAATATGATGTGACACTATCCAGACTGGGTGTAGGATGTGAAGGAATCAAAGGCACCTTTGAGGAGCTAGAAGACGACAGTGAAAATACTACAAGAGTACTGTCCATGATTACAAGAAGTGGAGAAATCTTTGAGTCTCTGCTCATAAAAGCCCACCCCGGGCCTTGTCTGAAACCCCGGCTTGACTAACACTGATGACACACAAAGACTAAAAAAAGGAAGAGAGAAGAAGAGAACCGCTAATGATGGAGGGGTCCTTATAGTACAAAAGAAGCATGCTCTCCAATTCATTTTAATCACTATTCAAAATCATTAGTTTAAATGTGCGAGCACACATGTTCGTTGGAGTGTGTGTCGAGAGAGAGGAACGAGTACACCTCAGCATCTAAGCCAGTCTTTGTGAAAGATGGCCCAAGACTTGATGGAATAAAAAATGAAGAGAAGGAACTATAATTGTCTTTCAATCTAAGAGAAAAAGCAGGACAAGGAGATGAAGGCAGGAATCTTTGAAAATAAGGAATGCAAAGGCGGGCCGATCCTCGATCTTCTTCACTCTGTACACGGCGGACTTCTGCTACAACTCAGAACTGTGTTAAATTCAGAAGTTCGCAGATGACACAGCGATCGTGGGATGTATCAGAGACAATGAGGAAGAGGAATATAGATGCTTGGTGCGGGACTTTGTCAACTGGTGTCACAGCAACAGCCTGCAGCTCAACACCTCCAAAACTAAAGAGCTGGTCATTGACTTCGGGAGGGGCAGACCCCAACCTAGACCAGTTCTGATGGGAATGGAGGAGGTTGAGGCTGTGCAGACCTATAAATATCTTGGGTTGTGGCTGGACAACAAGCTGGACAGGTCAAGCAACAGGAGGCAGCTGTACAAGAAGGCACAGAGAAGAATATACTTTCTGAAGAGGCTAATTGCATTCAACATCTGCAGAAAGCTCCTGTGGATGTTCTACCAGACCTCCCAACATGCAGGACCAACAGACTTAAGAAGTCCTCATCCCCCGAGCCACACTCTAAAAAATGATTGAAGGACCTAGTAAATGTGACAGTAATATATAGTTATGCATGCTCAATAAAAATTCTGAATATCATCATGATGAGTATTTGATTTGACTACATCAAAATTAATTTGTAAAACTCCAACAGGAATATTTGTTTGAAATAGACACATGTAAATTAAGTTTACTTAGTTAAAATAAAGTATTATTTGACTTACAGATGACATGGTTTAAATATTTGTAATAATAAGTGTATGTTTCACCAACCTTTTTGAGAATATATTAACAAATATCAGTTAGTTTTAATAAGTGCAATTATTAAACAAGTCAACTCAATTGTATTGGAGACGTAACTAACAACTTAAAAACATCAAGTAAACAGAAAGGAACTGATTCCGCCTTTTTAGGATTTTTGGGCGCTGGTCACTCACTCTGGCAGTGGCTCAGCAGTAGAGCAGATGTCTTGAAGACGGATCGCCCAGCCATCGGGGGTTCGAATCCAGCTCCTGCCAGGACATCCCTCAGAGTGTAAGCTGACGGTGGGAGGTGTCAGCTCACCTCCCAGCCACTGCCAAGGTGCCCTTGAGCAAAGTGCCGTCCCCCCTCATTTTGGGGTGCGACCCCCCCAAATTCAGTTACATTTACTCAATTTGTGTAGGTAATTGAACCAAATCAATTCGTTCAGATGTACTAGAAAATATTACTTAGATTTTACTCATGACTCAGGTTTTGTTTTAACACATTTGAGAGCTTTCATATCTACTCAATACTTGTAAGTGTAAAAATGTTTCACTGATTGAATTAAGTAACATGCAGTATTATTTTTTAGAGTGCATTTAACTGCTCTCTCCTCTCGACGAAGACGCGAGTCCACACAAGAGCTGAGGGATGATATGCACAATAACCATAAACACTGCAAACACTAGAAAGATTTTAACTTTCCTATACCTATTTATGCCTTTTTATTTGTATATTATTGGTGGGTTATTTTTATTCTTCTAGGTGTTAGTACTACTTTCTGTGTGCTTTTTCTGTGTGCTTTTGTGTGCTCACTGTGCTGTGTGTAGTGTGACGGAGAAGTTAATTTCCCTGACGGAACCTCCTGAAGGGATCAATAAAGTTCTACTCTAATCTCTACCTAATAAAGGCAAATCATTTAGACTCTCCCCTTCTCTAGATCCAGCTACAAAAGCACAAAGTTAATAAGGGAGCAATTGAGTGTGAAAATATTACAGTCAAACAGTCAGAGGACCCAAACAACAACACTGACATCAATCAGGATTTATTTTGAAACAGGCAAAACAAGACTGGATTAATGACAAGGGGTCCTCGAGACTGTAAAAAGTCTGCATGTCCCATGTCCGAGTGTATTGGAGGTTGGATGTAAAAATCAATTTATCTGAATTGGGCATGTTCCTTTAGTTTTTCCTGTTCAATACCAATTCTGATAGTGGGTTCAAAATTTTATGTATTGGCTGATAGTGACCACCAATGTGACAACACTGTGCTTACATAAAAATGACCTAGCTTGGTGTGTTTGGAAAAGTAAGACTGTGCAAAGCATGTTTCTTCAAAAGTTGTCTTGTCACCAACAAAGGTTGAATGGTGCAGAAAAAATAAAGTTAAAAAACTGACTGGGGCCCAAACTTTTTACTCACCGTGTGTGTGTGTGTGTGTGTGTGTGTGTGTGTGTGTGTGTGTGTGTGTGTGTGTCTGTTTACTTTTTTTTTTACACACACACACACAGACACACACACACACGCACACACATACGCACACACACACACACACACACACACACACACACACACACACACACACACACACACACACACACACACACACACACACACACACATATACAGTACATTTACATACAGGCCCAAGACCCAGTGGACCCTCAGAGTAATTACTTCTGCTGTTTATGTCATCCCATAGACCGACACCTAAAATGATGCATCAACGTCGAGTCCAGCATGCCATTATTTAGTCAGATAAGATGTTGTTGGATACAACTAAGTGTCTTGAATGATGTTAAGCTAGGAATGGTACAAGAGCAATTCAACTATCAGCCTCAAGACACGGCCAACTACCGGCTCTGATTGGGAACCTTCACCAGATATTGGTTAAACATTGGTTAAACCGATCCTGACATCTGTGAGGAGTCATATTGGTTAAACACTTATATCTCAATATATTATGGCGTGTGCATGATAATGAGTTGAATTTTTACGTATAGCTGCATTTCTGCTGTGTGCGTGTGAATGTTTGATTGTGGTATTGCATTCATCTTAGACCTTCACACTCTCCCAAGTGGAGGGAGAACAACAAAATGATTTTTAAAAAAAGTAAATTAAGACAAAGAAAAGCGCTGATGTCCACTGGGACCCCACAAGGCCAGTGATCCATAATGCTGCTTTCTAACTATTTATAAGCCTGCTTTACATTTTTAACTTTCATATTTTTATAGGCTAATGATTATTTCATCGCAGAAGTAAATAGCACGGCACAAATAGCCTGGGCTTCATGTGAGGCCTAAATGATATATTCATCAACAGTCCACAAAAACTAGCACAGTGCTCTGCTCCATTTCACCTGCGGCAGCCTTTATAAAACAGACCTGAACCATCTCTGAGGTCACATGAACCAGTTATCCCATAAACAACACTAGACTCTCCTAGACTTTGACCCATTAATTGGCGCTGATAGGATATTTATAAAATAAATTAGTGTTGATGGAACTTATGCTCTGATAGCTGCTAAAGGTCTTACAACCTAACAGTGACACATCATTGTCATTTTCTTTTGCATTTCTTTTGCAAAGAAAAAAAATGTAATTTAAAAAACATTTTTACATAATTTTTACGCTGATTCTGGTATATCATAGCTTGCATAGAGCAGTACAGCCTCAAATGGACCAGATTGTTCTTGTTGACTGCTGTCCACTGTGCATTGCTTAGCCGGGGAAAGAGATAGCAACATGAAGAAAAGAGGTAAAACAGCGGAGGGAGTATAACGCTTTGGCCACCGCTCTGATAGCAAACCTTGGTCGTGGCATTGACATGGGCGCTACTTTTACACCTACCATCTACCTAAACATGATTGCAGAGCAATTACACCTCTTCATGGAAACATATTCCCTAATTGTAGAAGTCTCATCTAGCAGGATCTCTTTCACAGTCATACTGCAAAAAAAATTCTGCAATGCAGTGAAGATGTTTACTTGCATTCTAACATTCCAAATGTCAATCCAATCCATTAACCGTGTCCTGGACAAACAAATTTGATCCATGGACACTTTGCTTAGCAAGAAGGCCTGTACAGGATCTGCTGCTATCTAGGTGCGAGATACCACACCTTCAGAGGTCTTGTGGGGACTATGCTTCAACAAATCAAAGCTGTTTCGGTGGCAAAAGAGGTAATTAAAATGCTGTGTCTAGTGAATGCATATTCCCATATTTTTATATGCTAGTTCTTACAAAGGACAGAAATTTATCAAATCAGGCTAGAACATAGTAGAATCATAAAAAGACGCAAGAACAATGAAATGTAGTGAGAAAGGAGTGAGCCACTTGTTTCATCACCTAGATAATCTTAATGTTGTTGTTTGACAACTTGCAAAGGATCCCAACATATTCCCTCTATCTTTAGACTGCTATTTTTCCATTGTGTATCTTTTACCTAACACAGCTGTTATGACCTTTTGTCCTTGTATTTTACTTATTTTTGTGAAAGAGCTAGGGCGCAATTTCATTTTGTTGTATACTTGTCTGATGGATAGTCCATATGACAATAAAGTTAAACTTAATCTGTGGCCATTTATGTTAAGAACTGTAAACAAACTGTAGAAACTGCAGCATGTTCATGTGGTGGACATCGCAGTGACTGACAGACACCAAAATATCATTCAACTTAAATAAAACCGCTAAGCGACAGCACCATGGCAGCTTCTATGTCACTTTGTCCACTTCATCAAAGTCGGCAAACACTGAACTCTTTCTGTGCATCCAAAACACCTGCACAATTCTATCCCTTTTCTGTTTTTCTTTTGCGTTCCAGTCACTATGTATAGCAAAGACGTCCGCCATTGAGAAAAGAACTTAAGCACATGCAGGTGTCATCCCCGTTTCTCTCCTTTCTCCTCCTCCCTCGCTCTTGTCATCCCCACCTCCTCCCTTTTATGCTCCTCACTCCTGCTTGTTGTCAACACGAGCTGGCACGTGACTAAAAGCCCAGGCCACCTCTCTGCTCTATTGTCCTGCCCACTCACCACAGCAGCACTGATGACTCTCTTGTGGTGAGGGACCTTTTGTTGCCAGCCTGTCACTTCAGCAGGTGCCTTACAGCAAAAGGCAGGAGCCAGCCAGCCAGCCCACACCGTTTTGTTAGCGTAGCGCACCGTTTGATGTTCTCATTTCATCAGCCGGAGATGGCAGCCAAAGAGGATGCTAATAATCACTTGAAAAACAAAAACATTCCACTCACGCTTGTAAAAGATAAACTCCAATTTCAATGATAAAAGAAGAGTGACAGACAGCCTTGGTACCAGTCAAAAAAAGACTGTCAGCCAAACTATCCCTCTTTATTTTATTCCTAACCACCCTCCTTTCCTAGGTGAGACCAATTCATACTGTCAATCACTGAGAATAAACAAGGAATATTGACAAATTGCTGACTGTGTAAGGAAAGACAAAATCATGTGGGCAAAGTATGCAAAAACAGAGCAGCATTTAAGGAGGCTGTGTGATGCCTCAGAAACCAGGTTAGTGTGAGGAGAAGCAGGCTGTGTGAAGAAGAGAACCCCCTAGGCGTTCAAGAAAGGGTACCCTAGGGGTTTGAGCTTCGCTTATATACACACACACATACAGCCTCACAGCCCTTCAAAATGCCATATCACAATCACACCTCAGTTAAAACGAAACTGAATACATAATACAGGAAAGATGATGCAGAAGGCTTAATTTAGACTGATTGATCTAAGAGCAAGTGGGGTATTAGGGTATTCAAGGGACTTTAATAATGGATTTAGTTTCAAATCCATATTGTACTGATCTGACAGAAGAATTACATCTTTGTGTGTCATGATATGGGGCATTTTTTACCAAAGAGCAGAGAAAATGCAAGAATTTGGAGCTGTGACAAAGTAATAGCCCCAAGGTCATGTCATGTTCATCAGTGGGTTAACAAAGAAAAACTGTAGCCCACAACTAAAATGTAACTATCTAGAAGGTGGTACCATGGGTAAGGGAAAACCACCTTACATGTTGGATGGATCCGAACAATGCTTTGGATTGGTATCAATGACTTAGTTAGAGGACAGCCCATACTCCTTCTCTCAAGAGACTGCTACAATAGCAACATCAAAGCAGCTAGTTTTGCAATTGTTAAGTCCTACAGCACAAATCAATATGTCCACAGCGCTGCAAAAAACTGCAAGAAGGTGCCACACTGCTGGAATTCAGAGGATGCACACATCTGCAGCTCCTCACACATCTAAGATGGAGCAAAGAAGGCCAACGCTGATGTACCCCAGTCATAGCCCCAGTGGAATTTCATCCATAATGGGTTCTAACGACAGATGTTAGTCATGAAATGCATTGTCATTTATCACATGTAATTTAAGTAGTTGTTAAATCAACTATTAAGTGTATTTTAAGGAGCATACCTTTCAGTTCATTTTGACTTTAGAATCAAACATCCAGACCTGGATTTGCGTACAACAGCAGGATGTAAATCCAGAGGCTCTAGGTTGCGTTAGTGCCCCGCAGCAACACACCGTGGTCTCTCACAATGCAAAACAGAACAGTGTACAGCAGTGTGGAGCTTCTAATGCTCTAGGACCAATAAGGGTTTTGTTTGTTAGCCATGTCACTTACTGACCACCAAATTAGCTTCATCACCTCTGGCACCAGGATATTGAATGTGACATTCTGTACCACAGGGCTGGGGCTCTGTTTGTCTGCAAGGCTAGAGGGTTTTTAGTTGTAAAAAAAACCAACATAAAATAGGGACAAATGAGGGAATTGCATAAAACATGAAATAAGGAATTGCCACGCTCACTTTTTGTTGTTTTTTATTAAAAAAAGGATTGTATTACATAGTGTTTCCATCAAGAGACTGGTCTTGATCATGCAGTTGTGTTCTGAAGACTAGCCTCGTGATCAGTGTAACACTAATCAACAGATAAAAGCTGTGGCATCATCATCGAGGCAGCTTTCAGATCCTGGAATCACATTAACCTTCGTCTGTTAACTTCTGATCACCACTGAATCGCTCTAAACGTCTGTTGTTTCTGTTTCCCTTTCCCACAAGCTACCAAGCTCTGTGCCTCTCTCTATCTCTATCTCTCTTCTCAGGCGTCTCTCTGCAGGACCATCGACCACCATGGTATGTTTCATTACTTGTCAGAGCAACATCCACACATTGAGACCAGAATCATCATCTCCCTGGAGATTGTGCCTCTTATCTCAGTTTCTCTCTGTTTTGCATGCTATTATCTATCTATCTTTCTCTCTCTCTCTTTCTCTCTCTCTCTCTTTTTTTAATACACTGAAACATGTATGCACAATTCATCTGAGTCACAAACAACCAAAAACATATTTGTGAGACCACTTATTATACTCAAATGAAGGGAACCTGCAAGTACTGAAAGCATGAATGACATTTTGCTCTCATGGACGATACATTTTTTTAGCCCAGCTGCCAGTGCTGGCTGATGATGACAGTACTCGCTATATGCATGTATTCATATACATGGCTGAGAATCAGATGTGTAACTAGTCTGGGTCCACATATGAAAGAGACTCAAAAATGACTTGAAAGGATGGTATTTTTGTACTCAGTCAAGAAAAAAGCAATTTGTGTCACATTATGACAAAAACCAGAATTGTCATTTCAGCTTGAGCCTAGCCACTTTCATAGTATACATCTATCTTAAATTTCCATCATTAAAATGTATGTGTGTATGTATGTGTAAATGTGAATGTATTGTTCTTTGTTTTGTTTTTGATAAATCAGTGAAGCAGAACCAAAGACCAATCACTGTATTGTTTCGAGGCGATGCAGCCTGTCATTCAAGTTTCTCATCAATGAGACAAACATTAAAGAAACATCTTTTGATGTTGTCTAACTTTCTTGCACACAAAACTACCAATTTATCAAACTGTCGTAGGGGCCCCCAACTTGTTTCTGGACAGTTTGAAGTATTTACCCTGTGTCAGAATTAAAATTAGTCTAAGAGGAAAAAACAATAGCTGAATTCTAACGTGAGGTCTAAAGATATATTTGTTGGGGCATTTCCATACTCTAGCCTTCTCATATGCTCTGTGAGGTACAAACATGTGGGGATGCAGAAGGTAACTCTTTAGCGTACCCACAGTTGGTCAATGGAAACATGCAACACCCTGAAACCAAAACAACTTTAGATTAAGCAGAATACTCAACATGGAAAAGAAGATACAAACATATGAAGAGTGGTCCACACATCACTTTGAGGTACAGAAATATTCACAGAATGAGACGCAGGTCAAAAGGGAAATGGATTTCAAACTGGATGCACATGCCATAGTAAGATTTAAGAATTCTATTTATTCTTCGTGCAAAGTTCTGAAGAAAGAAATTGACATAATTCTATGCTTTTACTTATATTGAAAACAAAAGGTCTAGTTTGAGGGAAAACACCTCAAAAAATGTACATTTGATCAGAAATTATTACAAAAACATGTATTTATCCACGACCTGGGCATACGCAGAAAAAATCTAAGAAGTTTGATGCTTATTTTTATTCCTCAGGCACTCATCCTTTTTTGCATGAGTGCATCATCCAGCACACCGACAGAGAATCACAGTTTGTGTGCGAGTGTGTGTGTAAGGAGTTGACGATCGGAGAATAGCATTTGCCCTGAGGGGTCACAACTCTCTCCCTTTCTCACCCTCCTCCCTTATGCCTCATCTTGAGTCTGTGTCTGCAGGGATTTCACTTTTCAGTTCAGGAGAGATGTCAAACCTGTTCCACCATCCCTCACACAGAGACTGGACTCTGCCCTCCTTTCTCCATACATCTGTAAAACTCAACATCTCTAGATCTCAGGGTCAAGTGTAGCTCAAGAGACTAAATCAGAAAATCTTAAACTTCACTTAAAACACATTGTTTGAATATAATTTCCAGTTGGAAAACGGTATCTCCTGGACACCAAGGGTGTGATGAACAGCATCATAGTAAGAAAATACAAGTGGTTTAATGGCTGGTTTTGTACTGAGGTTTAGTGTTGTACAATGCTCAGCGTATGTCATTGTTTAAGTTTTATTTCGACTAAAAATGTTTGCTTCCAATGCAGGAATATACTACTGTACTTCATTATCACTTATGATAGTAAATAAAGAGGCCATGGAATATTAATTTGATCTAATAAATCACTCTGAAAGCTCATGATGAAAAGAAGATGTTGGGTTACTGCAAGTCTTAGAAAATGATTTGACAACAAATAATTGAGACATAGAGAGACAGAAAGATAGAAAGAAAAAGAAAGCTTGCACTACTGGGGTTGAAAGCAAGAAAACCCGATCGGTCTTCTCCGCCACCTTCACATATTAGAATATTAATATTAATGAATTTCCCTGCCCTCCCCCTTTCCCCATTTTCCCCCTTAGACGATTTGAACATGAAAAACTTAAAAAGGGCAAATTCCAGGAGTTGCGTATCACAGTTTGACCCGGAGCCACACAGCAGACACCAACCATGACAGACTCGGTGTTCAAAGCAAGCTGGAGCCGCTTTCATCAGGGGATCCTAGTGTTTTTTTACAGCGCGACACCACCAGCCAATGCCATCTGCCTTTTTCTAAAATCAGAACTTCAAGATTTGCTTCCTGCTTATACAATGTTTTTATGTGGGTTTCACAACCAGAGTCATGCAGGCGTTTGCTGCAATGCTGCTTGCTGACTGCTGTTTACAGCCAAACCCCGCAGTGTGGCGCAATGTTAAATATTCACTGTTAAACTGTCAAGCCAGAAATGGTTGGGAACCCTGCCAGGTACTCACAGCACAGAAGCATTAAATGTGCCCTTTCTTCAAACAAAACCCACCCAAATCAATCACTTTTCCTCAAACCAATCCAGAATCAGACCAGACTACTTCCCTCCTCCTACCACACCCTAATTTCCTGAAATGATCAAGCTCAATTTTCATCTATATTTCAGTGATTCCCCTCATTAGGAAGACGAAAGACAAATACATGAACATGCAAATTTTTTAAACACATCTCTGCTCTAACACTGAGTAAGCTATTGCTGACTCCTGATGCCTGCCTTCAGACATCTGTAAAATATTTTTATTCTTTGCCCCAATACCACACTGGCAAAGGCCTCTCATCCTTGGCTTGGCAGGACTTCTGACAAAGCCAGCCAGCAGCGCCATACAGGCCTAACCCCTGCTGCTGCAGCTTCCTGCTGCTCCGAAGGAGTCAGGTTGCTTGCCTACCATTGACTGTAGGCCAGGCAGGGCAGGGTGGAAGAGAGTAAGGCTGGGCGGGGGGGTAGGCTGCAGCGGACCCTTGGAGACAAGAGCGAGGACAGAAAGAGAGGGGACAGATTGAGCCCTTTTGTACAGAAGGTACTTTCAGAAAAGCATTCAGGGCCAAAACACATTCCCTTCTCTATGAATCCTTTGGGTTTGTAAAATCTTAACCAACACACTCGGGGGTGCGATCACACTACAGCTGAAGCATCACATCCACGGAGGTGGAACAAACTGATACCTCATCCCGCCATCATTGACACGCCATCAACGCTCAGTTTGTTGAAAACAACATGCAACATAATAATAATAATTAAGTGCTGGAGGTTTGTAGGGTCTTCTTAACATGCTATTGTGTGATCTCTGTGTAAAAAGGGGTCCTGAGTTATAGAGGTATGGAAAATGGAAGAATACATGGATAAACTTAACAGGGAAGAGGGGGGGGGGGTTGGGGGGTGGAAAGCAGGAACACAAATTTTTAAGATCAGAAGCAGCAATAAGGGACGAAGAGAAGACATAGGTGGCATGGAAGTGGAAAGAGAGCAAAACAAAGGGGCTTGAGGGCAGGTTAGGCAGCGAGAGTTGAGGAGAGCTTCTCATCATGACTCCTCTCCTTTCTTCATGCCCTCAGGCTTTGACCACAACCTCAAAGCCCAAGGCCAAACCCACAGATGAGGGAGACCAGGAAAATCTGCCGTGACTCACGGCAGAAACAGACGGTCAAGGAGAAGGGGGAAGAAAGATGTCCCCAGCAAACAAACAAGACACATGAAGTAAAAATATAAAATTAATTCATATGAACATAAATTTCATCACTTAGGTTTAATGCCTGTAATGTAAGTTTTTGACCAATATATACATAATAATGTAAATGACCAGTGCAAGTTAGTCTGTCTAAAAATTCACAAACTGAGCCCGAATTACAAATCATGCACTTTACAGCTAAATAGCATCACATTCAGAAAATTCATATCACTATCGTTCATAAAATAGCTTCCAAAGATGTTTTCTATTATGTTCATAATATTTTGAACATGAACTTCAGATTGATTCATATAACACCAGCATGCGCATCATAAGTGTGTGACCAAAAAACTAATGATAAAATGGACATTCACTGTCAATCTGAAATGTGACATTAGATGGTTATAAATTAACTGAGAAATACCTTCAACTTGATCTGTTTGGCAGTTCAGCTGCTGGAAGCACTGTTTGTAACATACAGCATGTTTACAGAGTGTTGACTACATTAAATAATACAATAAATAAGCATGAAATATGCAGGATATTCACCATATGCGCAGGTCAATGAAGTAGGACTAAAATCCACTACTGAACTGATAATGAGGAATGATCCTGGGACCAGATACAGACAGTAATTAAGATGTTTACCAGCATTTAGGAACACTGTCGAGTATTATCATGACAAACCAAAATCAAAAGACGATGTAAGAAGCGCACTGAAATGTCCCTGTCTTGGGGAAGGGGAAGTCAGTCAAAATACAAAGCTCTACAACAAATTTGCACTGTTGTAAATCAAATCCCATGTGAAAATTAAGATTCATTTGTGATGAAGCTGGAACAAGTGCTCATAACACAGTCAGTAAACAACACGCAAAAGGAAAACTCTCATCACTCATTCCGTTCATGGGTGCAAATTCATTCTGCTTTTGTACCATCTCATGACAAATGTATGCTGTCACTGATGTGGTCTTTACGGTGGCATATAGCATCTTGCAATTATTCTGTGAAAGTGAATTTGTATCCTGAGGGATTTGTATGTTTGTGGATAATCAAAACAGATAGAGAGGGAGAGAGGGATTGGAGTCATCTTCGATAAGAAAGGAAGATGCTAGTTTCAAGCAAAGTTCACAACATGCCAGCATGTATCTGGTAGTTTTGTTCAGATGCAACCATAGAGACCCAAAACATGTGGTCTGTACTATTTACAGTGTGTGTGTGTGTGTGTGTGTGTGTGTGTGTGTGTGTGTGTGTGTGTGTGTGTGTGTGTGTGTGTGTGTGTGTGTGTGTGTGTGTGTGTGTGTGTGCGTGCGTGTTGGCGTGCGTGCGTGCGTGCGTGTGTGTGTGTGCGTGCATATGCAACAAATGCATTTTGGTAATGGAATAAGTGAACTCATGACAATGATAATATCTTAATTCAACAGAACTAGCTCAGTAAAAAGTTGACAGGAGAGCTTACCACAAAGTGATCATGCTAATGGTACAGTGATCATTCTATCACCATACCTGCATGCTGTGTTTTCTTGCCTCTAATATTTAGTGGAGATTAGGATTGCTAAATTATGCTTCTGCTGTTTCAGCAATAACTTCAGTGGGTCAAGAGTTGAATTCCAATGCCTGAGTATATCTTGGATGAGTGACTTCTTAAGCGCGAGAGGCTTTCTGAACACTGAACTCTGCTTGTTCGCAGGGCTTTCTTTGAAAGGCCTTACTATTTTAATGTTTTTGGCTCATGTACCATCAATAACTGTGTGGTATTGGCTACACATAACGTTTGTTCCAACTACTTGTTGCCACGGCCATACAGTAATCTTTTTCAAAGATGATACATCAGACTTCAGTGCAGTAAGTGCACACAGCTTTGGCTATATCTTAACTTAAACCTGGAAACTTGCCACTCAACACAGAAAGGGATGACTGCGTGGTCATGCATGCTGGATTAATGGACGCTCCAATCTCATCATTAAAATTTCAGCGGAGACAGCAAGAATCAAGACATCACAGTTAAATCTAAGAAAAGAAACCACTACTGTGGGAGTCCAATAGGAGGAAGAGAATTGCTAGAGTCAAAAAACACCAGGATTGGACAGGAGACCAATGGAAGTATTTGGTCTCTTGAGCCTAAATTTGACATTTTTAACTCCAACCATCACGTTTTTGTGAGACACAGAAAAGAAGAGGGCTGGAATCTGATTTTCGGGTGATGCTGCTGGCATTCTTTTTTCTTTAAACTGAAGGCACACTTAACCAGCATCATTACCAAAGCATTCTGTAGCAACAGGCTGCCCATCGCGGTTTGTGCTTGATAGGAAAATGAACACGAAAAAGTCCAAAACTTCACCTCCAGTTTAAATTTTTAATTTCCCAGTTTGGGATAAATAAAGTATATCTTATCTTATAAAGGCTGTTCAACCAAGTAGCAGTGTTGAATCAGCTGATCTAACTTGACTATTATCACACCGAAATCCAACTCCATGGTATGGGATTGAGATTTTGGTTGGACCACAGACTGAAAGAAAAGCAGCCAACAAGTGCTTAACACATGTGAGGCCTCCTTCAAGACTATTGGCAACTCATTCCAGCAGATACGACGCTGTTTGAAGGAATGGAAAGTGTGATCAATGTTATGTTTTTTTGATTAATAACTAGAATCTACATATATTTCATTCAAATTTTGCATTTCCAGTTCAACAGCATTAGTTTTAGTGAAATATTTACCTATTTTCTATGCATGTCAACATTTTTAAACCTTCTTTAACAACTCCCTCGTACAATTTGGAAAGGCAGACATGTAGAAGCTGTTTATTCCTTCATCTTTGTTTCATAATTTTTTATGCTTCGAGGATCTTCACTCTGACAAAATACATGTATGCTATTGCTTTAATTATCCATTACCTTAATAGGTTCATAACTCCAAAGCATATACATGGAACTGTATCAAAGAAAGGAGTATTTCAATGCCAAAGATAACAACATGGTTGTGAAGAATTTACAGTGAAATAAACTACAGATATTGTGTGGTCACGGCTTGAGTTGACCCACTGTAAGCATTTCATAAACTTTAAACAGGGTCGAAGGTCAGTAATTTTTGTGTTTGCATGTCTTTGTAGTGTGTTACCCCCCCAGAGCACTACAGAACCCCCCAAGGAAAGGCATCAATGTAACAGTGAAAATGAGAACTTTCACATGACATTGGGAGCCGCGAGGCATCCTCCAAGGATATTTGAATGCTTGAAACATCAGTGACCCTTCATAAGATAGAAAGGAAATGGATATGAAAATTATTGACTGGCTGGCTGTTGGAGGGGAGGATAAAAAAGCTGCTTAGACAGCCCACTCTCAATGCCAAAGACCTTATTCTAAACTCTAACCAAACTGCAAAAGGAAAGACTCAATTCTAAATTCTTCTGGGGAAGGCATCAAGCTTGTATTTTCTTTTTCTTACTTTGTATAGTTAATATAACAACTGAAAACAGAAAAAGTAGACAAAACGATCTGTGTCCTAAGCAGTGATCTGCTACATTTGCCAGCATCTGTTCTGTACAATGCTTGGCCAAGGTCTTTGACATCATGAAAAAGACAGTACTTAATGTAGCTCAAAAATGGCCTCAGGAAGCATCTTTCTTCAAATATGCGTTGCAGTAACACAAAAAAAGCAATTTTTTTTTTTTTGCTCTCTGTGAAACCCAAAGGGAAGATGACTGTTAAAGTGGTCAGATGACAAATGTCTCATCTGATCTTTAATCCAGTAAAGGGGCCAGCTCCAGGGCTAAAAAAGGAAACTCTCACAGGATACAGCGATTTGGTAAATTCCACTGCCCTAAGTCACAGCCTAGGGTGCAGCAGATGTCTCCACATCAATGAGTGGCATTTTAGGTCTCACCCTGAATGTTTTAGCCGTAGAAATCCAGCTGCCTTTAAAGGAGGATATAAGTATGGTCCATGTGATCCCAAACTAAATCACAGAGAAAGCACTATGGGTATACATTCCTGTGAAAAATGCTAATATTCTACACAGTTGTTTTATTAAACAAAATCCAACATATGACAATAAAATACAGAATACATGATAAAAAAAACATGTAATGTGTCTGGATAAGCGTGTTTAAAATTTGTCTTTTTTGGGGAGGTTAAAAATTGTTTTAAAATTAAGTCAATTCTGCCTTTATTTTTAGCACTCTTTATCAGCTAATGCATATAACTGCTGTAAATCTGGCTTTTATTTGACCTTAATGGATGATCCTATGTGTATACACGAAGATATGAAGGAGTAGCACAATATTTCAAAAAAAGTTGTTTCCAGGCCTGAATAGGTTGTGCAGTGGTAACAAAAGTAAGACCATTTTTCAAAACACTCCAGCATCATGGCAAACACAACAAAGTCTGGATTTGAACAGCATTTTCTGTCAGTTATGCTTTGGCCTGGTCATTCACTAGATCCTAACCAAATAAAGAACATACTGCAGAAAATCTGGGAGCATAGTTGGTTGTGGGGAAGCAGACAGAGATTAATCTAACAACATGGATGAAGCACATTAGACAGCTAGCCCAAATGGCTATATTCTCTGAACTGAAACACAGACAAAGTTAGCCAATGCTGAAAACTATTCTACATTGATAGCAATACAACACTGCTGCTTACTTCCATTTTAATTGTTAAAAACAAAAGATATTAAAAACATAAAATGTTTTGTTTTTTGCCCAGGTATTACTGGTACCTCAACAAATAATCTAGAAAAAATATCAATTGAATATTTTTATGATTCCTTAATATTCTTATATTTTCATAAAATTGTGACTTGACTTTCAGTTTTTTCTAGTATTATCCTACTTTAACAATAAAAAAAGACAAAATATGTATTTTGCCAATGCCAGTCAAAAGCAGTGCACCTCTTATCATCTTAAATTAAAGTAGGATAAACTGGCAGAAATCTCCCACCAGAGACTGATGCAAATATTTGGCAGCGTTTGCTGATCATACGGTTCATGGCACATTCCTTGATAGTCAACTTCAGAGAGCCAGCTGGTGTTCATCTCCATCACCTGATGACGCTGGCAGACTCAAGCCTGTTGTCTTTGACACTGATAGAATGTGGCAACAGAGAAGTGAGTAATAATTGGGTCAACAAGGTATGTCAGCTCCCACTAACTTTTGTCTGAATCATCCCTCTGCAGCTTAGCCAAATGTGATAGTATGACTCCTGAATTACTTGACTGTGATAAGCAATGACATGCAACATGGCGTAAAATAACCTATGTGACACCCAGAGTGGTTAGACATCCCAGACGGAAGACACTAATTATACACCTGTGTGGTTAATCCTTTTTTTTAATGTTTATTTCGTTTTTATTTTTTCTCTTTTTTTCTCAATTACTTTATGTTTCTAAAGAGGAAACTAGTCTGCTCAAGTCCAAACAGAACTGACGATACAATCGTAAATGGTTTTGCAATAACCGCTTTGACGTAATGAAAAAAAGCAGTGAGTCACTCCAGGAAAGGATTGTCTTCCTTCCTTTCTGATTTATTTTCATTCAAATAAAACTTTCTTTACAGCTACCAGTCGCTCCTTTCAAATTAACTGTATTCCAGTCTATAGTAGTGTGAAACAGACAGGCAGGGTAAGAACTTGGACCAAGCTTTATCCAGATGGAAATAATTGGGAACAATACACAATATAAGAGCAAGAACACTAACACTATATCCACAATATGAAAAAAACTACTTAAAGACTGAAAAGACTTACTTGATAGTCAGACTGAAACTAAACAAGGTCCAGGGATTTTGGCGAAATACAGAGGTGGCCTTGTGTCATGAATTGGTAAGAGCCTGTATTCCGGGCTCTAACCAATTCATGACAAAAACATTTAAATGGACAAATCACTCATTTTTATTGATTAGCCGATCATACTTTATTTGGAAACAGTCAGAACAGATACCACCCCCTTGAATCAGACTGAACCAACAGGCCCAGAGCCTCCCCCCTCTAAAGCATCACCACCTGAGCACACAAAGGCACACCACCTGGGACATGAGGCAGAAGGGACCGGAAGGCACCCTCCACCACCACTATCACCACCAGTCTGTGAGAATGCTAATTAAGGTGGCTATGCTACTACATAGTTCTTACACTATGTTCAGCAAACAGAGTGACAGAGCTAAACAGCATGCATAAAGATGGCATTACCAAAAGTCAGACCAAAAGTTGACAGTGAAACCACATCCTTTGAGATAACTGGGCAGGAAAACAAACATTTATACTTCTTGCAATGAGCTTTATAAGACTGCTGTGCCTCACTTTTGCATGTTTAACATGTTTATGAAAGGTTAAATCAACTTTTTCCCACCAAAATATGAAAGGAGAGGCAATGCTGTTGTAAAGTTTTTAATACTTTTTAAAGAAAAGTTAATGTGCACTAAAAAAAGCATATTTCTACGGGAAGTTTACTTAACTGGACCACATTTTAATTGAAGATCTTGATTTAGTGAAGATGTCAATTTAACTTCATCCAAGTAGATACCACATGGATGTGTATACTGCCATGAACTTATGTACACTCCCAACTTGCGATAGTTGAATATTTATAGTTAACAACTCCTATACTGGTCGAGCTTGTTTATGAGATGTATTTATTACATTCAATGTTGAGGACTAACAAAGCAAAGCATGAGGTAAAAAAGCCATAAATGAGTTCATCTAGGGTCTAAGGAGTTATAATGGCATTACCTTTTGATGTTTGTTGTATTTGTTTGCATCACTATGTCTACCTCTGACGTAAACCATATATTACATGTTAATAAACCACACAGAAACTAATAAACCACACAGACACATGTCAACACTGTAAAGACCTGACCAGGGACTGTTTAATTTCGTTCCTAAACCTAACTCACAACAGTAATTACAATGATGTACTTACAGGATCTATAAATTCCTTATAACAGCACTGCAGCAATGCAGCATGTCAGTGAGTTATCCAAAATCAATTAATTTCATTTGCGCATTGTACTGTTAAACCAACAGAGTTGGCAAATATATGGCTTTTGTTGCGATGATAAGAAGTCTGTCCATTTGATTGAGTAATCATCATAGTACAATGTCACTGTCAACTTTCAAGTGTAGTTCCTATGTACTACAAGTAGCATAAAGCATGCTAGTTGGCTAACAGGCTAGCTGAGGTTCGTTGACGAACTTCGTATAAACTTTTTGTCGAGCTTGTCAAGAGTGTCAATCACGCGTTTGGACTCAGAATTATGACTACTTGTGAGACTAATAAGACTGTCAATTTCAAGAATGCTAAGTAAAACCAGCATTAAAAAGAGTTATTCATTAAGATAGGACAAGTTGTGTTGTCAACTAACGGTGTCTCAGCTCTTACCAGGAAGTGGGACTCTGTTGCTAAGCTATTCCTTCTTCACGCTGGAAGTTTCTACTTGATGGTTATGGCGGTTGTCTCTGTTTTGACTTTCTTCTTTCTTTCCAAGGTCGCTCCCAAAAGTCGACTCGGTGGGCCTCTCTCTTCCTGCGTGGCACTGTTTGACTGAGAGCTACAAATTCTTTTCGTAGACGGAGCCAGTCAGGACGTGGACGCGTTTCCAGACAGCCTCTCCGCTAGGCCCCTCGCAGCACCGCACTCCTGACCCGTGTGCCAGCAATGTAAACAACCCAGCATTCCCGGAGCGGAGCGGAGGGGAGGGGAGGGGAGGGGAGGGGAGGGGGAAGTGTCAAACTGTGGGGACAAGTTGTCAAGTATCGCGAGATTATCGTGACGGTATCCAACGAGAAAACGAGTCCTTTTCCAAACCTTCCTGTAAACATTGAGTTTCCGTAGTTATTAAGCTCATGTGGGAAAATTCTAATCTATTTATTGATGTTTTTAGTCTTGGTCTTGGAAACAGTTAAGAAAACATTTCAACTCAAGGTGTACTTACTTTGCTTTTCCATTGCTATCAGCCACCCCCCCCCCCCCATCCTGACACATTCAGGGCCTCCTAGAAAATATGACCGCGACTCAGCTGAATTGACTAGAGGTTAAGAGTCATTTAATTTTATCTGAATAGCATGTTTATGATACAGAGCAGTGCTGCACAGTACAAGAAAAGTAAAACAAAGAGACCCCACTTTAAAAAAAATAAACAAAAAAATAAATAAATCTTCTTAAATAAATCAATCCTTTCATAATCGCCTTAGGGAAATTACCTTTTTTTCCACTCCAAATATCCATACACGTGTGTATATGTGTGTGTGTGTGTGTGTGTGTGTGTGTGTGTGTGTGTGCGTGCGTGCGTGCGTGTGTGTGTGTGTGTGCGCGCGCACACATATATTTATTTGTATATATGTATGTACAGGCCCATACACACACACACACACACACACACACACACACACACAGGGCCTGTAGGCATACAGATAATAGGAGGTAGAGCGGCGGGCAGCTCTCACATGGGGCGCACTGTGGAAGTATAACAAAAATTGAGAATACTGTACATTAAAACAACTTCTGCACTTTTAACACAGATTTAGATCAAGTAAGACTACGGTATTGCATCAAAGTGGACTATTTTTAAATGGTGGCAAATATTTGTACAAAGAAAAGATAAAAATTTGAGTCTCAACAGGAAAAGCCAGAGAGAAAACATACTTGAACCGCATTGAGCACTGGTGCTGATGTTGACGACCTCTTCTGGAGGGGGAGACCTTTCCAAAGTTGAGGGGCTGCCACAGGGGGGGGCCTGGTCATTCGTTGGTGCCAGTCTAGTTTGAGGCACAACTGAAAGCTGCTGGTCCAGTGACCCAAGCAGTCAACAAGGAACGTGAGGATGCAACATTCCTGACTGATAGGATGGGGCTAGTTCAGATTCACTGATGAGATTTGCTATTGCTTGAACAAAAAATAATTTACATTGAACTTTGACTTTTTAGGGCTGCACCAAGAGGTGCTGGGAACTTGCCAGCTTTTGTAGCTGGTTGAGATCAAGTCACTTTTAAGTACTTGATACAAGAAATGCAATATCTTTCAATTAAGTGTAGTGGGATAGAAGAAAATTCGGCTTGTAACTGGTAGCATGTGCAAATAAAGTCCAACGTAATGAGAAGATATACTTAGTTAAGATCAATCACTGCCTGATAGATGGAGAAAGCCAGCCAACACACCCTTCACACACATTGCTTGCTGTAATTCCACACATGCATCCAAAATACACACCAATTGACACACAATCAGTTGGGAATATCATGAGACTTTATTGATGAAAATGGTATTGCAGAATGGCTGGCATGGACAGCCAGAGCATTGGGAATTGATCAGCTTACTTTGCTTTGATAAAAGCTTCAGTGCTTATTTCAGATTGACAATTCAAACGCTACTGATGCATAGGAAACATATCTGTCTTCTTCTCTTCCCTATTGTTAATAATCAACAAGTTAGGTGGGGTTGGTGGGTTTTTTTCCCTCCATACTTCAGTAGCTTTTTTTGTTAACCTCACTGCAAATATGGAAAGAGGGAGAGTGTATGCCTGGAGTGTAGGATTTTCCCCCCTTTTTCTTCAACAACAGTTGAAGATTAAAAGAAACGTCTCACGGAAATCTGTCAATTCTGTATGTGAATAATGCTGCGTGGAATTTAATGGCATGAGTTATATTGGGTTTCCTCTACACCCACATTTTCTTTCAATAAGATCAATGGAGCTCAGTGACAGATAGGGATGGTCTTTTGTATCTTCAAATTTCAGGTTTCTGAGGGAATAATTAGATGGATGGATGAAAAGTAATGCATCAGTCTGCGAGGGGAGCTGCACCCAGAGATCCTCTAGTTCAACATGCATGCCTCCACATCTGTTTGGTAGAAAATTGTTTAGTAATCGTGTTGAATTTTCATTGTTCTAAAAGTGGCTCTCTGCACTGATCTGGTGCTTTAAACCAATAGAAAACTTTTTGTGTTCTTTTTGCTGATATTGTTTATTTAACAGCAAGGATGTCCTTTTGATTCAGGGATATTTTTTCACATGAAACAGTATTGTCATCTATTTCTCTCTCTTCCCCTTCAAACTTTCTGCTGTTGCTCACAGGTAACTGGGATAGCAAAGGGCTTTCCCTCCAGGGGAAATGAAAAAGGTTGAATAGCTGGATTTATAGACATGCTTAAGACATTTTTCTGTAAATGTGACATTTAACTCTGATGTGTTAAATATCTCTTGTGTCGAGTGTAAATTCAAATGAGAATTTAGTGGAATTTTCAATATTTTGGCCACTTATGCTTATGCATGTGACCACAGCCACAGGGACTTTAGACTGGGATATGTTTGTACTGTCTATGGAGAAAAAACACAGTTTTATGCCTCATTTTCTGCAACCATTTGTCCTTTGCAGAGTCACAGGGGGATGGAACCTCTCCCAGTTAATATTAGGCTAAGAAACTATAGTTTTATAAAGACCTGTGGTATTCATACAACACATCCACACAGGTTCACTTTTGTTTTCTTCAAGATACAATTTTCAATGCAATTCTAACTTAGGCTTCATTGCTAAATATGCAGACATATTGCACCCAGCGGCTGAAAGCACATTTTAAGCACTTAAAAAGAAGAAAATGTTGATGTTTTCACTCATGTCTTTTTTATTTCCCTCTGTGTTGTTGATCTGGCTCAGGGGTTAGGCATGACTGCAGTGTGGTAGAGACAGAAGCTACAGTCAAAGCTCCTGTGATCGGGTGCAGACTTCATAGAGACCAGCAGATGGAAGAGAGAGGAGCTACGTGCCACCTGAAGGTTTAGCAAGAACTGAGAGGTTACACTCTACCAGTACAAAGATGACCTGTCAGACAGGGAAACATGCCAAATCAATGCACATGAGCTTCCAGCTGATGTACCGCTCAGAGGAAAAGCGTAAAAAGAGAAAAGGATTACAGCTATATGTATGAAATGTCATCTCGCTCTTCATGAGCTCTGGAAAATTTAGTGGTAGTGTGCATTTCTGCATTTCAATTTTGAGGCTAATTATTGTTGTTTTGTCTTCAAAGTGCAATTGTGATTGGTAGTTATCAGCCTTGATCACAGTATTTTCAAGGTTGTTTAGATGTGAAATACCTGTAAATATAGAATAACAGCACAACAAAGGATTTATGGTGAGTGGAGAGTGCAAATGAGGCACAGGAGAGATAGAATGTGGGAATGTGAAGGACAAAACTGACAAAACCGAATATTATTTCTGTCTAAATCACTCCATAAACTCTGTTCTTGAATGACTGTGTTGTATTTTAGCGTGTGTGTGTGTGTGTGTGTGTGTGTGTGTGTGTGTGTGTGTGTGTGTGTGTGTGTGTGTGTGTGAGTGCGTGCGTGCGTGCGTGCGTATGTGTGTTAATGTTTGTGTATTCCTTCTCTTGGCAAAAGCTCAGCACAGAGGATCTGTCTACCTGCACTACATCAACCAGCGGGGCAGGGCTCAGTTACACACACACACACACACACACACACACACACACACACACACACACACACACACACACACACACACACAGTTTAGCTCTATCTCATTCACATGGTCACCACTCTGACACGTACCGGTGTGTCAGTGTCCATGTTTGTGTGCGTCCTGCTGCGAGCGTGCATTCGTGTTTGCGTGGTTGTTGGTGTGTGAGTGTGAGCTGAGGTTAAATAGGTGCCTTGCCATGAAAGGTGGGAAGCGAGGCGGAACTGGCAGAATATCACACACTCAAGCAGTGACTAAGGAAACAACACCATCGGAGAAACATGTAAGCTGCAGGCCTGAGCTCCACCTCAGTGATCATTCCATACTTTGTTTTGACCTTATTGCCTGTCACCGTGTGTGTGTGTGTGTGTGTGTGTGTGTGTGTGTGTGTGTGTGTGTGTGTGTGTATGTGCTTATGTGTGACCGCAGATGTGTGCACAGCTGCAGGGACACACTGTTCTTGTGTTCTCTGATCGCTCGATCGATAAATTAATGCGAATTACAGGTTTTGCCAACCACACTGACTGGAGGTATCCACACACATTTGTCTTTACGCCCAGATTCATCTGCAACCATGTGCAAACTGTGACTAACTTCAAAATCTGACAAGATGTTGGCGACTGCAGAATGTAACTGTGAAATTAATTTGGTTAAATATAGCTGGTCTGATATTTCTGCAGTGACAGGAAGAGTAAAGTGCTTATCTTTCAGGCTGGTTTCTCATTTGACATTTTAAGAGAACACAGTTTTTCCTAGAAGACTTGACCAATTAGGTTTCAATTTCAAGTGGCACAACTTTCAACTGATAACCTTATATGTTTTGCATCTTCAAATCTTTTAACTGCACAAAGATGACTGGTCTGTGTGACCTTGAATGTGGTCCAACTCTGTTGAGCATAATTCTCTCCCCCTGTGAGTTTACATTGTCCTTGTTGATACTGTGAAAATACTGAAAATATCTCAGCCAGCTGTCTGAGAATGTATTGGTGGAGCCACAAGTATCAGAATCACAGAGAACATGCAGAACTATCAGCCTTGTTTCTGAAGTCATGTTGCACAGATGCTGTTATTGAGCAAGAGGAGGAGATGATAGAGGTGAAACAGGATGTCAGACACCCTCCTTTCTCACCTGTTGAGGTATCTGCACAGACAGTCATGCTCTCATCTTTTTATATTGACATTAATGCAATGGTAAGGACTTCCGGTTGGAATCAGATTTATCTAACTGCAATATTAGCCACACGAATGCAATAAAGTTACAAGGGAACATCATTTATCTGTATTTTTCATCCATCCTCTGTATTTTTGAATGGAAAAGCAGCAACAGGCTGATGCAATCCCTTTGGCAAGACACAGTCTGATCAGGCATTTCAAATACAAACAGCGATAAGATGCATTCCAGTCACCAGCAGCCAGGCAGCAAACCCCTCAAATTCTTGTCAACACAGGGCTCAGACATTGTCCAGAATTTCCATCCTGCAGCTCCAACCTGAGCAGGGCAGGCAGTGCTTGTTTTGTGTTTCTGCTCCCCATAGCTCTGCGGTGTCAACCCATCCGCCATCCTCCCCTCAGATCCAGGGAGCATAGCCACAGCGCTCAGCCACCGCAGCAGCTGAGGTTTCCTCTTGGACCAACTGAAGTGTTTGCTTTCCCACATTGTTGGAATTCAACACCAGCCTGTTTACTAGTCCCCGTGTGGCTTCGGTCTTATCTATCTCTCTTTTCTCTCTCCACAGAGAACCTCCTTTACACGCCATACATACCCAGCGTTCATAGCGAGTAATGAGACACTGTTCTGCCAAAAACAAAAAAACCCTAAATGAAATAACCTTATATTTATACTTCATGCTCTACGTGTTTATAAAGGCTCATTAATTTATAATCCCATTAATATAATGTTGCAGTTCAGTTTTCTGGGTGAAAAAGTGATTTAAGTGTGAGTTGAATGGAGCTGAAAATGTATGCTGTATACATTTCTTGACATTGGTAAATAATCTATAGGAGCATTTTTCCCACTGTGTTTCTACTGTATATGGGCATCAGGGTTGTCATTTCCATATGCTTTATTTTGCAGCTGACAACAAATCATACAATGAATCAAAGGAAATAATATACAGCTCAAGGAAACTGTTAACAAGATGATGTGGCGCATGCAAAATGAGAATCTCTTCTTTATCTGCTTTGTGGGTTTTTTTTTTCCACTTCCTTCCCTCGGTGCAGCCAGATGGCAAAGCTCCAGCTCCGCAGTCCTCTTCATACACTCATCATGTTTGATGGGCATCCTGCTGCCGAGTTTCAAGGAGGCCATGTGTTTTACGAAATGACACTTGTGACAAAAGAAAACTTCTATTTAGCAAAGGTGATCCTTGGGTGGGGGGGCGTGGGCTTGGGGGGTGGGAGTGGGGGACTCGAGGGCAGCAGCGTGTTTGCATTTGTGTTTGTGTGCAACTGTGTGGATAGAGTAAAAGAGAGATTGCGGGAATGTATATACTGTGGTTACATGGGAGAAATACAGTGGGAATGTGTGTGTGTGTGTGTGTGTGTGTGTGTGTGTGTGTGTGTGTGTGTGTGTGTGTGTGTGTGTGTGTGTGTGTGCGTGCGTGTGCGTGCGCGTGCGTGTGTGTACCAGTAGCATCCATATCATCAATGCTTCACATTGTAGCCGTGATGGATGCCTGCTGTCTTTTCATCACATCCTCTGCATCTCTGTGAGTTTTTTTCTTTTCTTTTCTTTTTTTTTTTTTACTATGTTACAACACATTTTATTGTCATTTTTTGTGCATTTACCATTCCAGTACAGAAAGATTTTCTTTCACATTGGTATCATAAATATCATACATTGTGGGGTCTCCTCCGATGATGGGTTCAAACACTCAGGACAAACTTTGTAAAAACACTCATCTGTTGTACATTTGCAACTACAACAGTGTTTTATGTTGCTTAGTATGCTTATTTGTTCTCAGTATGCTATCATCTTATCCTAATAATGTCTTTGTCTTCAATGGTGAGGAATTCCCATCAAAGTTTTCCCCTTCTGTTAATACTTTAGGGAATTTTCAAACGTCGGGATGTATGGCTGTAATGCCCCAAGATTTGTTCTCCCTGAAAGAAATGATAGAGTAAGAATATATTAACTACAGAGCAACCTGGCTTTAAGGGGTCTGCATTTACTCTTACTTCATTTTAGGTTTACCAATATGTTATGCATAAATATATACTTTATTATAAATCAATATATGCTTTGCAGCATTCCTTTGTTTGAAATTTTAAAGCCATGTTCATGCATTAAAAAGCAAATTCATATTTTTGACTGCAGGGTTTAGATGCAAATCCATGGGGCATTACATTGCAAACCATAAACATTGTAAAATAGGAAATTGAAATTAAAAATGGAAGTAAAAATGAGGACGTTTAGCTGGTTATTAATAACTGAATGCGTTCTCATTCGTTGATGTGATAAACAAAAATTGTATTCAAGATAGAACACAAAAAATGGCAAGTGTAATGAGAAAACCCATTTAAAACAAAGTATTTTTATTCACACAAATTTAATAAGATATATAACAACCGTTTGGTCCATAAATATTTAAGGGGAAATAGTTTCTATACACCATCTTTATCAAGAAACAGGGAAACATGGACAATCTTGATAGAACACTTACTGTACTCAACTATTAACACGAAGATCAATATATAAGGTTCTTGGATTACCCAACTATATCTGAAAGAGTGCATAAATGCTTTCTATGACATCGCTGCCCCCTTTTTAACAGGATACACCATTAAAAAGATCTTCGGAAATAAGATGCAAAACAGTACAAAACTAGTGAGGCGTCAAAAGGATGTGAATCAGTTAACAAAGAACACATATATCCTGAATTTCACAAACTTTCTCCCAAGTTATAGCATAAGGCACATAGTAGAACTGAGTTAGGCATCTACTTCATTAAGTAGATTTTGAGTGTCACGTTGTTCTACAATAGAACAAATGATGACGCTCACAATGAAATGTGTCACTCCATTGAAGATTTGCTGTCTTTCTTTTCTGTCTATCCTTCAGCCAGAAGAAACATGTTTTTGGTCTGTTCAGTGGCAAGTGTCGTTAAAGAAAGCATAAATGGCCAAAATAGAGAACACATGGATGATGATTTCCCACTGGCTGCCTCGTAAGACTCCACCTATCTGAGGTCATTTGAATGTTTCTGTCAGCTCTACAAATCTATTCTGCAACATCGCGACCACCTAATTTCTCCCCAACCCCTGTCCTATTCCGTTTTTTGTTTTTTTCTTAATCACATCGTTACCCTGAGCAACATGATAAAAACAATAATGCACTTTTCACTGGGCAGTATATTGTCACTGTGCAATTAAGTTTAACTGTGGATCTATGGATATGTTTGCTAGGATTTCTGCATTTGACCGAGGTTAATCTATGAGGCCAACGAATCTGAGAAAGTGCTCTGTCGTGAAAACAATTGATTACAACAGGGTCCACAACTGCTCTCCAATCCCAATTTCTCTCTCTGATTTCTAATTATATGACTACATCACATGTTGAACAGTCACTACTGCACAGTTGGCAAGATTTCTTCCTTTTCTGTATCACAGTAGAGTTGTGAATGAATGTGTGGGTTTCAGCGTCTATACCTGCCATACAAGCTGCAATGGTTGGATAATCGTAATGCAATTTAGACGTTTTACATGTAGCTCTGTGAGATATTTCAGTGTCTGATTCCATCCAACTCAGTCTCAATGACTGAAACATTCAGAAATAATTAAAGTCTGTTTTCTGGGGTTATCCATATACAGAACATTCTACAAGTTTATTTCCCAAATTATTCCAAAACAGAAAAAGAAATATTTAAATTGGATAGTGCGAACACAGTGCATACATATACAAGTTTCTGAGGGCAAAATATTCATATTACTTTAATTTTTTTTTTTACCAATTAACCATAAATTAAAGACTTGTTTTATCAGAATTCAATACAAATGTACAAATAAAGTCAAATCAATTAAAAAAACAAATTGTTTTCCATTTCAAGTTTAGGTTGCTTTTTTTTTTTTTTTCCAATGATTTGTGGGATCCATGACAAATTTGTAATGCCTTTAACTTCAAAAATGTCCCATCCAAAATCAATCTCTGTATCCTGTAAGTCAACTACACACAGGGCTGCAATGCGGGTTCAGATGCTACACATTAAAATGATTTCCTCGTGTTTTAATGTGGTCGCTGCTGTTCTTGCTCTTGTTGTTCTTGTTTGTGTACACAGTACAGCACTTTCTGTTCCAAGGAGCTGTCTCTGGTAGATTTAAAGGTGTTACTTAAAAAAATAAAATGTAAATTGAATAAAAGAAAAAGAAAAGAAAAGAAAAAACAAACAAAAAAATTCAGATAAAAAAATCAGTCTTCTAGAGATAGCCTGTTAGAAAAGGTTTGTCAAAGTAGTTTGCGAAGGACTCCCCGAATCATGGCTGTCCAAACTAGAGGTGACGGAGGTCACTACAGTGATAGAGGGGTTTGTCAGGTCTGTTAGTGTGGCCGTGCTGGAGGGGGGGGTCAGGGCCCCACTGTCAGATGAGGGTGGAGGGAGTGAGGTGCCATCAGCCTTATCAACACCTCCATTCTCCTGTCGCAAAACGTTCCTTCTGAATTTGGCTCTTGCGTTTTGGAACCAAACCTGCAAACCAATCCCAGTGTGGCTTTTACTTTTTGATTTTATGATTAATTTTAAAAGAAAGTATCAAATCATTCGTACAGTAGATTACATATCAAGTGATCATAGTTCTTATACGAAATCAAGGTCCCCTTGCCTTGTGCAAATAAATTTTTTATATGGCATTTTTCATACATTAATTTGAGCTTATGGGGCTGTAACATTGAAACAAGTTAGCTCTTCAACACTGAATGTAAGAATGTGGATTTTAAGAGCAAATAAAAACAAATACTCTTCTCCTTTTGATTAGTTTTATCCGTAAGAGTTAATTGCACCCTTTACTGCTCTACAAATAAAAATAAATGTGCACTCTCATTATTAATAATCAGCTACAGTTTGACACTATGCTGAAGACGATTTCCCTCCTTTCTTTACCAAAAATTAACATTTAAGAATCTATCAAATGTCAGATAAGAACCCCTGGGATATACATCTAATGATTAAATGGACCAAACCAACAAAACCAAAGGGATGACTTAAATGATAACATAGATGTGAAATGAGAGGGGGCAGTGGGGGGGGGTGCAGACACAGGCAATGGAGTGATCAGATCAGTAAAAGGAATGACTCTCTGCTTACCTGTAGAACTCTCTTAGTCAGGCCTGTTTTCTGGGCCAGCTGCTTTAAGTCCTTGGCATCTGGATTGTGGTTGATGGCAAAGTAGGATTTCATTGTCCGCAGCTGATGGTGCTTGAAGGAGGTCCGCATGCGTTTGGTCTTCTGTGTCGGAGCGTAGGACTGCTGGTCCCGGTCCAAGTGATCGGTGTCGTTCTCATTGCAGCCTGTGAGGGCAAAGAGCAGAACACAGGAGGTGGCTTAGAGACAACTGCAGGGCAAGTTCCACCCTGCACCGGAATGCATTCAGTAACAGCTATCATTCAGGTCTGAATTCATTTTTCGCTGCTCTGAATTTATTTTCTTGAAGCAGATCCCCAGAACCGTTATCCAGATAATGGCATTCAAAACAGGAAACTGCTTGAATGTAATTATTTGCAGCTGTCACTCATGATGTGTGGCTTTACATTTCAAGCTCAATATTTACTTGAACGTGGGATTGGAGAGGTGGAAAACATACAATTATGGCTTAGAATGAAATTATCGCTGTCGCACATGTTTGACCCTTCGTGGAAAAGTCATACCTTTCCACTGAATCACTTTTTTCTTATGAGCAATCATGATAAATAAATAAAGTCTGGTATATTTAAAGCACAAAATTGGAAAATAAATAGGCAACACTGAAGAAAGTCATTGACTGATAAACTGATTTAACCTCTTTATACTGTATATATTGTAATGCATTGGATGTGATTATCATGGTTTAGATAGAATCTATTATTAGGCTTCAAAAAGAGCTGAACAATCCATTTTAAGATGTGCTGGGACCGAGTTTAATAAACCTAATGGGCCTCATTTGTTTGTAGTTTAATCCTGTATGTTCAAAGTGATGCAATATGAAAACAGGTCCACTTAATGTAATTTGGATAAATTATGTGTTATATTATAGGGTAAATTTTTCAACACCTTTTTTCAATGTCATCTGGTTTTACAAATTCGATTTTTGAATAATTGCATTTCGATCTGAGACAATTTTTCTAGTGATAAATAAATACTCTCGAGATTAATGAGCACGTGGTTTGGATTTGATTTTCCTATGACATCCAGCACATGTCTAAGAACTCACATTTTTTCTTTACTGCTAGACAAGAGCAGATCCAGCCTGCAAAGGATACACATCCTATACCATATAGTGGGTTGTATTGATTTTTGGGTTCTTCCTGAAACACTGACCTGTTGTTTTTCTCACTGGCTGATAAAATATTGAATAAAGTCAGACAACAGATCATTGTAAGGATGTGGTGCAAACCCTTTAAAAAATACTATCGGGTTAAATTATGAATAGTTTTAAATAATGCAGCCACACGTCTGATACTATGGAACGTTTTCATTCTGCAACATCACGTTATGGTGTGTTTTATGGCTTAATTCATGTTTGCTTTCATCCAAAACTTCTTATTCATACACTTAAACGCACCATTAATACATTAATATTGCAGTCATAGACATCTTTACTCACTGTGTTCTAGCTTTCACTGATATGTTTCACTTGATATTACCCACTAGGGGTCTCTATAGCCAAGCAAGACCAAACTTTCCAGACTGGTGTGTAATACTCAGCAGACCCACACCTTTCCCTGGTGGGAACTAACATGAATGTGCTCGCTGAAGCTGAAAGAATACCCCAGACTCATTCTATTTGTCATGAATATGGTTCTCCTGATCCACAGAACAATATATAATCCCAGACAATCTGACATGACAAGAAAAAACGGAATAATCATTGTATTTGTGATATTTCAGGACAACACACGTGAGCGGTTTATAAAGGAGGAAGTAAGGAGAGCAAATCTTCCAGTTGTTTCCTAATTCAGAATTCAACTGAATTTTATTTTGAGTCATTTTTTATTGTGTTAGTTTATGGGCCAGTTTGAATATTGTAAGGCCTTAAAAGAATCATGAATTAGAAATTTTCACATTTTAAAAATCCCAATGGGGCATTAAAGAATCAAAAAAGGCATTGTGGCACTCAGATGGCAATTAATATATTTAAAGCAACTATCAGCAGTTTATTCCACTGACATCTATTATCTATGGTGCTTCTTAAATGACTACAAAGCAATAATCTGAATCCATTTTTCTATCTTTTTTGTGTGGATTTTCTTATATACGTTTTTTTAAATGTACATTGCGGCTGCAATGTACAAGAAAAAAACATTTAAAAATAATAATAATAATAAAGCTATCCTGAAGGATTGTAGCGTTTGCACTGGAATCGCGTTTTCAAACCCAGTCCCTTTGGCTTCAAGCGAAGCTCTGGCTGCCCTGCTTTACGCGCTGCGCCCCATCAGCCGCTCCCTGCAGCAGGCCTCTCTGCACGGCGCTGAGCCCCTGAGAGCTCCGCTGACCGCCTCCCGGGAGGCCAGGGATTCCAACGTCACCTTCAATTAACGAAGAACAATTAACGCGCAGATTACCCTTATTCCCCCCCATTCACCGGGAACAGAGGAAACTTGCGCACAATGACAAACTTTCTCAACCGCACACTAATGCGCAGAAAGCGACAACTAAATGGGGTCGCTGCAGGGGTGGTGGGTGGGGGTTGGGGTGCGTGTTGGGGGGGTTATAGGGTAATAATATTCAGCGATTCACTGAGAGATTTTGGATAAAAACCAACATTTAATAGACGCTTACTGTTCACTGTAATTACAGTTTTTCTGCCTTCTATCGAGAGTCAAAGACGCGCTGGACGTTTTACGCAACAATCCTTCACACACACGCACACACGCATGCACACACACACACGCACACACACACGCTTTTCATATTTATTTGGACATAATTTGATCTTAATCATAAAAGTCGATGACTAAATTGATAAAGAGGCCAGATTTCGATGATTCACGCAACACACAGTATAGTTTAATATATGAAACCAGTGCGTTCAAGGCGCGTGGACGATCAATTAGAACAAGACTGCGGGGGCCGTTAATATCCATCTCTATTTCCATTGCCTTCAGGACAGATGCGTTCATTTCAGACATGTATTGGACACAGTTATTACAGCTGGAAGACGGAGGAAAAACGTGGATAATGGAAATAAAATTTGCAATGAAAAGGAAAAAAAAAATTGCCCCCTATTTTATTTTACAAGATATTTGTCAGCTTGTGTTAGATCCTTCAAGAAGTCGTATTTCAATAACGAGAAAATTAAATAAAACACAACACGAAGAAAATTCGATTACCATGAAGATGTTAATTGAAGAATAGCCTGCATTAACCACAATGCATTAGGAGATTCTAAAAACCCGTGTTAAATAGGCCAACATGGGTCTTTTGAGCGGTTGACAGATTTGTAACCGACCAACATGAGGAATGCGTTAATGTCTAGTTTCATAGAGATGATCACAGTTGGGTAAACATCTTGGTTGTGTATTTGTTGTTCCAAATGTGGGGTTTTGTTTGCACAGTTATTGCAAACAGGCTTAAATAATCGGATGCAGCTTCTTTTGCACTACAGGAAAAGAAAAAAAAACAACCTGGTGTGGACAGTTGAGGTGTGACCTTCAAAGATGTCTTGTGCGCTCCTGGCTCTGCTCCCTCACCTGTGTTGTAGCTGGGTATATCGATCCCCATGGCCGGGCTCTTCCTCTTCCTCGGCCTTCCCTTCTGCGCGGTGCCGGTGCCGTTGAAGTAGGGCAGAGAGAGGCCGCCGCCCTTAGCGGCCAGCTCGGCGAAGTTGAGCTGCGGGTGATAGTCCGGTCCCTGCACCAGCGTCTCGAAGTGGAGCCGGCAGTACACCAGGCTGTCCTTCATGCCGAAGTGGTCGCCCGTGGTGAGGGTCTTGTTGCAGGTGGTGCAGGTGAAGCAGCTCAGGTGATACACGGAGTCGCGCGCACGCATCACCATCTCCGACGCTGATATCCCCAGGTGACAGCGCGCGCACCTCTGCACGGAGAACCTTCTGGAACAGATAGATCGTCAAGACTCCCCTATACGCAGAGGCCAAATGGGACAAGAACAACACGGTGGGGGCGGTTTGGTATACACCATCCCATATTAGAAAATTTAGAAAAAAAACAGGATGCTTAGGCTTTTTTTTTTTTTTTTTGCAAAACTGACGTTTCAACTATAAAGATATTTTCTATCCGGCGAATATTTTCTCGTTGAGATGCGTAAAACGCTCATCAGATAATCCCCACACATGTGTACACGCTGTTAAACAGGAAGTCTACATGTGGACAAAAGACGGAGCCACAATGACAGCGAACACATTCTGGATTTAACCGCATCTCTTGTCTTTCGTGGCATATTTTACTGTAGAATTCTAGTGCAGATATCGGTCTGGCCTGTGTGTGTCTTTACAGCCTAAATTCTGGACAGTAAATGTTTTTCATTATTTTAAACACCCTGCGCTGTTCACGATGACAGCCTGTATTTTAAATTTTTAAATCTGTAAAAATGTACAGTAGGCCCAACACTTTGCGTCCGAAGGGTGACACACACAGGGTATAAAGCCCTATAGTCAACACTTAGGGAAATTAGAAAAATGATTTATTTTCAACTGATGAATAAAAGCACTACCTCCAATCATAATTTATTTACAGCTGACACTACGCAGCCCCCTGAGACCCTGCAGTCATTTTATTCAAGCATAACTCCAGATGAACAGACACAGCCTGTTGAATCAGGCCCAACAATGGCTGCACAAATGTGTTGCTGTTGTTGTTGTTGTTGTTGTTTTTATTTTGTTAGTAATTATGCATTCAGTAAAAATGAATTGTCCTATAAAATCAATAGCATCACTTTGGTTGCACGGGTAAGTGGGTGTATAAGTGGGTGTACATGCGTGCACATGCCTGCGCGTCAAAGACTAAACGTTGGGCTTGAAAGCTGAAACTACGGATGTGATTAACCTTATTTTTCTTACCTGTAGTAATCCTCCTTGCAGTAGATACTTCCATCCTTGGCAAAACACGTTAGCTCCGACTCCAGCGCTAGTTTACATTCACAGCATTTGAGACAGCGCAGGTGCCACTGTTTGTCCACGGCCAGGAGGTAGTATCTATCCGAAATCTTGCCGCCACAGCCGGCACACAGAGCAGGCTTCTCCGGGCTCATAGAAGGCATGGTCTGGGTCAGAGGAAGAAGAAGAGGAGAGCTCATGGCATCTGATTGAAGAAACTAGTGCAAATCTCATGCGTAAAATTTATTATACGGAGAGAGAAACAACAAAGCCTCCTAACTGTCGTCATGGGCCTCAAAATAAAAGATTTTCCACTGAGGACTATACTTTGAACACACTGTTCAGCAAATATAGGCTCAGAGTGAATAAGAATTATATGTCAAACAATTATGTTTCTGGATTGAGAAGATGTTCGAATTCTATCAAATTATAGTTGTAAAGTTAAAATTTAGACTTGGCTAAATGTCTCTTTATCCAAATTTACTGGAACAATTGGGACAAGAAATATATATTGAAAATATGAATTAGAAAATAATATTTTTTTCATTTAAAGAAAAATAGTAACAACATCAATAATAATAATAATAATAATAATAATAATAATAATCATACTAATAATAATCATAATAATAAAAAATATTGGATTATTTATTAGCTATATTAATTTTTGGGCTGCATTTCAGGAAAGGAAACAATCCTTCTAATGTTTAATTTGATGTAGAAAATAATACGGTGCTTTTCAAATCTATATAACAATAAATATTATATTAGGCAACTGCCATAAGTGGCAGCCACTTTGTGTTTTCATGAATGTTAATGGATTTGGGTGAGATCCAATTGAAATAATAAGAAATGTAAACCTCACTTACAGTGAAAACAAATTTTGGACAAATATTAAAGATAAAATGTTTTCTTTTCTTTTTTTTTCCCACAAAAAAAGCTGCTGTCAAATCCTCTTCTCTGCTCTCCTATTTATCCGAACACGACTGTGGATTTCCTCTCACGTTAACGGGGGCCACAGTCGTCGTTACGCGCCGAGGAAAGCGTTTCGAACAGGGGTCGATCGGGCTCTTACCGATTCTCTCCCGTTGAGCTGCATACCCTTCGCCAGGCGCGACTCCGTTTTCGACCTTCTCTCCATTTCCTCCATGATCCCTTGGATGTGATCCCCGGAGATCCCGTGGAAAAGCATGGCTCCCGGTCCTGGACGCAACGTGCAACTGCCTGCCTCTGTCTTACAGCCCACAACTTCCATATACTGTACCGCAGCGCTGAGCCCGGCTCTCTCAGCGCATCCGAATGGGCTCTGAGGCTCTGAGAGTGGAACACAGAACAACACAACCCCAGAGATTCAGGTCTCTTCTTCTCCAGAATGCAAATGCAACTGCAAGAAGAAGGGGGGAAAAAAAAAATCGGAGAAACTACAACATGGGTGGGACAGTAGTGGGTGGTGTGGAACCAGCTTTTCCCTTCTTCCCGGGGGTGTCTCTCCTCCAGCAGAAAAAAAATGTATAGTCCAAATGATGCGACAACAACCCGGTGTGGAAGTGGAGGGGAGGGAGGATGGGAAGGGGGGGCTACAGTGGGAACACTCGCCAAAATACAATAAAACAAAGTTTGGGTTTTTTTGTTGTTGTTGGGTTTTTTTTTTCTTTCTGATGATTTTTCTCTCCCGATTTTCCTAGTCTGGGGTTCCTTGGTGCTTGGAGGTCAGGTTGGGACTGCCTGGGTTTGAGAACCGTGTCCTATTTGTGAAGAGCCCGTAAACCCAGCCCAGTCTGAATAATTTGGTAGGAGGAGTTCCCCTCTCCTCTCCCTCTCTCTCTCCCCTCTGTATCTCCACTCCTCTATCTCTCTCCATAGCCACTGATTTTTATTCACCAACAAAGAGCTGTCACCCTTCCCTCAAAAACTCCTGATTCTGGCTGCACGATGGACCTCTGTGTATGGTACTGACATTTTCATTACTTTTTATTCCAACATTTGAGGGAGAGGATGCTGGAGTTTAGTAAGAAGACGCACAAACTGAAAAGGGCTGAGAGCAAACTGAGTGTGAAGATTTTTAAACTAACATCTGTGTATCTGAAGCATAAAAGCCTCTGGAGTTTTTATATATATATATATATATAAAATTATTTTTTTTTAAAGACAACAGTTACATTTTGTGAATATCACGTGCTTACTTAATATTTTAAGAATGATGTTTTACATTTTTAAAAAATCTTTAGTTTCAAGTTAGAATTTTGTTCCTTGTGTGTGTGTGTGTGTGTGTGTGTGTGTGTTTGTGTGTTTGTGTGTGTGTGTGTGTGTCTGCGTGTGTGTGTGTGTGTGTGTGTGTGTGTGTGTGTGTGTGTGTGTGTGTGTGTGTGTGTGTGTGTGTGTGTGAGATACATGTATTGTTTGGGGCGGGGCAGTGATCACTGATAGGCTAGAGGGCGGGGACATATTGTAGGCCTATTAAACAATTTGAAAGACAAGATAGGTCTATTTTTTATCTATTTTTAAACACAAAAAAATGAGATTTTGTTCCAAAATAAAATTATCCTAATTTAAAATATTTTTTTTCTGTTTGCTTACTTTTCTGAACAAATGCTCTGTGATTTGATTTGATGAGGCAGAGCTTTAATACCATCAAGGTGATTTTTTTTTTCCACTAAACGCTCATTTGAAATAAATCACAGCCAAACGCAGCCTCGGTTTTCTTCTTTGTCTCTTGAATTATAGGACCAGACTTTTACTCACCTGGAGTTCTGAGCTGATGATATTAGAATTATAATTCATTTTTCAAATACATATAATAAGATTTATTCAGCTATTTTGAAAGGAAATCTCATTCTTCACGTATCATAACCTCCTTGGTGTAAAGCCATAAAGATCAGTGTCAGGTTTGTGGAAATTCTGTCAAGAAAAAAAAAAAAAAAAAAAAAGACAGGCGGATGGCTTTACTGTCCAGAACCCGGGCCAACAAAGCGAAGAGAGGCATCTCAAGGTCTTTTTTTTTTTTACACTAACCCAACACATGCCTTTACAGCTGAAATCCGGATAACGAGCTTCGGTCTCTGCAAGGTCGACGCCTGAACGTTTCGGCGACGCGCCGGCTGAAGCTGCGCCTTGGATCCGGTCCCATTAATAGATTTACCGAGGCTCAGGGGAGTTTGCAGGTGTGGATGCTTCATCTCAAGACGTGTTACATTATCATGTGTGCAACCCCCCCACCCCCCACCCCACCCCACCCCATCCCAACACCCCCCCCCTCCCCACCCCGCCCACCCCCCACAAAGTTGTGTTGATTTAATTGGAGGCCCCTTGATAACACCACCATACGATAAGACTTGAACCCTCCTGGACGGACCGGACCTGCAGCTGTTCTGAGAAGCGTGACGTTCATTTGCGTCCCAGCATCACCCACGGGTGGAAAGAAAAGGACACGTTTCACCTGGACCAACACACCCCGACAGGAGTGGACCCAGCTCTGACTGATATTTAATCTGACTGGGTTGTTTTTTTTTTCTTATATCATTGTCCGATAATTAAAAAGTGGGCTTCCAATCTTTACTTATTCAAACGTTAGACACAAATTTATTGCATTCAGACTATACATCCATCACCGCAGACACAGGATCGCCTTCTGTTTTGCCCCGTTTCCTCCAGCGGTGACATTTCATTTGGCTGAAGGTTTAACAATGTGTCACTGAGGAGCTGAGGGACTGAGCTCATGCTTTCATGTCGTTTCCGTTCTTTGTGTTTTAATAAACTAATCGGGGTGTCTAATAATGGTCCGTTTTTACTGGTTCAAATTTGGAGAAATTTAAAAAGATAAAACAAATCCAATACACCAAATCCTGCTTTTCACAAAAGCCTAAAAATTTACAATACATTTAAAATGCATACTGTATTAATTAACCAATCTAAATAAGTGTGTACCAGTTATATTCGATTATTGGCCATAAAGACGTTGAAGAAAATTCATATGGACCAGTCTGTATGATTATTCGGTTGCCTGCTTTTTAAGAATAAAGTGCCCTAATTCAATATTTCTGAATATTTTTGGACTAAATTTGCTTTTTTTTTTAAAGAAACACAGAACGATGCTTCTTAATTTTAAGCAATTGACGTTCACTGAAATCTATATATATAGATTTTTAAAAAATGTTAACTCTTTAAAAATATGAAAATTCAAGATGGCTCAAAGAACAATGAATCATAAAAATTAAAATAAATTTCACATCTCAGCGTCTAATGTAAATATAATTAGGCTATATTTAAAGAAAAGCGTAAAATAGCCTTTTTTATTTCCCATCAGCGTTCACCTCACGTTTTTGATAATAACTATGATAGCCTGTATTTGTTACATAATTAAAAATAATCCTAATAAAAATATTTGTTTACAGGCACATAAAAAACAGGCCTAGGTGGAGAGACTTTAAATGGATTTTACCTCCCTCCACATCCCCGTTTATCCCAAGATCTTATTTATCGCGCATCACTCCTGTCGGACATGCTTCACACCCTCTCCTCGCTCCTTTTGTGTTAAGAAAAGTCATCTTCGCGTTATTACTTGCCTAAATATCCAGTAAAAAAGGTCTTACCTGAGGCTGTGCCGTGCTGAGATCCCTGTGCAGCGCGCAGGCGGAGGCGCTCCGGACTGTGCGCACTGAGGAGACAGGAGACGCTGCCGGTAGATGGGGGCTGTTCCTCGTTCCTGAGCGTACAGTTGGAGCGTCAATTAAAACGCGAGACATTTAAATATTCCTCTCCCGTATGCAGGCAGCCCCCGACACAGAGCAGCACACAAACAACGCGCAAAAAATAGGAATCCAGCACCCAATGGCCTACTAGGATATAATGTGTGATGCAGTCAAGAATTAAAGGAGAATAAACCCTTTAAGATGAAGTCGGTGGTCACCACATGGTTAACAGCTAGATTTTTGGTACAACTCCCTGAAATCAGATGATGTTGCTATTCTTTTCATCATTAAATTTTACTAAAAAAAAAAAAAGACATAAACACAGTTAAAGTTCAAGGTTCCAATAATCGTCCTCAGAAATTCCAATCAGACAATGCAGAATCTCTAATTGTGAGGTGGTTCTGTGGGAAATTCAAGTTCAACGAGTGAATGAAGGGTGCGAATAATTATATAGGTCTGAAATCAAACTTGATCAATCAGTCTGAAGATGCTTATAGCTCAGAAACACAAAACCTGCTGAAGGAATGTTTGGTTTAGATGGTGTTGATACCAAAACGGAATCATTTGCTCCAAATGTCATCATGTGGACTAAATGCATCTATGAATAATCATAATAATTAAAACATATGTAATACCAGCATGCCAAAACTCTGATCTGTTTCTTCACTCGTTTGCTGATTTAACCCTAAAAAATATTAATGTTAAAAATAGTCTGTAAATAATTAATGTTTGGTTGAAGTTTAATTACCCCTGAACTGATTTAAGGCTCTCTGTCTTTGTCACCTTTAGAAAAGAGCTGACGAACGTCATAGAAATTCAAAGCAGTTGTGAAGCCTTCCACTCACACTGGTTATAACATCTAATGAATTATAAATATATATATATATATATATATATATATATATATATATATATATATATATATATATATATATATATATATATATATATATATATATATTTATTAGTGTCATATTTTACTAAATATCCATATTATTAAAGCTTTACCAATGGCTTTCTATTTAAAACAAATATTTTTTCACTTGCTTTTAACCTTGTTTTTTATTCATTAATGTAATTTTCTCACTAATTACAAGATGACTACTCATCTGACAGACTAAACAGTACTACCACAGTGCGTTAAATAATCATAAGCTTGCTAACAGAATATAAAACAGTTTAGAGTTCATAATATTTACTATTAACATGACAGAGACACAGGTCATCCAGAGGAGAGGATGTCCTAAACCTCCTCTCCCCCCAGCCACTTGGAGAAGAATATACTCAGGTATGGATTTCAAATGACAGAATAAGAATGGAACATTGTTTGAGTGAGCACTGGGGACGACAGCAAAGGGTGACAATTAATTACACCTCTCTACTGTTTGCATAAATGATCATGTGCCATACTGCTAACAGTCATTTTGCTTTGCTCCTTCCGCCTGGGCTGACATCACTATGTATCTCATCAATAATGCAACGGCACTGAGATCTATTTCGCTGTGAACCTCAGCTCACACCATGCACACAGCGTTTCCTGAGCGTGATACCCAGATAGACTTGCAGAGCACTCGGTTCAGCTGTGAAGCCACAGATAGAGCATCAGCCATGGGATGTCTGCCCGTGTCCGTGGCTCCACGGCTCCCAGGGCATGGTGGCTAGATTACCACACATGCAGGGTCCATCTACACTTATCATTTCTGGGTCACCTCAAGTGACACCCTTGCCTGGCGGAGAGGGAGCTCTCGGTTGCTCCGAAAATCCACGGCCAAGAAAAGTAGCAGAGGAGAAATGGAGGCAAGGAGTCGAAGGAGGGCAAAAGAAGAGGAGAGGAAGGAGGAGGCGGGAAAGGCTCTCCCAGGATCCGCTGTTGTGCAGGGAACCACAGGCTAAACGCTGACAGAATGAAGGAGAGGGGTGGGAAGGGAAGGGAGAGGAGGGTTTGAGGAGGAAGAACAGAGGTAGAAGTGAACGCTGAAGCCGGATCCCAGCAACATGAGCCAGGATGGGTGGGTGGGTGAATGGGTGAGAGAATGGCGAGACATCCTGGAAACATTTACATGCACACAGTGGACACAGCTTCAGAATCATTGGAAGGAAGGGAAGTTAAAATTGCAGGTAATATTTTGACAAATGTTCTGTTTTTATAGCCGATGAATGGCATTAAAATGCCTAACGGTGATTTAGACAAATACTGATGGACAAGAATGAGCCTATAAATAGATTTCTGAGGCGTCGTAATCCTCGGGTTTCGTGTTTTTCATTCGTCTTTTCACTTTTTCCCCTCTCCTCCTCCAAGTCCCCGCTTCTTCCACTCTCTCTTTTCTGTCTGCTCCAACCAATGCTCCACCAGCCTTCACCCCCCTGCACCACCCAACCCCCCCCACTCCCATCCCCTACCTCCCCTCCACCCCTCCTTCGATCTCCTCCCTGCTCTGCTCTGCTGGAGCTCAAATCACAACCCCGGTCCCTGGCAGATGGAGGATAGGAGAGAGAAGCTCTTAACTAGCCAGCCTGAGCCTCTGCTCTCTGCACACCAACTGCTGCCTGCCTCCCCTCCCTGCCTCCAGAACGGCTCCAACCACACACCACCACGTCCACCCGCCAGCCCCCTCCGTCTCCTCTGGGGGCAGAGTATCCTCCTGGGGAATGGTGCGTGTATTAGTCCATATCTAGCCACAATAGAAAGGACAAGGAAACATAAAAGAAGGATGTTCTTTATCGTTACACGATCTCATGAGGTAAAGACACACCAATTTAGCGACGGAGAATTATTCCTGAATTCATTCTTCCCCATTCAAACGACTCAGTGAAGCCAGAGCAGAACATATAAGAAAAAGGTTAGAGGATGTAAAGGGTAAATATTAGATATTTATTGTTATGTTTTGCAGAGATCTGACTTCACAGATGTAAAAAGCTGGAGGGACATTAACAGGCTGAAGTGGTCATGGGGCGCTTAGGTGCCCATGATCGCCCCCCGACTCTTTCATCTGGGCTCATCTGGCAGCTCCGACCCGCTCTGGCATGAGACTGACCACCAGTTGCGGTCGGAGGGAGAAAACGCTCTTCTGTGCTATTTGCAGCCTCGTCTGTCCAAAGGAATCTGATGCCCTGACTGTCACTCCGTCACCATGTGTGTTTTTTATCACTAATTCTACCACAGGGATCGGGTTGTCCATCTGACCACTGTGGAGGCTTCTGCCCTGAGGCGAGCTGACATTGTCTGTGTAGAGCGACCAGACGTTGATGTAGGGGCTGCTCAAATGCTGCTTGAATATCAAGATACACATGCACAATTCCACACACACACACACACACACACACTGCATGTACAAAGAGACTGATGTTCCTTTCAGCCATCATACGGCTGACACTCAAGTTGTTGTTTTATTTTTTTTCCCTCCTGCCAACCCTTATGTCAGTTTCTGGCTGTCCGAGCTAACAGTGATGGGGACACTATGACTGTCTGTGGTTGGGGCCGCTGGCCGCAGGGCTCCTGTGCTTTTGAGATGGGGAGCCGAGGTGTGTGTGTGTGTGTGTGGGGGGGGGGGGGTGTGTGCCAAAGGGCTGCTCGGCCTGTCAACTGGTTGTGACTTGAGCCAGTCTGGTCACACTTTCAAACTGGACAGCTCTATCTTTCTCTGTGGCTAGTGCCATCTTTCCGTAGAAAGGCACATATTATATAGCTGCCACTCCACTCCAGCCCAGCATATGCTCAACTGAAGGTCAGAGATGTTCAGTCCAAAATGCCTGAAATAAACACCTCACATCTGGTTGATGTTGTAACTTGGGAGCACATCTGCAGTGAGGGAATACAACTGTGTACATGTGGTGTATTTGTTTGCACTGAGGAATAGCACACATTATTTTATTGGTACCGAATAACGCAGGAAAAGTCAACATAATGAATTAATTCACGGATAAGGTATTTATCGGCAATTTAGGTGATCTACAGTAAAATAAATAAAATGCTGATCATCAAATAATTAATCAGAAAGAAACATTAATAATTTTTTTATCCAACGCTTTAATTATGGAAACACGTGGCAGAACATGATTGACGAAAATACATTAAAAAAAAAAAACACAGAGAAGTTAAATTTGATGATTCAGTGTGGTGTTTGAAAGCAGGGTTGATTTTCAAGTAAATTTCCTAAGGGATTGTTGTGCTGTTTTTGTCTCAGTCACCAACTGCTAAGCTAGAACACGATAAAAAAAAAAAGATATAAAATAAAAAAAAACAGTTCAAACTGTGCCATCACTGGATTGAGAAGACGTGGAGGGATGAGGCAGACATGAAAGTTGGCCTATTTCATGGTCAGGCTGCGGGACCGCCGAGGCCCTGAATGGCAATGCATCTACTTTAATGTGACAGACAAGTCCCTAGGCAAAACCAGCAGATCTGCGGCAGGCAAGCAGGCCCAGGTACTTGATGAGTGTGACACCTTCACCATCCCGCTGTAGGAATGTTGCTGCCGCACGCTCCGCTGCCTCGGTTTAGAATAACACCAAATAAATTCGCCTTTCATCCCGCCTGACGAGGCGTCCCCGAGAACCTGTCCTCCCCAGCACTGTTGGGATCATGAATCTCCTTGTAGCCGCTCACAGGGCTTTGCTCCGATCACTAGTCACTTGCCTTTGGGACCCACCTGCCGAGGAAAATTGTGGCCACGCCGGTAGGTGGCTGCAACAGAATTCCGCGGCAGACACATCCTCTCATCCCGACGCTGTTTGCCCAATCAGGCGGAGACGGCCGAGTGTGTGTGGCAGGTTCAGAGCCAAAGCCCGAAGGCATCACGCTGCCCCCCCACATGCACTCACAAATCACAAATCAAGTAGCGTGTCTTTCTCTAACCATCTCTCGCATGCACAGGTAGTGCTGCACGAGTGCTTGACCTTACCTTGTACTATTACTGTGGGCTACAGTGCAGTGTTTAGTGCAACCTTTATTCTATATCGGCCTATTAGGAGCCACAGGGTGTTCTGATGGAGTAAGCCTGCTTATGCATGTGTGCTTCTAAGCCCGCGCTGATCTATAGCAGTTCTGGGATAGGAGGGCCCATGAGTTCATTAGGCTGAGGCTCAGGAGAGCAGCCGCAGGGAGCTGCGCTATAGCCCAGTGTTGCCAGGAAGCTGAGCTGCGAGTCCTGTGGGGAGGGCTGCTGTTGATGTCCATGGCATGTTTGTTAACAGCCTGATTCCATCAAGTGGTGTAAAAGCTGAGCAGCCAAGCATAAGTGCTGACCCTTGGCCCGTGCCTATTTTTACCAGCACAGTGTTCCAGTCAAAGGTAGACAGTTCAGTCGAGCACTTGTGGAGTGTAAATGATGCTAATATTCATGCAGTCGTACATTTGGGAGAGAAAATAACAAGAGATGGGAAGCAAAAGAGCACAAGACTCCATCTGACTGTCTACGGTTGATTTTGCTTATATTCCCTTTATCTTGAGGGCGAAGATCTAAAATGCTCTTTCGGTTTTCATCTCCATACTCCCACAACCCTTGTAAATGCATCAGAGGAGCGGAGTAACACAAAATATTAAGTACACTCTAAGAGAAACGAGAAATGACGCTCAAGGCAATTCATCGGACATTTGAGAGAAAATATGAGAAAATAGAAACCATTAAGCGAACGAGTGCTTCTACATGAGGTTGAGGCGAACAAGCCTGTCTTATGAGAATGAAAACAATCCGGAGAGTAGTTGTAATTCACAGGAGGTAGTTATTGCACAGACATTACCCAAATTTCATCATTTAACACATCGCTAAAAAAAAAAAAAAAAAAAAAAGACTCAAGTCGTCCAAGTAATGACAGGCAAAAGATGCGCAACGTGTGCTGGTTTCCCTTCGTCACAGTCATCCCACCTTTGTCACGTTAAGCTCATACATAAAACAGGGAGTTGAAGCGCTTCTTCATTGCAGGATCCTTGACGTTTGCTTGGCCATATGGGCACTGGAGGAGAAAATAAAATAATTAAACGGCGCTAAATGGGCTGCATGTGGAGTCAGAACATCAGTCACACACAGAACAACACGCGGACACGTGTATGTAGGGAAACACGCGGGAATGGGATGATGATGCAGAATCAAATCAGGACTGAAACACACCAGGGAGGACAGACAAAAGACGTGAGGTAAGTGGGACGTTAAGCATCAGCAGGTATCTACCTACATTTACAACTGTGGTTTCAGGACAAAAAGAAACTACGGATTTAGTTTAGGGCCAGACGCTGACCTTCAATTTGCTTAACTGTGATGTGTGTTTATTTGATTGCAAATTCAACCATTAACATATAAGTAAACATATGTGCTTGATTGAACATAAGCAATTCTTATAGAATAAACTCGACTTAATCCGATCTGACTGATTGATGGTAATTGACCCCTCAAAGGGTAAATGGTAAAAACATTTCCTGTCAAGAAATAAATCCTTTTTTGTCTTCTTCTTTTCTTATTCCAGAGGCAGCAGGAGAGCACAAATACCTCTTCTACCCACATTTATTATCCCACACATTAATTTATCCCTCATCTATTAGAATATGCTTCAAATAAACAAGCTGGATTTTTGCCTACACTTCTTTTAACCCCACCAGCTCCCAGATTGGCACTTTTTTGTTAGTTCTAGTACTCTTGCTTTGTTAGAAGTTTTGTTATAACGACCACAATTTTGTTGACAGGGTTCTAACGCAGGGAGGCTGATGTGAAAACAGAATGACAACACCTGCATGAATTGGTGATACTGCTCATCTCTTCAAATTCTGAAGCTATTTCTAAACTTGTGCCTATAGGCACCATCTGCCTTCAGCAGCAGGCAAAAACATCTAACTAAGTTTACTTTCTTCCTTTCTGCATGTCTCATATGGACTGTAACAAGCCCAGAGTTTTAACTAACTGTTTAAATTAAAAGTCTACAGTGGGATTGCTCCTGATGCTTTAATAGGCTAATTTGCTCTGGGCAACAGGCTTGGTTCCACCAGGCTCTCCCCACGGCCAACAGCTCGCTGGATTGGAGGAGGCCATCCGGTGCTAAGTGGCAACAGGGGAGTAAGTTTGGAGCAGCAGCTCCAATGGGGACCAAGACTCACCTCTGAGGCAGGGACAGGGGGGAGGTGAGGCAGCAGAAAAGAGAGTACGGGTTGGGCATCAGGAGCAGGTGAAACAGCACAGAGCTGGCATACTTTTAAAGACAAACCAGGATGATTCAAGGTTAGTTTTAGTTCATATATGTGTCAGTTTTAGTTTGGTTGAAGAATCTTGTATTCAAAATCAACATCTAGCTGCTAATAGCTCAGAGTAGCTAGACTTAGCTATTTTTCCCATGTTGTTCTCCTACTGACTTCATTTTAACAAGTTATCTCCTTGTGCTCAGGACCTCAGCGCCAGACATTGACTCCGAAGCCTTCGCCGCCCACAACCCACCCGCCTCAGCCCACAGAGAGCTCACCCTCAACTGGACTCAGCCAGTCTCTGAAGCCCTTCCATCAGTGGTCTGCCCTCGCCAGCCTGACCAACAGCGTTAAAGGACAATAAACTCTCTTTTAAATCTAATCACTGGTCTCTGACTCTGCATCTGGGTCCGAATCTGAGAACAAGCCTCAACACAGAGGGTGTATTGTTGTATTTTTCCGTTCAGCGAGGATAATCGGTGTGAAAAAAGCTCTTTCTTACATTTAATGAGTCTTGTTGAGAGGGCTTGTGAAACGTGGCAGAGTAGCAGCGTATATTTAGCTCCCAGCTGAAACTGATGTGGTATTAGCACCTGACTAACACCAAAGTCAATACCTTACCGTCTTTTGACACAATACCATCCCTATTGTGTCTTTTTTCTATTTCTTACATTACTTCATTATTCCAGTGTTTTGCATTTTGGCCCTGCCTTACGAATAATCTAATACCTAAGGTGAATTAAAGTGGGGGAAAGAAAGGCTTCTGATGAGAAAAGATGTAGAGCGGATGGATGAAGGGAAAAACAGACAAACACGCACAACAAAACAGCAAAGTAGAGACACACACATTCTGGTACGTTGGAGACAAAAGAACTTACGTGTCTACAAGCACTGCCACAGCATTTCCCTCTCTGAAGGTGGGCATACTCCGTGAACACCTTGTACCCACTGGAAGGGTCGACATACATCTGCTTCTTTGCCTGAACATAATGAAGACATTATTATTGAATTAGCATGACATATAAACGCGTCTGCTGGTTTGTGACCTCCGCATACATAACCATATACGGCACATGTAAACTGCAGCGCGTCTGAGCACAGTCCTGAATATGAACATATACGCAGACAGATTGCTTTAGGTCGAGGGGAAGAACGAATTGATGACCTCTGTGCATAGAAACAGATGTAAGACAGTCTTAAGTCTTATGATGTTACTAATTAATTAGTGCTGTCCTCTTATATGCAATGCAAGAGGTGACAATCTGTAATGATTCATCAACCAGCAGCGTCACGAGTTCTGTATTTATGGTATAATTGCATCGTACATAAAAACATATTTTAGACAATCATTTCTTTATTTTGGCTCCCAGTGCACCTCACACAGACACACCAACACCTCCAGTGAGTAAAAAACACTGAACTCCTCTGCCATCCCTTAGGAAGTTAGAAAATGTCATCTCTCAGTCTGTTTCAAACTGAGAGCCCACTAGTTGGTGGGCTTTGACAGGCCACAAAGAGAAAAGAGCCCCAGGCATTTCAGTGACACGGCCTGTCATTTCACATGGCATTGCACGGGCACATAGTGAAGCTGGCATAGCCGGGCCCCTCTGCATTGTGCTTTTCCCACCCAATCGCTCTCCTCAGGTCACGACCAACTTGCCTCAATTTCACCCACACTCAGAAGCACAATATTTACAACAGATACGCCTAAAGGCACGCAGATGGCGCCTATTCAGGTCTGTCACCAGCACGAACCTCGCTGAATATATCAGACGGAAGATCACGTAATGATTTGGTGAACGTGATCAATTAAAAATAAAACTAAAAAAAAACAAAAAACCCCAAACAACCAAAAACAATTGCCATTGTTACCTATACGACACCTACTGTGTGTAAATCACTCTGCAGGTATTCCTGAGAAAAAATTTATTAAAATTTTTTTGCCACTACATATCTCACTAATATTAATATCAAATATTAATATTACTGAATAGAGTAAATGATGAGACGAGCTGTTGTCTAACACCTTGTATGTCATTACACCAGAATTAAGGTTAGATTACATGAAAGTGATTGGATGTTTTAGAAATGACTTATTACATCCCTATAAATGATCATAGAAGATCGGACTTAATTAATATTCTATTTCATTTTCATTTTAGTTCACGAGCATCATGTTCATACATAACCGATCATACTTACCCTGATTTTAGTCCATACGTTCCACCAACTTCTAACATGCCATAATCAATATTAGTTTAAACACACAATGGTTTTATTAGTCCAGCACCAGATTTTATTTAAAGAACAAGTTCTCCATCACAGCAGTCACACAAGTCCGAACAAAATCAGCCCGCGGTTGTAATTAATCATGCGTAATTACGGTAATCAGATCGAACATGACATCACTGGATTCCCAGTGATTTATCTCACCTCACACGCTTCTCTGTGGAGTCTGTGGATGGTGGTGTCTTCCTCGGTGAACTTTCTTGCAGCCAGGTCGTCCGCGCCCCCCATGCTGCCTGTCACTACGTCATCCGAGTCCGTTTCACCGCTGGCCGCATCGATCCGTAACCTGCCTCTGCCTGTCGGTCTCTTCAAGCGTTCTTCTGAGAGCTTCGATATTGACATTGCTATAGGTCGTTTATTAAACTGAACATGGAGAAAAATCAATCTTCTGACTAATACGTTACCGGGGTGATTGTGGTGAAACATGCCGCTGTGAAACTTCTGTGTGCGGCGCGACCTGCGTCAGCAGCCTGGAGGAAGACAGCAGCTGAACTGTTAGCAAAAAAACAAAAACAAAACAAAACTGTATAACAGAAAATGGCTAAATAATTAACTAAATAATATGACACCTGATTATATAAATAGCTTATATATAAAAACTTTCTAGGTTACATGTTCCATTCTGCCTCCTCATCTCAGTTTTGTAACTGAGTGAGTTGTACTTCCTGGTTTAGTACGTCACGTTGGTGTCACGTGATCTCTGCGTCACCCACACGCAAGCGACGTCCTCGTGTTTGCTGAAACCTGCACGTAAAGAGTACAAGGTAAACAAACACATCCTCAGGCTGCTCTTTCATGTTTTTTTGTTAAACACTCAACAAATTGAGACGCCTTTCTTTTCTCATTCGAATGAAGCCTTTCCAACAGAGTAACACAGATTTACCTTCTTTAGTGTCTAAAATTAAATCAATCATAATTAGACTTACACTGAAACAAATTCGTTCTGACAAGGAGAATATAAGATAAATTTGTAAAAATGACTGCATGACATTATAACCGAGCTATACAAACATTATTAAAAGTGTATCTTTGCAATAATAATAAATATCCCCCTACACAATTAAAGTGGTTAAATTACACTATTACTTAACGCTTCATCTTTCATGCAGTGACACTGCACCGCAAACAAAGACTCGTTACCATAATATTAAAGTAATATAGTGACTTGGACAAAGCCCTTAAAGGTTGATGAGTGGACATTAATGAGTCCGTCCAAGGTTATCTTCTGCTACAAGGCACCTCTGATGATGTGTCTACTGCAGAGCTCTGTATAATGAAAGCTGACATGCTTCTTTTGACTGACACTGTAGGGTCATTTACCCACATACAAATTACATATCACTGGTAAAAAAAAAAAGCATATATATTTTTAGAAACAATGTGCTGACAGCTATAGAGGAATAGCATGTGTTAAATTTCTAAAAACACTCAAAACATCAGAAAATGAAAGATAGTCCTTTAGATACACCAAGTAAAGCAATTTTTATGTCCCTAATTTATTTTAAGTAAAAAAGCCACTCTGAAATGTTCTAGCAAGGCTTTAGAAGGATGACAAGCTACTGTTGTTGTTTTTTAAATACTGTATTAGGTTATCATGCATACTGTAGATGCAATCTGAGAATGGCCACTGTTTCAGTTCGCTGACATGACATTTTAGTGGCTGATAGTGACCAATATCCAACACATCTCTTTGTGCAGTCCTGCCATTATCATTTCATACAGATGCCTCAAACAGCATGCCCCAGTCTGCTGCCACTTAATTACCTTCTAGTCAGCCTGAAAAAATCTGGCTCTGATCCAGACACATGCCCTGGAGAGGGGTAAGAAGTATCTCTAAGTCATTGGTTTTTATTTACCAAGAGACAAATATTGTGTGAACAATAGGAAAGTCCACCCTGAAGCAGATTTACATCATGCTGAAAATCAGTGATTTTGGCTAGTAAAATAAACATCTATAAAAACACACATTTCTCATAAAAAAGAAAATAATGACTATGGTGATGTTGATTATGTCATCAGGTGTCACTTTTGGGAACTGGTCCACCAACAATAAATTTGTTCGTGACTCTACGGGCTCATATAATCTCAAATTGATATATTACAATAAAATTAGTTTGAATTTAATGAGGATTTACAGTTGTAACTCCAAGCATGCATGAATGAAATAATAAGGTGTCTCATATAAATCCCAATATTAAATTAGAGTATTTTAGTTTAGGGTGGATTTTCACTTTTAGAGATGATGACTCGCTGATTTATGTGCAATGTGTTTAATATTGAATGTTGAAGCTTGTGCTGAAGTAGTAGAGTAGAGTAGGAACATTCTATGTATAGTTTGTGTGTAGGACGGAGACAGTTTTTTTTCTCATGTAAAATTAAATTTGTCACTGAATTTTACATTTTGATTTCTCACTTAATTTCAAGTGAGCAAGTTCTCTTTACGAGTTTCTCTGAATAAAATACATGCATACATATACAATATGACAAATAGGCAAAGAAAATAGATGACTGAGTTTGCACAAAAGTGACTGACCTTTCTAATTCTGCAAGCTTATATAAACTCTTCCATTGTTAGAACACACAATATTTAAAAGAACGTGCCCGAGTATGAGCGTTAATACTGTACATTGACCATCAAGAACCAGATGCTGTAGCATTGAGACTAGTGCAGAGGGAACTTAATCTATGCTTCAACAGACAAGTGAGAGTCAGGTAGTCAGGCAGGTGTGATGCAATGAGTACAATGCAGCACCGTTGTCTTTTCAGTGCCAATGATGGCCATCCGGGTTTCTCAAACAATAAACAGTGATGGGTTCTCAAGTCATTCCAGGAATGAAACCGAGGACAGACTGACAGACGGCAACGAGAGGTTCAAGACTGGAGGCAGGAGAGAGGATATAAATTATGTCACCATACTCCATGACAGATAAAAAGGGTGACTGAACAAGTTGCTTTCTGCAGCTCTGGGTGATACATGTATTATTTCTATTAAAGAATGACAGTTCTTTGTTTCAGGTCATATGTGGGTTCTTTTGTTTTTTAAAAGCGCACCTTGCAATTGAGCCAGAGATCAAAGAATTGATAAGGTAATATTTTTTCCATTGGTGTCCGATTGAGAGTATTAATGTTCACATCAGTGGAACAGCATGCATTTGATTTTTTCAGATTTAAAGATTAATTTTAGGCCTTTGGACTTGTGATCCCAAATGCAAATACTGCCCTTGTGTATATACATTGTCGATGCACTATTTATTGAGACACCCAGAGGACTCCTCTGCTGGAATTAGTCTATAAATTTTTGTGTTTGTTGCAATTGAATTGAAAATAACCTTTTCAAGGAATATTCTGCAAACATTACATTTTAATTATATAATGTTAAAGCAATTAATAACAAGAACCAATGCAGTCACAGACTGCAACATCCTGCGACACCCCTGAATTAAAATTTTACCCTGACCTATTTGCATAGGTCAAAGATCAAAGCTAGTGCTCTGACCTACTGGCACTAGCTTTGACCTATGGTCTTACTCACACTGACCTTCTCCCTCGTCTTTCTATCTTATTCGGTTCCTGAGCTTACAAAAGTTGAAATTTAACCTGGACCTAGTTTTCTCAAGGTCATGATAGAAAGACAAGGGAGAAGTCCAGTATGAGTAAGACCATAGTAGTAGCTTTGATCTATCTATGCACTAGCTTTGATATACAGTCTGTTCAAGGCTAGTGCATAGCTTTGACCTCCCCTGAAAGGTCAAAGCTATGCACTTGTCAGGTACTACTTTCAGGGTACCCTGACCTACCCTGGAAGTAGGTCAGGGTAAGTCGCGGGATGTTGCAATCTCTGACTGCCTTGTTATTACTGAATTAAGGTAATATTTTAGTACAGGGCCACAAGATTCAAGATTCATCTTTATGATTATAATGAATAAATAATCTCAAAAATACTGAAGTCCTTATAATAGATGTCATTCTCCAGAATCTCTCAGGACATTGTAAACATGTAAACATTGAAAACATTCTAATTAAGAATTTTATAGAATAAATGAATTAAATAACTCTGTTTCACATGTTCCTTGTGGATTATCAGTCAACTCTGCAGGCCTACAGATTTTTTACAGATTGTCTTAGTTTTCATGGTGTAAAAATGCTGTTTTTATTTACTCATCATCGGCTTTGTTCCCATTTGCAGTATGCAGCTGATACACACTAATTGGCTATCAACAGCAGGCAGACAAAGTTACCCACCAGCTGGGTAGATGACCAACTGTCGTCGTGCAACATTTAGTGACTATTGAGCCAAACATGTTCCTTATCTCAAGAATTAGTGGACGTCGACATCATCTTAAAACGAAAGGGAATATGGTGCATGCATTTGTCAGGTGACCGGAAACAATACTCAAATCCTGGTGACATGCCTCTGTTGGTGACGTGTCGTTACAACACATCCAAATGACGAGATATTGTAAATGTGATGTATTCATAATCTACAACATGTTACAGCGTTTGTGTGTTTGTCCTTTCGTTCGTCCGTCCATCCGTCCGTCCATTAGTCCACCAAATATCTTCGCAACCGCTGCAGATAGAAAGATGAAACAAAAAGCACATTACTCGGGCTGCAAAGGGAATGAAAATCAGATGATGACCTTGACCTTGAGAAAACTAAATCAAGGTCTAATTTTAACTTTTGTACACTCAGGAACTGGATAAGATAGAAAGACGAGGGAGAATGCCAGTGTAAGACCGTACTGCTTTGATCTATTAAAAGTAGGTCAGAGCAATAGCTTTGATCTTTGACCTATGCAAGTAGGTCAGGGTAAAATTTTGAATTCAGTGGTGTCGCGGGATGTTGCATTCTCTGACTGCATTGGTTCTTGTTTAAACTGCTTCTCATATTGGAAAACCCTCAAAATGGTCCAAAAACACCGCTTTGGGAGTAAGTGCTAAAGGCTAACTACTATTATTGAATTTATAATGCAACCTCGGAGGGCAGCACAATTTTCATCAGAAGCGTGAATCACACGGCTCAGGTCTGCCGTGTATACCACGTTTATTACTCATCTACAGCGGAGGAGAGACGCTGCGGGCAGCAGCAGCAGCAGCAGCAAGGTGCCCATCTGACGCGTGACGTCACCAAATCTTTGACAGCACTTCCTGGAGGAGCGTTTGTTGTGGGAAATAAACACGTAGTGCTGGACAGGAGGGACATTAACGGCGAAAGGACGGCACAAACTACTACAATACCCCACCTCCGAGCATGTGGTCGCGGCAGGACTCAACCAGTGACAGATAAGGAAGAAGTGTCGGTTCAGACTGAGGAAGGTGGACATATTTTCAGTCGGCCAGCAGAGCAGAGTAGAGCCGCCGACAGCCCGGAGTTGTCGCGATGTTGTAGCTAAACCATGGACAGCAGAATAAAGTAAGACCTCCGAGTTTGAACGCGTATCCTCAATTTCGTCTATTCTTGCTATACAACCGTCGGTCTAATGGCTAATATATAGTTCACATAGCCTTTACGTTTAACTTGTAGCTGAATCTAAAAAAATGTTTTGGTTTAATGTCTAGCCATCTCCAGCCGTGGCTTTAACCGCCAGGCCAGCTGGCTCGACCGCATTTGGGTCAGTCGGCTGCTGTCTCCTAGCTTGACCAGCCATTAGCCGCTCGGCTAGCACAGCACACAGCTCTGAACCAAGTTTGTTCAGGGAGGCAGGAGCACTCACACCAAATCACCACCAACCTTCACTAATATGCTTGTATTGACATTATGAGTCATGTAAAAATAGGACAGGTCCACAGTGACTACACTAAGGTGTAAGTAATGGAATTCTACAGTCCATGTGTGTTTGTTAAAGTATAATACACACTTGTTGCCCTCTGAGTCAACAGTATGTTGTTGTTTCCAGGGAGAATCCAGAAAGAACATTTGATCTGGTTCTGAAGGTGGCTTGTCCAGCATCTGAAAATGAGGGTAGGTGATGTTCTCATTGTCGTAAATAATGTCAGTTTGTGATCTATTTTTGTTTAGATGTAAGTAAGTAAGTGTCATGTATAATTAACAAACATTGGCAGAATCATACTGGTCTCATCTGTTAACAGCACAGTGATATTTAAAGATGAAATATGACTAGAATTAACTGATGCACTTACTATATTGTAATTACGTTTTTTTGTAACTTTCCTTTCCGAGAAAGTGATAGCCCCCCCCCCCAAGCATTTTAATTTTATAGACCCAGAGAGTAATAGATTAAATAGATTAGCAGAGAACAAATTCAAATAAAAAAATTTTTAATATATTTTTTTGTTTTTTTGGAGGGGGGTGGTCTTGTATCTCACATGTAAAAAATGTAAATTTTATGTCTGTGGCTGTTCAATCACATCTGAATATGTCATCTTGATCCAGAAATTTGATAACAATTTAAAAAATGTGTTTTCTTAGTCATTTTTACCTTTTAAATTTGATTTGGCAATAGTAAAATAATTTCAAATAAATAGGGAACAAGGTATCTGACAGTGAAGACAATTCGTAGTTTTGGCCTCAGTATCCAGATTGATAAAGATAAGATTGTAAGTTCTGTATTTTTGAATGCTATGTGTTTGTAAAAAATATTGTTTGTGTTGTAATTAAAGTAATTGTAAGGCTGCACAGCCAATCTTTCATATCACATTGGCAGTAGTGATTACCGAATGCGCTTACATAGTATTTTAACTGAGACAGCGAATGCCATAGGACTACAGTGCATAACTGAGCTCAGGCTTGCACAATGAAAGCAATCATTACCTCTGTGCTGTTATTAAGTGTGCTCAGAGTCCTTCCAAGGACTAGAGAAGGTTAACATTGAATTAAATTGGAAATCGTGGACATGTTGGCTACTTTAAAATCTTTGTTAGTTTAACACTTTCTTCATTTAACTGATATGTCGCTGTTTGCTGTTCTTAATAAGACTGACATGTTTTCACCAGTGTGTGTATTTGTCTTGTAACTGTGACCACATGAAGATTACTTCGGGAAGATCACTCTTAGGTGAGCACAGTGCATTTAACTGTTCTGCTGTTTGCAGTGAATAAACATCCAGTCAGTGGTGGCCGAGACCAAAAATGTCCAGAGAAACCCAGAAAAGTACTACAGCCAAAAGGACAAAAACATCATTTTCTTTATGAATATGGGAAATATGGTTACCCATGTTTCACATCAATATCAAATGTCAAACATCAGTCATACATATCATGTAAAAACATTTTCGCTGTACATTACACCAGTCGTCTTATTTTGCCCGCTTAGTTTTGACGTTAAAGAGGTGTTATGTGGATGGCTCACTTGTGCAGCTGCTTGGCTGACCAGTGTAGACTGAAAGTTGTCTTTGGATGTCTTTCTGATATTGAATCTAAACCAAACTCATAAACCACCAGCCTGCACTGTAATAACTGACTTCCCTTATGTATGATCCAGGGTCAGATTCATATCCGCACTGCTACTCCCTGGAGCACGGCTACAGAGAAATGTTTACACACCCTTCAGGTCAAGTGGAACATACACGTTCTGCTCAAACATTTGACCGAAGTGCTCTGTCTGCCCTGCGCTGAGTTCTGATTTGACACATGAATGTCCTTACTGAGGACATTGCAAGGATGTAGATGTATGTTATCTGCCAGCAGGGTCTCAGAGTTGAGGAGCACTGTTTGATGCCTGAATCACTTCTTGGTGAATCTGATGTATCTTCATTTCATTGACTTGGCTTTATCTTCTGTCTTGAATGTTTCTGAGTTGATTGTTCTTACTTCACTACGACACAATGGATAGATTGTGTGATAATACAGTGCTAAGTTTACAAGAGTGAAATGCTTAACATAGGATCTGTTGTGTATGTTTGTCTGAAATTGTGTGCTGCTTATTTTTCGTGTGAGTTGAAAGGGTTAATGCAGTGCATCCGAACAGAACAGCTTTCGTCAGCTATGAAACCTCCACAGTAGCTCACCGCAAACTACAGCCATTTCTCCTGCAGCCAAAATTGGGCATTTGGCTGAGACACTCATTTCACATTCACACATTGTCTTCCCGTTATCTGACAGAGGTAAGAAAAAAAACCCCAAAAAACAAAAGCAAACAAAAAACAACAACAATAGTCCAACCATGGTAGACTATTATTAAATTGTCATAGCAACTTGGCATAGAATAGATGAGCATTTGGGAAAGTAGTGGAGGGTTTCAGTTTGCTCATATTTCTCATATCGCTGGTTTAATTATAGATTTTGGCTGCTTTTCAGTTGTGCGCTTCCTCTTCCATCAGCAGTACAGTTTGCAACACCGTGCTTTAAGACTGACTGAACAAGCATCCTCTTTGAGAGACTGGGAGGCTTTGTGTGTGGCAGGGTTTTTTTTTGCTGATGCCGCATTGCTGTTTTTCCACTCTGACCACATCCTGGTCCTACAGGTCTGAAACTAGATCCATGTGCAACAACGTGAATTGACACCATTGCAGTGTACAGGGTATTTTCTTTTGTTAATAGCCACCATGATCAAACAGCAGAGAAACTGTCGTCAAATAGCTGAACACTTTGTAGGTGGTCAGCTGACACCTAACTTGTGTTGACTGGGTTTCACACCTTCTGGCGTCAGCAGTTATTGCAGCACTTAGATATTTGCAGACAAGCCTTGTGGCTTTTTATTCATTGAGTTGTTTTCCATTGATGTTTTGAAATTAGCGGTCTCAGAATAAATTACTCACACATTATGTAGTCATCATTTTGGCATCACTTACATGAGTGCTAATTTAAGTCAGTAAAACAAATTTTAATAATTAATCGATAAGTGCATACTAACTGATAAACATATTAACTTACAAACTGCAAATTGGCACAGAAAAATGCTTATTCTGTTGGGGTGTTTTCCATGGCTGGAGTTTTGCCAGCTTTCCATGCACAGTAGTTGGGATGACTGCGGTGTGTACATCATTATGAACCATTATCTCCTCCAGCGATGCTGGTATGGTGTGACAAATAGTCAAAATGAGTCGCTTACCCTTATCAGAGTTTGACTTGTTCCAAACTGAAGCAAGCACCTGTGATTTTCTTCTCCAGAATTTTAAAATAAAAAAACTTCTGACATACCTGGTGATTGCAGATTCAGAATACTCAGAGGATACATACCTTTTTGTTTTCTAAAAAATGGCTTTGGGTCTTTGTTTAGGTCTCCTACAAATCAAGAAGCAGAGCAGTTCACAGGTTTGTTTAATTGTTAGATGTGGCACAACTTTGAATGGCAGGAATAAGTGGTGTATTTGTTCTTTTTTTAAAGGTCAGTCCATCCAGGACTTCTTTTTAAATGCATGTATTCATTCGCTTAGACAAGTAATGCAATAAACAGTTATACAAACACGAAAGCGGGTCAGATATGTTGCTAATTTCTTTTTGAAAGCAGTTTAGAACAAGATTCAAACATTTTACATCCTTAGCATTATTGTTCAATAATTCAGCTCAATTCAGTACTTCTAGTAATACAAACCTGAAAATGATCTAATCAGTAACCAGTGCCACAAAAATAAATGTAAACCAACTCTGTTACTGTTCTCTGACAAAGTCATAATTATTACTTGCTGGGGTGTGTTTTCAGCGGCACAGGCTTGACTAGAATATCCAGCACTTTCCAGATTTGATGTTAATAAAGTAGTAATTTGAGCGCATCAGCATTCCATAATAGAACTGTTGCTGGGGAGAAAAACAAGAAAATAAAGCTCACAACCTTGATGGTAGCAATGTTCATATCTGGTATTGGCCCCACACTTCTAAACACGGCTGTGTGGATAGGTGACAGACACTGTCCCTTTCTCCTCATGCTGGTCCACGGAGACCTGGCCTCCCTGTTCAGCCTGAGCTCTGTTCCGCTTGGCTCTCTTGGCTCAGTGCTCGGTGGATGCTCAGCCTGTGAGTGAGTGTTGCCTGAGAGCGTGACTGGCATGCTAGCTACTAGCGGCCCTGGCTACATAAAGCCATATTGATGTGCTTCCAAGATGCTGCCAAAACTAGCAGATGACGCTAAAGCTGCCAAGGCAGTAGGTGGGGACAGATGCTACCTGTCCTCACCCGCTCGCTCCAGCCAGATTGTTCCCCGTAACAAAGCAATAAACTTAATAGATCAGCATATCAATTTTATCGCAACATTCATGCTGCAATTAGCGAGAACAATTTACTGTTTAAGTAAAAAAAGTCTTCAAAGAGGATAGCTTAGCTAGCACTGATTCATCATAGGGTAATGCTCTTGGGTGTGAAACCTGGTTCATTATTGTGTGCTTTGCTTTCTGCATGCCTCAGTTCAAATATGCAGATCAGATGAATTTAACTTTAAATCGTCTGAATGAATGAATCTGAAAGTTAACCCATCGCATACTAGTGACTAACATTCAGAACAATCTGCTCGACATAAGCAGAGAGTTGAATGTTCTTGCCATCTTGTTTTCATCTCATGCATGTACAGTTATTTACCAATGAGCATGTGTCTCAAGTGGGAAGTTTATCAGCTGCTTCAGTACCTCACAATAGCTTGTCACTGGTATTAGAAAGCACAGCGTGATGTTTAATTATTAAAATTTCTAGGTGCACTAGGTGTACACTGTAGACTCCTTCAGATACACATAAAGGGAAATCACAAAGCAAAAGTATAGACTAGACACATTTTGCTTTTTGATTCACGTTATTTTGTAGCTTCACTTTCCAACTATGAAAAGTTACCTTTTGTTCTTTATCTTCAGAACATTTTTCGCTGAGACCCGGAGGTGTCATGGTGTCACCTGCAGCTCCTCAGTCATCAGTCTGCTCCCTTCTCTGCTGCAGTCCCCCTTAAGCAGCACTGTGATTTTCTTTTTTTTTTTTCTTCTTTTGCTTTCACCCATTCCTATTTCCACCCTTCATATTGGTAGAGCAAAACTCCCGTGTAGTAGAACTTTTAGAAAAGGTTGAACGTTGACATTCTGCAAAATGTCAGAATTGCTCCTTGACCCAAGATTTGTCGGTTTTGCTGTCTGATTGGATTCCGGCTGAGTGTTGAGCTGACGGTGGGCTCACACTTAAATGGGAGGCCATTGGAGAACTAACAGATGCCATGTCAGCAAGTAGGGTGTTGATTGGTCATTAGAGAGGCCACACTCCTCCACTTACACTCCTGAGAAGACCCCGAGGTCTCACACTCTGTTTATCTCACAACCCCTTTGCCTCTTTCTTTTGTGTCAGCCTTATGACTTTGTTAAATTGGTTCTTTCACACATCCAGCATCAGATATCACCGAAGTCGCCGCTGTCTGTTGTCTGCCTTTTCTGAAGCAAATTAAGGAGGGTTCTTAACATCCCCTTTATGGCATGGCAGTAGTTGCAGTAACTGAACTTTGAGAAATCCCTCCCACTCAACATCATCTGACAATCTGTAAGATCATCTCTGACCCTCAGTTTGACTTCAGCAGCCTGATCTATTTTTACTGATTTGATTGGGTGCAGTACATTTTGTTTCAGCTAAAATGGAATCTTAAGCTGCAAATCTGTGACATTATCTGTTAATGCAATGTTTTCACAGTTTTCCCTGCCTCTCTCACAGAAAGATATAACCTGAGACTTGTTTGTATTTCCATTTTGATTACCCAGATTGCGAATTTGGCCAGCTTGCTTTTTTTTTTCTTCCAATGCTCAACAGTCTCTTTCTTTTATTTGTGTGAAGAGTCATTTGTAGCTCCCTACTTAGAGTCACTCATCCATTCACTAAGTCTGTAGTGGCCTGCTGGTTACTGGGTTTAGTTCCAACTGTTTTCTTATTCAGAAGCCATGGGAGCTGTTGTTATGCTCTCATTCCTACCTTTTTCAAGATTATATGGGGGAGCTCAAATTAAAAATGTACAACTTTAAGATTGTCTTGGCTTTTGGACTGTGTGGAAACATGTCTGTACCTGCACTTCCTCTTGCGTGTCATTTTCACTGCCACTAGCAAGAGTTGGAGGAGGAATTCAGACTGGTGCTGTTTGCTTGTGTGTTTGATTATAAGCAGGATAACTGAAATGTGTTTGAACACATTTCATTGAAATTTGGTGGAAATATGGGCATTGGGAAGAGAAAGGGGTGATTAGGTTTTGAAGTTTATCCACACGATGACCTGTGTTGATGTGCATCGTCTCATGGCATCGCCTGAGGAGAAAGCTGGTCAGGAACTTGGTTGTTATCGATCCTGTAAGAAAGGCATCCTGCTGATGCATCATGATAAGCAACAATGAATATTCTTGGACTTGAGGCTAACATTAGCTTACATGCTGCTGCTGACAAGTAAACATACAGTTAAAATCTCACCTCCATGTATGGAATGACCCTAACATCCCAAACCGTTCCTCATCTGCACTCATTTGTTATCTGTCTTTCTTGTTCTTTTTACTGTAAAGTAGTAAAGTAGGCTGATCGAGACAGCAAGTCGTCAGTTGTTTTTTTTTAACGTTACACAGCAGTTCTCCAGAGATCACGTGAGGTGGTGTGTTCACGGCTCCTTCCGAAACAAGAATCTCATATGAGGAGAATTGAGTGAGGGACCAGGTCACTGGGACTTTACAGGTGGTGCCATGTTACCTTACACACACACACACACACGCACGCACGCACGCACGCACGCACGCACGCACACACACACACACACACACACACACACACACACACACACACACACACACACACACACACACACACACACACACACACAGACACACAGACACAGTCACAGACACACATACACACACACACCAACAGGATGTCTGTGACGGATCTGTCTTTCCTACAGCGTGCAGAGTATTATTTGCCAAAGCATGAAGAACTGGGGCAAAATGAGATGAGGTGGGGCAGACAGGAAGGCAGGGAGATGGGAGAGGATGGATGGAGGAGGATGAAGGGGGTTGTGGATGTGCTGATGGCAGGATTCTATAAACTGATAGGTGAGATAGTTTGGGATTTGCTGGCTGAGCTTTCCCACTCATTGATGCAGGACTTAAGCGCTAGGTGCTTTTTATGTGAATGTGTGATTGCTCGCACCTTTTAAAGTATATAGTGTGTATGTGTGTGTGTGTGTGTGTGTGTGTGTGTGTGTGTGTGTGTGTGATAGAGTGTGCTCGCTTGCATGCATATGTGTATAACTGTGCATGAGAAAGAGACACTGAAGCTGTGCGAGCTGCAGGAGGCTCGTCTGAATTCACTAATGCTGCCAGACCGGGAGAACATGGAAAGACTTCTAGGCACTGATGCTCTCAGGTTATTTTTAGACTTCCCCCTTTCCATGGTGAAAAAGAGTGGAAAAGTAGGACCTGATCAATGTTTTAAAATGACACAGTTTTTATGAACGCACAAGAATTTCACCACCTTACCTCCATTCCTCATCTGCAGCTTGATGGCATTGTTGTGTCTTATTTTTTTGTCTGTGTCTTTTGGAATGTCCTATGAATCTTTCTGCCATGGCAGATGAATTTATTCCCATGTGAAAAGTCTTAAGTTATGTAATTTTCCATAGTTAAAATTAAAATCCATGAAGGAAAAGGCTAGCATAAAATCCAGCTATATTTAGCTTCCTAAAACTGCTGGTGTCAGTATAAAGCTCAGCTCTTCTTCACGGCTTATGTCACAGGACGTCAATAGGTGACCATGATTATATACTTGGCACAGCAGATGGCTTTAGTTTATACTGTACGTCGAACCTCAAATCCATGCAACTTACACCCCTCCAGCAAACACAAGCTGAACCATGTATCATGAGTCAGGGAACAATGATTGGCTGGTTTTAATGCATATAATTCCAATGTGGCCTAGTTTAGCCTACAAATGAACAGGATTATTGCAGTGTCCGCTTTAATATAGCTTTGATAGTGTTAATCTGTTCTAGTATGGCAAATTGGATTTGATCAAAAAACCCACTCAAAAATATGTTGACTTCTGAGATGAGTCATGTTGGGCAGATTAAATGTTGTCTAGATTTTAACAGCTGTCAGACCTCACAAAGCTTTTATAATGATATATGTCAACAAATAATGGCCCAACAGAGGTTCCTCTGCTGTTCAAGAGATTGTTAGAATTAGAAATGTCTAATATGGCATCATTTTAACTGTGGTTGGACAGCACTGAAGTCTTCTTGTTCTTCTCCTTTCGGCTATTCCCTTCAGGTCTCAGAACTATTTTATGGAGAATTTCCCTCTGGAACCTTGATCTGTGAGTGTATTAAATGTAAAAATTAGTTTAGCACTAACTCTATTGAATTTCTTCTGGCTTTCATAGGTATCCTTCATCATTTGTTTTATTTTTGCGTGCATATATATGATGAATAAACACTTAATTTTTTAGGGGTGTCGGAAAGATGTCCATCATTTTGCATACCTTAGTTTTAGAGGAACGGGAGAAGTACATATAGGCAGAAATCTCTACAAAGGATTGAGTCTCAGTGTTTGTGTTCTGGTCTCAGGGGGTTGCTGACATGCAGACTGATGTAAAATGATCTAAAAATGAGTGATGAGAAGACAGAAATGTATTTTCCACGGCAATTAAGGAAATCAATTTTCTTATTGACATGATATGAGTACCGGTGTCCTGACATCCAGGCTGTTTGTCCTTTAGACCTTAATTTTGTGGTCATGGCCAGATCCAAGTCAAGCAGAACTAGTGGTGCGATCCTGTCATCTCAGCTTCTATCGTCTGTATTTACATGTCAACAGCTATACCCTCAGGCTATGTCTCTCCATTCAAGGCTGCTCTTATTTTGCCTAACACCATACAATTACCTCAAAGATGATGCCGTTTACATGCGTGTGGAAGCCCTACCGGCTCGTAATTTGGGTTTTGGCCTATTTTTCAAGACAGAAAATATAGGTCAGTCTTGATGTCTCTCTAAATGTCTGAGAGCATTTATCATTTAAAATCATGTAATTCATCTACAGTGTCTTTGTTTCCTGTAATACACACACACACACACACACACACACACACACACACACACACACACACACACACACACACACACACACACACACACACATACACTGACACAATTGGCTATTTGTCTTGGTTGTTTGTTTCCTTAAATAACCAATTTGAAGCTACTGTGGGCGTTTGGAAATTTTGATGACTTTATTATTTTTTTTGATGTTTTAATCAATGTACCTTAAAAATACTCTCCCTGTAAAAAATTTGAATACACATTCTCGTTCAATATTTTTTTTTATTTTTTATTTTATTACTTGCTACATTTGAGGTACAAACTTAAGACATCTAAACTATCAAGCAAGGAATGATATAGCAAACAAAAAACGGTGAAAGAACTCAATGATTCATATTTTAGGTTCCTCCACCTTTGATTTGATGACAGCTTTGCAAACCCTTGACCCGCTCACAGTGAACGTCGTGAGGTAGTCATCTGAAATGGTTTTCATGTCACAGTTGAGCCTTGTCAAGGTTCATTCGTGGATTTTCTTGCCTTCTTAGATCTATCAGTTGTGTTGTGCAGGTTTGTCACACAGTTGACTGCCCTATTTGACAAGTGTTATAATCTATATTATGGCAAGAACCAATCAGTTAAGTAAAGAGAAACAAATGTCCATCATTACATTAAGAAATGAAGATCAGTCTGCCATTCAGTTAATTGCAAAAATTTTGGATGTATCCCTGAGGGTAGTCTTGAAAATCACGCACTAAGATGATACTGGGTCACATGAAAACTTCCCCAAGAACAGAAGACCAGGGGTCACCTCTACAGCTGAGGAGATGTTCATCCAAGTCACCAGCCTCAGAATCACAATTTAACAGCACCTCAGATTAAAACCCAGTCATCAAAGCAAAAGACGTCTATTTTGAAGAATCTAAAATGAAAAACATTTTCAGTAATTTCCCATTTTTCTATTTGCTACCTAATTCCTTTTGTGTTTTTTCATAGAATCTACAATGTAAATAGTCATGAAAATAAAGAAAACCATTAAATGAGAAGGTGTGTCCAAACATTTGGCTGGTAGTGTGGATTTAATGCTTTAATGAAGTTTATTGTAATGTTCTTGTTTTAGAGGGATCCCTGTGAAAGTGAAGTGTAGTTTTTTGTGAATATAAACCTAAAAGAAAACTAGCTGATAGTAATCAACGTGTGTTTTAAGTTCCATCACAGGTTTCTGTATATTGGAATTTAAGTGTTGTGTCACTCTGTCGACATTTCCTCTTGCTGTCTGCGGAAACACTTGTTGACTAAACTTTCTTTTACAATTCCTCTTTGAGTCAGAAAATACAAGCTGATGAAGCAGATAATTTAACATGATTACTAGCGATGCAAACTTCACTGGCTTTTCTTTTGTCAGCTGTCACCAACAACGGTACGAGCTTTAAATCAAGACTGGTTTATCTTTATTGATATTGTTTGATCTCTGTGTTATCTTCAGTCCATCATTGCAGCTCAGTTGCTTCATTTCATTCTTTGTCTGCAAATGTCATCAACCCGTCATCTTATGTGTGCCCTGATGCATCATTATGCATTTTAAGTTCCACCTGTGACTTTATTCAAGACAAAATTGGGACTTGCAAAACAATGATAATAGAAGAACAGTGATTTAATTGTCTGCAAGGTAAAAAAAGTGGTTTATCTGATAAACCACTTTTTTAATAACTACTTGGTGGGAATTCACGATACATCTCAGGAATGTTTTTTTTTTTTTGACCACAGGTTCATTCAACGCTTTCAAAACTGTGCTTAAAAAATTTTCCTGTCATTTTTTTCCTTGCTAAAACATTTTAATTAGAATTGTATCCAAGTGAGTTATTAACAGTGAAATTATTAATACCAGAAACTCCTCATCAACCAGTCAGAATGGAAGAAGCTTCTTAAATAAGAGGTAAAACATCTCCAAACTTTTAATAGAAGTCCAGTTTTTTCTCACTAAACTAGGACTTCCAGATTATTCAAATTTATTTTTTGCTCAGTATTTATTTTTGTCCTGTCATTTCTTTTCTGCATCTGACTGTGAAACTGAAGCTGGTTTCTGGACTGTGGTTATGGATTCTTTTTTATTTTCCAATCAGAGGAAAAGATTTTAATAATTTCCATGCAGAAGAAGAGATTCATGATTTCTAACTGTAGCAGCTGAGCGAAGCCACACAGAAAAAAACAACTCAACGGTATCATGTTTGGTTATGTTTATTACAGGTATGGAATATTAAATCACTCATCTTTGCTAACCTACAACTTATAATCCACAACATCCCTAATGTTCCTACAATTAATCAATGTTTCTATACACAGATATAGTCTGCTGTTTCTGTTGAAGCATTAGCATTGTGCGTTATTGCACACTTTTAACAGAGACAGATGTATTGTCATCCCTGTGGAAACACTGGCTGACTGACTGTCTGGCTTCCTGACTGAAAGCTGTCTGTCTGTCAGCCTTTGCATGTGAACTTCAAATCACAGCTCTGCAGCACCAAGCATGTAGCCGCCAAAGGCAAGGCTTTAAGCTGTCATCAGCACCACGCATCTGCCTCTGGGTGCTGTGCCATATGACATTAACTGAGATCGATCCACTCCCCACCCCGACGAGCTGCTGCTGCTACACAGTGTTTTCTCTGATTCTGCAACCACCACCTCAAAGCCCGAAAAAGAAACACTCCCTTAAGCATGTGCAATTGAGTGACAATGACCCCATCACCCGTGTTCTTGTACTTCGTAATCTGCGCATCAAAAAAAGAAACAATTCTGTTCACCTTACAACCTTCAGGTATTCCTCATATCCCTCTGTTTGGTAACTCGGTAACGCTGGAGCTATTGTAATTTGAAAAGTACTGAAAGTTACACTCTTGTTATGGGCTCTATTCATGTATTTTTATGCTTATTAGCTTCATAATAGAGCAATTAATTTGTAGTGCTTATATAGACGTTGTTTTGCACCGAGGCAGATGGTTGGGCCATATGGACGGAATGTGATTATGTGAAAAAATTATGCTTTTTAAGTCAACTAACCAACATCCGGAGATGGAACCATGAACTTGCAACCAAAACTCTGCAATACCTGTTCGTTTATTTTAGAAATGAATAAATCGAAGTTGTATCTCAGATTTCAGGTGATGTCTCTGATGCTAGGTTGCATTTCCTCTCCAGTATGAATACCTGATCTGATCGTGCTGTGGAATCCGAGCATCACACAGTGTGGAGAGAGTTGTCTGTCTAGGGAGATATGGGCTTGTTTTCTTAGCTTAGGAGGCTAACCGCTCCTCCACCACCCCCAAACAAACACATTGATGGTGTGTTGTGTTGAAAATGCAGTCATGCGGAGCCAGTACTTGACATAATGTTGGACCAGTATGGAATCTGACTGGGAATATCAACACTGATATGTGGTGATACACAGAGGCTGTCACAAAGGTTGCATCCATATGCTGTGCCACTCATTCGTGAAGCTGTGAAATTGGGTTGCATCCCAACTAGCCCGGAGACAGTATCACTTTCACTTCTCTCTTCCTTTCTCTCTCCACCTCCTCTCTCTCTCTCTCTCTCTCACTCCCTCTCTGTCTCTCTCCGTCTCAGTTCATCCTACTGAAGAAGCATTTTTCTGGCAAGATGGAACAACTAATGTGGCATTAATAGGGTCACATCATCTGCGTGCAGCTCTTCCTTTATTCTTTTTCCAGTGGCTGAGGTTGTTTATCATTTTCAGATGAAGCTGTAGAAATGTCTTAGAAATCCCCCAGGCCGCCATCTCTTACATGTGAAGCCTGCTAGTTGATGTTTTTGGCTGGTAAAGCGGGCTCTACCTTGGAGGTTGTTTTCTCTTTGTTTAATTCATATTTGTTTTATTCAAGCATTGCAAATTAAAATAGCTCTCCTTTCGCAAATTTAGATGCATTTCTTGACCTAGTCTACACTGTCTCAATGATGCCATTCACTTGTGATTTGTTTTGAATCCAGGTAGTTTATAACTAACCTCTGACTTTCAGTATTGCCATCAGACCCCAGTCCTCATTTGTAACAACATAGTGTGACCAATCAGTAGTCTTAAACTTAAGCACCATATCATTGATTAAGAAGTTTCTCCTCTGTAAACCTCTGCTCACTAAACCAGCATGAAATGTAATGCCATTTGCAGTGTGCAGTGTGAGACTCGATTTGCAAAAGGAAAAAAAAATGTTTTAAACGCCTGTGAGTGTGTTTTTCTTTCCACTGGCCTTTGAAAGATGCCAGTTAATCTGCTTACTCCTTTAATTGTGAGTGTAGGGCTTGGGCCTCCTCCCGGTCAGAATAAGGCTACTGATCCAGAAGTAAACCGATGACCACCACAGTTATTCCTTCCCTTAGGTTGTGCAACCCCCCCCCCCAGTCTTTAGCCATCCCTCATCTCCTCCTCCTCCTCCATCGTACCCTCCCTCTGAGGGAAGAAAGCTCCTTGTTCTGACAATAGACATTTTTTGCCATATGTTGGCTTGACATCTTCATCAGGTTCACAGCAGGTTACCTTAGTTAACTTTCACTCCACTGCCTGATGGGATTTTCTCCCTCTGTTTCTCCAATCAGCCCAGGCTCAAAGTCTAGACGGCCTCCGAGGCAGGGTCCGTCCAACCCTGCATCCACAATGGCTGTATTGTGGATGCTCGGTAGCTGTAGCTTCCTCCCGTTACAGCGAACGGGCTAGTGCTAAAACAATGCTTTTGTCCAAGGGCATACAAGGGGGCCTAATCCACTACATACTGTGAAATAAATCTCTCTTAAAGATGAGAGAGCGAGCGAGACAAACAGAGTGAATGAAATCTTTGCCAAGGAGGTTAGAGTGCAGCAGTTTAACCCCTGGCCAAGAAAGAGGGAGGAGAGGAGGCAAAGGGAGTGAGAGAAAGGAGGAACAAGGAGAGGCAGGCACTACATCCCTTTATCTCCATAGCACGGATGGAGGAGATGGGCTGCCGGTGGCTTTCACAGCCTCTCTTCTCACCAGAGGAGCTGCTGTTCACCATATGGGATTTGGCCTCTCTTAACAAACAGGCCCCCTATTCACTCTCAGAACACATTCAGTAGTTCATGGAATAAGGTGAAAAAGTGCATTTTTTATGCCTTTAGAACATTATGGCCATGAGGGGTTCTAGGTCTGTGTTTGATTCACATAGTATAGAGAATTATAAAATAGAAGCTTTCATCTAAATGTGTATTCACACTGGATTTAGGGTTAGGTCTTTTTTGTGTTTTACTGGAATCTCTCTGTCTTAAAGCCAGAACCGTACGTTCAGGCCACTGTTATTGAGCTGCTGAGACGATCCTATAGAAAAACACAAACATAGACCTCTGTGCTCGGGTGCATTTCATGTATATCATGTTTTTTTTCCCCCGTAGTTTGCAAATGCTATTTTTGTAAAAGTGTCAGTTCAAAGGACCTTAGTTGTTTTTTGTTTTTCACAAATGGTTGAAGTTGAATAATTTTGAGTGCAGCTTTGGCGTTAACTTTCTGACTAGCTGGTGTTATGCGCCAACTTTTTCTCCCGGCCAACAGCATTAGGGCAACATTACGAATGACGTTCTCTGCCAGCAACTTCTTTTTAGCCTACTTGGAAATCCCAAGAAGCATAGATGTATGCCAGCATGAAGACGCCAGCATTTTTCATTTTTAGCCTACTTGGAAATGCCAGGCATAGATTTATGCAGATATTTGAAGAATGACAGATGAAGGGGTAGGCTTATTTCTTGTTTCTCTCATGTTTCAGTGCACATATACAGCGCTAAGTTATTCTGTTTAATCCCATCACATTTAATGATCCACCTGAGGAAGTAGAAAGGAAGTGGTGTCAGTCGAGAGAGGCCGAGGTCTACCTCCCACTCTTCACAATCCATCCATCTCTTCCCTTACTTCATCCCTCCTCCTCCCACTCCCTCCCTGTTGCCCCGCTCTCAGTTCCCAGAACCCTTCACCTATTAACCTTACTTTCTCCTCACTAGCTCTCCTCCTCCGACTTTTAAAGACAAGTGTCTCAGGAATAGCCAAAACATTGATTTTTGACCATCTCTTACCTCCACCCCCTCTCCCCAGTATCTGTGTCATGGCTCAGGGGCTTCCCACATATTGCCCCATTGTGACTGTTGCAGCTCGGCCAGGCTTGAAGCCCTCAGAGATCAATGGACATGCTACCGTACAGTAAATATTCACCCCTGAGATTGTTATCCATCTGTAAACACGCAAACTCTTGTATGGCACACAATTTGTGCACAGGCTCACATACAAACAGAGACCATTGAGCATGTTGTCACATTTGCCCATCTCCATTTCTCTGGGTGTGAATGGAGAAATGTAACTCAGGATAGGTGATTTCAATTCAATTCTCACCCACTGGATCTGTTTGCGCTCCACCAGGGTGAAATATGCTATATGTTGGTTTTTTTTCCCTTGTCACTTCGGCTGCCTCTGGTGACAGATCAAATGGACTGTTTGTGCACTGTTTGCAGCAACACACTGGATTTTGTCATCTGTATGATATACAGTTGCCTTTTGATGGAGATAGGTGAGAGAGAGGCTAATGTCTAACAAATCAATGCGTTATGCAGGCAGACTTAATGGGGCATGGTTTGCAGGACAGATGCATGCAGCAGCAGCAGACAGTGCAGGCGGGTTGACACAGAAGAGCAGGAAGTGGTTGAATATTTTTTGCTGTAGTCAAATGACAAATCTGTTACCCAAGTTAAGCACCCCTAAACAAGGCAATACTTATTACTATACTGTAAAATTGTTATACTACGACTTTTATTAGCTTTCTATAGGTGTGTCCATGTGCATTTATGAGCTTATGCTTTCCTATGCCATCATGGCATCCTTGAGAGGGCACACATCTCTAACGTGGTCATATTTTATTGGAACTGACAGCTACCATTGTCTGTTGAATGTTTTATGGCCTCGTGACAAAGCCAAAACATTTATACATTTACACTCCAGCGATCGGCAGCCCGTGTTTTGAAAAGACAGACAGAATACGCGTACTAACGGGTGGGCTCACATCTGATCAGAATACCCGCCCGGCAAATCGAGTCATGAACATTGTTGACATTTAAATTAATTTTGAGTCAATAATTTAAATGTAATCAGTTATTTGCATTTCTACTACTTTGTATACTGCAGAGAAAATGGTTTGATAAGAGGTTTTTTGATTTATACACTTGACATCACTATTGCAGTATTCACACATAAATTGGGTAAATTGTATTTTTGTGGTTGTGTCAGACTGTGTGTGTGTGTGTTTGTGTGTGTGTGTGTGTGTGTGTGTGTGTGTGTCTATTTTTGAAGAAAGAGAGGGTGGATTAACTGGTGCAGGATCTGTCATGGTGACATTTGTGTCCCCTGGCGGAGCAGCAGGGGTCCTCTTCACCTCTCTAACCTTCAACTTTCAGTCTTAACCCCCTTCGGGCCCCCTCTCGCGTCCACCACACGCCCCACACGTCCAGAAAAGGAGGGGTGAATGAATGTAAAAGAGTGAGGAAAAAAAGGAGGAGGGGGTGCAGAAGTGAAGAGGAAAGAGAGCTTCAGGGTAGGGCGGGATGAAAAGAAAGAAAGGTTGTGGAAGAAATAGATGAAATTAAGGAAAATGGAAATGGAGATGAAAATTGAGAGGTTTGAGTTGTGAAAAAAATGGAAAGGACACTAGAAAAAGCAATCAGTAGGTGAAATGATGAGCAGGGAAATGTAGAGGTGGTTTCTTTATTCATGCCTCTCTTGTGCTCCACCTCTCGCCCTCCATGTAGCGCCATATTGAGTTGATCATACTGGAATCCACAAGTAAAATGTTTGACTTTCGGTCATTAGACACAGTTGATTATTAATCTGAACTTGGAGCTTTAATGCACCTCATCCAAGAAGTGTACACACTTTGTACACAGTGATATGAACTATAGCCACACATATATTAGCAGCAAATACTCAATTCAACAGGTCAGCGTTGACTAAACAATTTGGGGATGATTAAGTACAAGATTGTCATTTATATTTTCATTGAGATTTTCTATTCGCCGTGTAAATCAACAAAACACATTAAGATAACTAATGCAATAGGGATTGGGTTGTTCACTTTTCTTCTTTCCTGCTGACTAAAAAAGCCCTCACAAAAACTCAACCCCATCATTAATAATAATTTTAAAAAAATATTTTCATCATCTAGAATTTTCAGGCAGTGTGTAAAAAGCGAAGAACACATAATCATTCATTAATCATAATCGTGGTAAAAGTTTGAAATAATGGCGATCGTGTCTTGGTTGCCCGGTCCGACCCTGTGACACACTGTAGAAGCAGTTCCCATCTTCTCACCCAGTAAATCAGCATAAAATCACCCTCACTGTGACAGATCACATGGTTGAGGGAAAGGGGCCGGTTGGAGTCGACAGCTTTGAGCTTTGCTGCTTTCTTCCTCTTTTCAAGATGGGACCCGTGAAATTATCCAACAGGATTATGTAAGGCATGATGGCTTCTGCTGCGTCCTGTCATCCATGTGTCTATTGTAGGCCTCTGTTTCTTTTTTAGATAGTGTCGTGTGATAGCCATGAAGCTATTCTACACATCGTGTCATATTGCACTTCCTCTGTATTAGTGTATTGGTGATCTCCTCTGGGTTCATAAATGTCTACATTAATCAAAGTAGGTATATTGGTGAGGTTAGACCAAGTATATCCTATGAAAATCTTAGAAAATGGTCATGCAGCTTTCAATAAAAGGACTTAATCAAACTCATAGCTCCTACCTGTTGAAGTCAAAAACGTCAGTGCAAAGAAAAAATTAGAAAAAAAAGGTTTGTTGCCTTCAGATTTACTTTCTCTCAGACCTATGTGGGAGTGTGTTCATGAGACTGTGGGCCTTTTGCGTGTCCATGACAATGAACCTGGCATGTGCGAGTGCATCCCCTCAAACCATTGCTGTTCCTGCTGAGGTCACAAGATGACCTTGGAGCTGTGGAAGCCATGTTTACCAGAGACCCCTGTGTTCAGGCCTTGTCTCTGTGATGGCTTCCTTTCAACTCTGCAGCATAAGCCTGTGAGAGGTTGACTTTTTATTTTGAAAGCTAGCTTTAAAAGAGATGTTACATGAGTCGCACTGAGGTGACAGTTGTACTTCATTACCTTCACCGACTGACGTACGAGGAGGTCATGATCTCATCGGTGTGTTTTTCCGTTCGGCTACAAGATATTTTGCCGACAGATTCAAGGTGAGGAGAGATAGTCAGATTTTGAGGTGGATTCAGATGCTGATGTGGATTGCTTCATAACGTTTATGTTTTTCCCCTTCCCAACAACATTTTACAGGGTTCTTGAAAAGAATGAAACAAACAAAAGAAAATAAACATGCCTATGCATGTTCAACTGGTGATGCAATATCACTTCGATTAATTATATCCAGATCCAGACAGATGGGCCTGTCACCAATATGTATGTTAATTCAGATTCAGTCAGTCTATTTCAAGTATGTGTGAAAGGTAAGAAGTTACATCAAGATGGAATCTATTTAGATTCACCATTATGGAAAATTATATCAGGTGTCAGATTCCAGGGTCAGAGAATGAGGTGGTATTTCATAATTTGTCAGATCAGAGTTAGGGAACATGTTAAAAGATTGTTTGGATTTTGGAAATGACAAATTGGTGATTTTGTGTGGTTTTTATGTTGGATGAATTTTGTTGAATCTTTACTTTTAAAATTCCTGAAAGATTAATGCTCCTTTATTTGTTGTGCCAGCATATCCTGTTATAGATCAGGAATGCTTTAAAGAAGAATGACTATTCTAGATTTTCCAGGATTGCAACTAACCATTATTTTCTACTGCTGATGAATCTGTCACTTCTTTTTTAATAATCAGTTAACATGTGCTCTATGAATTTCAAATGCCCATCACAGCTTATCAAAGCAAAGATTTTCTTTATTTAGTCTGTCCAGCATTCAGTTTATAATAATATTTTCAGCTTTTAGCTCACAAGTAAATGCACTGGTAACTAATTAACAATAACTTAAATATGAATTAACAAAATCAGAATTGGTTAAATTCTTGTCAGTCTCAAAAGTGAATTAGTCAGTTTGGTTAAACTGAAAAAAATAATTGTTATCATTCAGTTTAGGTTTTACACCTTCCTTGCAAATGTTTGTATCAGAGTAGGAATAATTAAGCAAATGAACCAGAGGATGTGTTGATAGGACTTCCTTAAACATGCATGATTCGGTGTCTAATATAAGAGATCATATCTGCACTGAGAATATAGATAAGCATATTTACTGCACGTAGAGCCGAGACACCCTTCTTCTCTTGTCTTTCACGATGCGTTCACTACTCTGTGTGTATGTGAGTATATAAGTTTTAAGTGTGTGTTGTGTGTGTGTGTGTGTGTGTGTGTGTGTGTGTGTGTGTGTGTGTGTGTGTGTGTGTGTGTGTGCACGCACAGATTTGCAGCATCCACCCTTGCCCCCACCCCGCTCATTAATATGTATGTGTTCTGAGGCAGCTAGCGAAGACGGTGTGTTTCTCACCCGCTGATTAATGCTGTCTGTCAATTACCTCTAGATCCAACCGTGCTGTGGAGCTTCCCCCAGGACCACACAGACCAGGTTGGAACACACTCTGCTTTTTCATTCTCTCTCTCTCTCTCTCTCTCTCTCTCTCTCTCTCTCTCTCTCTCTCTCTCTCTCTCTCTCTCTCTCTCTCTCTCTCTCTCTCTCTCTCTCTCTCTCTCTCTCTCTCTCTCTCTCTCTCTCTCTCTCTCTCTCTCTCTCTCTCTCTCTCTCTCTCTCTCTCTCTCTCTCTCTCTCTCTCTCTCTCTCTCTCTCTCTCTCTCTCTCTCTCTCTCTCTCTCTCTCTCTCTCTCTCTCTCTCTCTCTCTCTCTCTCTCACTCTCTCTCTCTCTCTCTCTCTCTCTCTCTCCTCTCTCTCTCTCTCTCTCTCTCTCACCCATTCATTGTTGCAGACATCCTCCACCAGCTCTTCCTCTCCCATCTCTCCCTTCCTCACCTAATGCCCGCTCTCACCCTGCCATCCTGTGGTAACCTCCCCACCATCGCCAACTTCATCCCTCTCAGCACTTCCTCGCCTTCTCTCTCTCTTCCTCCTCCTCGTAATTCTCCTCTTCTTCCTCTCTCTCTCTCCCTCTCCGTCTCATTGTATGTCTGTTGCAGGTAATGAAAAGCAGTGAGCAGGTCTTCAATAACTGACGAATCAGTAATTATCATGCAACCGTGACAGGAATGCATACTGTTACCTTCCCTTTCTCTCACGGTTTCCCTCTCATTGTGCTACTCTGTGTGTCTGCCTCCCATTGTTTCCCATTTATAGAATTATTAGGTTCATTTTTAATCTGCAGCTGTTATTCACTGCTCTTTTTAAACAACACCATTTTCATCCCAAATTAGTTTTTTATATATACTGTGTATGTATATATATATATATATATATATATATATATATATATATATATATATATATATATATATATATATATATATATATATATATATATATGAAGCGTTGCATAAACTTCCCACTCAGCTGCATCGTTGAAGAGTCCTATTTTTGATGAATACATTTTGTCAGGGTTCATTTACTATAACATGTTGGATCCTGTTTTTTTTATCATTCCTCTTCATTATAAATACTGAATATTGGGAAACATGGAAGCGTTACTATTGAAATGGTTGTGGTTGTAAACAAACCCATAAACACAACAAGCATTTATTTGCATTTTAATATGAAAGCAAAGTTTCCAACCGGTTCCCTGACTTTGTCTTTCAGGACTGGTTTTCCGGTCTAGCCCTAGGGTTTTTATTAGACTGTTGTCTATATCCTTATTGAATGTTTATTTCCCCATGTGATGTATTTTCAGTACGTAAGATTAGAGTTGTGATAAACCCAATGTGTGTTTTAAGCCAGTCACAAATCTTTTCAACTGTCTCCCAGGGACAGCATGTATGAAAATCTTTGGGATGCGATCATTTAAATTCAATATTCCTTTTATTTAAAAGCCTTGTTCTGTAGCCTTAGAAAAATTTACGACCTCAGCGGGATGTCTTTGTTATTTCACTCTGGCTTCACCTTCCAAGAACAACAGTTAAGATCCAACTTGATCAAAAATGATCATGCAGACTGTAGTAATGTGTGTATTAACCTCTAAGTTGTGCACGTCATGCTGCGAGTGCGGTGCATTATTCTCCTGTTGGTGGTCCAATGATGACTCCTTGACTCCTGCTTTCTGCTGCTGAGCTGTCAGCCAGTGTGTGTGTGTGTATGTGTGTGTGTGTGTGTGTGTGTGTGTGTGTGTGTGTGTGTGTGTGTCTGACAGAACGGCAGCGAGACAGAATTTTGGACTGTCTTAGCAACAACTGAAATTTGACAAAAGAAGACATACAACATATTTCTTATTCCAAATGTGACCATAGCACGAAACAGGTCCAGGAACAAATCAGCAGTCCATCAATGGACCCGAGTGGCAGGAAAATGGACATATGATAATATAGTAAGAATAAAAATAGAGAGACAACAATGTGTGTATAGGCTAACTATCTCAACACAGCAGGCAAGTCAGCCAGTTTAAACAGCTCTCCTGCCTCTCTGATCCACTTTGAGGAATAAATGTTCTTGTAGAAAGATGCTTCAGGCGATGTCTGCCTGCCCCACAAGAACCAGATCGTGCTATCAGAGTAAGAGGCAGAGGGAGTGAGGGAATGAGAGTGTGAGCAAGAAATTACAGTCTCACAGAGGTAGGTACAGGAAATGGAAGTGAGGCAACAGAAGTTAAAAGAGCAGCTGAATCCAAGTGGGAAGGAGAAAAACAAATGCTGCTTGCACACACAGTGTAGGTATTGGCATCGGCCTGTCTCATCCATTCCCAACATATCTTTTTTTTCAGGCCCCCCTACAACCTTACTTTTCTTTCATTCTGTTGTTGACCAGATAAGTTGTGTGGATAAGATGGCCCTTGAGATGGCTAGTTAGCGTGCTGTGTACAGAGGGATTGGCCCTTTCCCCCGTATACATAAAGGCTGTATTCACGAGCCTCATTACCAGGATTAGGACTTCTTTCCTCCTTTGTGGGGCTCCTATGTAGCCACAGTCTCTGTCTCTTTCTGCAGCCCGAACTGGCTAGCATATGGCAGCAGCAGCCAACAGTCTCTACAGAAGGGCTCAGAGCTCAGAGCAAGGCCTCCTTTTGTTTAGGGGCGTTATTGTTGCTCAGCGTAATGACATTTGTAGGCCGTAGGATCGAGGTGGAGGGGTTAGTCTACCCCAGGGGAGAAGGGAAAGGGAGGATGGAGGGAGGGGTGGAGAGGCAAAGACATGTAGACAGACAGGAGTGTGGATTATGGAAATATGAATTGATTTTTTTTCTGTGCTGTGGTAGAATAGAAAGCTCAAAGGAGAACAGACTGCAGGCTGGCTGGCACGCCGGGGTGGTGCTGGGGAAATGTGAAGTGAGAGGTGCTTGCTCCCTCTTTCTCTCTCTGCTCTCCTTTTCTTTCTCCCCTCCTGCTCCCCCGTTTCTCCCCTCAACCCCTGAGACTTTCGATACTCTGGTCATATACAGATGCCACTTGGATAGAGAGGGAGATATGCATAAAAGAGAGAGAGAGGAAGGGCAAGAGAGAGGTGGCTAAAGCATATATTTGAATCGCAAGAAGGGATTTTTTTTCTTTTTTTTTGCAAATGAAGCAGACAGATGGAAATCTGTCCGTTTCCTCTCAGATCTCATCCCAAAGTTGTGGAAAAAACACAACAGACAGAACAGGCATAGCACACGCATACCGCACACACACACACACACACACACACACACACACACACACACACACACACGCACACGCACACATGCTTAGAGAAAGAGAGTGAGATAAAATGGTACTGCCACTACGTTATATATAAGTCTCACTCCTCCGTAGGAATAATATACTGTTCACATTGCTTGGACTTAACTTGCACAGACTGTAAGCGCTCACATGCACGTTTTTGCACGGTATATCAACATTATTCTGCTTCAACTTTTTGATGCTCCTGTTAATTTCATCCCTATTTTTCGCTTTGTCTTCAGATCTTATCCTCTCCTTTTCTTTCTCCATCTTCGTAACTCTCTTTATACCCACTGTTTTCTATTTTTCAGTATCTCTCCATCCCTCCTGTCTTTCTGTAGCTGCTCCTCCAGGTCAGTTTTTTCTACCTCTGAATGTCCATGACATGAATCCCTCAAATCGTCCATAAGACACATTCCTTTCCTGCTAGCATTACGCATTTTAATATTCAGAGAGAAATGAAGGAAATGTTGAATTATGAATAGATTTTACTGCAAGGCCTTCTTTCAGCTGCGAATTGCAATTGATATCAACCCTCTGTGGTCATTCCTCAAATTTTTATCGTGCAACTTTGATCACCCTGCTGCATACTGCATGGTGTTTGCCATATAACATGCAGTTTTTTATTCATACCAAGGCTACATTAGATGAAATTTGGTCATCTAAATATGCTGTTAAATGAGCATATGCATTACTATATATTGTCAGTTTGTCATATTTGATGCGTTGCAGGATTTAGTTGTGGACTCTAGGTGTGTTTTTAATAATTGCATGGATTGTTCTTTAAAAAATACGACATTTAAATGTTATTTTCTAGTCATTTTAAAAATGCAGTTTCATTAGAAATGATCTCCAGACTCCATCATTGCTGTTTCCCCTCGGGGGTCATGACACTCACTTTGGAAGTCCCTTCTTTCAGCTTCAGTGTCTCCAAATCTTTGTGTTCTTCTGACACCACGCTCCTTCAGGTCAAGCTGCCAGACGTACTGTGATTGGTAGCCCCCAGCTCTGAACCTGCTCTGTGTGGGGGGACACAGGAAGGGGAATCTTTGGAGAAGAGGCCTATTGGGTAGTTGATGTAACGGTGGTCTCAAAGATGGAGGTGAAGCTAACGAACATGATTTGTGGCTTCAGCCTTGGGGGAGCTGAATACTGACCCTGAGGAGTGGAGGAGGTAGTGGCGATAGTGTTGGTGAAGGAGTTAATTTGTGTGCTCAGATGGTAGCAGAGTGTTAACTGAAAAACAATGAAGGGTAAATGTCTTTCAGGGACCTTGAGGAAGTGTTAAATGTAAGAAAAAATGACTTGTAGAATAAGAAGATGAGTTTAAAGAGTTTTATGGTGGAAAAAGGGTAACAGGGAAAGTTGTAAAGGTGTTAAGAAGTTGTGAGAGAGAGGGGGGGGGATAGGGAGGATGAAAAATGAAGTTGAGGTAAGAGCTGTACAGAAGGAAAAACTAGTAAGAAATCCAGAAAAGATAGAGGGCTGTGAGATCCAGAGAAAAGGTACTAGGATGAAGTGATTGTGAAGCCCTCTAGTCCATTAGCTTTATCAGGGTGATGGGCAACAAGTGTTGACCCAACTTATCAGTATATGTGATTGATTACTTGACAAATAGCTACAATAACATCCTTGGATCCTGTTTTGAAAAGTATAGATTTTTTTAAATTATAAGCAAATTGTGCAGCTCACCAGGCAAATACTATGTGGAAAGAAATATTCATATCAATATATAGTGGGTGATGTGCTTGATGAGATTTTTGTACACTGCACTGAGTTCTTGTAGCCTGAGGATAGCTGACAGATCAGGGTGCCGGTTGATGTCGATAAAGGAAGCGATGTAGAGATGAGAAGAGCACCTCTGTGAGACCAGTCTTTCCAAGGACGAAGCTAATGTCCCCACCCTTCCCTCAGACTGTGTCTGAGGAGCGGTGTTGTTTTGTGGCGAGCTGTTGAGATTGAGCGTGTTTTGTCATCTCTTTAGGTACTGCCACAGCCAGTTTTGTGAAGCTGTAACTGCAATGTTCAATGTGTGGAGAACGCAGAGATGAAATAGATGGAAATTCATACTTTTCTTGTGTGTGTGTGTGTGTGTGTGTGTGTGTGAGTGTGTGTGGAGAGGTCGAAATGTACGTGTGTGTGTGTGTGTGTGTGTGTGTGTGTGTGTGTGTGTGTGTGTGTGTGTGTGTGTGTGTGGATTTGTGTACGTATGCGTGTGTGATGTCTCAGTGTGTCACAGGGTCTCGTCTTTCCCCTTCACTGCACCCTGACAGCAGTGTCAAACAAGGCCTCATATGATCTGTGTATGTCTTTGAGAATATGTGTGTGTATGTGTCTGGGCTGATAGTGTTTTTATTCTTCTTTCTAACCCTTTTCACCTCAGATCCCTCGGGTGTTCCAGGGTCTTGCCTAATGGACAGTCTCACCCTGCTAAGCTGGCCTTTGGCTCAGGCATTGAGCTGGTTGCCTAACTAAGGTCCTTTGTTGCTCATGGGTCCTGATTGCAATGACCTCTGGGCCGGCTTCCTGGGAGAAGCAGGGTGGTGGTGAGGGAAGAGGAGAGCAGGGGAAGTATTTTTACGCCCCGCTGCTCACATCTCTCCTGCATCGCCCAGCGACTGGTGAAAAGAAAGTGGTGGTGTGTTTTGGCAGTGGAGTAAAGAGCTGTTAGCTGCTTGTGTTTCCGAAGCTGCAGGTGGACAGTGGTGGATTCAGCTACAGATGTATCCGTCCCACAAGTCTTGCCAGCTAACTGCACTTTAGCTCTGCAACCTGTCCACTCCAAGGATGAGTTGCTTCAAAGAAATGCACAGAAATGCGATGGTGAATTAGTTTCTTAGCTTGTAGCTATCCGGTTACTACTAAAGTAGAAGACTAGGTATAGCCAATCAAAGCTTTAACTATTTTAATACGCAGTTATTGTCAAGTTTCACTGGTGTATGAACCCCCCAGTGATGTTGGAATAACAGTAATTGGTAATAAATAAATATGTTATTGCAGATAAAATCTAACTTTGATGAAATTAACCTTTATTTTAATGTACTTTCCTTCAGAATACGTCTGACTAATCAAAGGCATGAAATGTAAAATTGTGCAATTACTGTTGTGGTCTGTTGATAACTGTTGACACACAGCAAGGGAACAGAGTGTTTTAGAAAGGAGAACAGGGACAGTTTTAGTCATTCCGTGAAACATTGTTCCACCTTGTTCCATCTTGTTTGGTATCAAAGTGAAACAAAAATTTTTACACCCATTTATTGTGGTTCTGTTTTGAGTGTCACTGGATAAATCTGATGCTTCACCCCATATTTTCAAAATTGTGTAATAAAATAATGTATGTTTATGACTTGTGCCAAATTCCCTCAATGTTTTGCTTACAGTCATGGGGGAAGAAATAGTGCATCTGCACTTGAGCATAGTTGTCCCTGTCAACCAGGAAACTTGTATTTGAGGTATCCGTTGCCAGACTTGTCCTAACCACATGCCGCCGTTGCCAGCAGAGCTATCACACCTATAACGATGTGGCTTAATTGGCACGCATTTTTCCCCTAGCTACCCACACCCGTACGTGGCATAATCAGCGGCCAGCAGCCAAGGACAGGAATGGCAGGATAAATAAGGTGTTGTGTAAATGGAGAGAAGGAGGTGAGAAGAACGAGGAAGAGGAGTGCGCAGCGATGACCTGACCTCCTCTGCTAGATTCCATATACATCTGTCAATGAGACGTCCGCAGCCAAATGTTTAGGAGCCGGCGTTGTAGGGCCGCTCCCCTGCTGAGCTTCAATGTATACAGTCTTTGTGTGTATGTGTGTGACGCCATGTGTTAGAGGCAGGCCCACATCGGGGTTCATACAGTCGAGCTAAGCCCAGTGGGAGCTAAAAGCTTAAAGAAGGAAATCCCCCTCGGCTGTTTAGTATTGGTGTATGTGTGTGTGCGTGCGTGCGTGTGTGTGTGCATGCTCGCAAGCACACACACACACACACACATACACACATGCGCGTACTATCGCTCTATCCCTCTCCTCCTGGCATGTCATTAATGAAGCCCATGCTCGTACGTTTGGGGCATAAGCAGCTCTCTTGGTCCAACACTACAAGAGTGTGTGTGTCTGTGTGTGTGTGTGCATGTGGGTGTCTGTGCATTAGGGAGTGAGACATCTCCCTCTATCACATGGTAATATATTCAGTAGAAGATCTCTGCAGAGGCATAATACTGCCTCTCTCCCAGTCTGAGCCCATCTGTGATACGTAGAAAGGACATCAGCAGGACAGGTTATTAGCACTGGAATAATGCACACTCTTATTGTTGATGCCAGATACTTATTCTCCATGCAATATGCCCCACACCCAATAACATAAATACATCCATTGTGGAAGAACCAGGGAAGAAATGAGTGCAGTACAATGGATGGCATGTATACTACCCCACTGGAATGTTGTTATATGAAGTGACTCGTTAACAACTGATTGATGAGGAATGAATTTGGGGCCCAGAGGGGCATATGCTAAAGTAAGACGGGGTTAAAACCTAGAACCTAACTGGTCAGAGTGCAAAAGCACGGTCACGTTGTCATGGGTTACTGTTTATCGTGGAAATTTCTGGATATTTATAAAGTTTCAGAGATTACATCACATGATTATGTGATATTTGAGTTTGTTACAAAAACCTGAGCCATAACTGTGTCCCCCATTCTTTGATATCCTGATCTGAATTGAGTGAACGTAGTTGTTGTGTAAAATCTGCTGAATTCTTAATTATGCTTCCATTTAAGAAGAAAGTTGTTGAAGCCTGTGGAAATTTGTGTGGTCGCTGTTAACATGAGGGCCAAAATAAGGCATTTTTTCCAGTCTTTGGTTGAGACATCCGTGGATCCTCAAGGGTCGGGAAGTGTGAATTTGAAAAATCACAAATGCATGGAGCAAACATGAGTTTTTCTCGCTGCAGACTGGTGTACGCATATAGCACTTATACATACTGTACCTGTAAGGTGTTGGCAAGTTCCTTCAACACCTGGAAAAATACACTAGTAACACAACTGTTTAAACAAAAATAACATCCTTAACACACAGCATGAAAACACAAAGGAAATGGAACCCCCACCTACCTGTCCTATCAGTGTGGGCAGAATGAGCATAAATGTGAAAATGTGACGCTCCAATGTCAATTTGAAAGTGTACCTCACCGGCTCGTGTGCCCCTCAATCTCTCTCTCCGTAACCCGTCTCCATACCATCCCCCTCTCAAGCAGCTCTGTTGCTTTGGTCCGGCTTTGAAGGCCGTTCTTATTACTGGCACAGAGCGCAGGTCAGAATGGCAAGGCAGCAGCATACTATTAAAGCCTAATGAAAGAAATCTCTGCAGGGTCTGTGGTCTGCAGTGGCCAGAGGAGGCTGTGCCTCTATCCATTGTTCTTCTGCTCGTCTCCTCACTCTTCTACGTGTGTGTGTGTGTGTGTGTGTGTGTGTGTGTGTGTGTGTGTGCTTTTATTCCTACAGGAAAGGGTCACTATATCCATCTCCTATGTCTTGCTTCTGGTCTATGTCCCTTGTCATGGTCTATGTGTTAGTTTCTGTGTCTTTTTCCCCTTCTTCGTCTTAACTCTGCATTTTGATGTTTCACAACATTTGCACCTGCATCAGATTACGCTCACACACCTTTAAATCTACAAAGCTGGTTTCTTATACGGTAAAATGAGGTGATACAGCCCTTTTTAATTCTAATTTAGTCTTTTTCATCTCTCTTGCCTGTTGTTAGTGCTAATCTAGTGGTATTTAACATGAAGCGTATAATATAAATATAATCATTTTGTTTTTCAGCACATGGTCCCAGTTGACCCTCTTATATTTGTCGATGATCCCCTCCGAAGTTAATTGAAGAACTTTACCAAATCAAACCCCACAGGAGAACTCACTTCATTAATATCTTTAACGGGAAGGTCAGAGGTCAGGGTCAGCTACAGAAGCCTAATCTAAAAGTGGTTTCTGCTCAGAGCACACACAGGTTCTGACATTCCCTCTTTTTAAATGGTCTAACTCTGCGAGCTGCAGCAGGTCTGCTTGGCCATCATGCTACAAAATGATTCAGCCAAAGTAGCTTTTACTTTCAGACGAGCATTCTGAATACAAATCAGCATTTTGAAAGAGTTTTTACATGGGTTTGCATGCCTCACTGTGTTCCAGTGGTTCTTAGCTAAATGCAGTGCAGCACTCAGCTATTTGCATTTATTTATTGGTCTTTGAAAAAGAAGTTAATACAGTAGTTCTGGGAGATGTAGTGGGCTGGTAAATATTATCGAAGTGAGTAGCTCATATAGATTGTTTGATGCTTGTAAAGTACTGGATTAATATGCTGCACCCTAAAACATGACAGTAGATTAATCTCTTTTTTCTTTTATTGGTTTAAGCTCTATTGATTATGCAATTCATTGCGAAAAGGTTGGTTGTATGAGAGATATGAAAATCAACACAAAATTGAAAAGTATGATTTAGCTCCTTGTTTTGTTTCCCCAAGAGAAACAGAAACTGCTCCCCATGTAATAACCAACGCTATGCTTTCTTTAGCGTTTTCAAAGCTCTATTAAGACTCTGAAAATGTACATTTCCCTTCTTTATCTCCTATCTCTCAGTTGCTTGCATTCCAGTCTTTATCTCTGCCTAATATCTTTGTGTCTATGTTCAGTTCCTCGCTCTCTTCTTCCTTTCTCTGAAGGCCACATCCACCAAGCGTTGAGTATCTGGTGCAGTTTGGAGATCACTGAATAAACAGGAAGTTATTCAGGAAGTTCAAAGTATATTAGGTAACAGGCTGACTAACTGGCATTGCCACATCCTGATAGTAATCAGTCAGACTGATGTTGCTAAAATGTACATGGGCTGAATTGTTTGTAACTCAATTTTTTAAGGAGTTCTGGACCTGGTTTGTATCCAGTAATCAAGGTTTCATACCATCATACATTTTTCTTTCGCATTATTTTTCCCCATCTCTCTCTCTAAAACCAAGGCTCAGCTGTCCTTGTGCCTTTACACATTGCAAATGAATGCATATCCATGCAAATTCCTGAAAAAGAAAGACTGAGAATTTGAATATTTTGCTTAAAGCTGCACCCAGGTCGACCCTGCCATTCGGCATTTGAAAGCAGTGTGTCTGTTTGAATACTGAGGATCTCTCTTTGTCATGTTCGCCAGAGGGGCTGGGTGAGCAAACCAGCACCGGCAGGATGGGCAGAGATCGGCTGGGTAGCTGCACACAGACAGACTAATTGGGAAAAGGGGGGCGATAGGAGGGACGAGGGTGTTGGTAAGGGTGAGGAAGAGGTGGGGGTGCGCAGGAAGGGGGGAAACCAAGATGACGATAGGGGGTTTAGGAGGGAGGTGAAAGAGAATGGATAGTGGTGGGGGGGGGGATGGGAGGGAAAGGAAAGAAGAGAGGAGGTGAGGTAGAGGGCACAAGAGTGTGCAGGAGGAGGAGGTGAAGGAAGGGTGAGTGAAGATACTGTGGTTTCCAGTGCTGATGTGTTAGTAGCCCTGCTGAATATGTCATTACACTGTTGAAGCACTGGCTGGATAACCAGGGTCCCTGCCTGCTGGAAACCAAGATGGCCTTGAAACTCTGTTTTACTACATGTTTGACACATATGGAAAAGATATCTCTGCACACACCCGCTATCAGTTTGGTATGCTACATATGGTAGTTTGAGGAAAAATTCATAGTAAATTGTTCACGTGTTGATGAAGTCAGATATCCAGTGCACTCTGAGAGGAATGCAGCTTGGGTTCTTTGTTAAATTTGATAATGTGTTTGAGGTGATTTCCTGCTTTTATCAAAATCCATAAAGTAGAATCCCACTTGAGCTAAATGTAGAAATCAAAGAGGAGATCTGGGAATAATGTCTTAAGAGCATACATGGTTTGCTCTATAGATGCTGCCTAGTTACAATATAGTTCAAAACAATGATGGAATTTTGATACACAGTATTTCTGGTCATATAATTAACGGTCCCTATATTGGAAAGCCATATTTTGCTGTTTTTCTTTTAGATAACTTGGACTTGCTTATGGCTATCATTGAAGCTAATGATTCTGTGCATATGGCTGATGGAAAGTGTACATACTTGTGATTTGTACTTAAACCTTTGATTTGAATTCGAAAGTAATTAAAATGAAATGCATCAATCAACTTCGCCAATTTTTGTAAACATACTTATTCTGATTTTGCTGCTAGCAACAAACAGACCAGGAAGGATAGGATCAGGAATGAGTACATCAGAGGGACAGCACATGTTAGAAGTTTTGGAGATAAAGTCAGAGAGGCCAGACTGAGATGGTTTGGACGTGTCCAGAGGAGAGATAGTGAATATATTGGTAGAAGGATGCTGAGTTTTGAACTGCCAGACAGGAGGCCTAGAGGAAGACCAAAGAGGAGGTTTATGGATGTAATGAGGGAAGACATGAAGGTAGTTGGTGTGAGAGAAGAGGATTCAAAGGACAGGGCTAGATGGAGGCAATTGATTCGCTGTGGCGACTCCTGAAGGGAGAAGTTGAAAGGAAAAGAAGAAGAACAAACACAAAAAATGGGACAGTGGCAACAAAAAACTGCTAATTGTGGAATATTTAAATATACAATATATAGCATCCTGTTTGGAGTATTCAACATACAGTACATCTTTGTCACTCACATGCCCAGAAAGAGAAATTATTAGCACTGTGTGAGAATCTGCCTGTACAAGTAGCACAACAATTTATGCATTCCTCAATGTTCAGTTAAAGGAGCATTGCATCTGCACTCCATAATATCAATACAACATGAAGAGGGAGATGAGAAATTTCCTTTCTGAAGGAATTGAATACCAGTGACCTTGGGTCCATCAGGCTACACAGTTTTAAAAACAGACATGATTCTATCAAAGACTTTATTCTATTTTATTCTATCAAAGGCTTCGATAGAGTTGTCAATAAATACATTTGTTTGTATGGTGATGATATACCTGTAGAGGTGTGGAAGTGTCTAGGAGAGGTGGTAGTAGAGTTTCTGACTGGGTTGTTCAACAGGTTCTTAGATAGTGAGAAGATGCCTGAGGAATGGAGGAAAAGTGTGCTGGTGCCCATTTTTAAGAAGAAGGGAGACGTGCAGAGTTGTGGCAGCTACAGAGGAATAAAGCTGATGAGCTATACAATGAAGTTATGGGAGAGAGTAGTGGAAGCTAGACTAAGAGCAGAAGTGAACATTTGTGAGCAGCAGTATGGTTTCATGCAAAAAAAGAGTACTACAGATGCAGTATTTGCTTTGAGGATGTTGATAGAGAAGTACAGAGAAGGCCAAACGGAGCTGCATTGTGTTTTTGTAGATCTGGAGAAAGCTTATGACAGGGTGCCCAGAGAGGAACTGTGGTATTGTATGAGGAAGTCTGGAGTGGCAGAGAAGTATGTTAGAGCGGTGCAGGACTGTAGTGAGGACAGAGTGGTGAGGTGTGCTGTAGGTGTGACAGGGGAGTTCAAGGTGGAGGTTGGACTACATCAGGGATCAGCTCTGAGCCCCTTCTTGTTCGCTATGGTGATGAACAGGCTGACAGACGAGGTTAGACAGGAATCTCCATGGACTATGACGTTTGCAGATGACATTGTGATCTGCAGTGAGAGCAGGGAACAGGTGGAGATGAAGCTAGAGAGGTGGTGGTCTTGGAAAGGAGAGGAATGAAGGTTAGCCGCAGTAAGACAAGAGTACATGTGTGTGAATGAGAGAGACCCAAGTGGAAGAGTGAGATTACAGGGAGAAGAGATCAAGAAGGTGGAGGATTTTAAGTACTTAGGGTCAACAGTCCAGAGCAATGGAGAGTGTGGAAAAGATGTGAAGAAGCGTGTACAGGCAGGATGGTATGGGTGGAGAAAAGTGTCAGGTGATAACCTTTCACCATATGTCAGTGTTGATGTGTGATAGAAGAGTTTCAGCTAAAATGAAAGAAAAGGTGTACAAAACTGTGGTGAGACCAGCGATGTTGTTTGGTCTAGAGACAGTGTCACTGAGGAAAAGACAGGAGACAGAGCTGGAGGTAGCAGAGATGAAGATGCTGAGGTTCTCTTTGGGAGTGACCAGGAAGGATAGGATCAGGAATGAGTACATCAGAGGCCATCAGAGCACATGTTAGAGGTTTTGGAGATAAAGTCAGAGAGGCCAGACTGAGATGGTTTGGACATGTTTAGAGGAGAGATAGTGTATATATTGGTAGAAAGATGCTGAGTTTTGAACTGCCAGGCAGGAGGCCTGGGGGAAGACCAAAGAGGAGGTTTATGGATGTAGTGAAAGAGGACATGAAGGTAGTTGGTGTGAGAGAAGAGCATACAGAAGTCAGGGTTAGATGGAGGCAATTGATTCGCTGTGGCGACCCCTGAAGGGAAAAGCCGAAAGGAAAAGAAGAAGTATGGTGCCATCCAAACAATGCCTTGTAAAGGGGCCAAGCCAAGCCGCATACCACTCACCTCACAAAGTACTGGCTTCACACTGAAGGAGGAACAAAATATCCTGCCTGCAGTCCAGACCTGTTCCTCACTGAAGGTGTGTGAACTATTATGAAGCACCAAAATACAACACAGACCTCTAACTATCGGGTATCTAATGTCACGTGTCACACAAGAACATGATTCCACAAAGGATTGAACAATTGGAGTCAAACTTGCTTATCTTCCAACTTTTTAGAAAGCTGTTGTTTGTATCAAATTAAAAATGAACATACAGTTCCAGACAGAAGGTCTAACAAAAAGTGTTTTCATACTAAATTGTACTTTTGGCTTCCTTTACTTGATGTACATAATGTTTTTTTGAGTCTCAAGGAACCCATCAATGTTTTGTCAAAGTGAGACAAATCACTTACGAGTTGAAAAGATTTATAGCACTAGAGAACCTTTCCAGAAATGGCTAACCTTTCAAAATTCAAAAAGTAGTGTGGCAACAGCTGATTTAGAAAAAATATCCAATGAACTGCAGGCCTCTCACCACAGAAAGTCTGTGGGATATGGCATTCAGGTGGCCAAGAATTTTTCCACATTCGTGAGTTTGGTGATGCTTTTTTGTCTTAGTAAATTCAATTTTTATTTAAAACTTGTATTTTAAAAAAAAAATCTTTTTCTAAGAATTCTTTAAAGAAGCCTAGTACAATGTATTTTACAGAAATATACACATTTTTTACCCAACTATTTTGCCATGATTCTTTAGGTGTTTCAATATGTACTTACTACTATCCCAGATTTATCTGATTTATATGTCTTTCCATCTTTCAAAAACTTGAAATTTCTATTGCTGTGATCTTTTGTGTTGTGATATTGTATTTTTCTCTGTGTGTTTTGAACAAAAGCAAAACCTGGCAAGCTGATCTGCATGATGCTATATTTGCAGGTGGGGCGTAGGACAAACAAAAATCTAAAGTTTTGGAATGGATAAAGATATTGGTTTGATGCACAACTTTAAAGAAAACTTGTCAACTGGCCTTGATTGCCCAAAAATATTTGTGTAAAACTAGAGCGTTTGTAATTTAAGTTCATAAATATTTATAGCGGTAAACATGACAGATAAGTAATATTGTCTCTCATATCTATGATTCATGTTATATGGCAAATAAATCATTTATGTTATCAGACCGCCTCCTTCTTTCTTTTTTTCTATAATAAGAGATAGACAGATGTGTAGGATTGTTTGGCCTTGGCAGAGGTATGCGCTCTACAGAATGCCCCTCTGGATTTAAGTTATGTTATTTTCGTGCTGTAATGCAGAGCAGGCTTTTCAAATCAGTCTGGTCGTATAGTTGCTTTACCAGGAAATAATAAATTAGCTTTGACAATAATAATGCAGGCACAATGTGCACCATGATAGATTTTACAGTAAGAACCACAAAACAGTATGGTACAGCATGTTTTAAAAACAGCTGACAGTAATGTAAAGTACACGTCAATTGTAGTAATGGTCTAGCATATGAAAAGCAATGATGTAGTTCTTTTAAAATCTGCTTCTAATATGGATATACTGGTGGTACATTAACAAATTTGCCTGCCACCAGCCTCCATTCCTCTTGAAGCAAACCCTGGCTCTGGGGGCCAGGCTGCACTGAACTGGGTTGAGTTAAACCGGGTAGCTAGCTAGATTGATCTGGTTGCAGTAGCCATGGGAATATAAAGCAGGGCAGGGGCTTAAAGTCTAAGTCCCCCCAGGGAGGAGTCCTCGCTGCATGGGGAGAGGGGCATGAACCGAGTAGCTCCTCTCTCTCACTTTCCTCTCCTTCGTCCGTCCTCCTTCTGCTCTCTGGTCCATCCCTCGAATGCCTTTTCCTTCTTTTCCTTCCTTACGACATTCTCTCTATCAGTCAGTCTCTCTCAGGATTTCTCTCCTTCACTCTTTGACTCCTTCCTGCCATCCTTGTTCTTTCCTTCCTTGCATCCATTTGCATAGAGAATTAATAATGCTCACAACCAAAATGAAATACCATGGCTGATGCAGCGTTGAGCATTTAATCAGTTTATGTGCAGCCACTTTTAACAAAAAGATTAACATAGCAAGTTTCCAAATTTTTGGCGTTGCCTAGTATCCAAGACTTGACATACAGTAGTTGATTTGAATAGCCACCAAAACCTGCTATAAGCCCCAACCGTACATAAACAAAATCCCCAATTATTTATAAAAGAATCAGGGTAGTGCAAGAATTAAAGTGTAGTTTAGTCCTATTTTTAAGATTGCCTCATGCCCTGTGCTAGAAAGTTTGTGGGTCTTCCCTGCTGTACTGTGTTATTCTGCTGGGGTATGGCGCAAAGCTGCACAGAGCTGCTGTTGTGGTGCAGTGATAGCAGGAGAGTCCACTGGGGGAAAACAGAGCATTCTGTCTCACTGAGTGATATCCCTGTCTCCACTCACGATAAAACACACACACACACACACACACACACACACACACACACACACACACACACACACACACACACACACACACACACACACACACACACACACACACACACACACACACACACACACACACACACACCCAGCCCGGTGTAGTAGCAGATTCCACCCCATGCCTCCACCCCCTTTGCAAAGCTGCAAGAGTATTAGCTGCCTCTTTTTCTTTTGTCTTGGGAAAATGACAAGCAGGGTGTGTGTGTGTGTGGGGGGGGGGCATTGATGGGGGTCATACAGTGCTCACTGTAACCACTCCCACCCAACAGCTATACTTTTTAGATGTCCCCATGGTAAACGGCCCAGTCATGGAGGGAGGGAGGATGGAGGGAATTAGAAAGAAATCTACAGATCTGAGGAAGATTTATCCCATGTGAATATAATTAATCAGCAGAGTTATCCATTGTCTGTATATCAGCCTATTTAACACAGATTTAAAAAATCAGAAAATACTGACAGATCAGGGAAAACAAAGATTATGAGTTGTGTTTTGAGTTAAAATTGAAATTGTTGCAAAAATATCATTTTTTAGCTAATCGTCCCAATATGTGGACAAGTTCACACTTTATTTCCGGAAGAACTCAGTTATTTTAAAAAATTCTTAGATATTTAAATGTTGGTCCCAGAGATTTATTATTTTTTTGGAACTGCTTTGCTGAGGATTACCAAGAGTGATGGAGGCACCGATTCCAAAAATGGATACGCTGCAAATAAAATAGAATTTTTAAATATTGTTAGCCGTCAAAATAGTTTCTAGGGTGATTCCATTTTATAAGATTTGAGGCAGAAGTAGGGAAGTATCTCACAACCTTACCTGGAAGTTTCTGCCAAAGCATTTTCTGGCTGTATGGTAATTTTTACAGTGGGCTATGCTTTGAGTTATAGGTGCCCTTTTTTGCAGCTTCCCATCAGTGTTTACATTGATATCTTATAGACAAACATTACCTATAATATGAGAGAGAAGTCCAATTTGTCCATTATTAGAAAAAAAATTAAGTATTAGATAAAGATTAGATCAAGTCTATTATAAAACAGAAATGTCTATAAATTACATGGCATCATTTTACCAGTGTTTCACTGAGTGGTATGTATGCATTGTCCTGTGTGTGTGTATACACACACACACACACACACACACACACACACACACACACACACACACACACACACACACACACACACACACACACTGTATATAGCACATGTCTGCTGGTTCTGTGTCACATCCACACACAAACACATCGCTTCCCACTGGTCCTGCATGAGATTAGAGCCTCTGCAGCCCCTCGACTGTCACTCAAACACAGACAACTGATGTGGGCGGGGCTGTGACAACTTTCAAATCTGGCAAGACAAATGTTTTTATTTGCGGGAAAAGCGAGCGCCTGCATATGTGTGTGTGTGTGCCTGTGTGTGTGTCTGTTTGGCTCTGTGTTCCATATGCAATGCGCTAGGGAGGTCTCTCTGGAACATATTGGTGTGCGTATATAGCGGTTAATAATAGTACCAAACGATACAGCGATAGCAGCTCTGATGTGTGTGACAGTTTTACAGCCGCACACGCCACGACACAGTCACATACATGTGCACACACAAACAGTCGCACAGCAGAGATGGAGACCTTCTCTGCCACCGAGCCCTCGGTCTTTGTTTAGTTCTCGATTTTATCACAGACCCTGATAAGTAAAAACAATCCACTTCGCCTCCCTGCCCCTCCCACGCACACGCACACACACTCACATGCATATGTACACATACACACACATACATAGTAATGCTTAACCACCCTTTCACATTAAATGTAGAAAGTCCTTGAATCAGGCAGACGCTCAAATGCATCATACAGTCAAATGCACAAATACACACACACACACACACACACACACACACACACACACACACACACACACACACACACACACACACACACACACACACACACACACACACAAATATACATATCCTCATCCACCCTCCTGTCATAGATGATTGTTGCTGTTGCTGGCTTGTCGATGGCAAGTGTTGTGTTGTGCTGGGTTGGCAGCTTTAAGTTTTGATATGGAGGGGGTGGGTGGGTGGATGGGGGAACAGGATGAGGTGGGCTTTCAGTAGCTGCCTCCCGTGGCGAGGTCTTAGCAACAGTAGGCAGCAGCAACAGAAGACACCAAATCTCTCCTCCGGATCATTCTCAGGGGGGTGGCAAGAAGAGAGAGAGAGAGAGAGAGAAGGAGACATCCAGAGGGGGGAACGTTCTCAGCGCTCTCAGCTCGGACTTCTCCAACCAGATCGAAGGGACAGACCTCGGGCTCAGTGGTCGAGCTTGGCAGGCAAACTGAGAGAAAGGCCAGAGCAGGCAGCCACTCGGTACCCAGGATTAGTCTGTGAGGCTGGCAGAGCCTGGGCGGAACTGAGAGAGGTAGCTGAAAGACAGACAGGGGAAAAAAACCAAAAAGGACCCAGGTTCTGGCGCCAACTCCCGGCCAGGTTAGCAGCCAGAGGGACGAGGAGACAAACGAGGAGCCGTTACTTGAAGGCTGTGTGGACGGTCTGGAGTGCTCACCCATATGGCGCTCCGCTCTGTTCCTGCTCCCTGTCTAAATCCATATGCTGCTGGTGGTGCCCCGCTCCCCTCCCACCTTGCTTCAAGAGCACGCAGATCCTCACCCTCCCCACACTTCTCCAACCCACAAGGGAGATGTTGGGAGGTAAAGCCCTGAAGGCTTGTACCCCCCCTCTTCTACCTCTTAACCCCTCAGAGCTGCTTATCCCATTGTCACTACAATCTGCCACCATAGCCTTGGTGTTGTGTGTCCCATCCCTCCTTTTCTCCCTCCCTCCCTGTGTCTTTCTCCCTCTTTCTCCCTCTTCCTGCATCTTTTCATCTCCCTTTGGCACTCGATAATCAATCAACTTATTAACTGCTAATTATTCAAGCTGTGGATCGAGGATCCCTCCCTGCACTTGAAAAGAGAGAACCTTTCCCCTCTGTTCTGCCAAATGAAGTGGTTTATATTGCCAATTCATTTGGATTAAGTGCATTTAGGCTGCACTGTTTGGGATGTGAAGACCTTGTCAGATTGCTATCACCAGCGTTTAACATTAATCCTCATTTTGTTCAGCCAGTATATAGCACCCATTTAGTGGAATCCCAAGAGGGTTTTTGCGTTGGAATACAAGGTGCTTATTTGTTTCTCTGTGATGTGTGTTACTCTAATAAGGTGTGTGTGTGTCTCTGTTCTGGTTTTTTCAGGAGGTCCTTCAGACGATACCAAAGTTCTGCTTTCCCTTTGACGTGGAAAGGTACGATTTGTTCCTATTTCCTTCTTTTTCTAGGGCTGCAGCTCACTTTCACCTCCTTCACACACACAGATACACACACACACACACACACACACACACACACACACACACACACACACACACACACACACACACACACACTCACAGGCACTCATATACACCAATCTTTCTAAGACACGTCACTCCAAGTCACATCCACGTGTTAATTTACAGTCAACATTGTAATGATGTGTGTTTGTGGGTGTGATTGCGTGCTGCTTCTCCGGTCTGCACTCCTAACATATCTGATGTGTTTTAAACTCTTATGAATGGAGTGAAGGAAACTGACGACTGCCAGCAAAATACCCCTACTCATAAGCACCACACTGCTGTGATGGTTAGGCCACACCATAATAATGACAACAATGATCACAACAACTTCCTGTTGCTGAGGTCATCAGTGACGTAGCCGATTGATTTGTCACGTGCAGCAGGATGTTTATGAGTGCATGTGAGTGAAAGAGTCCCGGGTCTATCGAAGTGTGTCATGATACAGGTCCGATCAGACTGTCAGCTCTATGAAAAGCACTGGCCTCTTATTTTCAGCATGGAAAATGACACATTCAAATTCCCAGTGTAGACAGATAAAGAGAGAGAGGGTGAGGAAGCTGTAACTGCCTTTACAGAAGTTGATCTGCTGCCATCTAGTGGTGGATGGATGCACAGCGCTTCCCTGAAATATACCTTGTGGCTAGAAAAGCTTTGTACAGTTTTTCAAGCAGCCATAGGAGTAAAATGTGATTTGGGTTTGGACCTTGACCGGAGCTTTAGCTCATGGTGAGACTGCATCTGAGAATGAATTTGTTCTTTTTGTGTTTCGTTATGTTTTGTTCTTAATGTCAAATGTAAGTTAATGCACCCTGTTTTCGTCGTTTGATTGTATAGGCATTCGGCATGGATTTGGCCTGTTTTAAATGTGTACCTTGTGTCCCGCCCCAGGGTTTCCCACAATCAGGTGGGGCAGAATTTCACCTTTGTGCTGACGGACATCGACAGCAAACAGCGGTTCGGTTTCTGTCGACTCACTCAAGGCTGCCGCGTCTGCATATGTCTGCTCAGGTAACACACATATGCACACACAGTCACACTCAGACTCAGCTCACTAAATCTTGTTCTGCTTTTATGTTAAATTAATTCTCCACGGAATATTTGTGGGAGGTTTTTGTGTGTGTATTTATGTATGTGTGTGTCCTTGAAATCATGTTATCATGTCATAATAAACTGAATCTTACTGGAGTCTTAAACACTGGGTATCTTACACTGGAAGATGCTTCTGTACTTCCATAAATTGAACTGTCAAAAGAAACAAATAGATGGTTTTGAAAGTTACGCTTCCACTCCAATAAATCAATATTTCAAGGCAAGCTTTCACATTTTATTTTCTGAATGAGAATCAAGAAAATATGTGGATAAAGATTTCTTCAAACACTTGAGACTTTATTTTCTTTTTCAAATAACTAAGACGCTGCCCTTTTTTAAAATTATCTATGGATCTGTCTCAGAAAACTGTTTTTAATCTGAATTTATTTCTCAAGTGTGATGAAAAAATTAATTTACCAGATCTTAGAAATGAACACAGATTTTTTTTTTAAGACGGCACTCTCTTCTTTCTCACACTTAGCTGCACTGTGCCAGAGTCACAAATTTATATTCTCATCTGCCCACACAAATATGTTGGGGATGTGTCTATAATTATCCAAAAGTTTAGCAGTTTTTGATATTTCATAGGTGCATTTATCCTATTACTTCAGACGCAAACAAGGTCTTCAGACCATGGAAAATTGCGTTTTCTTTGCATAATTAATCTATAACAAAAGCTATAATCATTTAATTCCCATGTAATTGCATGCTGACACAATGTTTGTGCTGATATAATTACCTTACAATTACATCGACGAAACACTCGAGCTAATCGCCGTGGACAGGCTCGTCAATTTAAGAATAATCTGAGCAAATTGACCAAAACAATAACGTATTAGACAGATTAGCAAGTAGCCAAATAAAAAAAGGAACACAAAGCCTTTTCTTTTTCTCTGATGGTTTGAAGCAGCACTCATGTAAATTGTTCTTGTGTGTGTGTGTGCGTGTGTGTGTGTGTGTGCGTGTGTGTGTGTGTGTGTGTGTGTGTGTGTGTTTGTGTGTGTGTGTGTGTGTGTGTGTGTGTGTGCATTTGCATTTGTGTGGCTGTTGATGGACAGTCGTAAGTTTGTCGTTGCCCTGATGAGCTGTTATGAAGAACAGTGTCCCTCCTACCCACACCACCCACCCTCCCGGCCAGCTTTCATGGCCTTTGTTTTTCCCCTCTCTCTCTTTCTCTTTCTTTCTCTCTCTCTCTCTCTCTTTCTCTGTCTCTCTCTCCCTCTCTCTCTCCTTCCTCCTCGTTATTCAGCTACTGCCACAGTGCGACAGCAAAGACGCTTGGCCCATAATTATGCATGAAGCTTCACTGCCAATTAGCAGAGGTTCCCCTGTCCCTCTCGCTGAGTTAGACATGCTAATTCATTTGACATATGATGTATAAAATACATTATGCATTCTGAGTAGTTTGGATGGCTTGCTTCGTTTATAATAAAATAACATATAGAAAGTTTATTTATTTGGTCCGTTTGGAATTGTTTGTGTTCTTTCTTATTTTTCTTTCTTTGTTTTTTTATCCTAATCTTCTTCTTTGTCCTTGTTTTCATCTGATGTATGGCCACTGTGATGAGAAATGGTGAAGCATTTTTAAAAATTAAAAACATTTTCGATATCTCATCGAACAAATGTATAAATTAAGTTGTTGAGGTCAAGTTTCTTGTTTTTAAAAAAATTATTATTATTATTATGTAGGCTTTTTATCATTCTCTTACAGTTTTTTTGCTAAACAACCAGTCGAGGAAAGAATAAAGGACATACGCAGTTACTGGAGGTAATTTATCTTAAAGAATTACGAGTTAAACATGCCTGGTTATATCTAAAGATAATATTAAAGCCCAGGCACAGAATTTTATTTTCATGTAAACCATCTTTTTCAAAGGATATAAAATAACAGCAATTAAAAAGGTTTGCGTGTCTGTGACTGCTGAAGTGCTCAGACCGTAAAATTGTCACCTCTGCTTAAAGGAGGAAGCACCTTAATGAGCTGGGCAGTTTTATGTGGACAGAACTTTGTAGTGTCGTTGCTAAAGCTGCAGCAGAAAGGGCCTTTTTCCCTTTAGGCAAAACCTCAAGGAGAAAGTCAACTTGCAACAAAAGTATGGCTTGTTACAATTTTATTTTAACTGTAATTCATCGCCTTTGCATGCTTTTTTTGCTGCTTGCATTTGAGGAAAGGAAACGAGTGACAAACATTCATTTTTTCAACTTTATTTAACAACCAGGGCTTTAGGGTACATTTTAGAGAGTGTGTCAGTCCTGTTTCTGGTCACTCTGTGGATCGCTGGAGGACACTTTCTTTCCTCTACTTAACCCTTAACCCTAAAAAAGGAAAGATGTAAATGGAATCCTCTACTGAGTTCTCTGTAAAGTGTAAAAGCGACTTTAAGGCTCATCTAAGAAACAGGAATTAGCATCCTGATTCAAACCCAACAGGTAGTTAATGATAGAAAAAAAGGATATGTAAGTGCTTCAGTGTTAATCAAACACCTTTTTAGGTCTAAAGATGAAATGTCTTCTGTATTTGTGTGTGTGTGTGCAAGAACGAGCGACGCTGTTCATTATAGCATAAATCTTAATTTTATCCAGAGCTCTATCTTCTGTCAGATATTTCCATTCCGCTTGGTGGTCAGAGACTGGGATGGAGAGTATGACGGGCTGTGAGTGGGCTGCAGATTAACTGCTTCATTCTTTGAGTACATGGCACTTTGAGAAGACATGTGTTTAAAATGGCAGTGGAGATTGTGGGGGCCCCCACGCACTGAACACTCCTGTGATGGATGCCTCTTCCTCTATCGGAGGATTTGTGAAGCACAAACAGATCTGAGCAATGAACTGTGACGAGTAGGAGTATCTCTTTAAGCTTTCCAAACTTTAACTTTGCATCGACCGAGAGAGGGGGGGGGGGTTTGGAAGGAGAGGGGAGGGGGTAAATAGACAAAACAATTCATCTTTAAGTTATATCGCATTGCATTTGAAAGCAAAAACCCATTACCTATCGTGGAAAGATATTAGGTGAATATTGGTAATTTGTGGTCGGCTGCCGTCACCAGCGGTCATGTAATTTCCTCTAAAACAAAGGATTTACAGCACCTTGGTGTAGTGGTGTAATGACTGTAAGATCTGTGAGCCTTAACGGCTGCTCTGACAGCGAGAGTCCTATTTACATCCCCTTCAGCTGTGAAAAATGAAGGATTAATGTCTAGAAGTCTGTTGTTTTTTTTTAACACAAGGCTATACAAAGGATTTGCTCTTCCCCTTTAATCAGCGTGTCAGCCTGAACTGTTTGGTTAAATGTAAACTGACCCCATACGCAGATATTCCTCGTTTTGAGGTGGCAGAAATAGGTCTTCAGGTTGATATCCGGTCAGCATGTGAATTAACATACGCGTGTTTGACTTGGATCCTCCTGCGAGTGTGACCTGATTGCACTCAGTCTTCGCGTAGACGTCAAAATATTTGCACGTTAAGAGGCTGATTGTTTCAGACTAATGGTCAGTCAACCTCTCTGATTGGTGCGCTTGGCTGCATTTCCCCGGGAACCCATCCTGTCATTGGCCCCTTGCAGATTTAGTGAAATGAAAATTTGCATTAGGTTCACTTTATTGTTTTCTTGTTGTCTGTTAATTCCAGTCTGCAGAGCAGCCAGTGACCCATGGCCCGGAAACTCCTCAGTCTCCATCCAACTGCCTATGAACTGTCATAGAGTCATTTATTTATTTATTCTCTTGGTTTTATAATAGTAAAAAACTGCAGATTGAAATTATTTGTCAGATATTTGTTTGAATGTACTTAATATCTTGATAACTTGCATTTAGCACCGTGCATCCTTTGTTCGCCCGCTGAATTTGTTAGCAAATAAAACTCCACTTTTGATTGATTGGCGCATTTGCCCACTAATTAATTTTTCAACCCCCGCGTCCAGGAAAGTTAATGAGACACTAATGGGAGTTTCTGTTTATTTCATTGCAAATGCTAAGAAGTTCTTATCTACAATGATTATTCATGTAGCGTTCAAAAACTGCATGTTAAAACCCCCTTACTTAATAAAAATTCAATACCTTGATAGGACACCATGTTTTTATTATTTGATTGCATAGCATTAAATGAACTGAGTCCTCACAGCTTTTATGCCAAAAGAAAGATGTTGGCCATCTTCCACCCGGGAAGCAAGTCGACTTGGCCAAGAAAATGTCAACTTTGTAAAGAAAGCCATGCTACAGATGCTTTTAGCTTATGGTGGCTGCGCTTAGTGATTCGCTTTAACACAAACACTACAGTATAAATTACTGTGAGCCTCTTAATGAATTTACTTAATTTACAGCGATTACATAAGCCCCCCTCTTTTTTTTTTGCGTGTAGAGAATATAAGTATGGAGAGGGGTAGAGGAAGGATGAGCTGTAGAAAGAGGGGGTGGGGGTGAGAATCATTTTGGGCTGCATTTTTGTTCAGTCTGTGCATCTGTTAGCAGCATGCTTGTAAACTACGGCAAAAACTATGGAGCCTCTTTGTTAAAGAATTAACTTTTTTTCTGATTGGCCTGAAGAGCAGACATGTTAGGAATGTGTAGCGTGTGGGGCCCTGGGTAGAAACATGTCATAACAAGGAATATTTACTTTTTAATTTTTTTGCAAAGTAACAATGACAGCTGTCGCTGGGAACACAGTCCATTATCATTGTCTTTATGCACTTGATCTTTAAGTAGAGACATTAGGTCATCGATGTTAGCCCCTGCACGCATACAGTAATACAGCGAGAATAACTCAGTGGTCTATAAAACTGCACAATCCAGCAGATGGTGAAATTATTTATAGACTTTGTTAATGCCAAAGATAGTCGCAGCTCACTAAAAACATTTCCAAGAGACGGAATGTTTCTGCTTTGTCGTGCTTTTAAATCAAGCTACTAGTCTACTTTGATTTGGCACACTTAACTCTTCAAGTTGGTTTGAATTAAAACTTGTGTTATTAATATATTTCTCTCTTTTTGCTCTTGCAGCTACCTTCCATGGTTTGAAATCTACTACAAGCTGCTAAATACTCTGGCAGACTACCTAACAAAACAACAGGTAATCATCCCTTGTGATGTTATGTATATATATAGACAAAGTAAGATGCTGTGTAAGTACATAACGCGATAAATAAAGGGGTTTGATTCAACTGAGAAATAAGCGCACGGTTTAATGTCTTGAAACTGCTCTGTGGTGAGATATTTCCCTCTGTTCTGTTCTTCTGCCTCGTGCATGTTGTCTTTTTTTTTTTTTGTGAGCGAGCCTTGTTTGCCGTCTTGGGCTCGACTTGGCTCCTGTTGTTAGCGGCAACAATGTTGACATTTCACAGACCAAATGCTGATCTGACACTGGAAGTTATTCCTGATGATTTGCTGGAAAACAAATTGTTAAAAAAAAAGATAGAGAGAGAAAAGAGACCACAAATGTACACACACACATACACACACACACACGTACACAAACACAAACATACAGACAAATCTTCACACTTCACAAAAGTCTTCTCCCCAGACTATTCACTGCATCGTACCAGGAAAGGGAGGGAAATGTAAAATATGCAACAAACTGGGGAGATGTGCAGCCTCTGGTGCAGAGGGTGTAGGTGATGCTCCCATGTGTTGACTGAGGAGGGAGGAAGAAAGAAGGGAGAGAGGGGTGGGGGGTGGAAACAGAACGGCTTAGGGACTGCTTTCAATTGTTATTTAGTCACTGCTTCCAGATCTGTGATTGGGATGGAGCTTCTTGTTAAAAGAGGCGATCACAAAACACAAACGACAAAAACTCACGTTCACACTTATTTCCAGGATTCCAAGGAATTCAGCAGGACGGTCTTGTGTGTGTGTGTGTGTGTGTGTAGAGAGAGAGAGAGAGAGAGAGAGAGAGAGAGAGAGAGAGAGAGAGAGAGAGAGAGAGAGGCAGTCAAGTAGGATAGGACAGTTTGTGTGTGAGAAAGACAGAAAGATTGCTAGAAATCCTGTGTGACTGAAGTGTTAGTGTGCATGATTTGGTTTCTATTTACCCCGCTGTCCGTTCCAGGCGAGAGGGAGATGTTGACAGACGAGGGAAGACAGAAGAGCGATGAGGGTTTAAGGCGAGGGGTAAATGAACTGTTTCCCCAGGCCGTGTTGCTGACCATGCGTGTGAGCATTGAGCCTCTCATGACAGGAGGCTGTTCGATTGCACACACCCTAACACCCCTCCCTCCCTCACTCCCTCCCTCCCTCTCTCTCTCTTACTGTATATTGCCGCCCATTCTTCTGGAGTTTCTAGTTCTTTTTGGCTCACACTTTCATGAACACACACACACACGCACACACGCACGCACACACACACACACACAAACTTCCTCAGACGAGCAACGGCTTGTAGCCAAAGTCAAAAGTTCCTTTAGAGGGAAGAATCAGAATGGAAACACAACAATGCCCAATCTCTCGGTTTGCATTAGTTTGGTTTAAATACTGCAAACTTTTGTCCCCATCGGTTTTCCAGCGAGAGGCCAAAGAGTGTAAATAGCAGTCTTGTCCTGGAGCTCATAAATGCTTTAAGAATAATCTCAGAGCCTGTTCTGTGGTCAAGCTGGCTCTCTCTGACGGCTCCTTAAACCCCCTGTTTTCAGAGAGGGGACCCCCACTTAATTACTGACAGCCCGCTTTCAGCCGTAAATCAACGCTGCTGGATAATAAGCGTCTGCAGCCCTGCACACAGCCGTCTTTTAACCTCAACATTGCTCATTAAACATATGTCAGTTGGATGTTTTGGAGCCCTTCAGGCCTCGCTGCAGGATTGCCCTCTGGTCTGCAGCAGCGCCTGTCCCAGTACTGTTGTTGAGATTGACACATAACTGGTGACATTGACAAAACCAGTAAATAAAATTCATGTGTCCTGTGTTTTAATGTCTTTTCTTTTGTTGTTATTCCTCTCCTCTAGGAAAATAGCTTGAATGACATGCTGAATTCTCTTTATGATCTGCCTGTGCCAAAGCCCTTCACGCCAGTCAACCTGAGTGTGGTAGGTATAGCTCTCATATTCCACTTTATCAGCAGCAAGATAGACGAGAGTTGAGGTACAGAGAGATGAGGGAGCAGGTATTTTACTTTAGTAGTGTGTTGCATCAGGAAAAAGGCTGCAGAAAAGAAGAAGAGAGGCTAACAGTTGGATGAACTGGTTAAAAGTAGAGCGGGAGACACTGAAGCTAATTGTACGATGAAAAAAAGTGGAGCTGAAGAGGAGAACTAAGATGAAATTGACACAAGGGCAAGAAGAGCAAGGAAGGATGGCATTAAGATAGAGATGAAGGGGCAGACGAGGAGGAGCTGGCAGCGATCGACAGAGTTTGGAGGTCCAAGTGGACAAGATAAATGAAGGGATAATGGAGGCAGGAAGATGGGACCAGGAGGCAGGCTAACAGACACTAGGTAGGAGCAGAGAGGCGCCATTGGTCCAGGACAGACACTCTTTTTGGAGACAAGAAGTGTCAGTGACAAAAAGTTTTTTGTGCGATAAAGCCCGAACGGAACATGTTTAAATTTGTAGGGTCCTCTCACGACTCATCATGCATCTCACTTATCAAAAACTGGACCGGCTTAGCAAGCCCAGATCCCTCAAAGTCGGCCCGTATTTGTGTTAACTATGACACGATCCCTCCTTCTGTGTTTCCAGCTCCTCCATTAAAAGAAAACTCTCGTACTTGAGCAGATTTCAGTTCTGTAGGCCTGGCCTGCGAAATTAGGATGTAACGGCTTTCAGTTGAATGGCTAAAGTCATAATGTTTCCTACATTACCATCTCTATTTTTGAGTCGCTTAGACTCCACATCCTCACGGGATCAACAGTGTCTCAGCCTTTGTCCTCGAAGAGTGCCGCTTCTTTTTTGGACCGATTAAAACAAACAGTTTGGGGTGTTTTCTGCGACATAAGCCCCCAGAAGGATATGTATGGCTTTTTTCAGCATAGCAAGACTAATGTGATGTAATCAGTACACGTCTACAAAAGTTAACAGGGTCAATTAAGGGAGGATCCTTGAGATGAGTTTTTGTCTTCCTGTCAGTTTTCTGTCGCTGCTGAATATGCAAGCAAAATCTTTTATCTGAATCTCAGCGCTTCATTGGAAAAGATGCCCGTGGAGAACAGAGGTGATGGCTTCATCTCTTTTCTGGAGAAGACACGAGTTTGATATTTAATTGATTAAGCAGAATTATTCCCTAAAAGAGTGGGGGGTTTTTTGTTTTTGTTTTATCATGGCAGCCAAGAAGAAGGATCATTGTCCCCTTTCATGTGTGAACCCTGTTTTGTTCTCTCTCCCTCTCTCGTTGTTCAAGAATGAGCAGTTGTATATTGCCACTGGGCAAGTACTGAGAGATCGGCAAAGCAAGGAGCCGGTGAGTGGAGGGGAATGAGTGAACGACAGAAACGGGAGGAGGGAAGGAGGCTGCTGTAAAATACGAAGCCGAGCTTCTGCACTAATCACATGGGAGCCACGGCTTTCCAATTTGGCCAAATAAGCTGCGCTCTTTTTAAATATAACAAAAACAAACTATCCTGGGCCTTGGTGTATGTTTCTTCTCCTCTGGAAAACAATCAAACTTTGTAAATGATTAATGCCATTCCTCACTGCTATATTCTCTCTCTGAATATCAAAGTTTTTTTTTTCCCCATCTCTATGTTAAAAGCAAAGGCAATTGTGCTCAAAAAATCTCCTTGATGCTTTTCCAGTTAACCCACTTTCAATGTTTTATACAAACATGTCTTCGAAAGAACAAGAGAAAGGCAGATAAGCAAGCAAACAGCCAGTGAAAGCCTGGGTTGAGTTGAGGGGCATGGCTCCCGATTATCACAGCGCCTTGAAATTTGTAGTCCAACGGGGAAACATTATTTAGCACACAGATCGCAAGGAAAGAAAGAGATATGCAATATATTGTAGTCACTATGTTTGTTGGTATTGTACTGGGTCGCAAACACGATGCTTCATCTCAACGATGTTGTTTCATTTGAGCTGTTTAGGAAATGTTATATGTTATTCTACCCACAAAGCACAGAGAGAAGAAGCTTTTGTTTGAGCTTAATTCAAGATATACATTCTCTGTTTTTATGCCAGTGGACATTGGGAAATTTCATAACCGTCATTTGCATTGGACTCCTTCCCGTCACAATCTTCAGCTGTTCTCTCTAATAAAGGCAAAAAAATGTTTAAAAAAAGGCAAATTAAAATTTCTCATTCTTCTAATGAGGAAAAACTGGTTTATTTTTTGTTTTGTTTAGCAGCATAAAGAAAAATATAAAAAAGTTGGCTTTTGTTGGAATTATTTAATCTTCTAAATATAACACTTAAGGATATGTAAGTGTCAGACCTCAGATAAAATAACAACCACAAGTACTCTATCTTCTTCTTGCGGTGAAGTGTGTGCACAGATAAACAGTGTAGTTGTTGGACGGCGCTGAATCAGTGGTGAGTGTTAACCCAGCACAGTTCACAATGGCAGAGAATCAAGTCTTTGTTTGGATCATCACATAAAACAGATTTTCAAGACCCGCTAAACAAAAAGCTGATGGTTTCACATCGTGGTGGGCTTTTAAAAATCACATCTTTTACTCTCTGACTGTAAAGGTCTTTCTCTTCTTCTGTGGTCTCCTGTCTATAATCAGACATTTTTGATTGGTGGTGGTGATGTGTGTAGCTGCTCTTCCTTTATTTAAATGGCTCCTCCTATGTTTTCCTGAATTTAACTGCGTTGTTGGATATGTACAGTAATGTATTAGGCCTCACTTATGTTCTATATAAAATAATAAATATAAATTGTTTTGCAGACTTTTGCCTTTCTTTGCATGCTGAGGTGTTGGATGCTAACCCCCCCATCACAAAGATTGACTATTAAATGAATTCAGCTGCTGGAGACACAGCCTGTGTATCAGCCTGACATCACTTGTTCAATGATTTGCATAACAAGTATACAGTAGTCCCAAAATTTAAACACTGTGACTTCTCAGGTGTCTCAAAGAACCTGAGTATTTTACTTTTAATAGTTCACATTGAAAGCTTACCGGTAATTGAATCTGCTGTAGATGCCACAGTCGTTTTAAGACAACAGATGATTGTCTGAAGGCTGGGAGTCACACAAACACACCAAAGATGCAGGAGTGTGTGAGACACAGGTAGTGTGTGTCGGCCGGCGGTTTGTCTACCTGTCTACAAACAGCTTCGCTCTCAGGCCCCTTTCGATCTGACCACTGAAACCGTCCTGCTCTCTAGAAGGAAGACAGGGAGTCTTCTGTGATCCTGGCGACAACCTCTGTGTGTGCGCGGATGGACACGTGTGATCCTGTGCGCACACACTTTAGTGTCTGTGGTGGTGCTCTGCAGGAAGATTCAGTGCTTAAACAAAGAGTCAGATTTCCACCGGAGACATCACCCCAGTCTGTGTCTTCGGGGATACCAGCTGCTACTGAGCTTTTTCTGTTCTGTAGGCCTGATAAAAGCCTCGCCACAGTTCAGACACCCGCTCTGTAATTCATATAGACAGAGCTGAAGATGAGCCATAAATCATTGAACAAAGTGATCGGCCTTTACTCCCTCCTCTCCTCATTTTCTTCAGTGTGAGTGGTATACTTCACTTGTGACCTTCTCTCTACTGCATGTTTTTGTTTTGTGCAGCACTCCTACTTCATCGCCCCAGATATCAATGGACTGCCAACTATTCCTGAGAGTGTAAGTATTCATGGATAAAGAAAAGGAGATGAAGAGAGATCCCTCTCCTCTGGAAACATGTCTGCCTCTAATCGTTTTTAATCACATACCCTTGTCACCTTTTGAAATTATTGCATCATTCTCTTGTTTCAGTTTCATCTCCTGTGGTGCTTGTACTTTTAATGTTGAACTTCATTGATTGCCAGGGGTACTAGAGGATTTAAACTGAACACATGTTCTTTGTTGATTTTGCTTTGGAATTGTAGCTCAAGTTGAGCATCCCAAGTTTTTATTCCAAGCTAAATTAGATAAAAACTTCAATCCATTTGAGAGACAAAAAGCAATATTGATTGATTTGCTATCTATTAAAAAAAAAAATTATAAATTGGATACTTTAAACTTGCTTTTTAAAAAAAATCCATTTCTTATTTTTCCTGCAAAAAGAATAATTGCAGAGGTGGAAGTGGAAGTCCTTTTTCAGCCAGTACTGCACGTCTCTTTATGGCACACTCTGGCACTCTCACAGTCTGTAGCATCGACACTTCACTGTAAGCAAGTTGTGCAAGGACAGTTTGTTATGTACCTGCATATCTGTCTGTTCCTGTCTATCTCCAGAGGAATCTGACAGAGTACTTTGTGGCTGTGGACGTCAACAACATGCTCCAGCTCTATGCCAGTATGCTGCACGAACGGCGCATCATCATTACCTCAAGCAAGCTTAGCACTGTGAGTCCATTCCCCCAGCAGCAGTCACTTACCAGCTATGGCCTATTGGGCCAAATACAGCAAACACTTGAAGACTGAGTGTAGTAAACATTTAATGATAGTTGTTTGGAAGTTTTATAAATGTTAAGCTTTATGTTTTTTGATATGACAAGTTTGATATTGTAGATCTCTTACTAACTATCCAAAGAAATCATATCATAATGAGATAATTTAGCAAATTTACAGTCATAGTTCCATTTGCTTTTTTTTTTTTTTTTTTTTTGCTTCATATTAAATTCAGATACCAATTTGCCTTCTTAAAAAAGTATATATCTCAAATATTAGGACTGTTTCTGAAATTTAACACGATTCTGTTCATCAATATTCCAGCAGATTTCAAATCCCGAGTAGCTCGATGAGAATTTTTATCTGAAATGGTTGTGCTACTTGTAGCGAGAATTAGACTGATCTGTCTGCCCCTCCAGCCCCCCTTGCCCTGGTACACTAACACCATACTCTGACAGGATGTAAAATCCACACTAAAGCTTGATTATATGTGACTGTTTTTTCAAGACTACAGAGTAATAATATCCAAAAGAAGCTTTAAATTATCCCTTATTGCATGTCTTTTCTCTTGTATAATTCAAAGTCCCTTCTTTCAGTCTCTACACGGGAGGAAACTTCTCTCTGTTTTTCTCCCACTCATCCTCCCTCTGTTCCTCATTCCATCCTCCCCCGTTATCTCTGTGGCTGATGAGGCAGAACCAAATGTTTATGACAGATGAGAAGGGAGAGGGAAGTGATGTCATCCTATGTCCTATCTGTATCTGCAGTGTAGTCGGTCCTGCCTTGGTATCTACAAGGCTGCAGAACACAGAGCAGCCAGAGGGGCCTGCAGTGGTGATGGGTGCCATAGGGATCGATACACAAGATCTCCCACAACAGCTATAATCAGGAAGAGCTATAAAAATTACCCGGCCCTCAGAGAATTCCACCTGTCTCCTCTCAGGTTTTTGAGAGCAGCAGCACCTCAGCCGAGGGTCTAGACTGCACACACTGCTGTGACACATGAGTTACACCATGTAAATTATCAGACTCCAGGGGGCAGGAAACAGGAACAGAGGGTAGAGGTGATTTTTTTCTATGAGTTACAGTTTTTTACTTTTTTACAGCTTGGAAGACCTAATCTTGGATTACTTTTCTTTCATAAATTCCTGCCAACCGGATTTGGCTAAGAGCTTCCACGTCAAACCTTTACCTCTGTTAGCCTTTTATCCTCTGTCTACCTCCAGCCACTCATCTGTCTGTTGGTTAGTCTTTGTGATAATTCACAGACTTATTTATTTATGCTCTTGTGATGCTTTATTTCTTTCTGGGTTTTTTGTGCTGTTGATATTGATCTTCTAGTTAATCTGGGAATGGCTACAAATATTCCTTAGTCCTGCTGTCCAAGTTTATATGTACATAACTGCAAAAAGCCATCCTGTCCTGCAATCAAATATCATTGAGAAGTATATAATTATTAATGAAAGTTGGGCAAAATGCTGGTTTGACTGATCTTAGCCGTCATTACATGGATGCGTAATGCTGCTGTGGTCTGCTTTCCACGGATAGAGAATGTATGAGAGAAGGTATTGTTAACATCGTTAGCACCATCCAGCTGCTTTTCACCACCTCCGCCTGTCCAGCCTCTCAGCCAAGCAAAGAGAAACAGGGAATAGAAAGTAGAGAGAGACACACACACACACACACACACACACACACACACACACACACACACACACACACACACACACACACACACACACACACACACACACACACACACACACACACTCACACATATGCTACATTTATTCTGCCTGCTCTAGGTGCTGCCTCTGTTAAAGCCCCTGGTGAACCCGGTGTGTCAGTCTGCCAGTACATGGCGGACGCGCCTCGCAAGCAGCCAACAGCAAAGGAATAAATCATGATCGTACAACAATGCGTCAGTTGACTTATTGCTGTTTCGTGACCGGAGGTGAACAGTACCACTGTTTTAAAAGCCTGTTCGGTGGTGGCGCAGGGGCGGGAGCCAGCCGAGCGTGCGGCCTTGTCATAGGGCCGTATAATAGGGCTGCATCGGCCCTTCCTTTAACTAGTCAGTTGGGAAGACCCCCACCACAACCACCACCACCATCACCCTACCACCCTCCGTGTCTTTCATCTGTCGAGGCCCCCCAGCTCTTGAGCCCAGCCTCTGCCCTACCTCTCGCCCAGACTCACAGCCCAGCTCCGGCGCTGACTGACAGCAGCTCTCTCATCAGGCTGTCAGGCCTATGCTAACAAGGAGCTATCCATCCAGCATGCCCTAGAGTGCCAGCTGTCTCTCTGTTTCCGGCCTTTCCTTCTGTTGTTCGTCTCCTCTCTTTCCCCGACTTATTTCTGTCTCTATTCTTGACTCTCTATCCCGGCTATTCTCTCCCACTGACATATTATTTTCCGTCCATCTGCCTCTCACTCACCCTGGCTGTACCCCCTTTTCCTGGGTGTCTTAATGCGCCTCTGTTGTTGGGCATCTGCAGAACATTGGGACATCCCCCCCTCCTCCTTCCCAGGCCCTACCCCTCAATAGACTTATCTCAGCCTGGTGCCACGTGGTGAACTTATCTCGAGTTGTGCTGCTGTGACTGTGTGTGTGCATTTTGTGTCTCTTTTGCATGTTTTCTGCCCTCGCAGGTGTTTGCACCTTATGTCTTATGTCTTTCCGCGAAGGAGTTGGTGCGTGTGTGGGAGGGCTGGCGTTAGCTGTTACCTGTGTTCGTCCTGTGTGCCCTCTCTCCCTCTCTCCCCTTGCCACCTACTTGTTTGTGGCGCACCTGTGTTATACCGGGCCTGACACTGGCGTTTGTCAACAGAGGGAGAAGCATATCGCGGGTAATTGGTGCAAGGAAGGCGAGAGGGAAGGCCAACCTGCAAAGCAAGGCAGTGGTAGACAGATGGACAGCAGGAGGAAAGCAGAATAAGAAATGAAGAATTTTGGATGGAAATTAGTCTGGGAATGGAGAAGAGATGATTTCGGTGAAGCTTTTGGAGATTGCATCGAGACAATTCGGAAAAATAGGCTTGTGGAGGGAAATGAGCATTTGAGGCTAGCGCAAAGAGGTCAAGATCAGCTCTGTTGATACTATTCCTCCTGTCAAATTAAATCACATTGCCTGCAGCAGCAGCTATTTGTCTCACACAATATGCAAACAGTGAAATGGAGGCTCAGAGTACAGTAAAATGGCCAAATCTCCATTACACAGCTATTTAAAAAGAGAAATACACGGAATGGGCACACATTGCCTTAGCATAGCAGCGCTTTCTCCATTTATATCTGTGTTTACTTGAATATGTCCATTTTTTTGGTTTGGTATCTGTCATCTTCTGCAGAGCTCAGAGGATCTGAGGTCTCTGGTGGGTCCAGCTCCTTAATAAAATCACCATTTTGGCATTGCATTGCTGTTCAGGCACATAGAGGGACGAGCTCATCTGAATAAGCTGTATGAATGTAGAGATATTTCATGTCAGTAGAATCCAAGTAGGTGCTTACAGTTAGTTTGTAAAACTGTGTGAACATCTTTGTCATGGTTTTTGCTGTCGATTAATGGTATTGTCCTGCAATGACAAAAAGGCACCAGAGGAGTGGCTAACAGTTGGAGAGTATTAATGCAAATTGTTGATGGTGATGACGCATCCATGTGAACACAGCAGTGAGCAAAAAACATTTTGATGTCTAATTTGAAGTGGTTAAAATATTTTAGTCACAACTTGATTGACATCAGCTCCGCAATAGTTTAGTTTACTTTTACTATGATTTTTTGTTCTTTATTACTGCTCTATTTAGTCCGTAATTCTTCCTACTTACTATTAATGTTTAATACTAAGTGGGACAGAACACCTCACTCTGACGGAGACGCTGTTATTGACAAAGGTGGTGTGTGACCTCTTAGCCATGCTTTACTGATGCCTACTTCAAAGATAAAATGCAAATTGTCTCGCTTCCTTCTCCCACATCCTCCTCCTCCTCTCCTCCATATCTTTTACCTCTGTGTCTGTCTGTCTCTTTCTGGCTCTGGGTCCTTGTGTCCCGTTGAATGGATCTGGGGGAAGCCAGCGGTAGTGTGGACACTTTCTGTCTCAGCTAGGGCGTACGAAGAAAGCTCTCAGGGCAGAACCAAAGACCTTGACTGCTTTTTGAGGCAGACTGTCGCTGTATAATCTGTTCTCTCAGAGGAAACGGCAACACACACACACGCACGCACGCACGCACACACACACACACACACACACACACACACACACACACACACACACACACACACACACATACAGACTGAGAGCGGCAGGCAGCCCCTCATTACCGGGCAGAGCCCTGGTCCCTGAGGACTGGACCCAGCACCTAATCCTGTATTTGTTCTTGGGGACTGTATCTGTGATTCTCCATTGAATGGAATATTAAGCACCCAGGTCTTTTGTGGAGCGTGTAAGCCATTTGGCTCCACTCATCTATTATTTATCAGCCTGGCAAATATTTTATCAGCCTTAGCCTCTCATGACCCACTCTTATGTGAAGCCCCCCCTCTAAATGAAGAAAAAACAGAGTGGTATGATTTTTTTTCTGTTTTCCACTTATCTTCCTCATAGTTTTTGCCTCATTCATTCAAAAAAAAAGAAAAAAAAGAAACCCAACAAGGACATAGGGATTTGTATTCAACCAAATTAGAGACACAGATATGTGAACTATTCCTCTGGAGTTCCCTCCAAGTTACCTTATCTCAGGCACACTGCCACCTCCATCGCTTTGGAGATAGCAAATGAAAGAAAACAGAAATCTAGATTTGCTTTATAAATCATTATCTTAGTTTCAGTAATCCCCCCACAGCCAACTCCCCCAAGTCAGCCACCCATCCTGAGAAGAAGGGAAGCGCAGAGAAAGACTCCTGTTTCCCTTTCAACCTGAGCGTAAATCATGCCAGTTGGGGGGCTCACCTTGAGGCCTGGTGGAGATAATTGGAGTTGGTTAGCGAGATGTTCTATGCCATTACCTCCTGGTACCAGTGAATGGCTGGGGCTTGTCTCACACTCCCAGAGGAGGAATACACCCGCCTGTTGGCTCTCCACTTAGTGTGTCCACATGTGTGTGTGTGTGTGTGTGTGCGCGTGACGCACGCACGTATGTGTGAATGTATATCAGCTGGAGCTGGATCGCTGACCTCTCTTCATCACACTTTAATGGCCCCATCGCGTCCTCTCTTCAGTAAAAAAATAAATAAAAATGGGAGAACGGTGTGATGGTTTTGATGGTAGCTTTTCCACCAAGTGCTTCTTTTTTTCACACATTAATATTCATAGCATTGATTTACTTTCAGAATTAACAAAAAAACAAAGTGTTTGCCAGGGAATTAATCCTGACAGGAGCGTGGCATTGTTGTGTTTTATTTGAAGACGGCAGGCAACGGAAATATGCATATGCAGAAACGCAGAGCAAGACACCAATTAAATGTTGATTAAGTCCTAACTATTGTGGGACTCTGTGTGTGTGAGAGGCTGCATGGAGACAGTTTAGAAAAAGAAGATCATTGGGTGTTTTTTTTTTTCAGCTGAGTGAATACAGTTAGAATAAGCACACACACACACACACACATACACACACACACACACACACACACACACACACTGCTTTATAGATGACAGGGCTTGATTTTTGGTCGGATTCAGAGGGTTAAAGCTTCGTTCTGTGTCAGTTGTGGCTTCTTTTTTTTCCAGTCTTGGCTTTCAAACTCGCCCTCCTTCGCATGGTCAGTGGTGACATCGCGTGTGTCAGCAGGCTGGGGGTCTCCTGGTGGTTGAGCGCGTGTGTGTGTGATAATGTGTGTCCGCTTCACACTAACTGTGAAGCTGCAGCAGTATAACAGCGGCTGCTGCTCTGGGGTCCCGGTGGTATTAGCCTAGCCCGCAGTCTCTCTTGGCTAACTCATGTTTCATTCTTTGGCAATTTGCCCTAATGAAGTCCCACAGGAGCCCCTCAGACCTCTGTTCTCTTTCCATTTTTAATCATGTTATTTTAATCTGGTGGATGAGCTAACGCCTTTCTCCTTCTGTGCGTGTGTGTGTGAATGTGTGCGTTGCAGGTCATTACTGTAGCTGGGTTTTCATGAGATAGGATGTCAAGAGGGGGATGCTGGCTTTAAGACAATGGGAGACGACTTTAATTTTATCTGTAATGTTGGTTTGACAATGTAGGGAGCCTCGTCTTGATGTGATTGCTCCTCATTATTTGTTAAAAAAGAGGTTATTTTCTCTTTAATTTGTCGGCCATAGAAGCAGGGGTGATTTTTATGCTGACTGTCAGCACTGCTTTGGGCTCCTTTTGTTGCCTTTGTGCCGATCGTTGGGTCATTGATTTGAAAAGTGATTAATTACAAACATAAAGCCAGTATTGTCTATTAAACTTTATATTCCATGCAGGTTGGTATATGTGTGTGTGTGTGTTTTATATTAATTCCACGTGCAGGAGTAACAGTGTTACTGCAGCTATGACCAAACACAAATCAATCAATCTGGAGGCAACATTGGTTTCATGTGCTCTGTGTGGAAAGCATGTGTTGCCATTTCTCATGTCAGTTCCATCAATACTTTTCTTTTCACCTCCTCATCAATCTTTCTCTTCTCTGCCGTGTTTTGTCATGAGTTCAAGACGAGTGGTTGATCTCCAGCTTTCAGTCTGTTCTCCACTCCCTCCGACAATAGCTTGCAGATCGTGTTTTTCGGCACAGTAAGAGCAGACACGTCAGTGCTCCCTGTTCTTTTTGAGGGTTTCTGTCAGTGGATAAGATTAAAGGCTAACATACAGTACATCAACGCATCAACACAAAGCATCATCACCTCCATCAGACTTCTAGATTTCAAAAACAGCGGGGTTTTTTTGAGGGAATATAGTGGTGGTTCTTTTATAGATTTATCAGTGTATAAACTTAGACAAGGTAAAGGAATATATTAGAAAAGGAAAGATGAGTAGTACATTTAGCTTAAGGTTTTTATTTATTTGACTTTATTTGACTTATTTGAAATCATATGAGCTATCAGAACTTTGTGATAATATATGGTATACAGCAGCATGTTTTTGTCTTCTTTTTTTTATACTACACTGTAAAGTTGTTTGAAGACGCTCCTCTTGATTCTTGTGTTCCTTTAGTTAACTGCGTGTGTCCACGGCGCGGCTGCTCTGCTCTTTCCTATGTACTGGCAGCACATCTTCATCCCCGTGCTGCCCCCGCATCTCCTGGACTACTGCTGGTAAGGCAACCGCCTCTGAAACACATGCATACACAAACACCGTCAGGACAATCACGATAAATGTTTACGCCCTTCCTTTTCTCACCACGCCATGTGTGCGTGTCACGAGTCAAGGTCCACTGCTAAAACTTAGTCTTAAAAGTGCAGACACACATGTTCACACCTTTTCTCCCCACCCACTCTATGGAGTTGTTTGGAGGATTCCTCTCATGGCGTGCCTTCTCCTGTGTGGCCCCTCAACTTAACGAATGGCCAGAATCACCTTCCTCCATATTTCATGCCAGCAATAGTGCCGCGCTCTCATCGCATTAGCCCTCTCAGGGGTTCATTACCACCCATCCAATGAAAATGGTCTCTGCCGTAACTGAATGGAGCGCAGGACAAGCTCATCCACACGTGATCAGGTCAAATTCACATCTGTACAAATAAACAAAGACAGATTTGGGAAGTCAGCTTAATCAGTGTCGATAGCTCGTACGTTTCGGCGTCTGACCACAAGGGACAGGGCGTTTTCAAAGCGCTATTTATCACTGACAGTAAAATGTGATTTTCATCACTCTGTGAAGACTCATTGTGATCTTATTTAATCACAGTAGTGTCCTCCATGCACTGATGAGATAACTTGATTATATTACAAGATCTGTGTGCATGTATCTGTGCAAATGCTAGGGAAAGTCGGTCCTGTATATTCATGAAACAAAGACGACGTTGGCTGAATAGCAGGGCTACAGGCCTGCTGTCGGCTTTAAGTTGATTACTGAGTCACGCTGGCCAGGAATCCACCAGCCCAAAGCTATCTGATTATTGCTGCCACATTTCTGTCATTTGAATGTTGATTTTATTCAGTGTGGTGCATCTGAAAACGTAATCAATGATTCAGCCATTCCTTGCCACCTGCTTTTAACACCAAGATGAATTTTTCTCTCCTTAGGGTTTCTGGGGAGTCTTTTGTACGTTGTGAATCTACCACCTTGTTAGAAGGAACACTCCATCAAATATCTGCAGCATCAGTGTTCCCTGTATCCCCCCATTAATGTCTTTCCATGTAGATTAATTGTAACTGAGTTTGAAAGTTGTAGACAAATTGTACAATGAGTCACATTTTAACTGTTTAAGCCTCAAAACAATGATTGAAAATCACAACACAACAAGGCAGAAGTGGTTTTACCGTGTGGATGATCAAAAAGCAGCCCTGCAGCACTGGATCGGAAGTGGTGATTGTTCACCACTTAGTCTGAGGTTTCCCAGTCACTCGATTGTCATTGAGTTCTGGTGGTTTTCAGGCAGCCGTGCCCGACATGATTGGATTAAAGAACAACATATGCATTGATGCTGATGTTCTGATTATGTCTGTATGTCCAAGTCTGTATTAAGTCACCATTTCTAGCTGCTGAGAGAATAGATTTTAGTGGTAGCTTTTATTTTACAATTTTTGGTTATTTAATAAACATGATTTTTTTTAATGTTTAATCATGATTTTTCTAAATAAATCATTTTAATCTGTTAGATGTAATAGGATTATAAGTATTATAAGTTCTAATACTGTCAGCTCATGTTGTCTAATGGCTGCTCATTTCTGACCAACTGTTAAAAAAACACCCAAATCCTCACTTTCAAGAAACTTTGATTTATCACATTTTAATGCCTGATACATAGCCACAGTTAAAACAAATGTGGAAATAGCATCCAGATATATTTCTAGTCTGTTAATAAAAACATACTTTCAATATTAAAGTTTTTGCTTCAGACTGTAATAGTACAGTATGTGATAAGGTAATGCTTAATAATAATTTCATATTAAGTGTTAGCAGTTTGGTTAAGAAGGACTCCAACCTACAAGGTAATAAGATCACAAAGGTTAGTAACACATTTAAAGAGTGACCTAGTAGATTCAGTTTGACAATTACTGTTGACAAACTATTTTAACACTGGAAAAAAAATGATCCAAAGCCCTTCCAAGTGTCCCATGTTTTAATATGCTCTGTGTTAATAAATTTTCACAATTTATTAAATCCTACGTCTCTTTTATCCAGTTTATTTGATAATATAATTGCCTTTATTCAAACAAATTAAATTCACTCAAAAGTAATTAGAAGAAATTATGTTCAATTTAACATCTGCACAAAATCTATGGAAACTTAAAAAACAGTAGCCGTGTGACAATGCAATTATGTAAATTTAACAACCGTTTTGTCAGTGCTGTGGAGACAGTTAAATCATATTTTACTGCTGAGTTTTATAATCTGAATGAGATTTCTCAAAAGTTTAAATTTCATGGAGGATTTTAATACGTGCATCTTTAAAATGACTTTGAAACTTACTTTCAAAAAAATTCTTTCAGTCAAATTTTGTCCCTTAACTCAAAATCTGCACTTGTTGCATATTGTTACAAAACAAGTTTTATCCAGTCAAGTTATTTCAGATGGGAAACTAAATTTCACAAACAGCTTCTTTTTTTTTAAAAAAAAATACTTCAGAGACTAGTTTCAGATTTATAGCCCTTTTTTTTAAATTTGAATTTTTTTTGTAAAGATGGGGAAAAAGGTGACTTTTAGACAGATTTGGTCCAAGGAAAAAATCCAAAATGTATTTATATACTCATCATCAGACATAACGGAGCTATTCTCTTTCCTAATTATCCATCTACTCGCCCACTACTACAGTGTTATATCAGATCTGTAATATAGTGTGCTGGTTTTAATGAAATACACTGTGCAACTCTAGCCTCCTTATATATTTGTTTTCTTCTTTAAACCTCTTCACACTGATACCTCTCACTTTGTTTTCCTCTCCGTCTACAGTGCCCCCATGCCGTATTTTGTGGGAGTTCACCTCAGTCTGCTGGAGGTATGTGAGTTAACCTGTGGGAGTGTGTATAATTATATTTTACTTTACTGAATGGGTGTAATTATATCTACCTCTGCAATCCAACCTCTATAGGCGCAAATGCTTCCCTTTGTAATAAAAGTTACATGTGGATGTTGTTCCTTTTTGCATCAGATATATAAAAAATAAAATACATTTAAACAGGATGCCTGAATAAATTCATATTATCCCTCTTTATGCTCAGCTAGTTCCAGACTGGTTAAAGCAAATTTTAGCACACATTTGGTGTTAAATATTTCAAATTTCAGTAAGACAGAATTTTTTTTTAAAAAGGGACAGATTGTTTTTTCCACATTTTATCTCCCTGTCTTGCTCGTGTGCATCCTCATCTAGAAGTACAACAGAGGGAGAAAGACAGAAAAAGTATCTGCAGACAAAGAGCTTTTCTACTTCATTGTTAAACCTTCTGTGTTGGTTGGGGGGCAAGCTGTCACCAGCACTGCTGTTGTGTGTGAATGCATGTTGCAAGCATGTGCACATTTCACTCGTGTGTGAGTGTTGGTATGCAAGTGTTCGTGCGTTAGGGTTATTGTGTGCGGAAAAAATGTATATGTTGTAATGCACGCGTGTTTACGTGTGTGTGTTTATGTGTGATATTTGTCTGACAGTTGCAGCAGTGCCAGTATTTATCCCACTCTGTATCCGTGACAGACCCCCTTTCCGCCACTACATAATTAGTCCAGATCAGCATGTGAGCCTCCACTGCACAGGCTGTCACAAAAGTGACAAACTAGAAATTCACACACTTTGCTGCCCCCCACCCCCTATCCCCCCCCACACCTGCCTGCGTCCTGCACCACACTGAAATAATTGTTGAATTTGTCGCCATCAGGATGCACACAGCACAGCGCACTATCACTGTGTTGTTGTTGATGCATGAGGGTTTTGGTGAACCAAGATGTTCTTCTCTCTACCATTCTTCATTTTGCAAGCACGTTCATGTGTGTTATAGTAAAGATGCTCTAATATTTGTTTTTCCCCCACACACCATTTGTTACCATTAATCATAACGAATGTGATGACAGTGTGGTTTTGAATGTGACTGCCGTGTGTTCTTTCTTCAGGTTTCAGGACTGATATAGCTCACGAGTGAATGACGAAAATAGAAATTCTTTATTATTTAAAATCTGAAACATTCATGATTCTGCAAGTCTTGAAAAGCATTTGCTATTATATGTTGAATCAATGTTACATTCAAATCGTTAATATTGAAACAACATCTGCATATGAAATAAGAGTTTTTATTGTCAGAATTACAGGGTGAGGAATTACAGTAATTGTTAGATTGTGATTGAAATTCTGTTCGCATCTTTACCGATAAAACAAAACATCTCCTTCTTCAGAGAGTACGCAGCCGGTCGCTGGAGGATGTTGTTATTCTCAACGTGGACACCAACACCCTGGAGAGTCCGTTTGATGACCTGCACAACCTGCCCAGTGACGTGGTGAGACACACACACCTTCTCAAACCTTTTGTCTCGTTACACACACGTCACACACACACGCACGCACGCACACAAACAGCAGTTTCGTTTCTCCGTCTTCCGCATCAAGTCTTGCTTGCATAAACACACATTGCCTCGTCCTCCAAAAAAGCACACGCCGACAAACACATACACATGCCGAAACTTGTCAAAGTATGGCTCTGTCCCCTCCCCACATCATTAATGACTGCAGCACTGGCTCCTCAGATTGTGGCTGTCTAAAGTAAACTCCCGCCGCGTCGTGTGACGCTTGAAGGCGAACAGCATTCCCCGACCATCAGAGGCTTGTGGGAAAATGTGCAACTCCCTTCCCTTCATCTCCATCCATTCTAATCATTATTTCACAAAGTCTTGCGTTTCTGCCTGCCCACTGGCACGTTTCTGAGAACGAGAGATAGGAGGAGGGAAGGAGGCAGAGAAGAGAAAAGAAAAGGCAGAGATGGGTGATTTTCTAGGGGGAGAGAGTGGGAAGAAGGGGGCCAATTACCAGTGTGGGCAGTGAAGCCACCTGCCAGTGCATCGTCTCTTTAATTAACAGAGCACTGACGCCGGTCAGTACTACAGGAGCATCACCAAGGTGTCAGGGTCACTCGCACATTTACACACACCCAGACAGACACTCACGCATGCGCACACACACACACACACACACACACACACACACACACACACACACACACACGCACATGAAGCAGGAATCTGTTTGTTTAGCTGATATTCTCGGTGCGTGTATTAAAGCTCCTCCGTGAGGCATTGAGGCCCAGCTGAGACTGTGGTCCCACTATTGCCCACACTGTTAACAGTATATTCTCAGGTTCCACTGACTTCCTGCTCCACCAGCAGTTTATATTTCAATCCTCTGCCCAGCAGCATCCAGACTCTCTCACACTTCATTGAATTGTGTATTAATAACTTCTTACTACCTGCAACGATGCAACTCTTTCTACATCTTGAACAATTACCTACCTGCTTTAAAGCCTGTTTGCTTTACCTGACTTACTGCCTGCATTGCTGCCTGGCTGCTGGAGTTTCATGACACCTGTCTTCCCTCTTGTCTCTGTCTCTTTCACACTACTTACACCAGCCTGGACGGGTTTTTTTTTTTTTTGCACCCGCTGTTCTCTTCTCATGCCTGTGTGCCTGTCTGGCTGAAGTACCTTCCTCTAACTTCTTGCCTGCTTGCTTTCCTGCACCCAGGGACTCAAGTCCTAAATTAAACCGCAAACTGAGTTTGTCATAAAAAGGAGTCAGGGCTTTTGAAAAGCGACAGAAGCGGAGAGAAAAGCCTTTGTCTTTGCTGTGTGATAAATTAAGTGGCAGGCTCAGTGCCTTTTTGCTTTGATCCCCTACTCACCATTTTTCTTGACTAATGACAGAACATAGCCCACATATCATGTCAAATTACACCACCTGAAACTGAAACTTCACTGGTATTAATACATTTATTGCAACAAATTGTTGTTTGTTTTTTTAGTCCTATTCCTATTTTTTATCCTGTCCCCTCTCATCTTTTCACCGGGGCTGGTAGATTAATAAGGAAAGCGAGCAGCTACTAATTGAGTGGAATTCCAGGTCTCTTGTTAGTTTGCTTGTTAGTGATGAGGACATGCCACATGGCATTTGATGTTGCGTTTACACACAAGGAGATGTTTGAGGCATTGTGCATTTTGTCAAACAGAGGCCTGAAATCTTGATTAATGCTGAGCCAGTCTGTGAACGCTGCATGTTGTTTCTGTGCTGTTAAAGCTGCTCTTTATTTCTCTTTAATTCTCATTGTAACACCGGCTACTTAATTCTCAGGCTTTATTCAGTGTGAATCCCTGCCTGCAGAGACCTATGAGGTAATTATTATTCTCACTTTGTGTGAATACGTAAAGCCCGATATGGATTAAAAGGTAAAGGCCACAGGCAATTCTTGGACGTATTTTAAGTCTACCTTAGAGGGCAAATAAAGCGCTCTGATGTTGATTTAAGCCAAACTTTAGAGATCCGTCTAATTATGGCAGCGCAGGCTGTGAGCACATGTGGACTCTATTACGTGGCTCGGCTGACCAGTGGCCATGCTTTTAGCAGGTTCAGAGTTCACAGTTGTCCTGAATTAGCCATCCTCCTTCAGACAGGACCCCTACACTGGCTCCACTAGTGCCCGCCCCTTAATGGTCCTTTCCCCACAATTTCACACTTAATATTTTAGATTTATTGACTATTATAAACGCTTCCATGCCAGTAGCGGTTCCGTTTAGCAGAAAACGGAAAGATCGGAATATTAGACTAATTGGAAATGAGTCAAAAAAGGATGCAACAATAATATTGAGAATAACTTTTGGCTTTTTTTTATTGCAAACAATTTATGAATCAAAGGGCCAACATTAGCCGTGCTTTTGTGCCGGATTTTTCTTTTTGAATGTAAATGTTTCTTCGTTTAACAAATATATTTTGTAGCAAAGATAATGTAGATCAAATAAGTTTTCTGTTGCTTTTGACTTGGTGCCTTTTTCTGTTTTCAGTAAACATTGCATATGATCGGAGAAATAGATGTTTTTATTTTACATCAGGTATTTTTAGCATTTTTTGCATATTTTCAGATTGTCTAAGTTGAACTGGAAGTTTTAGCACATTAATAAATCATACTAATCTCTGAGAGACGGTGCTTTTGTCAGTAAAATCAATATTTTGACAAGCACATTGTAAAGAAATACTCCAAAAAGAGGGGAAAAAGTGTGGTTTTTCCCTGGAAGATCAAGGTATTTTTGTTTCTTATACCGAGATCGACAGTTCTTCTTCTGCACAGATATTGTGCTGATAAAGTTATAATTGGCTTTTGGTTGGTGGAGCTGTTTACTGCGCTAGTCATTAAAAGTATCCAAGAATAGCAAATTAGGAGTCTGTTAATTCTGAAAACAAACATTGTGTGACTGAATCAGATTTTTATTTGATCCTGGCAATTGATCTCAAACCAATGACGGAAGAATTTTTTTCATGTATTATTCCTTCTGTGTCGCACATTCAAGGTGTGGCGCTACAATGCAGCTTACATCTTTATTTTCAGATGCTCTTTCACATCAGAGCCTAATTCCTTCTATTCTCCTCCTCTCTGCCTCTCGCTACTTTGCTGACACCGTGTACCCATACATTCCTAGCCTTCATACATTTGATCATTTGTATTCCCAATAAAGGGGGAATTTACAGCGTACACTCCTACTTCCTGTATTTCAAGCCTGCATTTGGAGGTTTACAAATGAATGAGGGGGTTGCGGTTGTGTCTGGGTGCCTCTCCTGAGATCACCTGGCACACTTAATCAAACATCGCAGCTTTAATTTGGTGTTCAGTTTCCGATGCTCCCACAAAAACAACATCTACATCATCGTCTACAGTGGAGCACAGCCGACAGCAGGCAAACACTCACACATACAGATGCACAGACACAGCCGCAGATGTTGTTGGCCGGGAATGTTCATCAATGACATTCAGATCTAGTTCAGGAGTAAACTTCTGCTACTCACAGGTTTTTAGTTTGTCCATCACATTCCTCCATTTTCAGTTAAGATAGAGCCAAGTGTTTCACGTCCCCAGTATAATGAAGTAAATGCTGCTGCTGCATGCTGTTCTAACGACATGGCAGCTCCCTGCCTGGAATGTGTTTGCTCCACGACGGCTACATACTGTACTATTCCACAGGCTGTCTGAACCATAAAACAACAATTCCAAAGAATTAATTTTGCTTATGCAGTTGTGTTAATACCAGAATGCGTTCACCTTCGTTAGGGGATGGGATTGTTTTACATGTCGCTAACCGCCGTCTCCGCAGTGTTTCACAGCCATTCATTCACTTGTGTTGAGTTTAAAAAGCTGCACTTCATTTTCACATTTTCAGCCGGCGGTTCGCTCTGGATTAGAAGTCAAAAAGGGAGAGGAGCCTCACCCACTGCGTTAGTTATTGAAGTGAGAGATGACATTTAGCTGTAGTTAATTATGTATGCAAAACTCAACTGCTCAGCTGCTATAAGAGGTCAGCTTGACAAAGTAACCCCACACCGGGGAGAGTCTCATAGCAATGAGATAGCCCTATTAAAACACACACACCCACGTGTATGTGCGCGCGTGCACACACACACACACACACACACACACACACACACACACACACACACACACACAAACTTTGTTTCCCCATTGCTCTTTCACTCCGCTCACTAATGTATTGCCGCATTTATTTAGCAGCAAGTCATCACGCTTAATGACTAAGAATTATATTTCACCACGTCCTTTAATATTTTCCTACTCTGATATTTTTCCCCGTTTTCACACACCGTATGTATTTAAGAACTGAATTTTATGGATTTAATATTCACCAAAATTAATTTTGCTTCCTTACTAAAAACTAAAAAGGTGATTTCATGTGGTTAGTTTTAATAGATTGTAGTCATCAACTTCAGTAATATCCCTATTATTGTGCAGTTTTACCCTAAACCTGAAAATAAAGATGAATTTAAGAAAAATCCTAATAGATCTAATATTTGCTTTAAATTACAGCAGTGAATGCATGCATGGATTCCAACTCGAATGCTTATTGTGTATGTGTGTGAGCGTATATGCCGTTGCTTCGTGAGTCTTTGTTCAAATTTATGTGTGTGTGTTTGTGTGTATTGGTGTGTGTGTGTGTGTGTGTGTGTGTGTGTGTGTGTGTGTATGTGTTCTGTTCAGACTGCAGCACATCAAAAGAAAGTGGGAGATTTTCATAACTATTTTTTTTCTTTGTAGTTCTTTAATTGCATCCCCATGGCTTTCTTTCCCTGGACAGAATCTTAAAGACAACATTCTTTTTTGTGAGAAGAAAACCCAACTTTTTATTTATTTATTTTTGAACAACAGACAAGTGTCAGGGTCGTTATTTGGGAGGGCTTTTTATGCTATAGTGAAAATTTAGGGGGCAATTTCTAAATATATATTCAAAGATTTGTTTACAACTTTTTCTTCCTTTATTCATTCATTTTCTCAGTTACTCCATAATTAATTTCAGACAATCTCACCTTTGTCATTTGTTTGCTCCTTTGTGATTCCGTTGTCAAATAAAAGTAGCAGATAATTTCCAGTTTGTAATTTGCTGCAGTGACCAGGTTTGACATGTTAAACGATCTGATTTTTTTCTGCACTTTGCACTGTAATATATCGCAAGAAATCTATGGTAATTTTATGAGTTTTAAAAAAGAGCAGTAGCTGTTACTTCAAAGATTTTTTTGAATTTCTTTTTTATTATTATCATTCTCCAGAAGCTAGTGCCTGAGGAAGAAAAAGAAAACAATGCTTACATTATTCGCATTCAGTTTTCACATGCTGGGATCTCCGATGGATGTTTTTATTTGTGTAACAGCGTTGAAGCTTTGTCAATGCACACACATGTGAGGACATGCTCAAACAGGCACACATTCACACATATGCCTGGTGTCACCTACAGTGGTATCATCCCTTACACTCAGTCAGGGATGATCATTGCACCTGCTAATTACCATCTCCAGCTGGAGAGTTAAATGGAGATCTGTTCTATGTCTGACCTTTGACCTTATGCTCTTTATGTGACGCACTTCAAATGCTGTTTGGGCCTGGCTGGGCCGGGTCTTAATGAGGCCCCATGTCTGCCCTCTGTGGACTGTGCGCTTTGGATGCCCCGCTTTCATTGCCGACCATCTTCCCTTGATGTAAATTGAAAAGATCACAGCTATGGGGAGAAGACCTGTACTGGAAAGGCCCCTCTGCATAGATTATGAATATCATAACTCAACAGTTTCTCCTCCAACTACCCACTCCCCTCTCTCTTCCCGCCACCCCTTCCCTGTACAATGCTATAGTTCTAATTGGACCCAGTGGGGGACTCACTGCCTTTGATCTCATCACCGCCACTGTGACTTTACACTAAAAAATGTCACTGTCAAATTGGGTTATCACCTGTAGAGCCTGGCCTTCCCTCTGATGCTTGTACGCATCTCGTTAGCTTTACTCAAACTGTAGAAGTTAATTAGTCTGACAGAGCCATTAGTGCAGAGGCATACCTTATGACTGTGGCTTAGGTGCCTTATTGAAAACCCAACAACTAAATATACATGTTTTATTTAGTGCTGGATGTGCAGAGCAAACTGTTCTTTGCTCTGCTGATCACAGAAACTAGACTTTTTGTTTTGCACTTCTGTTTATTTCTTACGTGTCATTTATTTACACCTGTGACTGAAGGGGGATATTTGTCGTCGCTTTTGGTGGTAAATGGATGTCTGCCTTTAAACTTATCACGTCATCACACATTGTACTCTAATACTGGAAAACAGAATACATCTGAAGCAGTGTCCCCACCTCATTAAAAGTATTTGCTTGTACCCATTTGGAGTTGCAGTTCGAAACTCCACTATCCCATCTCCTCTCAGTCTATGGGGTATGCCTCCCCCACTCAGACTGACATTGTGCACGCTTTGATTCTCCCCCTGCAAAAAAAAAAAAAGAAAAAGAAAAAAAAAGACAGCTTAATGATTTGCAAGGATGGAAAAGAATCAATAAGAACGCACATAAACATGAAATATTAATTCCAGAAAAGTCTTTACATAAACATAAAAGCGTTTAGCACAATGAGCGTATATGTAGATGACACTTGTTAATTTAGCCATGATAAACTTCCTGTTTGATGCCTGGGAGCATTTTCTGTGGCAGCATGGGGACGATGTGGAGACTGAGAAAGCCCTGGGGAGAGGGATTGACGCTGTTCGTTTTGTCTTTGTCCCAGATTAAGGCTGCCACTCTCTGTCTCGATTTCTCTTCTTCTCTCTCAGCCTTGGTTTCGTTTTCTGTCCTTTTGTGCGAGCTGCGCTAACACTTTGCTTCTCTTCCTTTAAGTTTTCCACATAGACTAATTGCAGATGCCAGACCGCAATATCCCTCACGCAGCACGGCCACGTCTGAATTAAATGGACCCGATCGAAATGTGATCACATTGCAAATGAACTTCAGTCATTTAATGGTTGACTCACCTCATGCTTTCACATCTTGTTTATTCTTCAAACCTGCAAATGCTGCTGCTTATAAAAGTTAATAATACTGATGTATAGGATCTGTTTTCCCCCCTGGTAGACGATTAACACATGAATACCTGACACTGACATGGCATAACATGTTCAGTTAATCAGTTTATCGGTACTGCATGTACAGTCACTTTTCTTGCCCTGTGTCAAACAGAGTGGTGAAATGAGGGATGACATTCTTACAGAGAGCTTTGGTTTAATGTGCCCTGTTCTCACACCCGTAAGCGAGATATCAAATCCTTATCAGCCTCATTGTTTTGAGCAGCGCTCTTTTTATGTGTGTATAAAGTGATTGAGCGCTTTTAGCTAATTTCATGTTTACAGGCAGTAAATAATGTGTTCGGTGAGGAATAATACTCGGCCTCAATTTCACAAATTGAAAATTGAAAAATAAATTTATAGGGTTCATTTCGAATCGCAATTTGAAGCCCCGGCCGAGCTGTGCTCCGGTAATCGAGACATTCTGTGCCGCTCAGTCAAACTTGCTTTTGTGCTAAGCTGGCACAACCCACACAGAGAGCAGCAGGCCTCTCGCTACCTCTGCCTCCTCCTTGCTCTGGCACAACACAATCAGACTTCTGCTAAGCAGGTGAGGAGAGCCTCTTGACAACCTTCTTCCCAGACTCCCCACGGCCCGGTGGCCGGGGTGAATCTTTTGTCATCCTAAAACAAGCTCGGGCCTGCTTGCTCCTCCACTCCCCGCTTGGAGTCCTGGTGGCAGATCCAGGAGAGGGGAAAATAATTAAAGACATTTTATGTCAAGAGTCCCTGTCTTGAGGGAGTTCGGGAGAGCCAAGGAGGGGAGGAGAAAACAGGAGGAATGGAAAGTAAGATGAGGAAAGTAAGAAATGGAGGGAGAAGGTGATGGGAGGAGAGCGGGGGTGGCTGCATGAAAAGAAAAGAGAGGGTGAGATGAAGAGCGGGGATGTGAGTTTCCATTTCCTCTTTGCTCCCCCCCATCCTTTGCTCAATTAGCAAAGCAGCAGGTGCTCTCAGTAGCACAGCAGACCAGCTTGGAAAAAAAAGCTGAAGCTTTTTCCTCTCTTTTCTTTCACTTTTTGAGATGACCTGCAAATGTGATACTTCACACCCAGAATGGGCTAGCTGTTTCCTCCACCAATTTCAGAGGTGATAATTTAACTTTTACCCCTCCACCCTCCCCTCTGCACCCCTCTCAACCCCCCCCCCCACATTCTCTCCTTCTGTTTTTGTCTACCAGGTGTCCACTCTGAAGAGCAAGCTGAAGAAGCAGTCGACGGCTACGGGAAGTGGCGTGGCGAGGGCCTTCCTGAGAAGTCAAGCCGCTCTGTTTGGATCCTACCGAGATGCCCTCAGATATAAACCCGTAAGGATGTGCCCATTATTCACTGCCATTGTCTGATATTACAACTTTTATTTCCATTCTATTTAGGACCATTTTTCAGCAGCGACCAAATTCTATTGAATTGATTAGTTATTTATTACAAATGCCAAAGATAAAAAGTAGAAATACTCTTCTCTAATAATTTTCTGATCAGCATGTGCAGCACGCTGGAGCGCTCTCAGTTTTGGTGAGGTGAGACATATTTCATGAGTCTGGTTAGAGTGGGCCAGTTTTGACTGAAAATAAAAGCTGTGTTTTCAGCTGCAGTGTAGAGCTAAGGTGGGCCTGTCTGAGACACTGAAATGTCAGAGGAAGGGAAAAGAGTCAGGACGTTCCCTTTGAAGATCCCTTTTAGCCACCTTTGGTGTTTTACTCTCCTTTACTAAGCCCCCCTAACATTTCTTTTCTCAAACATTTCTGCTTATCAAGTCTGAGTTGGAGCACAGCAAACTACAGCATGTCCTGTTTGTCAAATAGCGAAGCCTTTGTTCCTTTGGCTTTGAGATTAATTGGACTTTGTGAACTCCTGGAGCCAAGATGCTACATTATTGATGCTGTCTCTCCTTTCTGTGTATACAGACAGTATACGAACAGACTGCCTCCCCTCTGACACAAGCACTGAGACTCAGTGGATGTGTGTGTTTGTGTATATCTGGGCACAATATGCATTTCTTAGTTCTCTCACCCTCACACCATGTTATCTTTTAGGCAGGATATGTGCAAAGAGTTAACACACGTACACACGCAGAAGTATGTTTAAATCTGCCTTCATGATCATACTATTGATATTCCCTTTGTTCTGATATTTGTGGAATATCACTCCACTAGTTATTATTCTGAGCCGAGGATAAAGATCTTCCTTGACGGAGCCAAGCAGACAACCACGGTTCACAGGCCCATATGCTTCATCAGGAGGATGAGTGTGGATTCCTGGAGGGAGCCTTGCTGAGTTGTAAATTAAATGATACTGGAAATTGATAATGAGTTGAGAAGAAATCAGCTGATTAGAATAACATTTCTTTGTTTGTGCTCACCTTGACGCTTCCCCAAGTGCCAAGTGCTTTTTGTTGGCTCAGAGCGACACATATGTCAGGAAAGAGAACTTGACATAATCAACAATAATCATGCAATCGGGTTTAAAAGGTCTTGGTTGTGTAAGTTTTGATTCCTTCACGTGTTCATAAGCAGTAAAAGACGAGGTCAGACTGTCACTCATGCACATTTATATGTTTGCATGTGCTGCAGTGTGAATTCTGCACAATTAAATGCAGGTATTTGGAAACATTTTAAGCGTCATACAATAACAATCATTTATCCATATGCATATTAAACAGAATGTCTTATTTAATTAGTTCAGTTTGGTTGTGTTTGCTTATAAAATAACACGATAATTACCTACAACTTGTCATCAGTGCTGAGAAGGTAGCTGATAATTCCACATCTTTAACTTTAAAAACAGTATAACTAGTAATTAATGCACTCCTGAGGGTAAGAAGGGCTAAGATGTAGTAAGCAAAGATAGATAATTTAATGCACCAGAGATGTTTTGGGATTTGCTGTGTTAAAACCTGCAGATATTTTTACACTCCTCTGAGGTTGTCTACATACAAAATGTAAAAAAACCCGTCAGTGCCAGTGACCGTATGTTTGGTTCTCTACTCTGATCTCTAGTCCTCTTCGTCTTATTCAGTATTATCTGCTCTAGTTATTGGCTCTAAAGTCACTTTTTTGTGAATGAATTTCTCATTACAAGATGACAATGAACCAATCCACTAGTCACACACTCCTGGGCTGCCTTCAGGCAACAACAACAAATAGAAAGAAATGTATAACCTACAGAAGCACACATATAGATGCAGATGTAATACATATATATACATATAGCAATGTGTGTGGAAGTGGATTTTGGTCTTTCTTGCGCTGTGTTGTCTTTGCTGATCCTCCTAGAATACATTCACATAATGTTCCTATATTGTTTTAAGGTAGTGGTTTGATTACAGTACCTCCAGCAGTTGCTATTTGGTGCCAGTCTAAATTTTTTACATTTACATTTGCTCAGTGGCATTCAGTGTCAGTTTGGAGTTAAGATCGAAGCTGCAGCAGCCTGATGCTCAGCTGATTCAATTACAACAAACTACTTTGACTGGGCTTGTATGAAAAAAAATACAACTTGAAAACTTTTAGTGATGTAAGTGGAGCAGAATTCCTATGATGTAATTTAGGCCACTGGTATTATCCGCCCATCCATGGAAATGGGGTTAGTCCCCGGTGTTGTTAAGTTGTTTTTATGTGCCAGACTGTGCTCACAGCCTCAAACAGACAAAGCGCATTGTTTTACACTAGGAGAATTTAGAGCTTCGTTGAAATACGTGAGAATTATGTTAATTATGAGAGAACGTAAATCGAAATGACTGTGGGGCTGTTTGTGATTGGCCTGCAGTGGTTCTGTTGTCATCCTCCGTGTATATAGCTCACAGGCCAACCCGGCATGATGTAAGAAATGGTAATAATGTGATCATGTTTTTGCGTGTTTTACAGGGGAGTTTACTGGGACACTGTCTCCTGGTTGTATGTGGGGAACTGTTTTCTCTTATTTTTCTTCTCTTTTTTATTTTTTTCTTCGTCATCCTCCTTCCTCCTATTTCCTTCCTGTCTCTCTTTTAAACTAATTTTCCATTATCAGGCACCTATAGCTCACCAATGAGGAAATCAGTTGAAATGCCCCTTGATTAGAGAATGTTTTTATATTCCATAATGATATTAAGATAATTTAAGTCCCTTAACTGCCTTTGCTCCTATGGTGGATTTATGAACTACTGTCAGTAAATGTGGTAAAAAAAAAAGAAGAAGAAGGTAAATAAGAGAAATGTGCCTCATCTAAACAGTATTAATCTTTTTTTTTGTCTATAATATCTCTGGACTTCTCAGGGGGAGCCAATCACGTTCTCAGAAGAGAGTTTTGTGAATAATCGCTCGAGCACCATGAGGAACTTTCTCTCCATGGCTGTCAACCTGCAGCTCTTCAAACAGGTACAGACAGCCGTCGAGACGTGTGATTGGCCGTGAGTGATTGTTGGTGCTCTGATTGATGTGACCCTAGAAAGAAGCTTTTAGGTTCCCTTTTTGCTCATCAAACTATTAGCTTCGTTTAGGGTTCTGGGGTCTGGTGACATCTAGAGACTGTTTACTGTGGTTCTCACTTGAGGTACAGTATATATTATCTCCATTTGTCCGAAACAAACAACTTAATGAATCCGGCCTCTGAGACTATTCTTATTTAAAATCAACCACGTTTTTGCATCCTGCTGTGTGATGGCAGGATGTTCCCAAAAAGTCACCTATTTACTGTTTTTCTCCCAAACCCCTTCAGCAATACTAAACTTACCCGAGCCAAGCAGAAATGCCTCTGGCTCTGAAGAAAATGTTGTTTTTTTTATCACCCTCTGAATTTTTCTCTGCACTCTCTGACCCCTGATGGGAGGGTGATTTACCCCCGAGAGTTCTAGCACAGCGACCCTCAATCAGCCTTTTGTTTCTCGGGACATCCTGCCCCGTCTATAATTTTCCCAGGCCGAACAGATTGGGAGCAGCAGTTCAAAGCATCCACCCGGCTGGCTGCTGCCTCAGCGGTAGCATTAGGAAACAGACCCTTATCTCGTCCTACTCCTCTTCTCCAGCACAAGGGATGGCGTGAGCTTATCTCTTCCACTCCTCTTTGGACTAAAGTGAGAGAGGCCAGCGGTCTGCTTGAGCTCTGGTCTGGCCATGACCCATGTGGTATCCGCTACCAAACCACATTCAACTCACATGGCCACACACACACACACACACGCATGAATTAATTCTAATATGCATAAGTATGCTGCTTGTTTTGAAATTCACAGTTTTATACCAACTGCTATTATACTTTAAGCTTCTGTTGTACACTTATAAACCAATAATGTAAGTTTATTGTACATTATTTATAGCTTTGTGAATATGATGGATTTCTTGTCAGCGCCCCCCACCCCCAATTATAAAACATAAATAGCAATTTGCCACACACAATGAGTAATAGACTGTAGCAACATTATATTTGTCATATTGTACGGACACACACTACATTATTTTAGCAATGACACCACAGTGTATCCAGGTGTGATAGTCACACAGTCTGACATGAAATGTAGAGAAGGGCAAATTACTTTCTGTGCCCGACACAAAAGAAAAACTCACAAGGTTGTCATTTTCCAACGCAGATCTACAGGAATATTCTTGTCCTCCTTCAAAGCCTGTTCTCAGATTTATCGTCACACAGATTAAACATACATATAAAAGCAATAGAAATTGTAGATTACCTGTACCGAACACGTCATCAGAATTTACTCTATTTTTTAATCTATCACAGAAAACAATAAAGTAATGTAATTTTTTTGTATGTAGTTTTTATTAAAGGTAAATATTTCCAAATACATAACAATAGCAGCAGGTCAGATAACAGTAGATTACTTTTTGAAACCTTTTATTGAATTATTTAGCTTGTGTGTTTTCCCCATGCTCCAGCTAAAGTAAACAGACGCTGCTTTATTTCCCAATGGGATCATTGAGACGGGGGAACCAGGGGGCACCATGGGCGGCCATTTCTAAGCGTGGGTCGTGTAAACAAACTGGTATGGTATCAGTTAACAAGCGAACAATCAGGAGTGCATCGAACAACCAATCAAATCTGACACAATGATACACAGTGCACCATTCATTCTCTTACATGCAATGGTCATAGTGTGGGATTAGTCACTCTCAACACTATGGCAACCATACCAGGTCAAATTGAAACCATATTTTTAGACAACAGCGCACGTTACACACACGTTGAGGCGCTATCTGTGTATGAGGTGCCGCCATCTCAGCCGGAAATAACTTTTCAACAGCTGATTGTGTTTTCATTCTTTTTAAAAGAGATTTTTTTGTTGCTTCACGTTCAGCCACAGGTGATTACAGTATTTTCCGCACTATAAGGCGCACCTAAAAGCCTATAATTTTCCCATAGACCTATAGTGCGCCTTATAATCCGGTACGCCTTATACTGTATATGAACTAAATTATAAAATAAACAGTTCGTTAAATGTGCGTCCAGTGGGCCTTATAGTGCAGAAAATACTGTACTTAGATATTTAGTGTTCGTATGGAGTCAGTCAAAAGGGCATTATAAATACTGGAGGATCTCAATGGCTGAGTGAACATAGTCTATTATGTACCGTCCCTTTGACATTTAAAGCCGTAACTTGAATATTGCTTTGGATAAATGAGCCTAAATCACAGAAAGGAGTTGCACTATTTTGTGCCTCTACATGAAGGAGACATCAAGCCAACCCTAAATTGACCCTTCATGTGAAATGTCAAGGTTTCAGATCATAGCACCCTTTTCTTTCGCTGGATGCTGTCCTTTCTGTCCACTGGCTCATCCTGTGTTCAGGGCAGAACGGGTGGGAGAAGCCCTCCGAAAGAATGCGTGGGGAAAGACTGTCGACATTAACCTGCTTCCTATCAACCATCCTCAGCCCCTCCACACTTACAAACTCACAAGGCTGTCATGTGTGTGCATTGAGCTAGCACAGACTTATTCAATGAAGTATCTTTCTGTTATTGACAGCACTAAGCCAAACACTGTTTTATTGAGTCTGTCCGGCGGGGCCGTACTCTGATGATTTACTGCCAGGAACCTGTGTAGACAATGTGCATCCCATCAATCAATAATCATCCATCATTCTCGGTGTATATTAATGCAGTAGCCGCTATATTTATGGAAAGGGGGATAAGGTGTATCCTTGAAAAATCTAATAATTTTTTTAAATCTGATGCCCTTTCATTCCACTGGGTCCACAAGAGTCCAGATCACAGTAGCTGCATGAGGTCAAACCTATTGAATCCAGACAAACAATGCTGGAGAAGACTAAGTCCCACCTCCATGTCTAAAATGTGTAACTACATGGGAAATACTAATAAGATGGAAGCTAGATGTTGGCCCTTAAAGTCTCAGGTCAGTTTCTGCTGTTTGGTGCCTTTTTAAATAGAAAATCAGCTTTTCTAAAATACAAGCTGTTTGTAGCTCATTTGAAGTTGATGTGTTTCTGTCGTGATCTCCGTAGGTTCATGCCTAAATATTAAATAGACATAATGTATGTTTTGCTCTACCTTTCTGATCGATGTGCATCATAGATAAGCAGCAGTAGTGTTTGCCACCTAATCTCCTTCATTTTTAAACAATTTTCAGTTCCGTGCTACAGAAACTAGTTTAGAAAAAAATAATGATGACAATCACTGAGGCCCTCCATGTATACAGTTTATCTTAGAATGAACCTCCATAGAGTCTTTATCCCAACCCCAAAACCAATCCAGACCGCTCTGACCAACCTGAGTCAATGTGTTGCTGGTAGCCAGATGGAATAACTCTCCGGCGTCGGCTACTAACTCATCAACAGGAAACCAGATGACATGTAGACATGAGGGGATGGAGTCACATCCAAGTGTGGAACTGTGCCTGGATCACTTCAACATGTTGGGCTTGGCTTCATCTGAACAAAATGTGTTAAGAAAAACATGTTTAAACGTTAATGGATTAAATTTGTTATTTCATATACAGTACATGCATTCAATCTGTTGATCCTTGAATTAAGTTGGTCTTCATGTGAAATTAGAAATTATTTTTCTGTTATTTTAAGGATTTTACTTCTCGTTCTTTTTCTTTGTGGTCTCTCTTCATCTCAAAAGAAAGAAAACCAGTCTGCTGTGTGTTTGTGGACGTGCAAATTTGTTGGTATGGTTGCATGAGCAAGCATTTAAGTGTTGGTTTGAATGTGAGTGAGAGTGTGTCCGTCACACTCTGCCATTGTTGGGTAATGTCTAATTAAGGTCCACAGCGAGGCAGGTAATCCGGCCAGAGTGTGTGGACGGTTGGGGGTGGGTAAGTGAGGCTTTGGCTAGGTGATGATTTGGGTTGATTATATGCACTAATTGGGCAGAGTGGCTGGAACCTGACGTCTCACCTCTCATTAAAATGATCTAATGATGAGTTTCCAAGTCTCCTGACCAGAGGAGCTTGTGGACGCTTGTTGGACGCTAGTTAGTGGTCGGTCCCCGTAGACGTTCAACCTCACGCAACCAACACTGTTGTCACACTTGGGACATACTTCCAGGGGTGGGAGAAGGCTTGTTATCGTGAAGGAAGTATCTGACTATATGTAAATTACAAGTATGTCAACTAAATGAACGTTAATGTTATTACACTTTTATTCATACTAATTATTCCAAGGGACATTAGCTGTTGTTTTTTACACAAATAGGAGTGGATGTTTTTTTAATAAAAGTTACTCATAAAGGTTGAACACAGAAACTTAGACGACACAAAAACCAGTCGAAGGTTTTTTTAGCACTTCAGCAAACGTCGAACCCACATTTTAAAAATGAGAAATGTACTACATCGCAGCTGCCTTGTTTTTATATGCTAGCGAACTTGCCAAGACTAGCCCAAGGATCTCACTGGAGAGTATTATTTTCATGCAGAGATTTTCTGATATTATAAGTGATTGGACAGGAAACGAGCAGCAACTCGGGGGTCAGTGTGGTTGGGTTTAGCTAATAGAAAACAGTGCTCCATGTGTGCAACTGAGTGATCTACATTCACGTAACATTTTCTTCATGTTCGATATTTAGAAAGATACCAAAACCACAATTACAACGGTCAGCCGCTAAACCGGGGCTGTAAACAGCTCTGAGGAGGCGCTGAAGCTCTTGTAATGTGATTAAAACTATAATTAAATATTATACTAATAGTAGTATAAAAATTATTCCAGCATATACAAAATGATCTGTTATTTCCTCCCCTGGTCCTGCCTTTATTTGGCAACAGGAACTATAAAAATGCAGAAAATGTTTCTCAAGCTTCGATGTGTAAAAAGTGCTTCTCTTTCATAGTGTTAATGAGAACGGCTGAGGTATGTGGGTGTTGTGCGTGTGATGGCTCATACTGGACTATTTATGTGACTTTGTGACTGTGGTCGTGAAATGTGTACCTGTCTTGGCTATGAGGTCCATGTGTATGAGATAGATTTTTATGTGCTCCATGTTACAAAGGGAGGAAATGAAACTTCCTCATGTCTCAGACAGTGTGCAGCATGAAGTCTGCTGCCCTAATCCCTCACCTGCTCCACATTACCAAATCCCTATTACCTGCAGCCCACCTAATCTTGGGATGTAGTTTCTGTCAGGTAGGATTAATAACACCCCACTGTGGCCCGAGTGTTTGACTGTGTGTGTATGTGTATCTGTTTAAGTGTGTCCACACACATCCACCCCACCACCACCACCACCCCACCCCTTCTTTAATAAGCACATTGTAATTTATGGTTGCAGTTCATCGACGGACGGCTAGCCAAATTGAACGCAGGCCGCGGCTTCTCCGACGTGTTTGAAGAAGAGATCACAGAGGGGGGCTTCTGTGGAAGTGAGTAGTGCTAGACCTGTCTATCAATTAGCCACGTTATATTTATATGCCATATATCATATGGTAGGAAGCAGCACTTCAGTAAGATTTAACAGTAGAGCATAAAATTGGACAAAAAAATTAAAAGGAAAGGACGTGGTAGTCATTAACCAAATGTACTGTATCAGTTATTTAAAATACAGCAGGACTATTTCAGGTCCTCCATACTGAATGTAATCATCATTGTGTAATGATGATTAAATTGAATTATGATTAAATTACGGTGTAAATAATAGCTCAAAGGGACTCCTAGCGGTTGAGTTTGTTTGTTTTTATATTTGGTGTGTGCTCCTTCACTGTCATTTACGGTAAACATCATCAGAAATTTTTAAAATATCTACTTGCGAATCTGAATGTGGCAAAAGAAGACTGACAAAAGACCTAATGGCACCTGGCAGGATTGAGCTTTATTACGCATGAAGACTGCAGGAGATATCAGAAGTTTGAAATCCCTCAGGAGCGCTTCAGGTCTGAGTCGTATTTACAGGACAAGAAAAAAGGAATGTCATCCACATGTTGCAGCTAATTATTCATAGCATCATTAGGTTCATCAATACCATTTCTGACTGTCAGATGCAATTATGTTGTCAAACAATGATGAATACAACGAAAAAGTCTCTGCTGTAAATCATTCCTGTTGTCACACGTCCATAAATTTACGTTACAAATGTTAATTTGACATAAAACTGACATTAAAGAAGGTAACAAAAGGGATGAAGAAGACAAATCACATTTTATCACCAACATTATCTGGTGACGATAACTTTACCATATTTGTCCTGTTCAATAAAAAAAAAAAAAGCTTTGCAATTTAAAATGTGATTACCTTTGCCCTGCACTGTTAATGCACTATTGTGGAGTTTCAAATCTTTAATTCATATTTCCTGTGTTTTATTTCCCTCCAGGTAATTCAAGGTCTTACCAGCAATGGATGCACACTGTAAAGGTATTCACAATGTCCTGCTTATCATACCTCAGTCCTTTTATCTGCTGCTTTATTTTATGTTCCACTCGTTTTTTTCCCTGAGTTATATTTAATTGAAAGCGTGATTGACACGACTCAGCGTTTGAAGTCCTGGCGTTGCCGTCAGAATGAAAGGGCTGCCTGGATGTTCGGCTCCAGCGTGAGTGTGTGGTTTTGTGTGTGTGTAGCGGCGCGTGCAGCAGGACAGTAGAGACAGACGGGGAAAGGAGACAGAAGTGATTTGACGTGACAAGACGTCCTCCGACATGACGTGTTGATCTGGCAGCAAACACAGGGGTTACTCTGCTGAACCGACCCAAGAACACAGATCTCTCTCCCTCCTTCTTCATCTCCTGTCTCCCTCTCTCCTCCTCTCCTTTTCCTCCGCCGTCTATCTTGCGTCGTCTTCCTCACTCTCTCCGTCTTGTTATCTATCAGGGCTCCTCCTGCCTCCCTTCTCTCGCCTTCTCTCTCTCTCCATCCCCCTCTCCCCATCTCTCCCTCTCTCTCTCTCTCTCTCTGCACGCCGTCAGCTGAGGCTGAATTAGTTCTCTAGAGTGCTCTTCAAAGGTTTGTTAAAGTTCACATTTCCTGACTGACAGGGATCTATAAGAGGGGCCTTCACCTCGGCCCCTCTCCTTTTCTCCCTCCTCCGACTTCTGAAACGCCGCCTGCCATTTACTCTGTTTAGCCGTTTAGCCGACGCTTTGTGCTGACACTAAAGACCAAGCAGAGGAGAAGAGTGAGACGCCAAGCAAGAGATGCAGAACACCACAGAGATAAGAAGTCACACAGAGAGAGATTGAGAGATATCTACGCCATAATGTCAGTCTGTGGAACTCAAAGCCGATATCAATCACACACAGTTCCATCCATTGCCCTTAAACTACTTCTAAATAAAAACCTCTGCATGCTGGGAATCATGCAGCTCATCACTTTTTTGCGTTGAGGCTGTTTGACAACATTTACGACTGTGTAAGGTGTTTTGGCTACGTTTTAATCTTTCCAAATTAGCCCTGTAGGACTGCTGTGATGTAAACATTACAGTAGAAGTTGTTGCCACGTTATTTTTAAGGATACTGCTCATCACAGTGTGACAAAGATGCTCAAAAAACCAGATATAAAATGATCAAACTGATGATGAGAGGAATCGTCTCCACCTGTTAGTTGTTACATGAGACAATGCTTTGGTTGGGCCGGGTAATAATCAAACAGCTACTGCCTATCTTGTGTGCATATATGAATATTTAACATTAAAAAAATAGTTTGAATGTGTGCTGAAACTTATCCAAAATGCCTCTATGTGGATGACTAACTATTTTTTCTGTCTGTTAAAGAGAGGAGGGGCATTCATAAATACAGCTGTGACAAAGGTACGTTCATCTACAAACCAGCAGCGCAGAATTTCTTTTTCTTTAATCTTCTTCTTCACGTTCGGAACCACGTCCTGAATATCCAATTTCAATAGACCTCAAGTGCCATTTGGGTGATTTTGAGTCATCTTAGTCGTACAATTTATTAGTTTTTTAAAAAATGGTCTGTTTTGGAACAGACAGAGGAAGAAATGGGATTCGCTGGATGAGCAGCACCATGTCGTGATGTGCTGTACAATAGGTGGTCAGGGTGCCCTTTCATGTTATCGCCTCCTGTTAGTGTACAAGGCTCTCTTATCCAGCCTTTTGTCTCTGCGTTTTTGCCACAGGGATCAAAGAATTTCTTGATGTTACATGAAACCAGAACAGAATGTTAATGCAACATGGTTTGATTAGTAATGTGTGTGTGTGTGTGTGTGTGTGTGTGTGTGTGTGTGTGTGTGTGTGTGTGTGTGTGTGTGTGTGTGTGTGTGTGTGTGTGTGTGTGTGTGTGTGTGTGTGTGTGTGTGTGTGTGTGTGTGTGTGTGTGTGTGTGTGTGTGTGTGTGTGTGTGGGTGTGTGTGGGTGTGTGTGGGTGTGGGTGTGTGGGTGGGTGTGTGTGTGTCGGTATGACTGTGGGTGTGTGGGTGGGTGTGTGTGTGTCGGTATGACTGTGGGTGTCTGTTGTTTTTCCCTCCTAGGCCAAGAGTCATGCCAAGAGGGGCATCCGGGACATAAAGGGCAGACTTAAAGCGAGGGTGAGCAGCACGTACCTTCACACTCCCACACACACTCACAATACCCCCCCCCCCCACACACACACACACACACACACAAACACACTCGTACAGACAGTTCTGTTCCTGGGCCCACAGACAGACACATGCCTCTCTCATGGAAACAGACAGGAAGGCTGCTTTACATGGAGAGTTTGATTCTGACGCCGCAGCTTTTAATGACTGCTGAAGTCTGCTTAGCGCTTTGTTCAGGGCTGTACATTTTTAACCAACGCCCCTCTGGCTACGGCCTGTCATGTCATCCAAGCCGCAGCCCCTCTTTCTCTTTTATTGTCTGCATATTTCATCAGTGCGCCTGTGATTTCCTCAAAGCTAATGTAACGAGGTGTATGTTTCCATAAGCCTGATGGATTTGATAAGGCGATAGCAGTTTGATCTGTCAGAGGGGAAAAGAGGAGAGAGGCCACTGATGATGATGAACAAGAGGAGTTTGCAGCATCCTTCTACGTGGATACACACAAACACAAACACACACACACACACACACACGCACAGTAGCTGTGATTGAGGGGTTTGATTTAGATTTTTTTGTGCATTCATACATTTCTAAATATACACATTTAATGAATGGACGTTTCTCAGGATCATTGTTAATCCGCATTGCACACACATATACAAATGAACCTCAGCAGACATCATTTCTGTCGTTGTATTTGTTTGAATCTGTCAGAGCACCTGCGTATGTTTTAAGACCAGATCTTCATTCAGTACTTTCCAACTCTCAATACAATTTTCATGGCTAAGAACCCAAACTGAGGATTTGAGTTTTTCACAATGTTTTATGATTGACCAGTTTCATATTTTAAAAGTGCCAGTGATTTCCTAAAAGAGCTGGATGTTGTAGATTTCAGCCAGCATCACTCAAACACAGGTAATAAAATGCACGAAGAACTATTGTCATCTGTGGGTTTGATGCACTGTGGAGTATTAACCTGAACCAGACGTTGTTTGAAAGAGGATTGATTCACATTAACTTCTATATCTTTTTCAGTGTATTGAAATGATGATGAATTAGCTACATCAGGCTTTAGATTCTTGAAGGATCCGTTACGATTCAATGAATTTTATCAGGAGGAATGAGAAAGAGCAACAAACTGGACAACCGATATAGTCCGATAATGACTTTCATTTGAAAAAGATGAACTTAAATAAAGGAGAAGAACATCGGATGAGTTGTAATTTTGGCTCCAGCAGATGATACATTGGTTATTCGAGGGAGATGTATTTTGAAGCGTTCGGTTATCCTCTGACACAACACATCTCTGATTTACCTTCATTGTGTTTCAGGAAGAAGAAGAAGAAGGGATGACTGTCTGCGCGGGGTCTCCAACCAGCACTAAGAGCCTGTCTCCAAGGAGACTGCAGAAGATGAGACGGGTATGATGCACACACACACACACACCCATGCACACGCAGATACACATCAGTAAATTAGTTAACTACATGTACAGAGACTGATTATACCAGAGCTCACTTTTCACTTGATCAACACGGACGCAGTCTTCCACTTTAGTCCTCTTTCTGTCCACTTTTTGTTCTCCTTTCTCCCTTTCTCCTTCTCTCCATTCGAACATCTTTCTCCTTTTATTCCTGTCCGCTTTTCTCTCCACTTTCTCTCTTTCAGCAGCTCTTGGAAGCGATAGTTTGTCAAAGTGCCAAATGTAATGATAAGCATTTTTTTTCCTTTCAACACGCTCGTGTTGTACATTCAGTGTTTTTCTCAGAACAGCGCGGACAGTAGAAGCAACTCATCTGCTGGTCAGCATTTCCTCTGAAAAATTTGCTTTGCACCATAAGTGGATAGCATGTTTTTTTTTTAGTCTTTGTTATGTGCAGAGCTGGTAAATATGTGCACAGAAAACACACTTAATTCAATAGTTTTATCTGGAGAGAAATGTCAGAAAATATACCATATTGAGAGTAAATGAAAATATACAGGTACATTTCTTGGTACAGGAAGTTTAGCTTCATCTAATTAAAATGAGACACTCCTGTGCAGTACAAACACATGTATACAGCCTCAGGGGTACTACTTGCATCTCGCATTTAATATAGAGATATGTATATATGTATACACACCTCTGTATTCGCAGCTGGAGCTTCTCACTTCTTATTGCTTAAATGGACATGCCTGCAATGCACTCGCTGACATTTTGGCCACCGTTGAGCCACAAGTCACATTAAGAGAGCGTTTGCTGTCTCTAATTATTAGCATTGTGTTTCCTGTGTGTGATGAGGCTGGAAAGTCTTAGTGCAGAATGAAGGTGTGACGGCAGGGGAGAGGAAAGCGGCAGCAATTAGAGCTTTTCTAAAGGCCTCCTCGGACACCTCCTCCCCCCACCACCGCGGCGTTCACACACAAAGAAGAGGCCAACCCCCGATACACACACAGATTAACAGTTAACATGCAATTGATGTACAGACACACCCACAAACACACACATGCACACATAATATTCAGGCAGGATGCACACATGCTCATACCCTGTCGCTGCCATCCAGGCCTGTTCATCGCCACAGTAACGGGTCCCTGGAGACCACTGGAGGAGAGACGCGCAGGACAGAGGATGGCATGTCCCACAGCTCTGGTTATGTGTGCATTTGTGCATCATATAATCTGCTATGTGCTCGTCCCACTCCTCTCTTTTCACATTGATATTCTTAACATTTTTATCGCTCACAGTCTAGGTATATTATTTTATGACCTGCATCTTTACACATGATAGACACAAAACCCAGGAGGAGAATGAAATCTGACATCAGGGGTTTTTTTTGTGTTTTTCTTCTGTCAACTGTCAATTTCTCTTCTGTCAACCCTTCAAAACATTTAAAATTAGTTTGCACTGGAAAAGATCAGTTCTTTTAATAATGTATTTACCTTCTATGGAATTCTGTGCTCTGCCCCCGGCTGTCTTAACCAGGTGGTCCTTGCTAGAGAACTTGCTCTCAGTGGGACTAAACTGGTTAAATAAAGGTTAAGTAAGGAAAAAAAAAACCCCTCTTCCTCACCCTCATACCTCCCCCACTTCGCGTGCCTACAGAAGCCAATAATAGTTCCTCAGCAAAACCTCATTGCTCTCCAGTCGTTCCTCCACTCAGTCTCTGCTCCGTACAATCAGAAGTCCTGACCTCCGGCTGCAGGAGCTCCGTCCACACGGACCTGGCTCGGGCACCTTAGGGTGGCTGGTTCAAGTCCAGCTTGGTACAAACTATGGAGTGTGAACTGGTAGCTGGAGAGTTCAGCTCCTGAGCACTGCTGAGGTGCCCTTGAGCAAGGCACCAACCGCCCCCCCCCCACACACACACACACACACACACACAAACTACCTCTAGGGCACCCCTACATGTATGCCCATGTCTCCATGATCCATGATTTAATGTGCATAATTCCTTTGTCTGTGTGTGTGTGTGTGTGTGTGTGTGTGTGTGTGTGTGTGTGTGTGTGTGTGTGTGTGTGTGTGTGTGTGTGTGTGTGTGTGTGCGCGTGTGTGTGTGTGTGTGTGTGTGTGTGTGTGCGCGCGCACGCTCTGGCCTTTATGTATGTTTGATATATTGGGTGGAAAAGAATCTCTCCCCTGGGGATTAATAAAGTAACTTAAATCTTAAATTTGAATGAAAGTCATTCATTCTCAGCCCTAAACTACGAGTTCTCTGTTACTGCACCGCTCCCCATGTGTAACTATGAAGGTAGACTCATTATTGGTGATACCTCAAAGTGTAATGTGACACAATTCAACTCAAAAACTCGGCTCCTTTAAGACTTAGTGCCACATATATCAAACAATATATATGTTATTATCATTTCTTATTTAGCTCATACATATATATTTCAGAAACCACCACCTGCTTCCTGTTTACATGCTTACACGTCTGATCAAGTGACCAACAGAGGCTCATTCACCTGCTGTGTAAACGTAGAGGCAAAAATGTTATCTGATTAAAGACATTCCATCCCCTTTGCATGAAAGGAAAAGCCTGACACATTTTTATCATTCATCTTTCTTTCTTTTTTTTTTTTGTGTAAACCCCTCTGTGTCTGTCCTTGAAAATGAAATGGATGATCCTGGAGTAGCTCCTTTAATTAATCATAGTAAAAAAAATAATCTGAGTTATGAAATTCATTTTCTATTTGATCAGCCAACACACGCACCAAATTGAAAGTGCTGCTGTCATTTGCGTACATATTTCAGTCGTATCTGGCAATGTGGGTGATTTGTTGTGTTTGGTGAGCTTGTTGATTAAGAATGTAGGAGTAATCCTTTCGTTTGACAAAAACACGACTGAATTTGGGCTGCTGACTTCTCATCTGATACAGCAAACAACAGCCATTGTTCTGGCTCCTGTATGGTTTTACGTTTGGAGCGTCACGCCTGTTTAAGATTTTGTGTATCTGGTGTGTTTGTGTGTTTTATGTGATGTTTTGCTGGAAGCATCTGCAAATCCAAAGTGTGTCTGCACCTCAGCCGTTTTGTACATGAGCATCTCTTGGAGTGTGTGTGCGCTCTCTGTAGACAATCACGCATGCATTTAGCAGTTTGCCTCGGGTTGGAAACAAAAGAATGACAGCTGTTAAGAGAGCAGAGGAGAATGGAGGTTGGGACAGTGTTATAGACAATGACAGCCAGCAGGCTTGTGGCCGGGCTCAGCCCCAGGCCCCCGGACCCTTCTCCTGGTGAAGTCGGAGAGGTGCCAGTCCAGAAAACACCACACAGCTGAGGATGGAGGGAGGGAGGGAGGGAGGGGGTGCATGGAGCTGACAAAGATGTAAAACAGCAACAGAGTCAAACGAATACTTCAATTTGTGTGTGTGTGTGTGTGTGTGTGTGTGTGTGTGTGTGTGTGTGTGTGTGTGTGTGTGTGTGTGTGTGTGTGTGTGTGTGTGTGTGTGTGTGTGTGTGTGTGCTTGGTCGGACGTATTAGCATCACTGGGAGACAGCTCATGCGTTCACGGACACATACGTACACTGTACACATGACTTGAGAAGTGTGTGTATGTGTGTGTTCGTGCAGTTGTGTGATTTCACCATGAATGACAAGCATTCATCCCTGAGTTCAAACACTCCTCTGCTAAAATATATTTTAATATAATTACACTTAAATTGAAGTATAGTTCATGCAGCAGCGCAAAAAAAACCCCAACATTATGTGTGTTTGGGTGTTGTGTTGAATCCCGACAATAAGCAAAAGCGGTTATTTCCATGTAAAACGAATTGTTAATCATGTATTAAAAACACTCACACACTGTGGATTACAGAGCACGCGGTGCACGTGTGTTATGACTCATAGTAATGACTTTTTTTATGTAATGCTAAATTGAAAATAGCTCAGATGTGCTCTTAATATTCATAGAGAGATTAATATTGTGGATGAGTATTGTTGGATGAATAGTTGGGGTTCATCTCAGTGAACTTTAAATGCAGACGCCCTGTGTTTGTACGTCTGTGTGTGTTTAGACAGTTATTTGTACGCTTTTGTCGTCTCCACTTCACTTCAGAGACCCAGCTGGCTTTCTCGCTGAAACCAAAGTGCCATCTCCTGGCGCCTTTCAAGTACTGCACGGCGTTCCCCCCTTCACAGAAAGACACCTGGTGATTTTACTGGATGAGTTGAATTTAGTTTAACAGAACCAGCATAATGCACATTTTCCGTCTTTTAAACAGCTCCTGTTTCAAGCAAAAGGGAAGCGGGCTTTTAGCAACAGCCAGTTGGGCGGACAAGTGGTGGATCTTGCCTCAAACGCCACCCCCCCCCCCCACACACACACACACACGCACACGCACACACAACCCCCACCTTCAAGTGAACGTCTCTTAAACAGGCAGACACAGGCTTGGCTGTACTTCTGCAATGCCTCTGCATCTCCCCAAGGTTTGTTTGCATTATGCCGGCATCTCTTTACATAGACTGCCAAGCTGTGAGATCAGTGCCCACTCAGAAATACCATATGAAATGTATAGTGTAAGACTGGCTATTAAAGCCCTCCACTGGCTGGCCCCGTCACAGAAATGCAGATACTTACACATAAATGATAACGCCTGGAAAGAGGGGAGGCGGAAAGTTTTGTTTCTCCAAATCCAACTTCTAAAAATGTCATTGTTGACTGTTTTCCTTTCATAAATACGACTTAAATATGAATTATTTTGTCAGAGCTGCTCAGATGCGTTAGTATGCACAGGCTTAGAGAAAAATATAGCAGTACATGTGTTTACGATTCATTTGCTCTCCAGTCCATGGCTGTAAAGTCCTATCCACAGTACAGGAGATGAGAGTGTGTGTTGCTTTTCATGCCTGAAGCCTGAACCCAAAGTCGTCAGGACTCAATTCCATCTTTGGGCTGACACTCCAGAGCTGGGATCAAAGATTAAAAATAATTTCCAAAATGACATAAAAGCGTTTCAGACACGTTTCCATCAGAGCGTGTGAAGTCAGTCTGGTGAGTTTAGTGCTTAAGAGCAGCTCTGGTGTCAAATCTTATCTTTTATTTAAGGAATTTTATACTGCGTTTGCGACTGTGTTTTCGCCGTTATTACTTGACCAGTTTAATTATTTTACGACTCCTTTTGCTCTATCGCTTCTTCCTTTCTGACTCTTTCACTCGTCGCGTTCTCCTCCGCCTCTCCCGCGGTGATGTGGCGGAGGGGAAAGAGAGCCAGACAGACAGAAACTGTGACATCTGTCACTGACAGCATATTGATGGAGGGAGAAAACGGGTGACAGGAAGCCATGGAGGGAGAACCGCTTTTCCATTTTCACCTTTCAGCTCCCCATTTGCCAACAGCGAGAGGCTAATGAAGGAGCGGTATGATAATCTGTTGTTCTGCCGTTTTTGTGCTTTCCACTGTCCTGTCAGGCCTGGGGAGGTACGGGATTGTGGCAAAGCTGTCACAGCTTTAACACCGCTTCTCAGATTATCATATGGCGGATGTCTACATTTCAAGAGCTTCTTTCTCTGTTTCTTTTGTGTTTGCCTTTTTTTTTTAAAAAAATTATCACATTACATTTAATCTTAGCTCTGATGTTATATTTGACTGTAACTCGCTTTGCGTCTCACGTTATCCTCAAATCGAATCCGATATGTGTGATAACCGCCGCTCCTGCGTCAAATTTGCTTCCTCTATCATAAAATGCTCAGTTGTTGTAAATAGTTTCTTTTAACTGCTGCACTTAAAGGTCACAGTGAAAAGAGGGAATGACAAATTGATAAAGCCATGAAGTGAGATGCCTTCCATTTACTGCTCCCTATGGAACTTCCTTTTCCTAGACGACACCAAAGCTGTAACAGAGATCAGAGGGCCGGGGCGTCATGACCTATGTCTGCTTGTTTTTGGGTTCACCTTGCTTTAATAAACACCTAGACGTAGAGAGAGGCCCTGCTTCCTTAAACACAGCCCTTTCGCACACATCCTCCGTCTCAAAAAGTGCAAGCAGCGTGAGCGTGTACTGCACATGTGTCGTAGTGTTTCTGTGTAACCGTTCCTGTCTGAAACCTGGCCGAGTGTCTCACAGGTGCATCTCCACTCCACCGGCCCGCTCTGGCTGGCTGGCACGTCAGTCTGGCCCCAGATTTACTGCCCTGACACAGGAATCCATTAAAGGCTGTTTAGGGATCCCAGGCCCGAGCCCCTCTGAAATCTTTCATTATAGCTCCGAGCTACCATGGAAGGGGAGCGGCTCAGCCAATCAGCGGTGCCGCCACATGTGTTCATGTTTAGCCCGATGGCTGAGAAGCTTAAGTGGCTACTGCACACATCTCCTCCGCTGACTTTTATGGACAAAATGGCACTTTAACTCTTTGTGTTTTTAGTAATAGGGTGTGTGCGTGTGTGTGTGTGTGTGTGTGTGTGTGTCGTCCCTGGTCGAACACGGATCCTAAATGAGGCCAGGCCAGCCACACGTTACAAATTCTGCCTGTCTGTCTGGCACCGGGTCGGCTAATCAAGACCGGATTGGTTCACGGTTCCAATACATCACCCCACCCCCGGCGCCCCCGCACCCCATTCTCATCATTCTGTCGGAGCTTTGAGGAAGTTTTCCTCACCTCTCAGTATTTCCTTCCTTCCTTTTTTCTATTTAACCCCTTCCTCCTCCTTCCTTTTGATCATGTATTGGTGTTTCTTACCATTTTTTTCCCCACTGTTGTGTTTCTGATTTTCCCTCTATCACAACCACAACACAACAAACACTCACTGTTGTCTTTACGTCTGCTGTCCGCTCACATTCACAGCCGTAGAGAACTTTTATCTCATTGTGGGCTTTCCATAATGTGGGCTAATGTGAGCGATTAGCCTGTGTACTGTCACCCGTAAGTTCTTGTGTACAAAAATCACCGACTTGACAAGGACAACATTAAATACTTGTAAAAACAGAGACGACTACAGATGTGTAGAGTAAGAACGTGTACCAGCAAGAGTTGAACCGTGTAAATTTAAAAGTGAGATAGTGTTAACATAAGAGAACATGCACATGCAGCGAGAGAGGAACATGTGCGTCGTAGTGGAAGGCATGTTAATAAGTGGCCTGGGGTGGATTTGGGCTCCCATGGGGAGAGTCCTGCCCTCCTCTGTGAAGCTTCTGTCTCTTCTTTAACCCGCCCATTAAATATGGCACACAGGTGGCTTATTAAACTCACTATGTCAGACAAGTACAGTACACACTGGTGATTCAAAACTGCAATGACAAATACAATCACACGCACCGGTGTGCACGTGGAAATGATTAATGTTGTTTCCCGTGTCTTACCTCACAGAGTGTAAGTACATAATGCTGAGTTTGATAAAATACTGCAGGGGATCTCGAAGATTTTTATCCCCAGACCCAAATTTAGCATCAGCGTAAAGAGTCGCGGCTAATTAAGACAAGCTAGGCCTCCTGTCTTACTGGGACCCACCACACAAAGATCTGCATCTTTCCTCTACCGCGGTTCCAGCCCACGACTTCCACGGTAACTTTTAGCGGCGTTACGCTTCTCATCCAACTGCTTTCACTCTGTGTGTTCTCATTAACAGCAGAACTTCAACAAGTCTCCCATCAGCATCGGCCCTCGAGACCTCGGATACGGGCTTGACGATGACGAGATGGACAGGGCAAGCAAGTAAGCTGTAATGTTACTATATTTAACCCCATTTTTATGATCTGTTAACTCTCAGCGTTTCCTCACTGAGGGGATAGTCATGTTGATTCAAGTATTTATGTCATGATTGTGAAGATATTAGAACTTCTGTAAGCTGATGTGGGATTTCATTAGGAAACAGTGGATAGATTCAGCCTCCTTTTACTGCTGGTAATACTGCCCCCAAGTGGACACATTTAGTAATGGCAGTGACAGAAATGTCATTCATACTTGGTGATCTCACCTGTATCTGTTGACCTTTTCACCTTGTTATTTACAGTAATGAACAATCTATAATAAATATTAAACGTGGTTATTTCATGTACTCCACACCACCTGATTCTCTCTCTCCAGGATCTCGTCAGAGGACAGCGGCGACGTCGCGTCGTACATCGAGGACAGCGATGACTCCTACTCGCTAGAGCTGGACGTCGACTCCTCCTGCTCAGGCCAGATGAACCTGCTGGAGGAGATCCTGGACTCCCTGAACACCACCACGACGGCTCAAGGCAAACTCAGCGCTGCCAAGAGTCTGGACTTCTTCAGGTCCATGGAGGATTTGGACTACAAGGCCCCGGTAGGAAAGAGAGACTGGAGGGAGATGAGATGTGAGATGAGGAGAAGGCTCGTCATTTATCACAGGTTGAGGACGTCAAGAAAGATGGCAGAGAGGTGTAACGTGAAGAAGTATTTGTACTGTCATATCTACGAGTCTGTTTCCTCCCAAGCTTGTGTTCTTTCGTGTGAAACCAGACACTAAAACAGCCTCATACTCATTTCATCATCACACAGGAAGTTGGATAATTTACTCAGAGTAACCATCGAGTTTAAAGCGTCTACTTTTTCTTTACTTCTTACGTAGAGTCGAATAAATGAAACTTTAATGGTCCGATGTTGCCCAACCAAATGTTGAACTGATACACTGATTAGTACATGTTTCATTTCAACGGTATTCCAGAGTATATCTTCCTCTGTTTCTTGCCAGAAAAAACCGACGTCTTCCAGCGAGTCTAAGCCTGAAAACGAGAGCAGCGTTGGTGGAGATGGGGATCAGGGCGGCTGGAACATGGGCCAGGATGACAGCGCTGTCCATGGTAAACACCTTCCCCCGTCCCCTCGCAGATACCCCAACAAGATCAGCCTGAAGGGGTCAAAGAAAACGGAAACAGCTCCTGTGATCCCCATCATCACGGCTTCCCCTCCGGACGAGGACGCCGAAGTCTTCAAGTTCCAGCATCACGAAACCAATTCCAACCCTCACCCTCCGTCTCCAGGAAGACAGCCGGGAGATCGCTTCTCCTATTCGCCGTCAACCTCCCACAGAGACAGATCTACACCGTCTCCCACATCCTCTCATAAGTCATCAGCAAACTCCTCTCCTGCACCAGTGGGACGGTCTCGGACCATCTCAGACCCACAAGTGAGCACGGAGCCTCCTCTGGCGCAGAACCAGACTGCCTCCACCGCCATCCTGAGGCGGAAGGTCCTCTCCAAGGAGACAGTGAGGCACTACCAGGAGAAGGTCCTCCTGAGGCAAGCTACCAAGGGCCAAGAGGAGGGTCAGAGGGCCCCATCCAGGGACAGCCAGTCAGCCATGCAGGTTCCATGGGAGAAAGAGGCGTCCAAGGATGGGCTCCTGGGGTTCGGCCTGTGCCTCGGTCAAGGCAAAGGCTCGATGGTGCAGGACGGAGGCCTCCTGGAGGAGGTTGAGTCCATGTGTTGTCTCGGTCCAGCCCTCCACACCAGCCTGCAGCTCTCACAGGTTCACTGCAACAACAATCACCACCAGGTCCACGGTAAAACCACAGAGGAGTCGTAGGGATTTCAGAGAGCCGCCGTCTGATTCAGACACCTTCTCTTTAAGACAGTCAGACTCTTCTGCTATAATTTGCTGCGGTGTTGAACTCACAGGTCTCACTTATCAGGAAATATGATCAATTATTTTTAGAGAGTCTCAGCCTCTAAGACAGGAAACAGGAGGGGATAAATTAGTGTCCATTGTCATAAGTAGACCCCCCGAAAAAGAAAGAAAAGTTCTGCAGAGTATTAAGAATATATAACTTATTACAGTGAATAGAGTCTTTTAAAAAGAGATTTCTTGAATCAAACCCACATGTGGGAACAAAAACATCAGTGAGTCCTTCTGATGTGAAGAGTTGTGAGTGTGTTTGGTTTTAGTCTCTTAAAACATGTCAATCATTTATTCAACTCTGCACCTACAAGCACCTAAAAACATAAATTGAGGCCGAGCGATTATAATAATCTGTATCTAGATAAAAATCTACAAATGTTGAATAAGAAGGGAATTTCTATCTGAATTTAACAATTAACTTCTCTTAATCTTGTATTCACAGAAGAAGATCTAAAAACCATCCCACATGAAATTCCCTCCAGCTAAAGAAAAACTAGTTTTTTCAAATTTCCGTCTTACCTTCAATGAAATTTGAAAGGTGTCAGTATTTTCAGATGAAGAGATGATAACTCCTCTGCACTCCATCATGTCAGTCGTTTACCTGCTGTGCTCTAAACATTTCACACAAGTAGATTCAATTTGCACCTGAAGTTGAACAAATTGTCGCTCACCTGGTGATAGAACCAGGCGAAAGTGAGATGGGATTTTTGTTTTTTGTTTTTTTTAGACAAAAAGTCCTCTCGGCCCTTTGAAACTAATTCTACACTGTGTAATTTAAACGTGTTCTTATCACCATGCCTTAAATGGACATGTGATTTCTTTTTAATACTGTCTTAATACTTCAAATCTGATCCTCTCAGATCTAAAATGCAACCGTTAAAGGTTCTTAAACAGCGCTGCATTTAGCTGGATTAGTAATAGTATTAAAAAAAAAATATATATATATATATATATATATATAATGTGCTTAAAGCTGCTGTTTCGATTCATTGCATTCCAGATGAAGAGGTGCGTATTGTCTCTTCATGTCAGCATCAGGACGGGTTTTGTCTCTCTGAAGAGAAACAACAGTGAAAAATGAAAGTGCATCATTTTTAAAGCCAGTATGGTGACCAGTTTCGTCTTAGTGCCCACCGTTATCACTGTTCTCGTCTCGCCTCGTCTGATTATCTGTGTTTCAGTCCTTTCAGCACATCTGACTTTCACTCTGCCTTATCGCCAGTGGCTAGTTGTTGCAGAGGCTTTGGTTTTTATCATTTCATGTTTCTACTGTCAGAGTTAATCACACACTGTATCGTGACGCAGCGGCTGATGATTGTACGGTAAAGCAGCGATAGGGTCTTCTCAGAGAGTGACGCATGCACACCAAACAAAAGTATTTCTACAGCAGGCTCTCCTGTGGAGAGATTTTCGGGTTCCCATCGTTCTCTCCACTGCTGTGAACCCGAGAGACGAGAAGAAAGCTTTTTCATGTACTTGTGTGGGGATTATTACATTTATGGTTTGTTGTCCTCGTGATTTATACCAGACGCCAGTCGGTGTGGCAGTTTAATAGCAGCCATTTCTCCGCTTTTTGAGTGCTGCTCTGCGTTAACGATTTGCTCATAAACTCTTTGGCGTACTTCTAAAAGCCCAGGAATCAAGTCTAAGCAATTTTCCCCCCCCAAAAAAAAGAAAAAAAAAATAGAAAAACTGACTCGGGTACAATCTCTGCACTGGCCTTAGTCATTGTAAACACTTCAAGAACTGATTTACTATGCAAACATTTAAGATTATTAAAAGGTCACTTTTCTTCTGTGAAAGTAATCTTTATTCGAATGCATGAATCTGCTCGAAAATGAATCATTAAGTTTGTAGTGGGAGTCGCCCGCCCACTCATCCCTGAATCATAAATAACTATCAGATTGTATTTGAGTGTGTGTGAGCTGAGAGGTGGTCGTGACAGGATGGCGTGCCTTACATAGGAGAACCACCTGCTGTCATCAGAACACGGTACAGTATTTTAGAACGGCGACGTATGCAATGTTTTCAGGTCAGCCCTGAAATCCCAGGAAGGTGGTGGCGTTTATATAGAAGACGTCGATGCAAAACCTGTTGGGGTCCTGAGAAACTGACCTGAAACAAACTCGGGTACTAGCGCGGCTTTTATAGCCGTTTTATTTTTACGTTTCGGCGTCAGCACAGCTGGAGGTACTCCCTTTTATTCTTTGCTTCCCGGCGGGAATTTTTCCTGCCCAGTGTTTAAGAGATGTCATCTAGATTCCTCCATTCTTTTTGTTTTTATTTTATTTGTACTTTTTGTGAATTTGGTACTTCAGTCGTAGTAACAAGTGATGACTTGTGTAGCTTTTTATTGTATGCTTTAAAAAAAAACAAAAAAAACAACAACCTCAAGCTCCTTATTCTGAGCCGAACGCTTCTCAGAGGAGTTGATTTCATATTGATGAAAATTATTTTCAACTGAAAAGACGTGTATTTTTGCTGGCTTGAGTTTATTTTACATTGATGATATACGATCGGTGTTGTACGTGATAGAAGAATGACACCTGATGTTTGAATGTTTATACATTTTATTTTTGGAACTTAAAGAAAAAAAAGAATATAATGAACTGTCACACGTAGCCATTCGATTCAAGGAGCATTTGACTAATTAAAACAAAAGGACTGACACTTGCTCGTACACGGTACAATGTTGATTGTTCTATCTGCATGTGTGTATCCGTATTTGTATTATGCTATGATTTTATTTCGTTTCATTCCACAGATTGGCTCGACTCAGTTTGGTATTATTATTTCAGTATTTAGTATTTCTGTCAAATAGAGACGATGATGGAAATAATAGTTTTTGTACAATATGGTCATTTGATTTGGGGATTTTTAGAGTTCAACTTTGTCAGCCTTGCATTTTGTGTAAACGTCCGCTGTGCATCCAACCACAGACGTGTGACAGGAGGAAACAGTCGGCCGTAACTAAGGGTGACAGGAAAAGTTTTTTTGTGGCTCTGGTTCGGTTTACACTAATATGGGAAAATGAAGAACTGAATGTCAGGGTTTTTATCTTTTCATTTCAATGTCTGCTTGTAATTGGCTATGGATACTTTGGATAACTCTCCTAACATTAGAGTGTAAAGTCATTAATATATATTTTTTTGGTGAGCGAGTAGCAAGAACACGGGTCCAACGTCACTTCCATACATTAAAGAGGTTTGTTCTGTGTCGGGACAAACCTGAAGCGAGTTACAGTCAGCAGCCTCCCCACTTTATTTTATGTTCTATTAATACTTAACTGGTCAATATGTTCATTTCTTATTTCCTTATTTGTGCACACTTGCATGTTCTCATGGCCAAACAACTGTCCTGAACAGCTGAGGTCAGTCTGATGTGATATTCATGAGAAACCTGGTACAACTGCACATAATGTATGCACTGTGAACTGAAAATAAATTCTACTGGTTCATGCTCCTCCGTCTCTGGACTCCTTTTTTAAATTTTTTTATTTTTAGAAACCCAGAATGTGGAAAGGAAAATAATATTTTTGTGACTCACACGTCCCTCTCAGGTGATCAAAGGTCACACAACACACACAAACAGGCTGCTGGCTTACTGTTCTGTTGTGAAAGTAGCAGCACCCCCCTCTCCAATCCCACCCCCCAGGACATCAGTAGTTTGACAAAATAAAATAACACTATAATAGCCAGCTGATGATCTGTGTTAAATCGTCATTACAGTGTATATGCTTGAAATTACACCACATTTCTTGTTTTATCTTCCTTCAACCGCTTTGATATTTTTCTTTAGATGAAAACAAGTCATGAACGTCACCTGAAAATAAATAAAGATGCTACTTTACACTCACTAAAGTGTGAGTTCCCCTTAGACCTACGCTGATGTCCAAGAACTCTGGAAATATCTGCTTCTCATGAGGATTGATGATGATGTATTTGCACATCTTCAAATCTGATCAGGTGTTCCTTCAATTGATCCATTAATCGTAAAGAAATATATTGGCCAAAACATATTAAATGAATTTTCATTTGGGTGGCTGGATGTGGCGTTCGGGTGCAAAACAAACCGGGAAGACGTGTGACGCACGGCGACGCACAACAACACAAAGATGCCACACCAGATGGAGTGAGACAGGCGGCGTCTGCAGGTAGTCCTCTGCTGATGTTTTAATCCCATGATGCATCTGTTATCAGTTGTATTTGTCTCATCTGCTCCTTCGTTACTGTGACGACCACATCATCCTCCTTTCTTGCGTCTCATATGAGTCTTTCCATGGGGGGCGGCTGGGTGATGCTCCACATCTCCACCCGTGACCCTTCCTTCTCCTGCCTGCTGGGGCTGTAGGTGCCGTGCGTGGCCCGGCGATTTAGCGCCACGCAAAGGCCCACGGAGGTGACGATGAGGCCCAGCAGCAGAACAACGGACATCAGACTGACGGACAGCAAGAGGTCAAAGTTCAAACCCGAAGAGGTCAGCTGGAGAGAAGGAGGGAGAGAGGCGATCAGAGATTAGGTGTTTGTTGAACGTTTTAAGCGAATGATCATTAGCATTAGGTCCTGTTAGCTATCAGGTAACAGCAGTGTTACCACGGCAACGAATTACCCAACTGGTCACAGGCATTTAATTTTATTGTACCTAAATCAATTGCAGTTCTCCTAGAGGGCGCTAAAAGGCAAAAATACTAATTATCTACATAAATCTAGAAAAAAATATTTTGTGCAAATATGAAATAAATTTTAAATCACAACTATGTTTTTAATAACAAAAATATGAGATAATGTCCTTAAAAGGATGCTGATTTAATCAACAGAAACATCATTTGACTACCGAACGCTGACCGGACCGAACCTCCTCGATGTCGTCTGGAGGCGACGGACATTTATGAAATAAAACTAAATGAAGATGTAAAGGAGGACTAGGAGGATATTCAGAGCAGAGATATGACATCACAAGTATTTCAAGGTACTTCTCAACTGAGGCCGCAAAAAAAAAAAACCAACAACAACATTGAAAAATCTGTTTTATATGCCGTCAAATGTGCCATTATATAAAGAAAGATAAATGAATGAAATCAAATGACGACAAGACCCCTAAAATGAAAGAAGAAAACAAAACTGTGATTTCAGTGGGGGAAGGGGGGGTGGTCCCGCGGCCTGGTCTGCCTTTATGTCCTGGTTTTCAGAAGCTCGTATATTTATTCCTGTCTCTCTCACACTGTTTCCTTCACACACTCTCAAACACTTCTGCTTTCAGCTTTACACTACACCAGGCGCTCCACTCGTGCTGCCAAAGTGCTGATGGATGTGTTTCCTAGCTCAGCAGGTGGGTTGTGACCACCAGAACCCTCAAGTCGCCGCGGACTGAAGCCTCCCTCCGTCTGCCGCCTCTCCCGCAGTTTGGCTGCGGCCAGCGCCAGCCCCAGCATCAGCACCACCGCCAAGCCCACCAGACATGGTGCCAGCACGGCAGCCAACCGTGAGCTGTATGGAGCACGCTCCGTCTGTAGAGGATCACACACACAGATACACAAAAACACACACACACACACACACAGGCTGCCTGATGATCCCATTAGCACATACACAGCAAATACACTAAGAATAGCTGGAACACACACACACACACACACACAGACATTATTCTTGTCTAGCAGGAAGCAAATCTGCTTTCCATGAAGCGTCAGAAGGTTTTTAATGACTTGTGAAATCTGCTAAGATCAATTTTTAACTTCTGGCCTCATGGCCTGTCTGATCACCACACACCAAACACCCAAGAAGCATCACTACCAACCACTAGGAACCATTGTACTGGATCTCAATTGTGTGTGTGTGTGTGTGTGTGTGTGTGTGTGTGCAATCAATTTGTGAATGTGCAGACATATCTGCAGCAGCGATTGACCCCTCCCTGGCTTTAAAACATGATATTTATCTGCAGCCCCCTCGTGCTTCTGGGTCTGCCTTCCTTTCGGTCTAATTTTTTACGCCGTTGCCGTGCAGCTGAGCTGCTGGAATTAAAACAACTTCTACTAAAAGTAAAAAAAGCAATTAAAGTTTTAATGAAAATATTTCATCTTGATCTTATCAACATGCAAAGATGATTTAAAAATCAAACCTTGCTTTTATAAATAACCTGACCTAGTTGTCAAATATCATGTTAGTTTCATCTTGGGTCGATTTTTACCATGAAGCTTCGGCTTTATGAACATTATGATTTAAATATATTATTTAAGTAATACTGTATAAGTAAATGAATCCACTGCCAAATCAGAAATCTCGTAAATAATCTAGTGGGTTTTTACTGCTGATCCAGTAAACTGAATCTGATACAGGTGTGAATATGTACATAAACATCTGAGGAATATTTCCAGATTTGAACAAACTCACAAATCTTCACCCAGATTTGTATTTGTCCTTTTCATTTATGAATCCCAATTAGCAGATTCCTGTATATATCTACAAATCTCAGCATACATTCACAGATTGAGACTGCACAAATTTGCAATTAGTTTTGCTTCAACAACAAAAAAAAGCCCCCCCAAACCAACCAGAAAATCAATTACCCTGCAAGGGAACACACACTCCTGACCCGAAAGCCCCCGTGAATCAATCCCTGTGAAAGCTTCCAGAGCAGCAGGAGAGTGATTGTGAGCATTCATTAAAGCGGCCGGCAGAAGACAAGAGCAGATTCACTTACATCAGTGATTCGGTTTGGCGTGAGAGTGGTGACACTCTGGGCGGCTGCTGCAACAGCAAAACAGCTGTAAGTATCACTCCATTACACTGACACCCTCTCCTTAACTAAAGGCTCTTTCTGAACTTGTCAGGTTACACAAGGCTTTGAGAAAAAAAAAAAATGTCACAAGTCAGCAAACTTTACAACGAGCAATCAACACAGAAACATAATTCTACTAAAAATACAACCATCCATATCCCGGGGCAAAAAATAACTTATGCACTCCTGCTCGTCACTGTAGACGTTACATTTTTCCTTCTCTCGCTTCAGCTTCTTTGTTGACTCCTAGAAAGTGCTTACCTGTCACTGCAGCACAGTTGGCTGTCACAGCGAGTGTGACACCAGCGAGCCGGAGGAGCCTGCAGCCAGGACCCGCCATCAGTCACCGGCTGCCACACACACAGAACCAGAGATGTCTGGATAACCAGTCTCTAAGGTACCGAGCAAGGCCACCCTGAAGCCTCAGCAGAGCAGCGACACACAGAGAGACAGCAGCAATGCTTCCTCGCTGTCAGCACTATCAACCTGCTCTGTGTGTGTGTGTGTGTGTGTGTGTTTGTGCACGCATTCCTGCCAGATAAGCTGCCCTCATACGTTACTGTGAAGCAGACCAAACTTCTCTGAATGCCACCAGCTCTCTGCTGAAACTGCACTTCAGCACCAGATGCTGTTTCTTTCTTTTTTCCTGCTTTTTTTTTTTTTTTTGCTGGCGAAGCACATTTCTCCCTCTCCGCCTCGTTCTGGCCACATCAGTGCCGACACTGAAAAACTGCTTCCCATACCTGCCTCACCCCCCACCCCACCCCCCCGTTTCTCCTGCCATTAGAGATACCTGTGCTTGGGAGGGACGCACACACACATATACACACACACACACACACACTCACACACATATACACACCGACTTGGAAAGAGGCAGATGAAGCAAAGAGGAGAGTACAGGCCACATGGCCAAAAGTAAATGGACATCTGATTATTGATGCCCAAGGTGATGCACATATTTACATACATCTATAACGGATGTCTTTGTAGCAAAATTCTTCCACTTAAAGCTAAAAAAAAAAAAATCACTTTTTTTTAATCAAAGGAATGGTTCAGATTGTTTCAAGTGTGACTTGAAACAATATGTAGTTGACAGGGGACAAATTGTGAAGCGTCCTTCTCACCAAAAATGTACTCCAAAGCCTCCCTGAAGCTTAACGTCAACCATCCAGGTGTAATACATAAATGATTACGGTGTTTTCTGCACGATAAGGCGCACTGTAGGTTAATGAGAAAATTGTAGGCTTTTAGGTGCGCCTTATAGTGCGGAAAATACTGTAATCAATATAATTTCTGTTGTTGTTCATCTTCTTCCCTGTTTTGTTCTTTTGCTTTGTGTGATTGTGAACTTGAGATATTCTGGGAATCACACCACATCTTGTTAAAGGAGATTAAGTGTTTGTTGTCATGGCAGCCACCTGACATCAGCACGTCTTCTCTTTCACCCGCAGACGAACACACACACACACACACACACAAACACACGCACACACAGTTAAAAGGATTTGGACCACAGCTGACCTTCAGGTGAAGGTCCAAAAAAAATGGAGGTAGAGCAGGTAAAGGTACGTGTTGATGGAGGAGACAAATAATTTTAGAGAGACAGACAAAGACTGATGAGATTCTTTATCAGTTTTATTTGACAACAGAGGCAGAGATTGGAAATAAAACGTGACGTGAGGACAAACTGCGATGAAGGACAGATAGACAAACATTGATGATCAGACATGATGTTAGCACAAAAGACAAACAACAACACGATCACATCCGTGAGTGTGACGATTTACAGCGTGATGAAGAGTCGACCACAAACAGGCTGATGATGAATCTGGGATCTAAATATTTTTGTCTCTCCAGAACAATTTAGAGACAGATACTTATTCATTTGGTAGGAACCAACATAAAGCAGTCAGTCAATTAGTCAGTCAATTAGTCAGTCAGTCAGTCAGTCATAAAACCAAGTTTTTCCCTGATTTCATAACAGTTGAAATACTTCATAAATTCCACAAATAACTAACCAAACAAACACTTATGTCATCGTCCAGCTCTGAACCAGATCACCTGCGTTGGTGATAAAAAAGATTTTTGCATCCGTAATCTGAAAGATGGTGGAATCAATAAAATAAAGTATGATCGATAAAGTGCTTCTGATCAACCAAGTCTCATTTAAGGCACAGAAACTGCTCTGTGGGACTTTTGAAGCTGTGATCACACCAGAGAAACCCCTGATGGGTCTGCAGGGTGACGTCATGAACACTAGACCCCCTACATTTGCATCATCGTCACCGCTCAGGATCAACCAATCAATCAATCAATCAATCAATCAATCAATCAATCAATCGCTCTGACAGACGCCACACATGCGCTCCTGCGTTCAGTCGTCTTCGCCTCCCCAGTCCACCTCTGGCTCGTCGTCCAGCCGGAGGATGAGGTAGGACAGCAGCTGAAAGAGATTCTGCCACAGCAGCACGGCCACGTAAAAGTAAATGTCGCTTACGTCCGTCTGGCACACGTCTCCGGCGTAGCTCATGTCGCACACACACACAAATTTGTTGATGAGGTTGCGGCAGTAGCCTCCGTTCAGACAGGGGTTGGACCGGCACTCGTCTACTTCCTGTTCACACCTGGAGAACGAGCCGGAGACGCGTCTCAGCGTTAACATTCATCTAAGGCAGTGATTTATGGGGTGATTATAGAACATTCTTCCCCACCGGTGTCCGATGAAGCCGGGGGGGCAGTCACAGGACAGCTCCCGGTCGGTGCAGTTGCCTCCATTGAAGCAAGTGTAGTTCCTGGTGTCGTCGCCACACACTGAAACAGGCTGCTTCGGCCTGTCGGGGCAGAATGTGATGTCGGGAGAGGAAATATCAGCCAGATAGGAGCTGGGGGGGTTTGGTTTCTGGCAGCTCAACACAGGAGAGATGAAGGGGCTCAGGAGGGAAACAGGGTCACGAGATTTAAGAAGACTCCACCAGCAGGACGCCGTGTAGGAATGAACAAGCAGCCATGTCTCTTTGGCCTCTACCGACAGGTTTTGCCTCAAGCACAAAAGCCTCTGTTCCTAAATGCTACAAATCTGTTAGAAACTAGAAATTAATCCCTAAACGCTTACAAAACATAGTTCTTTATGTTGGCATGTGCACAATTTTGTTGGTTGAAGTTATAATTTAGATGCCAGAAACCATGAGCTACATTGCAAAGGTGGGTTTGTCAGACAAACGATGTCACAGGGAGCGTTGATATTAGCTTTGTTCGCCATTTTGTTGCATGCCATTTGGGGGTGGGGTGCGGGTGGGGGGGGGCAGGAGATGTGGTACATGACATTTGAGAGACAAATATCTAACAGGAAACAAATAGAAAACACTTGAAAAGTAGAAAAAGAAAAGGAACTTACACCTTTCTGACAACAATGTACCACGGAATTTCTTCAATGCGCTCACTGGAAAGGAACAAAGAGGAAGACGAGGTGGTGGGGGGGGGGGTGGGAAGGAAAGGAGGTAGGACGAGACACAAACAGGAGACACAAACAAAAAAAGAAGTCATTTTGATGAAAACTTTGCAGAGTGGATGTTCCCACTAAAGGGAGATGTGCAGCTCGTCTGGTGTCTTGCTCAGCGAGACACTTGCAAATGTTTTGCTTGTGCGAAAGAGGCGAAATGCAAGAAGCTGTGTGTTTACAGGATAAATGGTTGGAGGCATTCCCCTGCTGGTTCTCCGAGGCAAACGGTAGATGACAGGGGAAAGAAACTGGCGCCGAACCAGAGCGCCTTGTGTTAGCGAGGCACCGCAGCAGACTGAAACCTTTTCTGGCTGACACTAGAATAGAATTGCAGCATCTGAGACGTTCGCTGCAGGCGTGGTTGAAATGCTGAACAGAGGCAGAGATGTGGAGACATTTACAGTGAAGGCTTTCGTTTGTCTTGTTTTGCGCGGTCCCTTGTTTCTGCAATTTGGAGCATTTATTTGTTTACTTTGTGTTTACTAAGTAAACTCTCCAAACTGTTCACAGGAGAGCAAAGTCTTTTTCAGAGCATGAAATATTCATATTGTGATTGTTTCTTCATCTGCTGCTGGTTTCTATCTAACGTAAGTCGTTCTTTCTCTCCAGAAAGACGCTGTTCTAATCTATTTCCCTCCATTAATACCCTCCTCTTCCTATTCATTCCAAAAAAAAGTCCTTGACTTACTTGCAAAGGGGTCCGGTGTAGTTCTCCGGGCAGAGGCAGGCGTACCTGTCCGGCCCGTGAAGACAAGTGCCTCCGTGGGCACACAGGTGGTTGGAGCACACGTCCACCTCCCGGTCGCAGTCCACGCCGGCGAATCCAAACTCGCAATCGCACCGATAGGTCGGCCCGTTCACGCTGCAGTTACCGTGAATGCAAGGACCGGAGGCACAGGTGTCGGTGAAGAAGTCGCAGCGCCTCCCGGCCCAGCCTCGGGCGCAGCTGCAGTTGTAGGAGTTGAAAAGGTCCCGGCACTCCCCTCCGTTCAGGCAGGGGTTGGGCTCGCACACGGGGGCCCCGCTGCAGCCCAGCAGCGGCGGATGCGAGGACGTCTGGGTGAACTGCTCCTGGATACGCGGGAGGTTGACGTCGGAGGAGCGAAGGTAAGGCAGGGCGATGCCACCGAGCTCCACCGTGCTCAGGCACCCTGTGAGAAACCAACCAGAATCATGGGGTAACCCCCCTAAGAAGATGTCCACCCCTTGCCTGAGGAAGTCCAGGTTGCCTCCTTTTCTCCTGGAGGTGCTGGCTTCCTCTATGTCTGCATCCACCACCAGGGTCCACTTGGAGGTGTGCGCCCAGGGCGCCGCCATGAACAGGTCCACGCCGTGCCACCGGTTATCGTTCACCCTCCTCCTGCTGCTCAGGCTGACCGGGGTCGCGACCTCCGACTCCTCGCCGTCGTCTCCGGTGGTGCTTTGGAGCTCCACGAAGACGAACCCGTCCTGGACGGACAGCGTTGCAAATGCCGAGCCCTTCTCGGCGTGGAGGATGGCCGCGTTCTGGTTTCGCGTGCGCAGGTTGAGGGAGAGGTTGGTTAGATTTCGGGATATGTGGCCGTTTCCCTGGAAGGACAGCACGGTGCTGCGATTCAGGAAGGTTGCATTGGAGTAACCTGGAATTAGAGAAAACGTGGGTTTACAAATCCATGACCTCCGTGACCTCTTCCATCCTTACTTCTATCCAGGATGCTGCTTACATTCGTATCCCTGGCTCAGCATCCTGCACTCTGTGTTTGTGGGGCAAGGAGACAGCTCGCACCACTTGACCTCTTCACAGCGCCGCCCTGTTGTCTTGGGAGGGCAGGTGCAGGCAAAGTCATCCCACGTGGAGAAGCACATGCCGCCGTTAAGACAAGGGTTGCTCTGAGAAGGACACATTCAAACAGACGCATTGAAGGTTTTCCTTCAAATGTAAGGGTCTGGTTTGTCCTTTTTCTAAAGTTAATCTTACATTTCCATCCACTAATGCGTTCTAAGGTGAGAAGTGGAAACTCACCCTGCAGGCGTCATCTCCAGAGCATCCAGCAGTCACGTTTTCCATGAGCTCCAAAGGGTAAGACCTCACCGAGGCGTCCAACCCGAAGAACTGCAGCCTCCTGTCGTTGATCCTCAGGTCCTGGATGCAGCCTTTAAAGTATCCACCGAAAACCGAAGTCATCCTTCTCCCCAGCAGACCTCCCACCAACATGGTGTCTCCCGCTCGGACACCGAAATCCCGGACTTCCACTCGTCCCTGTTCCTGAGCCGCTAAAAACAGTCGCATGCGATCCTCCTCCACCTCAACACTCACAAAGTGGACTTCCCCATCGTCGATCGCGCTTCCCGTCTTCAGACTCTCGTGGTCGTGGAGCTGAAGCGTGACCTTGCCGTCCTCCAGCCACATGTGCAGGTACTGGATGCTACTGTTGGTGACCGCCAGGAGGAGTCCGTTGTGCCGCCGCGTCCGGAGGAAGAGGGAGATGGAGAAGCGTTCACCCAGATCCTCGGTGATGGAGAACACAGCGTAACTCTGGGAGTCCTCGCTCCCGAAACGTGCAGGAACGTGTTCTGCAAAACATTTTTTTTTTAAAAAAGGTAACCAAAATGAGATTTTTGGTTTGATTAATATTAGACCACAATAGCCTAAAACAGACAGCGTGAATTATGGGATTCATTTCTGGGGTTTAAAATGGATTTAAGTGGTTGAGAATTTATTTAATGTGATTTCTATTCTTGAAAAAAACAAAAGAGTGGAAGCAGCCTTCACACTATTTTTCGGCATGTATAAAAATTTAAAATATATATTTTCTGTCCAAGCAGCATCATGATTTTTTTTTTTTGCAGAATGAGCTCCAGGAACAGATAAGTTGAGCAGCGGAGGTCCGTATGGAAACAGATACAGGAGGAGGCGGCCGGCCCCCATGTTCCCTGTGATCTGTGTCCACCGTCAGCAGTTTCCACTTTGGGTTTGTCACCTTCTGAGGACGTAGAGAAACTAAAGCAGAAAGGACACCAGGATGATGTCCGGTCATAGAAACCTGTACGAGTTTTGATCACTGTACTAAAAAACCAACTGAATTACGTCAGACATCGAAAGTAGAATCCTCACACGCTTAATCCAAGGTGTTAAGAGGATCACTGCGTCCATCTTTATCGTGGCTTTACCCTGACTTTTGATTGACTGAAGAATGGAGAAAATGACGCCTTTCACCAAATATCTATTGTCAACATTTTGTTTCTATACTTGATGGGATTAGATTTTATTTTCAAACTATGGCTGATATATAACCGTGCAGTTTCCCAGGTGTTGAACATACCCTCCTCGCAGTCCCGCCCTCCGTAAGGCCTCGGACATAGGCACTGGTAGCTCTGCCACAGATTGACGCACCTCGCCCCGTTTTGGCATGGCGCGTCCAGGCAGCGGTCCCTGTGGCTGCAGCCGGGAAGCACATTGACAGCAGAATCGCTCAGCCACTGCTGAGGCACGATGAGCTGCCCGTCCACAAACACATCACGCATGCAGCCAATGAACGCGGGACGTGAAGGGTCCTTACTGGAGCCATCCGAGTCCAAAAACATCCCTCCGATCAGTGTGTTCTGAGGCGATGAAGCCAGGCCCGTCACGTTGCTTTCGACTCTTTCCAACTTGTGGCACGTCTGGCTCCCACAGCTCCCAGCATCGTCCAACAGTTTCAGACTAAACACCCTGTTTCCAAGCATGGCCTCTGCAGAATGCCATTCTCCATCTATGACACTACGTGGGAGCACGAGGACCTGGTGAGAACTTTCTGCTTCAGGCCCTTCGATGCCCTCCTTCCTCAGTGTGAGGTGCAGAAGCCCTTCATCCAGCTCCAGACTCAGCAGCAGCCTCCCGCTGCTCCATTGGAACAACACCGCCCTGGGCAGGACGGTCCTGAAGCTGAGGGTGAAGTTGCAGGATGCATCAGTCTCCACCAGGGGGCTCTGCAGTCGCAGGTAGCCTCTACGCTCAAAGGAGAAGGCGGTGGAGGTCATACAGAGGGGGCCGGTGTACCCAGGCGAACAGGAACACAAGTACCCATGAGTCCCGTTCAGCAGGAACGGGGAGCAGGAGCCTCGGTTCTGACACTGATGCCCCTCGCATCCCACCAGCCTCTCATCACAGTTCACCCCCCCGTAGAGGAGGCCATTATAGCTCTGTCTGAGGCAGCGACAGGTGTAGCCTCCAACGTGGTTCTCACACCTGCCTCCATTCTGGCAGGGACTGGAGGCACACTGGTTTATCACCTCCTGGCAGAGGGAACCTGTCAGCAGAAGAAAGTTTGTTCATGCTGGAGGTCAGGGATAAATCCTGCAGTCTGTTTTTAATTATTCCTGTTCAGTGCTGCTGTTTGTTTACTACAAACAACTGCACCGGGGTGCTATGTGGGTACATTATGTAACGGCAGCAGGAGAGAACATGTGCCCGTTTCCTGTTTCGCTCCACAGTTCTTCTCGACTCCATCACAGCTTCTGTTTCCTTTCAGATTTGAATTCCTGCTTTTACTTCATGCTGTTATGAGTCGACCTCTGTGGAAGGTCGAGTAGAAGTTCTACTCTCTACACCACCGTTACCACTACAGCACTCACTTGTTCATGTTTTATGCTCTTAACATGGTCTGTCTGTTACCACAAAAGCCTGCATGTGTTGCTAATGTGAAGATGCTATCTATATTTGTAACATAAACAAATCATACTTGCAATGATTTGACACAACTATATATAGGGAAACAACTACATGTTCCATAGGAGAGCACACTTTACACTTTTTTTTTAAATCATATTAAATGAGATAAAGAAAATATGACACAACACAGGTATATAAAAATTCTACACTTCAGTAATTCCATTCAGAAAAGGCTCCTGATGTTACCTGTAACAAGAAACAAAATCCCCCGAATCCATGGTGCAGGTGTCCACATCATGCCGTCACTGTCTCCCCCAGAATAGCCCCAAACTTGTCTAACTGCACCATATTCAGGGGTTTTTTTTGTTTGTTTTTTGTTGGTGAGGGTTTTCTGCTCCTCTTCTACTTTCCTTCAAACAAGCAGGGCTTGAATAGCTCCAGTCAGGAGACCGCAAAGCCAGATCCTGGGGATTAAACTAATGCTATTTGGCCACCTTACTGAGTCAGTGCCACTGGAAATGGCCGAGAGTCAATTTTTAGAACACAACTCTCAGCAGGCAGCAGCTCACAGTCTTAGCTTTCCATCGCTGCTGTGAGTCTTTTCTCTTTACCAGTTGAAAAGTGTGACTTATTGTAAAAAAAAATGCAACGATGCTTCTCTTGTCAAGAACGTGCAAAAAATCCATACCATAAATAAGTGAATGCTATTATTTAGACTAATATAAATCTTCATTTTCTGCAGAAGAAGAAGTAGTGATTTATTATTTATTCAACAGGCCAGTTGTCCTTTATCCTTCCCACTCATGTCTTACATATCATTAACCGACATGAGATGAATGAGGATTACAATGAAATTAAAGCCACCACGAGCAGGTGGGTGATAATGGCATGTCTTTATACTGACATTGTGAAATCAGTAAATATCACTTTTGACAGATCGTGAGCGGTAAAGGGCAGAACAGCACACTGACAGCTGTTTCCTGTCACCGCTGCTGTCCGGGGACCTGAATCAAGAGCTGTTCTGGGAGCTGCCAGACATTCACACCGGTCGCTCTGGGACTGATGGCCAATAGCGACGCAGCTCACTGAGGTATATCTTCAGTTGAAAATGCCAATGCAAAAATACCCCAACTCCAGCGGGTCTGATCTGCCTCGTTTATAGCTTGAGTTGTTCAGGTTTTCTGTTCTCGCAGGAACTTTTTACAAGTCGAGGATGTTTGGAGTTCGGAAACTGCTTTGGTGAACAAATACAGGTGTGCTTTCACTATTTAATTAAAATAAAACAGAAAACATATTTAAAAAATGTCTTTGTGTATTAAATATAATTTAATTTTGTGTGACAACATTAGGGATTTGAGCTTGTGTTTTCAGGAGGAAGTCAGTGAATCTCTTTTTTTCATAAATACCTGCCGGCGTCTCACCGGCGCTGGAGACCTGCTTGAGGCAGGAGTGAGTTCCTCTTGTTTCATCAGAATAAATTACCTGTTGTTCCTGGAGGACAGCTGCAGATGTAGCCTGCAGCGTTCCGCTGGTCGTAGCGTTCGGGCAGCAGAGGCTCGCTGCCGTACAACACCCGCCATGACCTCTCCACACAGCGGCCTCCATGCATACAGGGGCTGCTGCCACACTCGTTGATGTCGACCTCACACTGACGCCCCTCAAAGCCTGGAGTTAACGTCACGGATGGGAAGAAATCATGTGACTGACAGCAGGGTATGACACCCGGTAAAGCTACGGTGTACAGGATACATGCATCATCTTTACAAACATCCTTTAAATACTACAAACTTGTGTTTCATCTACCTGGCCAGCATTCGCAGGTGTAGTTCCCCTGAATGTCCTGACAGATGGCGCTGTTGAAGCAGGGTTCAGAGTGGCAGGCTGGTAAGGGGATCTCACAGTGAGAGCCAGTGAATGCTGTGAGAGAGCAGTCACATGTGTAGCTGAAACAGTCAAAGGTGCAGAAATTACATATCTTAGATTATTGAAAATTATCTTTCAGTCAGTTTTTAAAAGTGTAAAACATTGAAATTCTAAAAAATGCTTCACTAAAATGATGAAATCCTTTTTTTTTTTTCAGCAAACCGGGGGCCCTGATATACTCACTTATCCACCCCATCAATGCACCGAGCCCCGTTTTGGCATGGCTGCTCCCGGCATTCATCAATGTCGATTTCACACCGGTGTCCTTGGAAACCGGATGTGCAGGTGCAAGCGAAGCCACCGCTGTAGTCGTGGCAACTGCTGCCATGTAGACATGGATGTGACTGACACTCATCAATCTGAACCTCACAAGTGGCCCCTGAGAACATGAAAGCAGCACAGATGTGAAAGGGTGACTGAGCCGGCGGCACAGATGGAGGACGGGGGCAGAAGGAACAAAGATTCCAGCAGCTGTGATCATGTCTGGACTTTTATCCTACAACAATGCCTGTTGTTAGACAGCCTGACAACAGCATATTGTCTACAACATATCTAATAAATATATCCCTAATATGGGGTGTTAGTATCCCAATGCTAAGCAGGAAGATGTTAATTACTGTAAAAACTCACCATTTACTTACTTTAAATTTCCCTGAGCATTTACCCTTGATGGAGATAATCCACCCGCCACAGGTGTAGCAGATCAAGACGCTGTTTGAACATGATCACTGCACAGGTGCATGGTGGGAAACTCACCAGGAAATGAACCATTCTTTTTATTTTAGTTGATAAGAGTTACAAAAAAAGAAGTGATGTCACTTGCCAATATGGGACTGAATGAATCAGTTATGGGGTTTTTTTCTAGTAGCTTTTGTTACTAAAAAATAATCATGAGTCACCAGATGACATTGCATGTTTTGAAATGATAAAAATATTTCTTGTGGATTAAAAAAAAAAATCTAAAACCTGTACTTTCGGATGACCACAAATTTAAATGTTGACAATATTTGACTTAGACTTTAAAAAGGGGCACAACCACAAACTTGAAGCATTTAAAAATAAAAATACTATTCATACTATTCATTAAACATGTTCAGGGTTTGTTCCTGATGGTCCTGGGAGGCCCTGGGTCTCTCTGTCCACTCACCGGTGAATCCAGCAGAACACACACAGGAGAAACGACCCACTCTGTCCACACAGGTAGCTCCATTTCTGCAGGGCTGTGACACACACTCATTCACATCAATCTGACAGTGGGCGCCCTGGAACCCCGGCACGCAGAAGCACGAGTAGCCATCGCCGCGGGGTCTGCAGAGAGCCCTGTTTCTGCAGGGGTTTGGAGAGCACTGATCCACTGCTGAAGGCAGGCTGCTGGGGGACGCACCTGCAAAAAGGATCACATATCAGAACGTTATGGTCCCCCCAAGGAAGTGTTCTGCATGTTTAAGAATAAGATAAACAGTTACATGTTAAGGATTTAAGTTAGCATTTGGTTGTGTCCCCATTACTGTTTAGGATTTTCTCTCCAGCACCATCAGACTCCTCTAGTTTCTCTTTCACTGTTGCAAATTAAAAATAAATAAGGCGAGCGATTGACTCACTTTATCTCTGTGTGATATGAAGCATCTTGCATTGATGTGAATAGACGCACTCACTTTGTTTGGTCATATGAGCCATGACGCTCTTTTATAGCGCTGACATAACCGGCAGTCGCCGTTACAAGGGATTGAAATTTAATGGCCTCTCAAGGCATCATGGCAGCCTGCCATGGTAATCAGTTCCACTGTTTGGCTTCTGCGTTCAATCTGTTTCCATGGTAACAACATCCAACTGCACACTTGAGGCATTTACTCCTTGACACTCTATAGTGTGTTATAATCTGCAGGACATTAATGCCATGCTAACAGAGCTCTGGGGTTTAAGTCTGGCTGTCAGAACATGGTGCACATACTAATTCAAGGATCAGCTCTTCAGCTCCTCCATTAACAAGACAGAAAAGTAAAGGGTGTCAAATCATAGAAAACTTGATAAAAGCCTCAAACATTGGTTTGTGTTGTTTACATGAATGTTGCTCAACTTAAATTGTGTTTTGTTTATGATTTGTTGTGATTTTCGGGGACTTTTTTTGTGAAATTTAAGTTAAAACTTTTCCTTTTTTTGTGCAAAAACAAGATGCATTTTAGGACCTTAATCTCATCATCAATAACACTTTCTTCCTGACAGTTCTTATACATTACCCATTTAACGTTGTTAAAATAGTTGCTGGGACTGTTTCCACCTAGAAACACTTTTTCATCTCAAACACAAACAGCCAACACTGAGTCGTCTCCAGAATATCCCTGATCCAGAATAAACAGAACCAGATCAGAAGCACTGACCCGAATGGAATGATGCCACAAAATGAGGATTCAAACTGAACACTCGTGGCTGCATCATGTCTGTTCATCCGCGATATTGGATGGATATCCATCCGACAAGTGTGCAAGATTGTTGTGCTGCAAGACGCATGCAAAACGGATTGAATATTATTATCACCAGCGATCCTCCAGTCATATTCTTCACAGATGATAATCGCACACAGTGATCATCCCTCAAGAGCGCAATCAGTCTGAGTGTAGGCTCTAAAGATGGAGAAGAGCGCAATTATACTTAATGCTCCATCTTCATCTGTCTGTTAGATTTACAGAAACTTCTCCACAAGTAGCTTAAACATGTCTAGACTCTGATGTGGAGGTTTGGGCCTGGAGCTCATGTATGTGAGTGGTGATGATCTGTTACAGGCCTTCAGGGATCAGCCACTAAATCCGATCAGTCAGGGACATGAAGCAGCAGAGTTGAGTGTGAAGTCTACACAAACATCTGATAAGTATTTAGGACCATGGAGAAGATTTCCTTTTCATTTTTCACAACTCTGTCAGGATTCAGAGGATTCAGGGCCAGAACTGTCATCTATTTTCGCTCTGGTCATCCACACATCCCCTCCCACAGCATGTGGGGGCTTTTTCATATGCAAATGAACCCCACTGGTCTTTGTTTGGTCCTATCTGGACGCCCTCAATCAGCACATGTGGGACAACCTGACGTCCCCAGACTGATGCATGTTGTCTGTCTGTTTGTTTCAGTGGCGATAAGAAGACACACAATCGTTGGGTTATTTTTACAACCACCGACACATATAGCGGCTTGCCCCTTTTTGACCCATCTCATTCTCAAACCACCCCCTCCCACATGGGTCACCAACCCACCCCATTGTTGTTTTTGTCATCTTTCACTTTGAAAGGAAATGTTTGGCCATGATGTCACATTCTTAATTGATATTCCAGGCATGGCTTTGTTGGAACACAAGACAAAGTTGAGAAAAAACTTCAAGTTTTACATCTTTTTGAAAATTATTATACTAAAATTGTTTTGAATGCAACATAAAACCGACACAGTCCAGGTTACAGGCCAACAAAAGCAAAAAGGTGAAATGAAAACAGCGTTTACTTACCAGTTATCACAACCAGTGATGAGATGAAAATAGAGAATGTAGGGAAATAGAAATTAAGACATCGAATTAAATCCATAATCAAGACAGGAAATCATCCTGATTGTTGTGTTGAGGTCTTGTTCTGAGCGGGTCTGTCTGTTTCTGCCGCAAATCATCTGATGTCTCCTCCAGACCCACTTGATGCTCACTTGTCCTCCCGCTGGAGCGCCATTAGGAGTCTTCATCACACACACACACACACACACACACACACACACACACACACACACACACACACACACACAAGCGCGGCGTGCTACAGCTTCGCGCACAGCCGGGGAGTGACGTCACATGGGAGGGATCTACTTTTTCAAACGCAGAGTAGAAAGGTGACTAATGGATGGAATTGGGTTCAGCGAAATATATTTTAAGTTTTTATTTATTTATTTTTACATTTTTTTATTGTTACGACATATTACGGATGCTTCTAAATTGAACAGCATTCGTAGCGTCAAGCGTTTCCTAGGCAACGCGACCTGGAAGTTGACACTCGGATGAGAGTGGACAAGCTATTATTTCAAAGGGTTGTCTAACAAAAGCAGCTCGTCGTCTTGTTCGTCTTCGTACAAATATCAACAACATAACTTTCCGGTAACGTGTCCATCGGGATTCCGGGATGTCTGCGTCCCTCAGAACAACTTCAGCGCCCGGTTCTTCCAGGCCCGACCGAGGACCGGACACCGGAGGTGAGTTGACTGCGCGGTCAGCGGGGGGAGGCTAGCTTCACCTTCGCAGTCTGCCCCGCTGGTAACGAATGCTACATTAAACAGTATAGAAGGCGTCACCCCGCCTCACTTGTACAACAATATAAACAAATTCAACGTCCACCGACTTGAGATGAGTTTCCTTTGGCCTGAATCTTGTCTCGCAGTAAACAAAGACGGACGTTATCATAATAAGAATCGAAATGCAAGAAATGAGATTCATATATGTGCTTACAATAAAAATGACAAATTAAGGAAAAAGCATACTTTAAATATGTAATCGTGTAAGAGCTTCTTTTGATGAGATTTGAGAGATACTTCAGGTCTTCCCATGTCTGCATGGCTTTCCAATTAATCCAGAAATACATCCAATGTACATCCTGGCCTCTAGATGAATTGTTGACACTAAACTGTAGGTACACTGTGTCCAGCCTGAGGTCAGATGAGTTAGATGTCAGACGTGCTATTCCCCACAAAGAATAAAGGTTTATTGTAAACTAATGGAATGACTCATATTCTTGTGGGACACTAACAGAGTACCCCACGGATTACAGATAGTTTCATTTTCCCGCGAACACTCTTTTTTCCAGTTGCAACAAGAACATTCTATTTCAGATTTGAGTATATTGTTTATTCCAGGTTGTGATGATCTTCATGTAAATTATTTTTTTAAATGGCAGAGATCCCAACACAAAGCACAAATACACAGCTTCCTCCTGTCATCAACCACCTCATCCCAGAGGAACTGCTCGTCAGCCTTGCATCCACTGTCTGCAGCAAGGACAAACTGGGGCACACCGATCGACACGGAAGGGTACATCCAAGCCTTATGTCTGTGTGGTTCAAGTTGCACCATACACACCAGTGTTTTTAAGATGAGGTGGGTTTTTTTTGTTTTTTTAATCAGGGTTGCGGAATCAGACGACCAGATGCAGTCTGGTATCACCAGCATGGACGTAAGAAGTACAAATACTTCTTGGAGCAGCCAACATCCCTGACAGGAGCTGGCCGGTCAGCTAAAAATGTTGCTGCAACTGAAGCATTTCTGCAAAGAGCGAATTAAACAGACAGTTTGAAATAGTAGTTACAGTAACACATGTTTATCTATTTACATTAATTAATCCTGTATGCAATCCATGCAGAGATATTTCCTTTCTGTGTGATGCAATGGTGACCCAGAAGAAGACAACACCCCTCCCACCGCTGACTGACAAGAAAGACACCTGTGACACAAAAGTGAGCTGCACCACCTTTTAAATTTGCGACCCTTTCTGACACAAATATATCAAACCACAATTTCTGTTTTTAACACAACTTAAAACAAAATTAACATGATATGACTACTTTACACATTTTTACACACCTTCCTTGTTTGCCACTATTCAGTGTAGCTTTGGGAAAATAAATACGTACGGCGCTTTTCTGTATGAGAGTACCTCTGACCTAGTGCTGTCAGGCAGTTAAGAAAATTAATGTAATTACAGGATTTGTAATTAATTAATGTAATTAATCACATTTTAATTTCATACCTGCCAAAGGCCCCCCAAATAAAGAATTTGAATTCTAGGGCATGACTAATCGATAGAATGCACCAAGAAGAGAATATTTGAAATCCGCATTTTTATTGGTTAGGTGTGCTTTATGAATGAAATTCAAAATAAAGGCCAAGCACATCAGCGAACCAATCAGGCCAGGTGCATTTCTCAAAAATGCAATACAAATAGTTAAATAAAATAAATAAAATTTAGGAATAAAATAAGGCTGAGTATCAAATAGGCACATACGCAGACTCTCAAACAAAATGAATACTAAAAGCCAACTCAATACAGCAATTCAAAATGAATAGTATAACATGCCTCTAAATAAGGCAACATCAACAGTTAGATGCCAACAGGGCTGGCATTTCCTTCAAAAGGGTAAGCTAACGTTCAACTCTGTGTCCTTGACATGTTTTGCATTTTAATGATACGTTAGGCTGGAGCTGCTTCGGTGATAGGAAAATTCTCTTTTACAAAAGGTACAAATCATAATAATGGATTCGTTTTATATGGCGCTTTACATCGGATCCATTATTCATTCATTCCTCATTCATTCTTGGTGATGGTAACTACGTGTGTAGCCACAGCTGCCCTGGGGCGGACTGACGGAGGCGTCTACAGCGCAGAATCACTGCTCTGACTGTAAAGAACTGAAGCAAGATCCAGAAAAGTTGTCAAGAGTCATTCACAAACACAGGTGACCTAATAAATGGTTCGGATGATAATCACAGCATTTTTCTTCTTTCAGGAATCCAGTGTCGTAGAAACTTTAGTCCCAGAAGAATATCGTATTGTGAAAAATAAAGGACTCCAGAGCCTTGACGTCTATGAGGAGTGAGTCTGCTTCACTGTTCACCACCTCTTGGAATCATTGTGATGTCTCTAAACTCTGTTGCTTCTGTCCCTCAGTGCTTTCACTGTGCAGCTGTATGATGATGAGCAGAAGTTACGGGTCTTCCCCTCCCTGTGAGTTTAGTGTTAATAAAGATAAACTTTATGAAAGTATGAATGTCGTCCGGAAAGCATCACTAATGTGTAGTGATGCTGAATCATCTGTATGATGTCCAGGAGGCCCAGTGGCAGACAGGAAGTGATCCAACTGATGAGGATGATGGATGACATGCTGCTGAAGGCTGGGGTCGATCAGAAGAGCGAGGAGCTGACTGAACTCTCCCAGGTAAGAGAGAGTCGTTTACGGTAGGCCGATCTATGTCTCCATGGCAACATTCTGGTGCTACATTTTGAAATAAAAAATGCACATGACTTAAGAAATATTCTGAAATATAATTACAGAAGTGAAGCAAACTGTGCCATGAAATGTCCATCTGAACATTTCCAGATAGAAGGGCTGCTGGAGCTGGTGCAGGTGGAGCAAAATATCTACAACGTTGTTTTCCATGAGGTGATCAGGCAGGTCAGCGTGAACTGCGCTGAGAGAGGACAGCTGCTCGCCAAAGTCAGGTCAGCAGCCATTCCATCAGAAGAGCACTCATACCGGACGCTGGAACCTCAGGATTTCATGAATGAAACCAGTTTGATGTAGATGATGGAGACTTAGTTGTAAATGCTCCATTCAGATTTAAACTTTTCTTGCCTGAATTTTCCTCTGAAACACATTTTGATGTGTTTTCATTTGCCAGGCAGCGCTACCAGTCCCTGCTTGAGCGAATCCCCTCCTGTCTGAAGGCTTTGCACACTGAGGCAGTGGCGCAACGGGCTGTGGACCGCCGGCTCACCGAGGAGATCCACCGCATCAGGACGTCCATGCAGCAGCTCAGCATGTATGCAGGTCATGTTTGTAAAGGGGTTCTATTTCAAGAATACAAAAATGTGAAAAATGAACATCATAGCAGCCAAACAGTTGTTGTGCATCTTCTGCACAGGGAACTATCCAGAATCAGAGACCAGGAAGCCTTTGTTTCTCAGCAAGCCAAGCATGCTCACCAACGGCTGGCTGAGGCGCTGGAGCAGACGCACACAAACTCCGAGTCAGTCCCTGACAGGACTGGACGAGCACTCATTTACATCCAGCTATATTCCAAAATCCAACAGCATGAATATTATTTCAAGAAAGTGCATTTTTAATTATACAGTACCTTTAAAATTGGATTGTGTGGAGTCTGAAATAAGTGTTCCCTCTGATATGCAGCTGTTCAGTCATTGTAGTGAGGAAGGGCTGCTTTCAGTGTCATGCAGGGTTACCACGAGCTGTACGAACTGCAGAGAGGTCGACTGGAGGCTCAGCTGCTCCAGCTGACAGAGGAAAGAGACTACTGGAGTCAGGTCACCTTCAGCCTCGCCCTCAAGGTGTGTGAGTCGTGATTCAGTCAACGACGGCACGCTTTTCATATGAAAGTGGTGTGCCGTTATATTGATATATAAATGGATACCTGAGTTTATTTTTGGATGAGAGAGAGGAATATCCCAAAGTGGAGTATTCATGGCTCCTAGCCCAAGCTAGAAAAGTGGAAGCATGTACTCAAACTCATACTTGTACTATGATCTATGAGTTCAGTGGGCTTTTCTGTGATCGTCAGGTGATCAGTGTGAAGAAGCTGCAGCTTGTCAGTCAGCTACATGTCATCAAGCAGAGCTGGTCCAAGACAGCAGAGCATGTCGTCCTTCATCTCACGTCAAAGGTAGAGATGCGTTTCCCTCGTCTGAACTGATCGTCGAAATCCAGATGACTTTTTGTCCATGTTGCTGGCGGTTGAGCTGTGTGATGATAGTGACCATCCTTCCGCAGGACACGGCAGACATGAACAGCATCGTGGAGTTTACCGACCAATGGAAAGAGCATCTGATGACTTTTATGTCCCAGATGAAGAAATCTGAGCACGCTCAGTGTGAACAGCTCGGTGTCATCCAGCGAGGAATCGCCAAGTGGCTCGATTTCTGCACCACACAGAACAAGTCAGAACAAACGAGACATTATTCCATGTTTAGGTGATAGTTAAGATGTTGGACTGAATTTGTGATAGAATGTTCTGGAAAATTTGATTATAGTGTCAATATTGACAAAATCTTTCTGTATTTTAAGGTGTTCTGACCCAAAATATGAGAAAACGTCCCTGGAAGAGATTCACACCGATCTGAAGGAGTGGTCAGATGTAAGATAAGTGCATCTACTTCTTGTCTCTCAACACATTCTTGTCTCAAATAACAGCGTTCACCTTGTCTGTGCTCATTTAGATTGTTAATATTTGGGTGATAAAGCATGTCCAGTCAAGGGGAAATCCTCTATGTGCTGCTTCTTTGCAGACGATGGCCCTCCTGTGTGAGCGCTACCAGGGCGAGAAACTTCTGTGCTGCCAGGAGACTCTGGGCAAGCTTGACCGTGTCCAGAAAACATGGCTGAACATGAGCTTTCAACTGTTCAGAAGACACCCTTCTCCTGATGGAGACCCCCCTGCAGGCCAGCAGGACGTAAGAGAGTTGGACCAGGTCCTGTCTGAGATCTTCAAACACCTGGACATGCGAGTCAGTGGAGAGGATGGTGATTGGTCACAGAGACACATTTGATTTAATTAAAATATGGTAATGCTTTAGTTTTTGCTCCGCAGCGACCTACATGGATATTTCTTATGGCTGCAAAATCACCTGAGTGAGCGTCATAATGTGTTTGTTATGTTGTAAAGGTGTGTTGAAACTGATTCCAGACATGTTTCAGGGACTCACAGACAGATCTCCTCACTTCATGGGATGATGGAGTCTTGGGTCTCCAAGCTTGGTAAACTGATTGGTCAACCAGAAAAGTTGTCTGCCTCCGACTGGCCGAAGCTAGAGACGACGCTGTGCAGCTGGCAGAGTTTGACTGAAAAGGCTTTGCAGAACGTCTCCCACCTGCAGACGGAGGATGGAAAGGACAAAAATGAGCCTGACACACCGTGGGTTTTTCATTCAGTGACCATCACTAATCAATATTTCCATGGTTGAAAATAATCATTTAAAAAAACGAACATACTTCATTTATCAGGTACTTGTGTGGAAATTGCTGACGGTTTGTGAAGATAGCACAGTATTCTGTATTAGCTTTATTGAAATGTGCATAGATCCAGTTGATGAACTAACATTTAAAATTGATCAATCTTTCATCAACAGAGTAACAAATAACGATGTAATTATATAACGTGGTCCATTAAATGTGTTTGAAGTATATGGTTTTTATCATTTTAATCAGGTTTGTGCTTCACTGATCTCAGTCATTGATAGTTTTTTTAATGAGCAAGTCTGCATTTGAATTAGAAATTCAAAAATTGAATTTTAATTATTGTCCAGATACCCACTCATTTCTGTTGTGTTCTTGTTGGAACAGCATCGAAATAGAAAATGCGTTTAAACAAGTGCAGAAGTTCATCACCAACCTGTCGAGCTTCACTGATGGTGAGAGTCAGAGGCTCGGTGAGGAGGTGAGTGCTGATAAAATATAATGATGGGAGTTTCATTATGGCTCATCGGCTCATTCAGTGCTTCTGTCTCACCAGGTCGGATCCATTCACATGGCTCAGACCCGCTGGATGTTGGAGCTGTTGCTCCTCATGGTGCCCGATCACGACCAGAAGCCAGACCAGGGTCATCACATCTCACTGCAGACGCTGGATGACAGCGCCAAGATGCTGGCGGGAAAACTGAACAACTTCTCTACATATATCACAAGGTATAGTTAGCCTTTCACATGTTACAGCAGCTGCATTAACTACAATTAGCACCTAGTAAATATTGTTATCTCACAAAAGAGGGTGGCGATGACCTGCTTACCTGCACAAATTAATGTAATAATGACAATGAAAGTTTTTGGGAGAGAAGAATTTATTTACAGTTTCCTTCTGATTCCAGCTCCATCAAGCTGATTCTGGAGGAGCAAGTTCTCCAGAACGTTAATGAAACTGAAAACGAACACAAGATGAATGAGTGCAAAAAGCTGCAGGTGAACAATGTTTTGATGAAAAAAGTGAAAAATCAGAGTTCTTCTTATGTATATTAGGGCTGAATGAAGTAGCATTTCACAGTGATGATTTATATAAATGCCTTGTATGAAATCAAATCTGGTCCATCTAGTTTATTATTTAATCAAATAGAACATGTTTGTTGAACCCAGCCCCAAATATACGTGGCTAATATTGCTCAATTTTCATTATTTTAAAGCTTTTATGTGATCTTGCAGACAAACCAACAAACAAATGATGAAAGTATCTGGGTGTGTGTCTGTACTGCCTCTCTAGAGTGGTTTCTCTATTAGCGAGAGGTGGCTAACCTGTGTTCTTTATTTAATATGGGTTTCTATAGTATATTTTCTTAGGCTTCTCTTAATTTTAATCTTTATTTTAACTTCAACTTAATTATTTAATTCAAACTTAAATTGATACCTCGATCAATAAACACAAACACCAATAAACTGTTTTATAAAAATAAGTTTACTTAAGGTAGAAAATCATATATACTTCAATATCAAACAACAAAAAGCACAGCTCAATAGGCAATATACTGTATAAACACATTAACAAACTAAGGGCCCAATATAACAAAACAGCATTAAAGGCAGTTCAACTTAAACAATGCAACAGTTGCGGGCCGAACGTCGCTATGTGCGGTGTAGCCTCAAACAAATGGCTGCTTCACCTTTCAGGTAAAAGTTTCGGTTTCTGGTTTCAGTTTCGGCGTAAAGTAATCCACTCACGCTTATAAAAACTATTGTCCACGTTTGTCCTTTTTCCGAGAGTTCGGGTTGAACTCTTGCATTAAATATCTTCCACAAACAAAACCTCCTCACTCCAGTGATGTGACGCTGGGGATCGGAGCTCCGAAGCGTGTGCCGATCAGGAGAGGGGCGTTCCCGCGAAGCGCGAATCGAGGCTCGCTTCATCGATGGGAGGAGCTTGTAAGTGATGACGGCAGCGAGGCATCGGACGTGTCTTCCGTATCGACGCTCCCGCGACGCGGCCGATATACCACGTGACTGATTCGGCAAGCGAGACGCGCTCCAACACCGATATAAAGCGATCCCACTCCATTCAGAATGTGGTTGTTTGGTGGAGAGTTGTGGTCAGATAGTGTGGAGACAGTAAGGGAATTGGATGGTGTTGGATATATTCTGGAGCGAGGTATTGATAGTGTGGAGAGAGTCAGTTTAGGAGATTCAGGAAATAGAACACGCCACAGTGGAGAAAATGTTTCTAAATACAAACCAATGATGTCACAAAACATAATCACTGGCTATACCTAAATGTTACAGAAACACAATCATTGTCCCAACCCCAACCACGCTCCCCTCACTGTATTCAATAATTTTTCACTTAATTTGCGTTCCCTTGCCTATGGTACGAGTTATGGTACCGTAAACATTAGTCCCAAAGACGACGATAACTTGCATCTTGGGCTAACCAGATTTCTTTCTCATGTTTGCTTCTTTCTTTTACATTTCTTTGACATGTTTCATTACTATACAATTTGATATATAAATGACATAACATGTTGAATTACCAGAACAGGTAATTTTCTAGCGTCTTGGAACGGATTAAGACCATTTACATAATTGGAAATGGGAATAATGGGAAAATGGGAATAATGGGAAAATTGTATTTGGAATTTGAACAAATAGCTATTCGAACAGCCTTCCGGAACAAATTGTGGTACATATATATACATATATATATTATAATCACTAAACTATACATGTTTTGCATACTTCTTTTTTTTGCCGACAGTTTTATTAACAGGCTTTCTGCAAAATGCCGCACACTTCAAACTCATGCCACCTGATATTTTAGCATCTAGTAGATTTCGTACCTCATGAAGCTCCGAACCACTGTGAACCGATTGGGATGAAAGGCTTCTATGCTTCATGAGGCTTCATCTACCCATCACTACCTCACTCCCACTAGTCACTCAGTCACCACACACCAACTAACCACTAACGACACACTAATCACATACCAGTCACACACTGATCACACACACCTGGTCGCGCGTCTCTCCCCTCATTAAATTGGCGCTCTCTCACTCGCTCGCCCCTGTGTCCTTTGACCCAGGATGTAATGCGGTCGTTCCCCAAAACTCAAAGAAATATAAACATAAATGCATATTCAAAACATCACCAAATATTTTAACATAAGCAGAGTAGTTAACACATGAACATAACATTTCTCTTCACAAAAATAATTAATATTTTTAACTTTAAATATTACCGTATATTTATATTTAATAATATTTTAACCTTTTTAAAGTTATTAATTTATATTGATTATCTAAGTTATTATTTAATTCAGGAAATTATTAATTAAAATGAATAAATTTTAACAGGGTTACATGTTCATGCTCGTCCTCAGAGGGAGTGTATTGATTGGGAGCAGGCCTGTATAACCCTTTTGTTGAGACTGAAGGCTGACAGACTGGCTGACACCTCCAGCTGTGATGTCCTGGCCTCTGCAGCAGACAGGCTGAACACTCTGGTGAGAAGTTTCCTTCTCTATTATATTTATACTTGCATGAAAAGTACGAAGACAGCAGTGATGATGTTTTTTGTGTTTCGCTACAGGACACTGTTGAACAACATGAAATAGACCGAGAAGCTTCTCAGGTATATAAACGTAAATGATAAATTATTTGCTGTCTGTTAAAAAAAAACAACCCAAAACATCGAAATCCGGAGAAATTAACAGAACATTAATAGATAAAATAGAAGAGTTTACAAAGTGGTCTTATCAAAGGAGAACAGCCTGCTTCAGGTGATTGTTGTACATCTCTGCCAACACAACAACCTAAAACTGAACAGCGTTTCTGTCTTACAGGAGCAGGTGACGGTTCCTGAAAGCCCTTCAGTGCAGCTGATTGGCTTTGATGGAAACATTGTGCAGAAATCGTTGGGCGAGAAAAAAATCCACCTGAATGGGGTCAGACAACTGGATCTCACACACACACACACACACACACACACACGCACACGCACACACACACACACACACACACACACACACACACACACACACACACACACACACACACACACACACACTCATGCTCAATGTTACTGTTGTTCACTTTCATATGGGATTGAACAAACTGCCTGTCTGTCTCTCCAAACACCTGTCTGTCAGACTGAGGTGCTGGTGGTGTCTCCAGTGACCGATGGAGCCCAGAGAGCTTTCAGCGATCTCACCACAGTCGGATTACTGCAGCAGGAACTGCAGTAGGTTGACTCTCTAACCCCAGAGTTTGAACCTCACTTCTTGTTTTCTGCTGTTTTCTTTTAACCCACAGGAATCAAAGTGTCAAAACAAGGGCTGGAGAAAGAAAATATATTAACACATCCATTTTACTTGGTGGCTCATACTATTTAGACAGATGGATAGATAGATAGATAGATAGATAGATAGATAGATAGATAGATAGATAGATAGATAGATAGATAGATAGATAGATAGATAGATAGATAGATAGATAGATAGATAGATAGATAGATAGATAGATACTTTATTAATCCCGGAGGAAATTGCATTATTATATTATATTATGCGTTATTATAAATTGCATATTTAGTGAATAAAGATGACATAAACAATATTTAAACATTTGCTAACCAAGAATTAATTTAGCTGCAGGCAAAGTAGTGGATCTGGGAAGTAACTGGAGGTAACCAGATAGCATTAGTAGCAATTACCACCATGATGGGTCATTCATTCTTTTGTTTTACAGCTCATAATGAGCAAAACAGAACATTTCAAACGTGGAAAATGTTTTCAGCACGTATCAAAGGATCAGCCAAAGTTATGCGGTTGTTCAGAGATTTTAAACCACAACTCAGTTGTGGACGTGCAGAGGACATCTGCGTTGATTTCCTTCCATGTATCTGTCAGTGATTCAGAGCTGCGGGTCCAGAGTGCTGAGCAGCGAGCCTCGGAGGCTGAAGACGCTCTGCAAGCGGCGATGCACAAGATTTGTGACCTGGAGAGGCAGCTGCAGGGTCGCCCCAGTCTGGAGCGCGCAAGTACTGAAGGTACCTAAAACGACCTTATAACAGAGATAGCGAAGAAGCAGGGCAGTACTGAAGCATGTGCATGATTAATGTTTTATTATTGCAGAAATGAAGGAAGCCTCACCACTTCCCCCACAGCCAGTGACACCACAGGCTCCTCCAAAGAAAACCACAGCTGAAGCAAAACCGACCAGCAGCATCAAAAAGACCAAAAAATGTTCATCTGACATTTGACGATAAGGCATTACGACTTCATGTATTTAACAATATAAAACATTAACCCTTTGTTTGTACTCAACTACAGTCACTCCCCTATAAACCGGTAAGGTTATATAATGTTCAGTTTGGCTGTTGTGAATGAATATTGTGATGCTCTCATTTATAGGATTGGAAATTCTCATTTCTTCTATTTTTCAGTTTATCTCATACCAATCAAAAAAATGTATTATATCACACACACACACACACACACACACACACACACACACACACACACACACACACACACACACACACACACACACACACACACACACACATATATAAATATATATATATATGTAACAGGGATACCTTTAAGACCCAGGGCGGAAGCTATTTAAGCAGCTGGTAGCAATGCTCTCGCTCTCTCTCTATCAGCATCAGACGTCACATGCGTAAGTGCGGCCGCGGTGCAGGAAGTCACGCCAAATATGGCTGAGCGATATGTGTGATTTTAGTGTTTTAAAGAGTAGTTTTAGCTTTTAATATGGTGACCGCTCATAACACAATCTGACATAAATGCACTGATTATTGGACAGCTGAGAACTGGGGTTTTTAAGGATTGTTCACCATGCTTCCAGCCACCTGTTTTTATTCTAATAAATGCTGTTCTTTTTAGTATTGGTTTGCGCGGTGGCAGACACACACCTGAGCCACACCTTAGTGTGACTAAGTCCCTGGATGAGCCAGGTAACGCTCATTTGTTGGACTGTTTTATGAATGCTTATGGTTTTTAGAAAATGTATGAATTAATGTATTCTAATTTCCTGTTCATTTTATAGAATTGTCCACAAGTGCGATGACTGTCACTGTTCTTTCCCTAGTCTTTTAGAGTTACTGGCCTGTGTTTTATTTCCCTTTTTATTATTTTATTTCTATTTTAACTGACACATTACAAGGGCAGGAGCGTCACCTACACCGACAGGTACAATTATTTAAGAGTGGTAGGGTCGGGGGGAGACGCATGGCTCCATTCCTCTAGTGACCCTCCTTTTAATTGTTTTGAGTCATTGCTTTATTTATCCTATATTTTATTGTTTGGAGTGCCTTGCCTGTATATTGGCATCATAACGTGTGTGCTGTGTCCGCAGTGACTCCCAGTATTTTAGTGTGTGTTTTGGGCTCTAGAAGGTGAAGCCTTTGGGTACTTGTGCATAACTACCACTGCTTACCTGTCAGGTGTTTTTATACTGTGTGGCGCTAGGCTTGTCTCATTGGCCTGCCCTGTAATTTTAGGTGTCGGATTTTTAATTGTTTTAAATAAGGTTTTAACCCAGTAACCTGTTTTAATAAATTGTAAATTCTTGTTTAATTGCCAGCCTCTTGTCCCGTTTGTTCTGGACACTGACCTGTGTTTTTAGTGGGTAGATTGAATTTAGTATTTATAGTCTTAACGACCACTAATTCAATACTACATATATATAATGAGTTTGGTGATGAACTGCTCTGTTCAGGCCTTGAAAAAGTTCAAAAATAAATGCACGCAGAAATAGAATAAATCAGGAGAAGGTACAATATTGTTTGGTACTTTTCCATAAAAGCTTGATGTGGCTTTTGTTAAGTTTGTTGTTGTCTTGCATATTAGTTTTTGCTTTTTTCATATACTGTAGAAATATCTCAAAAGTTTGAGTTTTCTCTTCACTTTCATGTTTAAAATTTAACTTGAATAAATATCTATTGAATCTCAGCAATGGTTGTTCACGGATGAGAGGTCAAAGACAATGCTGAGGAACTCACAGGGGAGTGGAACGATCAGGGGGAGATGGAGGAGACATAGGGAGGCCCTGAACACCTCCCATGGATCTACAACAATTGCCGCGTTCTGATTGGTCGATTTAATTTTTCCATGTTCTGATTGGTCGATTCAATTTTCCCGCGTTCCGATTGGTCGATTTAATTCTTCCATGTTCTGATTGGTCGATTCAATTTTGCCGCGTTCCGATTGGTCGATTTAATTTTGCCGCGTTCCGATTGGTCGATCTAAATTTGCCGCTTTCCGATTGGTCGATTTAAATTTGCCGCGTTCCGATTGGTCGATCTAAATTTGCCGCGTTCCGATTGGTCGATTTAAATTTGCCGCGTTCCGATTGGTCGATTTAAATTTGCCGCGTTCCGATTGGTCGATTTAAATTTGCCGCGTTCCGATTGGTCGATTTAAATTTGCCGCGTTCCGATTGGTCGATTTAAATTTGCCGCGTTCCGATTGGTCGATTTAATTTTGCCGCGTTCCGATTGGTCGATTTAATTTTGCCGCGTTCTGATTGGTCGATTTAAATTTGCCGCGTTCTGATTGGTCGATTTAAATTTGCCGCGTTCTGATTGGTCGATTTAAATTTGCCGCGTTCTGATTGGTCGATTTAAATTTGCCGCGTTCTGATTGGTCGATTTAAATTTGCCGCGTTCTGATTGGTCGATTTAAATTTGCCGCGTTCTGATTGGTCGATCTAAATTTGCCGCGTTCTGATTGGTCGATCTAAATTTGCCGCGTTCTGATTGGTCGATTTAAATTTGCCGCGTTCTGATTGGTCGATTTAAATTTGCCGCGTTCTGATTGGTCGATTTAAATTTGCCGCGTTCTGATTGGTCGATCTAAATTTGCCGCGTTCTGATTGGTCGATCTAAATTTGCCGCGTTCTGATTGGTCGATTTAAATTTGCCGCGTTCTGATTGGTCGATCTAAATTTGCCGCGTTCTGATTGGTCGATTTAAATTTGCCGCGTTCTGATTGGTCGATTTAAATTTGCCGCGTTCTGATTGGTCGATCTAAATTTGCCGCGTTCTGATTGGTCGATTTAAATTTGCCGCGTTCTGATTGGTCGATTTAAATTTGCCGCGTTCTGATTGGTCGATTTAAATTTGCCGCGTTCTGATTGGTCGATCTAAATTTGCCGCGTTCTGATTGGTCGATCTAAATTTGCCGCGTTCTGATTGGTCGATCTAAATTTGCCGCGTTCTGATTGGTCGATTTAAATTTGCCGCGTTCTGATTGGTCGATCTAAATTTGCCGCGTTCTGATTGGTCGATCTAAATTTGCCGCGTTCTGATTGGTCCATCTAAATTTGCCGCGTTCTGATTGGTCGATCTAAATTTGCCGCGTTCTGATTGGTCCATCTAAATTTGCCGCGTTCTGATTGGTCGATTTAAATTTGCCGCGTTCTGATTGGTCGATCTAAACTTGCCGCGTTCTGATTGGTCGATCTAAATTTGCCGCGTTCTGATTGGTCGATCTAAATTTGCCGCGTTCTGATTGGTCGATCTAAATTTGCCGCGTTCTGATTGGTCGATCTAAATTTGCCGCGTTCTGATTGGTCGATTTAAATTTGCCGCGTTCTGATTGGTCGATTTAAATTTGCCGCGTTCTGATTGGTCGATCTAAATTTGCCGCGTTCTGATTGGTCGATCTAAATTTGCCGCGTTCTGATTGGTCGATCTAATTTTGCTGCGTTCTGATTGGTCGATCTAATTTTGCCGCGTTCTGATTGGTCGATCTAAATTTGCCGCGTTCTGATTGGTCGATCTAAATTTGCCGCGTTCTGATTGGTCGATCTAAATTTGCCGCGTTCTGATTGGTCGATCTAAATTTGCCGCGTTCTGATTGGTCGATTTAAATTTCAACCAATCAGAACGCGGCAAATTTAGATCGACCAATCAGAACGCGGCAAATTTAGATCGACCAATCAGAACGCGGCAAATTTAGATCGACCAATCAGAACGCGGCAAATTTAGATCGACCAATCAGAACGCGGCAAATTTAGATCGACCAATCAGAACGCGGCAAATTTAGATTGACCAATCAGAACGCGGCAAATTTAGATCGACCAATCAGAACGCGGCAAATTTAGATCGACCAATCAGAACGCGGCAAATTTAGATCGACCAATCAGAACGCGGCAAATTTAGATCGACCAATCAGAACGCGGCAAATTTAGATCGACCAATCAGAACGCGGCAAATTTAGATCGACCAATCAGAACGCGGCAAATTTAGATCGACCAATCAGAACGCGGCAAATTTAGATCGACCAATCAGAACGCGGCAAATTTAGATCGACCAATCAGAACGCGGCAAATTTAGATCGACCAATCAGAACGCGGCAAATTTAGATCGACCAATCAGAACGCGGCAAATTTAGATCGACCAATCAGAACGCGGCAAATTTAGATCGACCAATCAGAACGCGGCAAATTTAGATCGACCAATCAGAACGCGGCAAATTTAGATCGACCAATCAGAACGCGGCAAATTTAGATCGACCAATCAGAACGCGGCAAATTTAGATCGACCAATCAGAACGCGGCAAAATTAAATCGACCAATCAGAACGCGGCAAATTTAAATCGACCAATCAGAACGCGGCAAATTTAAATCGACCAATCAGAACGCGGCAAATTTAAATCGACCAATCAGAACGCGGCAAAATTAAATCGACCAATCAGAACGCGGCAAAATTAAATCGACCAATCAGAACGCGGCAAATCTAGATCGACCAATCAGAACGCGGCAAATTTAGATCGACCAATCAGAACGCGGCAAATTTAGATCGACCAATCAGAACGCGGCAAATTTAGATCGACCAATCAGAACGCGGCAAATTTAGATCGACCAATCAGAACGCGGCAAATTTAGATCGACCAATCAGAACGCGGCAAATTTAGATCGACCAATCAGAACGCGGCAAATTTAGATCGACCAATCAGAACGCGGCAAATTTAGATCGACCAATCAGAACGCGGCAAATTTAGATCGACCAATCAGAACGCGGCAAATTTAGATCGACCAATCAGAACGCGGCAAATTTAGATCGACCAATCAGAACGCGGCAAAATTAAATCGACCAATCAGAACGCGGCAAATTTAAATCGACCAATCAGAACGCGGCAAATTTAAATCGACCAATCAGAACGCGGCAAATTTAAATCGACCAATCAGAACGCGGCAAATTTAAATCGACCAATCAGAACGCGGCAAATTTAAATCGACCAATCAGAACGCGGCAAATTTAAATCGACCAATCAGAACGCGGCAAATCTAAATCGACCAATCAGAACGCGGCAAATCTAAATCGACCAATCAGTGTCTTTTTCATTATTTTTTGGGCTGTGGTGTGGAATCAAGACCACAGAAATGAGTATCAAGACTCTGGATGACTGATTTCTGATGGTTGTTACAGGAGTTTGCTGAAGGTGTGCAGCTGTCTGAGTGAATCCACAGATTGCTCAACTCACTGGGCGCCTGTTCCAAAATATTTGGCGACAAAAAGCGAGGAGTTAAGTTTAATATCTTACTTGAATGAAAAAACAACTCAACTCAAACTCATCCAACCACAATAATTCTGCACAAGTTTAGGTGTTCATGAAAGGCGTGCACGCGTTATTCACGCGTTATCGGATGGATAGATCGTCTTCTCCTTGATCATCCTCACAGCTTGTTCTTGAGAACTACAGTATTGAATTCTCCTGGGTTCTCCTATTTGTTGTCATGCAGCGTATATATTGCTTCAGCGTTCTAAACAGTTTCACACAGACGTGGTTTGTAGTTCAGCATTTTCATTTGGACGAAGTGTACCACTGGAACTAGTCGCTGTGTTTTCAATGGGAATGTGCAGAGTCACCCCTCGTTTCCGAATGGATGATGTAGGCACACAATTGTACCCTCTCTACTGCAACCTTAATTAAAAGAAAAAAAGTTATTTTATGATTTACAAATGCGCTCCTGCTCGTCCAATACATGTATATAAAAACTAGGAAACAGGAAGTCCTACAATCCTGGTGGTCAGCGGTCCATGGCCATGCCAAATGATGAGTATCAGGAAATATGGCCCTTGGATCATAAAATAACAATAAAAAGAACTGGAAACATTTAATCATTAACATTATAGTGAAAAGTCACATGGAAAATGCAAAGTTAACTCTTGTATATTATTTACTGGCAGATAGGGTGCAGTAGCGCCATACGGACAGCAGGGAGCGCTCGCGACTAAAGGACACGCTGCGAAGTTCCTGCAGGAGGAGAGTGAGTCAATCCTCAACATTTAATATTCCATTTTAAGCGTTTAAATTTGAAACGTGAATATCTATTTACATTCATTTTTGCAAGTTTCCATCGATCGCGATTCTCTGTGGCTGAAAGTACACCGAAGTCCACTGGGAAATACAGTCGATAACTCGAAAGAAATTAATGTACATTTTAATTGGTTAGTCTGTCTCGAAGGTAAGCGTAATTGTTCAGGTCGGTATGAATCGTTAATTACGCTGCATTTTAAAACCTTCTAGAAAGTATGTTTACTGAACTGTTATGTCTGGCTGCAGCTTCGTAGTTGAACTGCACCTCAATCAGCGTCCAGAAGGTAACTACTCTTTTGCTCTGGCGCTATAAAAGGCTTTCCATTTGTCTGCAGGTTAACGTTAGCCGGGAGGCTAACACCCGCTAGCAGCGCCCACTAATTGTTATGACGCAGCTTGACGCCTGCTAGCTGCTAGCTGCTAGCTGCTACCTAGCATTTGCGTAACTCGTGTGGGAAATATATTAAAAACAGAACTTAAAGACGGGACGTTTAAAAAAAATTAATTGTTTGTATGAAGACAGCTTTATGTTCCAGTTGTGTTAATGATTGGTTAGTTTGACTTTAGCTGTTTATGTGACAAGTTAAGCTAAAATGTGGATCTGTCATTTTTTTTTGTCAGTCTTGGTTTTAAATTAGTTAAATTTGTTTTGGTTACAGTCTGTTTACCTAACAGGTACCAAGACGTCTTCATGTCAAAGTACTCAAGACCAAATTATTTAAAGATCAATATACACATTCGCGTCTTCTATGGGGCTGTATAGTGATCTCTTGATTTGTTTTCCAGGTTCAGCAGGCACAATGGATCAGGAAAACCTTTTGGCGAATCTGAAGAAAGATGTTCGATCCCTGCTCGTTTCATCCAAGTTTGGTTTGGACCCTGAACAGCTCAGGCGGGACTACATCTCCATGATGGGCCATCCCATGCCCCTGAAGCAGCTTGGCTTCCACAGCATCATGGAAATGGTGAAAGAGATGCCCGATGTAGTGTCCATTAACTTCAGCGCTGATAGCGTCATAATCTTAAAGGGTAGAGTCACTCTTGTGATGAAACAATAATCCTTTGCTTCTCAAATACCTTAACATGTAATTATATTTAAATCTTCTGATGTCCTCCATCACAAGCGGTGAGTGATGAGTCCACCAAAAACATGGAGCAGCTGGTAGCAAAACAGCGCATGTCTAAGACTGACAAGAAAATCAGGAGAGGAGGTTTTAGAAACATCTCATACCTCAATAAATCCATCCCAGCGCTCCCTCCTAGAAGAGGTCGTGCTCCTCTGGCTATTCCTGCCCAGCTGAAGGCACAGCTCCGCATTCTCCTCTCCCAGGTATGACTGATTAGCCCTGGAAATAGTTTATTGGAAATAGCTCTATTTTGCATTGTCCATTCTGTTTTTTGTAAGTATGATGTCTCAGGAAGGCTTTGTGGGAATTCATTCAAAAGTGGCACATACTGTATTTTAACTTGAAGCCATTAGATTTTAGTGGTTGGAATTCAAAGACACTTTGTGCTCGCAAAATATTTTGACCAATTTCTTCAGAATTAACACTTAAATTGACACATTTTCACGTGAATGTGTAATAGGATAAAAAATGAAAGGATGAGCGTTTATATACAAAAGATAAAGTAAACTTTGAAAAACACCTCATCAATAAGTGCAAGCTTGTTGTTGCTAATGCTTAAGCTCTGTGTCAATCCCTGTTATCCCTAACGGTCTGTAGATGAAGAGGACATGTTTGTCGAAGCAAAGCCATGAACTTGTCAATTTAGTTATGCTTACATTTTGCCACAAAATACACATATATTTTCTTCAAAGTCTTCACCGTAAATGTGTGTGGACAAACCTAAACACATTGTGTGTATCCTTCATGATATTGGTGCCATGAAGTGATGTCAATCAGTATTTAGTAAAAGCTGTTCAAATGTAATTTGGCTGTCCTTTCTATTACAATAGCAAACACTATCAGGAAATCAGTGAAGCTCTAAAGAGGCCTGACGTGTGTGTGTGTGTGTGTGTGTGTGCGTGTGCGTGTGTTGTTTTTCTTTAGAAGTCATCTAAATCGGTCACTGCAAACTTCCAGTAACTAAGCCGCTTCTCTCCTAGGGTGGACTTCGACTGTGTGAACTGGAGTCCTCTTACCTGCGTTGCTTTGGCCTCCCGTTGCGTCCTCACAGCTACGGGTTCTTTTCCATTGGGGAGATGCTGGGGGCGGCTGCGGACCTGGTCACTATCTACCAAGGCAGTCTGGGGTCCATTGTGGCCCTGAAACAACATATGTATCCAAGGCCGCTGACGACATGGTCTCAACCATCAAAGAGGAGAGGAATAAAACAGGCAGTGGCACCAAGAGCTGAAGAGTCAAGCCCAGGTGAGTGACTGTAAGGTGTTAAATCAGTTTCTGGAGATTTTTTTTTTTGTCTGTTTCAGATTGAATAATATTGTAATCTGGCACCATATGCTTCATCAAATCTGTTGTTACCTTTGGCTTGGAAAAGCACTGAGCAGGGGATACTGACATTTCACAGCCATTCACTTGCATACATTTTTAAAATGTCTGTGGTTTACAGGATCTCAGGTCCCTGTGAACCCAATTTCCCCAGAGCAGCCCGCTGTGGAGGCTTCTTTGGGCCCTGCTCACAAAGAGTCATCGTCTGTCAGTCATGAGCGAGAAGCAGATGAAAAGAAGGAGGACGGAGACCCAGAGCGCCACCAGGACGCTCCCTGCTTTCAGAAAAGAGTCACTGAGGTGGCTTCTCATTGCAAATTAGAAAACGTATTGCCTGTATCTTGCTGGTTAAAACGAGACACAAATAATTGTTCTTATTCTTCTAATCTAAATCTATGTTAGCTGAAGGAGGAGCTTCGGCTGAAAATCCTGGAGAATGGAGTCACTGGCAGCATCAGTCAGGAGCTGAAGGACAGGCTGCAAGAGGTTAAACCTTCTGCTAATTATAGGCATTAACTTCATTATTCATTGTATGCGGAAATATGCTTTTCACCGATATTTAAAAAAATGTGTGTACCAAGGTTTACAAACTGTTGTGGTTGCAGACTTGAACTATGTTATTGACTCCAGGTTGTAGGTCAGGCCACCGGTGGATTGTCTGTGCATGATATACCTACTGAGTACAAGGTAAAGAAAAAGTTCAAGCGATGCTGCTCTTAATTTCCTTGGTTTCACATGAGAGCTTAATGCAAATGAGTCACGTTGATCCATCCTGATATGGATAAAGAAATGATGCAGTTTGATATTTGTTCTTGTTTTCTTCCCTCAGAGGCTTTTCGGTGAGGATGTTCCGCTGCGACAGAATGGCTTTGTCAGCGTCACTGAGCTGATCAGCAACATGTGTGACACCTTCCACCTGAAACTTGCTGAAAATGACAATGGGAACGACTGGATAGTGACATGCATTCAGGAAAGTGACCTTTCGGTATCAGGTGTGTATGCACACATTCTAACCTAACTTTAAATACTCTGGTAGGTGTAATGTCACATATTTACTGTGTACTGAAATGATATTCCTGAAAAAATTGTCTCATGTAATATTGTTTCTGTATATAGACTTATGATTTCGGTGGGATCAGAGAAATTTTTTGCCACCTTCATTATCTAATTTCAGTCATATTCTTACAAGGAGAGAATATATATTTATATATATAGATATATGTATTGCAGTAATAAACCCCTGTTGATCCTTGCAATCAATACTTTACAAATAAATGTGTCCAGATGTCAAGTAGCAAAACGTAACGGTGACGTTCAGCAGCGTAAAAAATGTATTCCACTTGTTTTCTAGGTTCAAAGGAGACTAAGAGTTCTGATAATGGAGGTCAACCGTCCACTGGCGATGTCTTGAGCTTTGGTGCATCTGATTGGGAAAGAAATAAAAATGACTTTGAGACAACTGAGGAGAAAGAGAGGTTGGAGACCATTAAAGATTCCAAACGCTATGAAATGGTTAGTCAATGTAGTTTTCTAATTGTTTTCGTAAGTTGATGCAGAAAGATTTTGTTAGATAATTAAAGCATGATTGCAACTACTGAATTTTCACTCCACCCTATAAACAAATACCACGTACAGTATAGCTTGTGTATAGTGTGGTGTTTTGGCAATGCATAATAGTAATGCTGTGGAATGTTGTCAGGTAATGCTCATTTCTGCTGCTCTTGTGTCGACCTGCAGAGGTCTGAGATCAAGCCTGTCATTGAGGTGCGTTGCAGCTCTTCGGTGCCACTGGACGCCCTGCAGGGTCAACGTCTCAAAAAGCCAACACCGCATGCCGCTCGACAGCTGATGGACGTCTGGATGGAAGAGGTGAAATCACCAGGGAACTTTTACATCTGCTTCACCAATAGCGAGGAGGCTCGAGCGATGGACAGCCTGATGCTTGAGATGAGGTATTTGCTGTTAGCAGGCTAAAAAGATTATTGTGTCACTCACTTCAAGTGAGTTTACAGTGTTATTTATCCAAACTAGATGTCATAGGTCACAGTACCATATTATAATGCTTACAACCGCAAGGCTTTGTTCTGCTCCAGACGATGTTACGCCAATCCTGAGGTGTCGAGGCGCTACCAGCTCCCTGAGCGGTTCGTCCGACAGGGACAGGTTTGCTGCATGTCGACCAACACAATGTGGTTCTATCGGGTGGTGATCCATCAGATCGTCAGCCCCACTCACGTCATGGTGTACTTCGTCGACTTTGGAAATGTGGATACGGTGCCGACCGCTCACCTCAAGTTCCTCAAGTAGGGGCAGTTAAACAACAGAAGGACCCCTTCCCTCTCACTATTCCGTGGAGCCGTTTACATTTTATCTCTGCTCCTCAGGTCGTGTTATTCACTTCTTCCAGCACAAGCCGTTCCATCATCGCTTGCCGGAATTAAACCCAACTCTGTGAGACTTTTAAATGCACAATACTGCCTGTGACATCACGTTGGTCGCTTGTAGCTACTTGTGTATTTGCTCTTATTTCAATGCAGTGGTGCTCACGGTTCTTGTCTTGCAGGGAAGCTGGACAGCAGGGGCCATAGCATCTTTTCAGAAGCTGTGCTCTCACCGCGTCTTTGTGGGAGCTTTGGATTGTTACGTTGGAGATGTGCTGCAGCTCTACCTGTGTGACACAAGCACTGACAAGGACATCTACATCCACACTGCCCTGCTGAGCCAGGGCCACGGGACAGCCTGCAGCCCTGCAGCCAGCACAGAGGTCTGGCACGCTCGTCACCTACCTTTAAAGTGAAGGAAGAGTGGGAGGGAGGAGTTGTAATCGGAGAAATTGTTGCTTCTTCTACTATCATCACTTATGCTTTTTGCCGATATCACGAGCACTGGCCTTTGCTTTACCATTTTTTATAAACTGTAAAATATCCAAGCCGTTGTGAAGCCTGACGCACTGAGATGCTCACAGACACTCGTACAAGAACAAAATAGGGGGAGATGAGTGTTGGAGATTTGTGAAGGTAGTGGTGCTGCTCGGCGGGGATTGTGGCAGACGGGTAATTGGATATGGCAGCGTGCTGTTGTGTGTATCTATAAATGTTTATAAGTTAGATGTTCGTATCTTGAGGACTACCTGTACAATAAAATATGAAGGTTTCTAATAGTATGCCATAAATGTATTTATTCATTCTTGATGGGGTTAATACTTTGTCCTGTCTGCTTTCTCTAGCTTTGTGTCCTGGACGGTCCAGTCAGCCTCTACCTGGGGGAGGGAAAGGTTGACCTGCCAGAGCTAGAAGAGGAGACATCTCCCTCCCCTAATCCTGTAGATATGCTTGAACAGTTCAAGTTGGCTCCACAAAAGGTACCACACGCACAAACGTAGGCACACACACACACACCCTTTTGATGCTGCTGTTCAGTATAACAGTTTTTGAGGTTCCAATGCCGGCAAATAAAACATGAATGTCAGTATTGTGTTGTTTGTGGTGGATTTAGCAATTTCATCTCACAGAAATGAGTGCCTGTTTTGCACCCCTCCCCCATTCGCCCGCTTCCTCTTCGTCATCCAGTCTTGTAATGTTTCTGTAAAGCTTTTATTCTCCGCTGTCCATAGCTCTTATCTTCCTAGCCATACTGTCTGTGCTACGGTCCCAGTGCAACACCACCATCCCTCAACACAGTCACATCAAACACACACATCGACTTGCAGAAGAAGAAGGGTGGGCGGGGGATGGGGTCTAATGTATTTAGTGTAATGTACAGTCACACTGTTTGAAGGTCACAGCTTGTTGTGGGTAATGGATACTGGACAACAAGATTGTGTTTCACTCATATTAATAGTCAGTAAGTCGTTTGGTAAAGCTAACATAAGAAGGGAGATTTAACCAGGTTACTCTTATCACTAAATCATTTTCTTTTTTAATGCGCTTGATATAAAAAAATCAATTTGCATATTGATTTAAAAAAAGTTGGCAAATGAGGGATTAAAAAAGGCTTTAACAGATGCAAATCTACTGAACAACAATGGCAAGAATAAGGCAACAAAAACCCCAAGAATGAAGCAGCACCTGTGTTTAATAAATAAGTTACAGCAACAAAATATGACTTCCTTTCAGCTTGTCCCATTAGGTGTCGCCACAACTTGTCATCCTTTTTGCCTTTTAGATGAACGCTCATATTTGTTTGTCAAAGCCTTTTTATGCCCTTCCTGCCCAACCCACTGCATTTATCCGGGCTGGGGCCAGGCTACGGTTGACGCTGGCTCGCACCCAAAAAGGTCTGCAGATACCAGGAATTGAACCCATCATACATGTGAAGCATGTGCTCTACCACTGAGCTACACCCCCACCCAGTTATAGCAGGAAAATATACTTGGTTTAAATCATTAATCATTTGGCAGTGCCTTGCTGTGCTTCTCTCCTCCTTCCTCTTAATTGATTGACATTGCGTCACTGATATTAATACTGATTGAACTGTATATGCAGCATCAGCTTAAATCATTTACCAAGTGTCATAATATAAAATTTTGGTATGCCAGCTTATAGGAAAATGAAATGATGTTCAGTAAGAACAACAATTACATTTGTTAATCAGATATGGTTCTGAAGGGAGTGGGATGGATCTCGGTGGCGCCCCACGCTTCCCATCCTTTATTCTAGCTACTGAGTTTTCAGCGGCTTTGGTTTCTTGCTATTCTTTTACCAAGTTGCTGTGTTTGGATTTACCTGCTCTTTCCTCTTGTAAATACCATATTTATAGAAATGATGAATAGAGGATAAAGTAAAACAAAGTAGATAAATGGCAGCGACAGTGTTGTAAGTTTGAAGACACAAACGTAAACATAATGGCGTGAGTGTGAACAAATGCTGGTGATGACTTGTGAACTCCTGTCCTCAGGGTAACAGCACCAACCTGCCCAACGAACAAACATGCAGTCCTACTGACGTGGGATTGGTGCAGACCAACCCTTCGAGTCCAACCTCCACCCCTCTCAGTATTCCTGATCAGATCCAGCCTGAGATGAATCAAGCTCACTGTGAAGGGGATTTCAAAGTGAGAAGATCTTCATCGGGTTTTGTCAGATTCACACTGGATTTCTGTGGATTTAAGGACCAAAAATAGAATAAAGGATGATGAACCAACATTTGTCCCATTTTCAGACACTCACCCTGGCTCCTCCACCTGCTCCACCCAGCATCAGCTCCAACTCCTGTTGTCCTGTGATTGAAGAGGAGCAGCATCCACCACTGGTCACTGACCCTTCTTTGGTCGGGCTGCCCCCAGTCTTGAGGATCCTTGAACAGGGTACATAATACACAAATACCCATTCAACCTTTGACCTTTAGTCAAACATGTTCGTTAAGTCATGACCTAAAGAATCCAGTCTGCTGTACAGATTCAAAGTGAGTAACAGCAGCAGATAGAAACAACTTCAAACATTTAATGAGTGAATTTAATAAATCAATTTCTTAGCAAAAAATGCACCTCTTCTTTGGTGTTTTTTTCTTTAAGCATGATGTTGCACGCAGAGTTTACCTTGACAATAAATGCCTCTGATTTAGTAAAAACATAGTAAAATATAAACAGTGGAATCATTATCATCTGTTTCCTCAAAGGTAACTCTGTAAAACAGACACCGTGTCGAACACAGGCTCATCTGTCTTCTGTACACACACTCATTTGGTAATACAATTAGACAATGACCATCATTAACCTGAATGTGTGCAGAGAGAGGGAGAGATCCCTCAACTGAATTAGACTGTCCGATGCAGAGGCTGTATTGATTTCCCCCCTCCTGCTGGCAGCGGTGGAGGTATCTGTCCTGAGAAGCGGATTCAGCTAGACTTGTTAGCAGAGCTACTTCAGCCAGTACACATTAATATTGATAATAACAGTGTGACCTATCTACCGGTGGTATTCCATAAGATTAAAATAGTAATTGCCCTTTCCCAATTGTACCTCCCCTATGACTTTGTCTCCCAGCATGCCTTGCAACATGGATCAGAGTCAGTGTGGTTTCACGTCCAGAATGCACACCTGGCCCACTCAAACAGTGGCGTTGGGAGATTGACTTGTAGCATGGGACTTACTCATTTCCAAATATATTTCATGAGAAGTTCTTTCATGAGATTTTCATCTATTTTCTGTTGTGCAGCAGGTGTTTCAGGTTCAGCGCGTACATCTGAACGGTTTACTATTAGCCTGGGACTCATTCAGGTGTTCTACCAAAGACAAACTATCAAGCTTCACACCCCATGTGGCATAAGAATAGAATGAAGGGTAGTTATTCAGTTGTTTTTCATAAATCCCTGCTGATCCCTCACTAAAGTTATTGAGGCAGGGGATTTTAGTTAAGTGGTGACTTTGCTGGTGTTTTAATATATTAACACCAAAATTACAGATTCAGGAGTAAACAAGTAACGATGGTGACTTGAAAAACTTCGGCTCAGCTCTAAGATTCACGTTCAGCTATTTCAGCCTGTACGTAAGCATGTGAATGCATCAGCTTGGGGTTCAGTAGGCTAATGCTAATAGCATTTAACAACTGGCTTTATGTGAACCTGAGCCTATCGTGATTCTATCGGTCATCAGTGAGGCGCTCTACGGCTAAAAGCTACTGATCAGTCAATAATTCAGTTGAGTCCCGTCACTTGGACAGGTTCAGCTTCTTTAACTGTAAGGGATTGTGTCTGTACTGATAATTAATTCCTCGTTTCTTTACATTTCATAGGTTCACCGCACCATCTGCAAAAAACTGGTGTCATGTTTCCTCTGTTTGGGGCCAGGTGGGTCGAGCCAAGTTCCCTCTCCTCGGCCTGAAGGTGTCAAAACAAAGGAAAAGATTGCGTTCTTATGATGACACGCCTACTAAAACAATGCAGAGATTTACTGAAGTATCTTTATCAGGTTCATACACAAATAAATGTTACAGAGTTCAAAAAGAAAAAACAGGAATATGGATGGATTCCTTTTGTTCAATTTTTTTGTAAAAGTATTTTAGTAACTATCTTTTGTGTTAATGATTTTATCATTTTCTCTGAGGCTGTCAAATGTTAAATGATGTGATTTTCCTTTTGATAAATTCTATTTTTGTTCTAAACTGTTGTTTGTTATTGTTGGAAAACAAATCTTTACATCACAGCAGCTCAAAAGATTAAATTCAAAGAGTATGAATACAGTAAACATTTAATGAGGCAATAAATTTACTGAAACATACAAAATACAAATGTACACACAATTATACAAAAACAAGCATTTTGACCAGTAATATGTGTTTCTTCAGTGAATGAACAAAAGATAGAAAAGTTGTTAAAAGCAGACAGTCTGTATTTGTATCACAGAAATCAATGTAGAAATTACAGCTGCAGGAATTTCTCTTTTTTACTTTCCTGTTTTGGCTGTACTTCTCAACATTAGAAAAAAGTCATTTCAACCTCCAAATAGGCTATAAATTCATACTTCTACCCGTTTTGCTGAGTCACTAGGAAGTAAGAAGGAGAGTGCTGGATCATTAGCCTTTTAAAGGCTCCTGATAAGAATGACCCATATCACTTATATATTAAACGTATATCCCCGATTTTAAAAATACCATTGTGATTGTTTCTAAAAATGGATTCAAAGCCCATGCAGTAACTTAATACGTGCATACAGAAGTTTTCATCACAAAACAAAAATGCTTAAACAAGGCCCATGTTTCCAGACAGTGCCTGATGCAAGCTCGCAATCTGTGTTTATATTTTGGACGAGGGCGAGTGCTGGTAAGACAGATGCCTAATAAACCTCATTACAGAGGGGAGTAATGAGGTAGCAGCTGATTAGCAGCCGGCGGCAGCAGAGTTCAGAGTCCTGAATGAAACATGACCATCTGATGGTTTCTACAGATGAAACTCTAGACTTGTCTTTGTTTCACAACCTTCACTTCACTGGTTACTTGAGTTGGTGTTTTTTGTTTGACATTCATATTTTACAACAGTTCACAACAAGTGAGATTTTAATGGTGCTGATGAATAGGAATAACTATGAAGGTCATTTATAACATAGTAGACTAGTGATTTGTCTGTAAGATAAGGCCTTTTGCTGATGATAGTTGACTATTTTTACCACATTGTGATGCTGGTTCTTACGCTTGAGTACTTCTTCCACCACTGGATTTGTTCCATTACCTGAAATCGTTCGAGAAATAAGCCACAAAATTCATGAAAATGTGTATCAAACCTTTTTAAAAAAAAAAAAAAAATTCAGCAGGCTAATATTTATAGTCATTAGTGACATATCTCCACCCTCTTTTATAACAGGTTTTATTTTGCATTAGGGGCTTTTATCAGTTTTGCGTCTACATATCAATTGTGTGTTTTTAGATTTCCACATTGCTATGTTGACCAATGATGGGGGCGTTGACCTTTCTTTCCAACCATCCCCAACCATCCTTCAATGCTCTGCATTCCCACAATGCAACCCAGCTCCATTTGAAACACGTTTTATTTGAGCTATACTGGGTTTCCACAGGCTTTGTGTGCTAGTTTTTGCATATGTTTGAGGCTACATGCGTGTGTAAACGAGGGCGTTTTTAATTAATGCTCATCTACTGACAGATAAGTCCTTGAAGAGAGACGCCGTTGTTGTTTTTCTGCCTGCCCCAAAATGCTTATCTAATGTATTAATTTTCGAGAGGAGCGGGGAGATGCTTTGTCTTAATTCATCAGGCCTGTACACACACACACACACACACACACACACACACACATACAGAACCAGCACTCTAAAAGAAGAATTTACACTAATATTTGGGTTACGCTTAATTATTTAACTTTCCTTTTTCCTCCTAACTACATATTATCATAGTGAACGCTTAAATGTTGAAATACAAAATGACTTGTGTATTTTTAATTGTCCTTAATATGAAGAAATCTTGCTTTCAGATCAATACTGCTAAACGTAATAAATAAGCTTACACAACAACCAAGGAACAATTCACACTGCAGTTTTAATAGCATCATTACTAAGACATCTTTGGTTTAAACATTGATCTGAAGTCTCCCTCTGAAATCATGTGAGTTGAATTGATTCTTTGTTTACTTCTGGATTGTTAGTCGTTTTAATATTCATTGATGATTGTGGAAATAAACTCTCCCCACCCGTTCCATCTCTGACAAACGTTTCCACCGTTCTTGCAGCAAGGACAAAACCACAGGTTGTTGTGTTTGCATTTGTGTTTGTGTGCAGATCAAGTCAAACAGATATAACCTGTGAAATAAATGTTGGAGATATGCAGATTTTTTGTTACATTCAAGCGGCGCCAATTCAGCTCTCCTCTCCTGCATTTAGTCTAAAAAGTCTAATCATATACTGTATTTATGACTGTATTTTTTTAATCCCCCAATTCATCCTTGTAACTAATATATGCATAGTTAATGGAAGCCGGTTAAAATAAGTTGATACGTTGGAACCTAGTTTTAACTATAAAGAAAACCTAGCTGATTTACCTTTACTGCTCTTCTCTGTAACCAGTTACACAACAATAACGATGTGATCATCACTCATCCTTCTCATAGCTCTGTGTTTAAGCTACACCTGCGAACCGGCGATGTCACAGAAATGTGTCCAGACGCTTATGAATTAATTTCATTCTTGATTTATTGTCCTAAAGGACACCTGTTGTAACGACCCCTCCCTTCTCATTCCTAGACCCCTTCTGTTGGTTGGAGAATTTATGGCATGATGAATTAACGCAGGGAGCAGAGGAGAGCTGCCTGTTGGTAGCACGGGGGGGATGATGGCCTAAGTAAAGCAAAAATATCTACAGTAATATAGACTTTAAATAATCCTGCAAAAAATGGTGTAACATCAAGCTGTCACATAGAGCGTTGATTGGATGGAATAATTGGAATAATGGATTTGATTATCACTTTTTTTTTATTGTTGTCGCACAAGTCGGTACAGGTTCTTTACTCCACCTGTTTCACTTCCTGGCGTTCTCCATCTGGATGCAGATGTGGCCGATACTGCTGTGCAGCAGCATCCAGCTGCAGCTGAGCTCCAGGCTCAGTTAATATGTGACAGCACACGCTGACAGTTCCATTAAACCGTATTTATGGGAAACACAAGTAATCGATATGCAGATACGCCAGGCTGTCCGTGTTTGCACAGTTGTCTTTAGTCTGGCAGCACAATGCATCAACCCCGCCGTAACCCCTGACAGCAGACGATATAAACCATCACTGAGTTTTGTTTATCTCCTTAGACAAATCACCCATTCTCTTATCCTGAACTCCTACTCATCTTTCCCTGCCTTCAACCTCCCTCCTGCAGTTGCTTCTGCCAGCTTTATCGGTTTTTGAACAGTTTGAAAATATCCAGTCCTGTATAGTTTCAAAACATAAAGCCATTGAGCAGGCACAAAATAGAAAGACATCCAGGACCTCCTTTTTATGTAAGGAGACTTTCTCCCCCAGTGAATGCTGAGTTTCAGCTTGGACCGTCATTACCTCCTTTTGTGCATGAGAGTGGCTGGTACAACAAAAGACACTCAGCTGTGTAACATATCTGGCGTGAGCAGACGTTTGAACCGTTCACATGGACGTCACAAACCGGCTCTGTCTTAGGCAGCCGCAGGGCAGCGAGCATCAGTAGCGGGACCCGCTGCAGTCCTTCAGGCCAGGCGCTGATAAGATGAAACAAGAGTGAGCAGCTTTTGCACCATAAGCAGTTCCCCAGGGAAGGACATGAAGACTGTTCAACATGAACTGCTGCATAGTGCTAAAGACACGCAAAATAAATTGTGGTCAAAGCTGCAAGCTCGCTGCTTCTGGAAAACCTTGGATGGCATTCAATGAAGCCATTTCTTTTGGTGTAGATTAGAAACATGATGTGTCGGGGTCTAGTTTGCTTATCAGAATGGAAGTTTTTTCCCCATAAATTGGCTGAAAAACTGTCTTATCACTAATCCTGCACAAAGGGGAAGCCAACATTCATGGATTGTGGCGATGCTTTATTCAACCAGGAACAGTTGACAGCCATCGAGGCAATGGTGAATGTCTTACATCATTTGCTAGTGTGTCGTTTCTGAGGTCATGCAGGAAGTTGTTGCTGTGGTCTAATTATCTGATAAGGATGCTTTTAGGACATTACACACCAGATGGGGTCTGGGACCCCAGCAGGAGTGCATGTCAGGGGAAAAGGACACAGAGGAAGAAATTAATGGATTATGTAGCTGTGGATGGATGCAAGGTAATAATGTATATTAATTTAACATGAATGAAAATGATTTATTTCATGGAGGGATGATTTTATTATGTATTTGAAAAAATTGCTCTAAAATAAAAGTTTTCCCCCTAAAAAGTGCCCAGAGAATCCACTCTGTTATTCAACTGTGATTTAAAAGTTGTTCATCTGCACATCCTTTAGCACCCGGCACATAGATATTGATGCTAACGTGGCTCCACGGTATCGATCTCAAGCTGGTGTTGTTTGTCTTCAATTAAGTGATGAAACTTTGTATTAGGAGGAAGCGGCGCTGACCGAGGAGCAGACGGAGCAGCAGGTATCCTGAGGAACGGCTTCACTTACAGCCAGCAGCATAATGCTTAGTCATCATTAATTATCACCCGCGTGCCTCGACTCTTCTCGCCTTCTAATTCATTCTCCTCTCCCTCCTTTGTCCCTTGAATATCTCCTCTTTTATCTTCTGCTCATCTTCTTCTTTTATGCTACATTCTTGTTTCTCTCATTTGTGTCCCTTTAAATTTCTTTCATCTGTTCTTTATCTAGCTTTCTATTCTAACAATCTTTTTTTCCCTTATAGGGTTTCCCCTGTTCATCTGTCCATATTTAACTCAGTCTGGAGATAAGGCTTGTACACATCAGCAAAATAAGTTCTTCCTGTTGCCAGGTGACCTTTGACAATTCACCAGCTCTCTCATCTCTCCCCTTCCTCGTGCATCGTTGTAGGGATGGAGGAAACCGGAAGGTCAGCAGAAATCGCGTGTGCCGTAAAGTCATATTTTCAGCTTATACTGAGCAGCTGAAAGCTAAAGGACTTTTTATCAAGGGGAAAAATCAATATGGAACATAATGTACCAATTATCAGAACCTGCTATCTGAAGAAGGGGGGGAAGGCAAAAATGTAAAATTAGATACATGTCCAATTTGTGTTTTCTCATCCGAATTTCTAGTCCATGTTTAATTTAATGTAAGTACAGTACAGACAGGAGTCTTCTCTTGCCTCACCTGATGGAAGCGTGGTGGCGCCAAGATGCCAGGGATGGGCGGTCCAGATAAGCATCAAATCACAGTTTCCTCATAGGACAGGAAATAGCATTAGCCCTGCTGTCACCCACACATTGACCCTTCCGTCTCAAGGTTGCCATAGAGATCCTTCTCCCTCTTAACACACCACTAACCTGTTTGTGCCTCCATGTCTGTTATATGTGTCATATGTGAACAGTAACAAAGCACAGATTGGTTGGATTTCAGTGTCAGGACTGCATTTCCCAAAAGCCCCCCTGGTTCTCTTAGGCCAGTAGACCCTTTAGTCACAGTTATAGTAGGTTATCCTGCTCAGAAGAGAATCTCACTTCCTTCCTTTGATGGTGTGTTCTGCTGTGTTTCCTCTACCTTCATACTGAACTATCGGACATGAATCTGTGTCTCAATTTCATCGCCCATAATGAAATGCTTGTCTGACAAACCCATCAAACGACCACAGCAGGCTGGTGTTTAGCTCATCTGCTGGGACCCTTATTAAAATAAATGGTATACCCAGACCTCATTAATTCTCACCACAAGCCATTAGCCTGCTTTCTGGCACGTCGTTTGAACGGTAGCAACCACCAAACTACCACTGAAGCTCCCCTCATCTTGAACTCAGGGTATCACATTCACTGGATTTTAATCTGGTACTCAATCAAGTTTGAAAAGTTAGGAGACCTTATCTTTTCAAACTATATTAAAGATAACATGGAATGTTATTTCTCATTGACCCAGTCTTTGACCAGCTAAGGGTAAAAAGTCTTTCTGCAGCAGTGAGGGCAGTTCTTAGGCTGAGTGAACATCAATGAAGCATGTAGCTGCACAAGCAGCACTCCCTGCAGATTTATCCCTGCTGGGTAGCCTCGAACTATCCACAGCAAACGCTGCTGTTTCATTGCAAGATTTCTCATTAAATTTTAACTATGTTACCAAATTTACTTTTCAACTTCAGAAGGCTTTTTTTCTGTGGACCTGATAATAGCAAAGATATGAGACTAATGGGAAAGAGCAGGATGTCACAGAAATGACGAAGAGAACGGTAGGAGAGCATGTTCAAAATATTCCACAGAAAAGATGACGTGTCACTAAGTTGAACAAAATCTGGCTGTCTTCCTATTAAACACCTGATTGTTAAAACATTTTTGACATTTAAGGCATTTAAATCTGATGGATCCAGATTTTTATTTGGATCTTCCCAAAATTGCACACTCAAAAGACACTAATGCCCTAAATGTGTCAAGATTCATGCGTTATTCTCTGAGAAGTTGAAGAAAAATAAAAATTTCTGTAATATTTTCTGTAGTGTCTTAAATATACTGGAGCAGCTTCTGGCTGAGGAGGTTGTGTGATGCGGGGCGGCTCCTCTCCTCCCACCTCCTTCCTCCCAGGACGCTCAGCAGCCAACTCCGTCATTTCGCTTCCTTGTCCTTCACTTGTTGGATGTGTCCGATTGAATTCCTCTAGTTTCTGGCTGCCAGATTGTGGCTGACCCCCTTGGATCCTCGACAGAACTAATGCCTTTTTGCGAACGTTAAAGCGTTTTACGGGTTACTTGTGCGTAAAGAGCGCCCATCCCGAAGCCTCACCATCAACTGTTTGGTGGCTCCGGTTGTGCGCACCTCGTTTCTATGTGGTCACTCTTCGTGGCATCTCTGCTCCTCTCTCCTCTCTGACCCTTAGACTCCTGGTTTTATGGTCGGAGTATTGGGTTTTCCTTGGCTGCGTCGTGCGCTCTGGATTCCGAGTCATCCTTGGAGAAGTTCCTCCGCATCCCGGACCCAGAGCTGCTCTGCTCTCCTCCCGATAAGGATGCTGCTTCCTTCTCCTCAAACTCTACGGGATTAACATTGAGGTGGAAAACCCCCCCCCCAAAAAACCCCCAACACCAACCGGATCATGTAACCAGATCAGGTATGTGAAAGTAGGGAAAATAGGAGATGGGTTCACATTTTGTTGAGAATTATTGAAGACATGGCCAAAGCTCTATGGAATCGTGTCAAATGTGGTCCTCAAACGGATGAAAGGGAGTTCACATTTAGAACTGTTCACATTACAAAAGCAGATCTATGACCTCAGGTTTAATCTTCTTCCAATTAGACATGGAATGTGCCTTTAAGGCCGCCACAGGAGGAGAGGAAATGACAGCACAGCGGCTCAGCAGGAGCTGGACTCCCAGGGGTTTTTGCCATTTGGCTCATGCTGTGATCTTCTGTCACACTGGTTGCTGTGGGTGAATGCTGTCACTGGTGTACAGTGGGAAAAAGATGCTTTATTTCTCGTTAAAGTGGTTGAACATCCATTTTGATCATCTGTGTTTAAACTAAAACCATCATGAAGCATCTGAGAGAAAGAGAGCAATTTCACTATAGTTTACATTTAATTTCTCCACGCCGCGTGTCAGTGTTTGAGATACAGTATTCTGGAGTTATTTGTCTCTGGTGAATGTGTTTGAAGACGGAAGCAACAGCATCAAACACAGCTGCCAAGTTAAACATCTCCTGAGGATTAAGAAATAGCATCTTAAGTAAATCGAGTATTGATCCCTTCATCCCATCATCAACCAGTAGCAGGTGCTCTGCTGCCCTGACACATTTCTCACAGAGGAAACTAGAAAAAGCAGCTAGATTAAGTAACTATTGAATGTTGATTATCGTCTTTACATCCTCCTGCACCCCCATCCACCTTTAAACATACAGTCCTCCACCTCCGGCGACTGTGATACAACAGGAAGTGGACTAATATCCCACAGGAGTGTCCAATCAGTGATGTCACAGCAAACACAGCAGCAACAGACAAAATGTATCTGATGCACAGGTTGTGTAATTACGTGTCCTTCCAACATTTCAAAACACTGAGGGAAATTGCATCTGGCTGGCGGTGGCATTTGGTCCGTCAGCATCTCCGGAAAACAAATATTTGATCATCTTTGGTTCATTTTGGGAACAGTTCAGCTTTAAATTATTGTTCACTCAAACAAACAAATCCTATAAATAAAATTGGAAATCTTTTGAAAACAACTTTCATTGAACTATTTTAAAAGCATGCAAGGTTTGGAAAAAGAGACTAAAAAATATATACAGTATTTAACATTTGTCAAGCAACCACAAGAGACTGAAAGAACCAGCTCAATGCTCCCATCATTTAAATAAATATAAGTTTAAGTAAATATGTTTCTATAATTGCTTGTTTCTAAAAAAATTCTTGGATACTTTTGTATAACATTAAAGGCATTCTATTCTATTCTATTCTATTCTATTCTATTCTATTCTATTCTATTCTATTCTATTCTATTCTATTCTATTCTATTCTATTCTATTCTAGTTATTCTATTCTATTCTATTCTATTCTATTCTATTCTATTCTATTCTATTCTATTCTATTCTAGTTATTCTATTCTATTCTATTCTATTCTATTCTATTCTATTCTATTCTATTCTATTCTATTCTATTCTATTCTATTCTATCATCTAGACCACATTCAACAGGCTTCATGTAAATCAAAAACTAGCTGCACTGTATATTCAAATGTGTACTTGATTCCCTGCTCAGAGATCATTTTTAGAACCAGTTGTAACAATAAATTCATACCTAACAGGCAACGGAACAGACATCCTGGAGCACATATTATGGGGGAGAACACAGTGATCATGTCAAGGTTTCATGATAAAGGCATTCAGTTGCAAAGTCATTTAATGATTCCATATGGTAAAAATACAGTAGTAATACAAATAACTGCATATGATATATTGTAAATTGTCGTAATGTTTAATACGCAGTTATTTCAAATACAGACATTTGTTTATTCACATTCATGCTGACTGGACTCTTGATGCTCTATGTTATAGAACAGATGAACGACTGTTGATGTGATAAAGAAAAAAATGGAAACGTATAACAGATAAAAGAAATGAACAGAAGACAAGCTGGTCAGAGTAAGGTCAACTAGTGACGCCTGTGTGATTGAATCTTGCTGTTAAGGCTTGACCCACAGTCCCACATCCTGTCAAGAAGGGGTTAAGGGCCTTTGATTCCGACACAAGTCCGACTGTAATTAAAATCGGAGTCCGAACATTATCAGTCAGCTGTTACGAGGGGTTTCCACAGCCCATATGGTTGTAAAGCCATGTCTCCCTTCCTCCTGTTGACACTTCTCTCAATGTGTTTTCTGGGACAACATGCATGGGAGAGTGTTTTTAGGTTGTGCTAGTGTTGTTCATATAGTATATGTGTTTGCTGGCTTGGAGCAGGTAAGGAAAGCTTTCAGCCGGCCTGGGAAAGTGTTCCAGTGTTTCAGGAGTGAGGACTGAATAATTGAAAAGCCCTCAAGATTTTTTGTGGCTGCTGGATCAGTATTGCTTGCCGTAGCGTTGCGAATCATAGTAGATTGTAGTCACACTTTAAAGGTGAGAAGAGCTGTGTCTAAACTGCCTGAAGCATTAGCAGGATTTGAAACACAACTACGGAATGGGTTGTCACATCAGCTGTAGTTTTAGGATGGATTGGAGTCAGGAAGACAAAGGTCAGCCTCTGTCACTCAAGAATGTGTGCAATCAAGAATAAGGGATACGTTTATACGTGAATACCGTTAACGCAGCTTCGATCTGCATTAGATATAAGCTTATTGGTTAACACTGAGTTACAGTATCACATAGAAATGGGTAGATCACACACCTCAGCCTACGTCCAACATTTGCTTTTAATTGTATCCAATCCTGATCCATTTGGCTGGAGCTCCACGATTTTTCAATAAAACTCTGTCGTGTAGTTTATGTATGACTGATAAAAATGCAGTAAAAAGCAAAACCTTGCAGTGTTTAAAAATTAAAGTCTTGTCTGACCCTCTATCTAGATCCAGTTCTTACTTGTCACATGATCAAATATCCCGTCACAATGGATAGGAATCCTTAGAGTGGTTTTGTGTAAATCTACCACAAAATTACTATAAGAATTTACAACAATAACCTTACAGTAACCACAATCTGACAAAGATGGTAATTTATTCGGACATTTTTAATATAATAATTGACTTTTATAGGATGCAACATGAACAAAGTCTTTCCGATGCATTTGGACATTATGATCTCACAAGACTCTGCAGGCAACATGATTCAGTCAACTGTTTTGGGTTGCATTATTTTACGATAGACCGATAAATATGAACACATATTTGGATGCGCCACAATGTGGGGTTCTTACTGTTGGGCCATGGTTCTTAGCGAGGCTGATGTGAGGCACATGGGTGAGTACGCAGCGCTGAAGACCAGCAGGGCGAGGATGAGGCCGGTGAGAGGAAGGCTCCTTGGCAGAGCCGGATGCCTCCGGAGCAGAAACGCTGTTATCTGCTCATGTGACTCTACTGCTGCTGGCCGCTGCATCTGTGGTGACTCATCGAAAACACACATCTACACAGAAGCACACTGAAAAACATCATCGCACACAGAAAGTACCAGGAAAACACCCTAACGTTTACATGGTCATGGTTTGACATAACTTAGTAGTAAAATTCAATCATCGTAATAGAATACAGACAAGGATATTGATAAATAAGCATCATATATGAATTTTTGCTTCATAGATGGATGGATGGCCTTGAGTTATTTTGTTCTCATGTACTGTATGTGTATTTCATTTTTGCAAAACTAATATCTCAGAAATGCTTTAGTTCTTAAAATTTGACACAAAGATTAATTTGGCTGCAGGGATAAATTTATTGCAAAGGTCACAAAACATTCTTTTGCTTCAATATCGTTAATAATTCATGTGGTAATCGTGATAAAATTTAATGCGAACATGTATTAAGATAAATTGATGACTCTTCCTTTATCCTAAAGGTCAGCTCCATGGTTCCATCATAAAAACACTTCTCTGCCCATTATCATCAAATTAAAGGAATGGAAAAGGAGACTGACATCAGACAAGAATTTTCTTTTATTCTACATTAAACAGTGTCTAGATCACCCGTGTATATGCAGTGAATAGGAAAGAGAAAGAGCGCAGGATACAGAACTCATTTTCCTGTGACCTGAAGGAAACGTGACGATGAGATGCAAACAGTTTTTGTGGATATTTAGAGCATGGAAAACGGGGTTTTGTTTACCAAGGATGGCGATTCATGAAAGACAATGACAGAAAATGAATTTTATCATCAAAATTAGCGTTGAAAAGGTTATTTTCCAAAAAACTTAAATAAAAATCACAAAAATTTTATGTCCTAAATTACTTCAGGACTTAAATAACAAATGCCATAATCTCAAGATCACAAATTATAAAACATGGTGAAGTTCAATTAGTCTCATTTAATTAATACACTAAAACTGGGAAATCACACTACACTGTTGATACACCATGTAAATCTTAAATCTGAATATTGCCTAAGTTGATGAATCTCATTGGTCGGAGTGATGGTGCCGATGTTCTCAAGATGAAATGGAATTTGTGTAAATAATTGGATTTCTGATCAGTCTTAATTCCTCCCTGTTATCCTTGAGATCTGCTTCCATTTCTTCACTCAAGCAAAGATGCAATGTGACAGGAGTAGCTGCTTGTTTTCCAGTTTCCATGTTTATTTGGGTTAAAGAATGGAGACACGGCATTCGTAACAGTTCATCCATTCACTCAGAAAAGATTGTTGTTATGGCTGTCAGATTTGTTCCATCAGCTCCTGCAGTCGCTTATAGGAAAGCATCCCATCTGCTTATTACAGAAAGACGGGACGAGATACACGAGTCGTTTGTCCTGGAAGTGTGTTTCAGTCCGGGTGTTGACAGGATGACGCGGTGGATTTGCTTACAGTTCGGTGAGATGAAGGTCATAAGTTCAGCGTTTGTTTTTTTGACGCAGTCATGCATTGAAACGGCCTTGAGCAGCACTCTGACATCCATACCCGATCACTCCATTCAAGGCTGGCAGCTCAGCTTCTGGATTTCAGGACAACTTATTACTAATTTACTCATTTTGACTGTTTTAAAGTGGGGGGTGGGGGTGTGGGGTAATGTGAATACTTTATAAATCCACTTTATAATAACTGATTTCACACAGGATGAAATCAGACACACAAAAGGGGAAGTGCAGTTTAAGATTTATGACTGAGATTGATTTGGATATCATGAAATATCCACCATGTAATTCAGTTCATGCATATTTCAGAGTGCTTAATTGTTAACAAGATCCAATGACATACATTGCACACAGTGGGAATGAGCTTTGAGCATCCACCAATGGACTGAAGTTATTAGCCATATTAGTTATAGTGATAACAACCAGGCTAATGGCTAATTCTGAGCCTCATGGGAAAAAAATTGCTGGACCTTTGAGAACGTTCAGTGGAGCCTTACATCCAGTCCTGATCTCCTCCTCCCGATCAAGGCACCTCCCCAGCCCTGACATCCTTCTCCTCACCCACTCGTCTGTGGTGACTGCGTTCTATTAACTGTCATAAAGAGTGCATATGAGTGTATTCTAATGTATTATTCATGCTACATTACTCCCTCAAACATAGAAGCTGAACCATTTAATTTCCTTTTATGAGACCGCCATGCTGACCAGCAGGATGGAGGTACAGTCATTACGGCCCCCTGCGTTGGGCTTGCAAGCACGAAGGCCCCGCAACACCTGCCAAGAAGAGGAAGAGATGCCAGCGTGTGGCGGGACAGGAGAGGAGGAGAAGTAGAGCCGTGTACATGTTTAATGTCCGGTCGGCTCCCTGCTCAAGTCATTCACTGGGAATCTGTCTGACCTGGTTGTAAATTAAACAGGAAATCAATCCAACCCCCCCCCATCCCCCTAACCCCACCACCTCCATCATCACCTCCACCATCACCACCTGGAAGTGTGAGCGGATCAGCAGTTTTTACTGTCCTCTTAAAGCCGGAGGCTTTTGTCCTGATTCTTTTCTTTTTAAAAAAACCCCAAAAAACTAAGTTCATACGAGGGTGAAAAGCAGAAAAGCATTTTTCTCTCTGATCAAAGGTTTCCGCAGCGATGTCCTCCAGTAAACCTGCTCACCACTGCACCACAGCCAGACGTGGAACAACTGCACACACAAGAGCTTTCTGGAGACAGATGGGTGATGGTTGAGTCGCTTTTTCCACGTCAGCAAATAGACAGACACTGTTATTTATTCTCGATTGTCATTCCCAGAAATTGTCTTTTTTTTTTTTTTACCAAGAACCACTCCCACCACATTGAAGAAGTCAAAGACGAAGACGAAGAAGAACACGAAGAAGAACAAGAACAATATATCAATGCACCTACACGTCTTTACTATCTAAGTGATTGTTCACCCTGAGGCTTTTCTGCTCTTCTGACTGAGTTCTGCTCTACTATGTCACTGCTCCACAGAGTTAAAGTCTGAATGGTGCCAACATCTATTTCTGGCAATATTTACTACAGTCACACCAGAGCGATGCCCTACCTGAGGGCTACTGGAGGATTTCAGTCATGTAGTTGCAACACAAAGTCAGTCTATTGTCCCTTACAGTTGTTGTGACATCAGATAGAATTTTGATTTTATTAGAGAACCATGTTTGAGAAAAAAAATCATGCCATATAGTTTGACAAAACTTTAAGACATTTCAGGCTCCTTGTGGTTTTTAATGGACTTAACAGAAAGCTTACAGAGACACCAGCAGCTTTGTCAATGATGGGATTTGTGCAGGCAGATTTTCAGAGGATGCTGAAGAAAATGATGCTGTGATGTGTTTTGTGCTGTGTATGTTGTGACATCCATTTATTGATTTTGTACTACCTACTGTCACAGGAAATCATTACAAGATGCTCTCCATTAGATTTTAAATAACAGCTCAAAAAAAGTTAGACGTATATAACAGACTGCCTTTATTCTTTTAGAAGAAATAGTAATTTAATAATAGCTTAATAAATCACCTTAAAACCTTTTTTTCCTACCAGTGGTTTTAGAGTGGTAACTGCTGTAAGTCTGATCATAACGGCCTCAGCAGCAGCATCAGTGGTTATAGTAGTAACAGCAGCAGAAGACTGCTGGGAGATGCATCAGCATCTCACTGGCCTGGAAATCTAGTGAGAGGCCTGCATACGGAAAGGCAGATAACTGGATATGACATGCATATAAAAATTACAGATGGACTGTGAGTAATGCATCTTTCACTTTGCCATGCTAGTAAAAGTATTCATATCTTTGAAAGCGAGGAAAGGCTGAATGAAGACCTGGCAGGCGGGAATACTGCTGCCTATAGAGCTTCATAACAGAATATGCAACACCAGTAATAAATCTGCCGGCAGCACAGAGGATATGATCAGAACATGGTCTCGATTGGAGGGAGAAAAAAAAACTGCGATTGTATTCCAGCTCTCTGCTATCTCTCTCCGTCATCACGAGAACAAAGGCGTTTTACCGCCTGTATTAATCATGTGATTTTTATAGGGCCAAGAGGACCATTCTGGGGAGTGGTTCTTCACATTCATTGCATTCTCTGCCCCAAATGACCAGAATGAAATCAAGTAATTGAACTAAAATGTTTAGTGCCATCAATCTCTTGCATCCTGGACCGTAACTGCTCCGACAGATTTAGAGAGGGGTGGTACGGGTTGAACTGCTGCAGGTCCTGCACGACATTAAGATGGTTTTCAACATCACATGTAGGTGTTTGATGCCAGAAAGTATATCTACTCAATATAGCTTTCATAGCTTTAGTAGTGTGAATATGATTTAATTGTGCAAAAATTTATTTACAGCTACCACTGTTGATCACTAGCCTTTCTTGTTCTGATTCTTGACTGGAGGTGTGGAAGCCAAAAATCATTCATTTTCTCATCCTATACTTCTAAAATGTATTTAACTTGTGAAATACATCAAACTGCTTTGTATCAAGAAAATGTTTGACGCATAAATATTATAAGGATGAAAACATTAGAATGTCGTTACATGGGGATAAACCCCTGGATTTAGATGCTGTTTTTTGTTTTAAAGGCTCTTGAAAAGATGTCTTTCACAGGCTTGTATGCGACGTGTATGTATGTGTGAATATGACAGTCTAATAAATTAACAAGGCTCTTCAGGCATTATAGGGATTGAGGATCGCTCTGATCTGAACACAACTGATATCCAGCTCTGCTTGTGAGTGTGCGTTGATAAAAATGTCACGTTTTCTCTGCAGCTTGTCAAATAAATAAATCTCAGATGGAACTAGCTCCTCAAACATGGATAACAATAATAATAACAACAATAATAACAACAGTAATAATAGTAATTTTCTGTGTTTGAGTAAAAGATGAAGCGGTGACTCCATTTCCATTACCTCCCTTCAGCACACCTCACTATGCTGGCATTAATTATGAAAATAAGTTTTCCTATCGAGTTTAAAATCTCAGGCACTGGGTAGAGTTATGATGCACGATGTTCAGAGGAATCTCCACGAATAATTGAAGATGAGCGTACTTTGGGACAGAAGCATGGTTTATGAGTGCGGTGCCAGTGTGATGTTTCAGATCACAGCTCTGCCTCCTTCATTGTCCTCAGCGTCTGACGGTGCTCCACCTTTTGATTCCTCATCATAATAGATACGGTCAACCTGCAGAAAAAAAACAAATAAGTGAAGAACATTATGATAAAACAAAACTGTAGATCAATATTAACTTATATTTGCACATCCTACTTTTCAGTTTTTTATTTGTAAACGCAATATAAAATGTTGAATTTACAGTTTGTTATCTTTAAGTTTGAAGTCTGAAATGTGGCAAAATGTCAAAAAGGCTTGGGGGGGGGCAATACTTTCGCAAGGCACTGTAGCTAGCCACTGATAGCATATGAAACCCAGACCTCCAAGCTGTGAGCAGTTTGTATTTAATGTCTGAGCTGCTTCTAGATGAGGAAGAAGAATGGGTGAATTTGATCTGTTCTCTGGTTCTGCTGTCTCATTTTTATTTGGTTTGTCTATTGTTAATCAATAGACTATTAATTAAAAGCATTGTGATTTCAAGTAGTCCCAAGTTTCTGTCAATCTGCTCCCCACTGGAACACGAGAGCGGCTTATTCCCAGCATCTCATATTGTAAATCCAACACAGCCCAAATGAGCTGAATGAGATTCTTATTTCCACTATTAGTTCATCATGTGACTGAATTCAATCTGATTGAAGGTTTGTTTGCATTTGCAGGTTTTCAGCTGCTCTAGAATTCAACCAGAAATGAGAGGGGGGTTCTAAGTTCTACATGCCAGATGTAATTAAAATGTCACTTAAGTTGGCATTGAGATGGACTGACAAATCACTTCACATACAAAAACACATCTGCTCAGACATCCAATGACAAGTACTCATGTGTGAATGTGTGTGTGTTCACGTCGACCCTGATACACATCTGTGTGGCTCTATATCTGGCCCCAATCGCACCAATCACAGCTCTGACATATTCTTATCAGCAGTGATAGATTTCACTTCTCCCAGACACGCCTCTGCCTGCAGATTCAAACCCCCGAGCGCCTGAGGCCCCCGGTGCTAAATCACTTTTACTGCCTGTCTGCCATATTGCTGTACGTGTGTCTGCGTGTGTGTCTGTGTGTGTATGCTTTTATGGGTTTTGTGAACATATTTGATATGTTCACAAAAGTTTAATCTTCTAATGGCCAGAAAAATAACTGGAAATAAAAATAAAAAAAACTTTATTTACAGCACTGGTCACAATGATAACGCCTCAATAATTCACCAGCCCTCTGGTATATATATAATGACATGATCTTTGACTATGACAGACTGTTATTCGACTGTGTAGGGTTTTTAAAAGCTGTGTTTTGGGCTTAAATTTCCCCGCTGTCGGACAATAAAGGCTTATCTTATCTTATCTTATCTTATCTTAAAGACTGACATGGGGCTGAATCGGACTGCAGGCACAGGTGAAACTAACTTCTTAGCTGTGGTTCATTTCCTCCTTCTTTTGCATTTCACCTTCTCCTCTTAGACTCCTTGGATTCTTTCCTTACTTTCTTACCTTACCGTCCTTACTTCTTTATTCTTAGACATTTTCCACTGTGAAAGCATGTGCCCTGTGTTTGTGGTACTGTTTCTGTTTTGAACATTTTTGTGTTCTTTCAGCGCCGCCTGGTGGACGAAACAGTTTGAAACCTTCTCATTGAAACATGCATTTCTCTAAATTTTTCTCTCCTCCACAGAAATGCTCAAACTCTGTGGCCGTCCAGTGGTGTAACCTCTCACGTCTGACCTCGCATTTTAATTTCTTCATCCATTAATTCCTCAAACACAATCTTCTGATGTAAGTATCTGTCTGTCTGTCTATCTACCTATCTATCTATCTATCTATCTATCTATCTATCTATCTATCTATCTATCTATCTATCTATCTATCTATCTATCTATCTATCTATCTATCTATCTATCTATCTATCTATCTATCTATCTATCTATCTATCCATCCATATTAATCCATCTCTTTGCTTTCAGGTGTTAAGTAACTCTGCTGCACGTGAGTATCAAAACAATCACTCTTTATCATTTAGATTTGATGTGATGTCAAAGGCCTTACGCATTGCACATTATTAAAATAATCATTTCAGCTGCTGTTGCTGAGTTTCCGGTGTTTCTGTTTTCTTTGGAGACACTGCAGCATGTTGTGTTGTCCGCTGTGAGACTGGCCTTCGTGCATCTTGATTGGTCGTCCTGCCTGCTGTGCAGAGCGACGCTGTGCTTAAATGATGTCACTCTTTTTGTGTCAGAGTTTGATGGAGAGCTGGTCGGATGACAGCTGGAACTGTTGTCATTACTGGAGGAATACTGGCCACAGTGATACTTCTGTGTATCATAGCTGTGCTTTGTTACTGTAGACTCCAGGTAGGCCTGCATGTGTGTGTGTGTGTGTGTGTGTGTGTGTGTGTGTGTGTGTGTGTGTGCGTGTGTGTGTGTGTGTTGTCTCGTTAACATCATATTTATTCTTCCAGAAAACTCTTAGCTGGATAAAGAAAGTAATTTATTAATATTTGTTATCAGATATATGAAAATGCAGGAAATATTTTTAATTATATGATCATTTTTTTTATCCAATAAGTAGTAGAAAAAAATTCAATTCAAATTAAAAAAAACCTTATCAGTCCCCAAGGGGCAATTGAAAGCAGGATAGGTGTAAAACATAAGTGTAAATGTAAACAATGTAAACATAAACAATAAACATAAATAATAATTAAATAATAACATAAATATAAATGGAGGCAGATGATTCTCTGTGGTGACCCCTGAAGGGAAAAGCCGAAAGGAAAAGAAGAAAGAAGAATATAAATATAAATATAAATACAATGTTTGTGTTAAATAATAATTCAAAATGTGGTTAGTTCATAACCTAGTGAGTTAGTTCAAAACCTAGTTAGTTTAGAACCTAATTTCTTCAAAACCATTAAATAGTTAATAGCACATTATTTATTATATTGATCAGAGATTGAGTGACGCAGTGGCAGTGTTGTTAGCATTGCCTCTTCAAGAACGTTCCGTTGGTGGGGTTTGAGTGTTCTATTTCTGTCTGTGTTGGTTCTCTTTGGTGCTCCAGATCCCTCCCAGTAAAATGCTTTATAATTGAAGTGGTGAGTTTAAATCACCATCAAATGAAAATACCCGGTGAGTATTTTGTTTCTGTTTAACACATGCATGATTTCTCTCCCTCTGTAGTACTACTGCTGTAAGAAGAATGGGTCTGACAGCACCTCCATCTCTCAGCAGAACTTTGCCTGCAATGCGTGCAGCGTCTCCGGCCTGGACGGCTCGCTCGTCACCCCTCTGTCCATGTCGCCACCGGAGCTGCCCGCATCCTCCAACCCAAACAAGCACGGCGGTGGGCAACGTAGTTTCTGCCCCACCTGCTCCCCTTATGATTCCCCGTTCTACGTCCGCACCACTGATGAGATCCGAAACGGTGGTGAGAGGGTCACCTACATGCCTACACACTATGAGAACCCAGCACTGGCAATGCCCCTGCCCACCGTCCGGGGCTCCTTGTTGAGGGAGGCCCTGCGAGGCCGACCTCCAGAGTTCTACACCAACACCCGAGCCATTAGTACAGAAGTGTGACCCTCCCCAATGGCACTCACTTACGCTCCTCTCTTCACTCAGACACACACCAGCACCACCACTAACAAGTACAGCATCATTTCAAACCCTCAGCAGCTGCAGCATCTGTTGGATTAAGGCCCACCAGCTGTGGAGGTCACGTTTCAAGGGTCTGTGGATTGGTGGAGTTTAAGAGAAGATTGTGAACCAGCTGCTTAAGACTCAATTAAAAGAAAACTGGGATCACTTTCAGACCTTTTTCCTCACATTATACCTTTATCGTTTTCATGTTCACTGAGATATCAACTCTGTAATGAAATAAATTTGTAGTTGTAAGATATTCCCCCTAATGTTCCCACATTAAGAGTATGTGTGTAAACTGTTGACTGCTATTGTGTCTTTAAAGACTGAGGGCTATCTGATTATTTATGAAACAAAAAAGACAAAAAAATCAGTCTGGTGGAGTAAATATGAAGCAATCCTGTCAAGGTAAGCATAATTGAGATCAAATTACATTTGAAAACTGCTATAAAGAAGGAAGGCTCAGCATCCCCTCTGCAGTTTTGGGGGGAGGTCTGGAAGCATGCTTCAGTTGCAGGACAGGTGGAGGAGGGCGGATGACTGGGGCTTTCTCTATGCAAGCTGTCTGTCTATCAAACACAACTCTTCATTTCTAGACATCTCTGTTGAGTAGTTTTAGTCTTATGTAATTCTTGTGTAACTCTACTGGAGGAATATAGTAGGCATGGTGCTTTCCAGTGAGATATTACAAGGCTGCAAATGTAGAAACATATAAAAGCATTTAAAACTGGGTTATTATCACTATTAGCACAGCTGTTCAAATCCCCTTATGTTGTCAGGCCCACACAAAACCTCTTTGCTAATGTATATACTTGTGTTCAAGCACGATGAGCCTGAGACCTTAAACAACAGTGTTAAGCTTGAAATGAAAAAAGCGAGCGAGTGTGAGTTTTGACAGTGATGCAAAAAAAGTTTTATACATATATCATAACCAGAAAGCAATGAACAAATCTCTTGACTCTGCTGTGTATTTAATGTAAAGGAAACACCCTGGGATTTGAAAATTGTGTATTTTGAATGAGCAAGGCGATTTAATAGTTTGTTTTACTTTGTCTACACAGTCCCCCGCCTATTCTCCCATTCTATTCTCATGTTGACCCCCTTAAAAAGCAAATTGCCACGTAATTTATTTTAAAGTTGTTCTTCGTATTGTGAGGGAGTGAGTACACACTAATGTGATTGAAAACTGTTTCTCAATTCCTATTTTCAACATGACGCTCAAACAGCATAGCCTGTCCTGTGATATTAGTCTTCATATTTCTGTGTGCAACAAGATTAAATGAGGCTGAATAAGAAATGCAAGAAACCTCAAGGACATGCATGGTTACAGGTCTGGTGTTAGCGTTCATGCATTGATCAAAAAAATGCACTTTCTATCTACTTTCAGTGTATCTCGCATACAACGCTTTAATCAGCAACAACTTTATTTGTTTCTTGAATGCATACTTTTACATTATTGTTAAAGAGATAATAGCGGCTGTGTAACTTCTTGAGACTGTTTAACATCAAATCCCTTGATTTTTTTTTTCTGGAGCGACTTAAGAGGCAAAGAAAGATAAAGAAAATAAGCAAAATTGAAGTTCATCTTTGAAAGTTTTTAGAAATGTGCTGAAATCTGGCCAGAAAAGGGCTTGAAGTTTTCACTGACATAAAGACATTTTTTCACCATGTTGTTGCCAAATAACAGATAGGAGGATTCATTGTCATCATTCACTTATCTAGGTATTGTATAAACATATTTTACAACTTATTTAACCAATTATCTTTGAAAACAGTAAAAAAGAAAGCTTTTTAGAAATGTGATCAAAAGATATTATACAAATGAAATCCAAAAACTGTAATATTTGACACCAGTATTGACTTTTGACAATTAAAGATTTATAACTGCTTGAAATGACTATTATGTGATGATTGACAAGCATAACACGCACTTCCACATGCTGCCTACTGTTTGACATTCTTTTCCAGCTTGAAAATCATCATGAACTCCAGCTGATGATTATCATAAGACACATGTCAAGATTAATTTTTTTAGGACAAATTACTTTTTCATTCATATTTTCCTACAACAAAGATCTTTTTAGGTTTAATGTAAGCCTTGACAACTTTAATGTGTGTGTCTGTGTGAATAATACACACATATTTATGGAAAAAAACTGACGTATAATTCCAATACAGTATTATAAACGTAATAACTGTTCAATGGCTGTACAATAAAGGGGTGCTAGGCTACTACTCAGGCGTACTGCGCATGCGCATAATCACATTCCAACCGGAAGGCGTGTCACGAAACTCCCGAGTGATTCACCTTCTTTAAACAGACGATCTTCGTTGCGAACTCTCGTGACACCTCGCAGGAAAACTCCACAACGCTTCAATCAAGTAAGTTGACAACTCTCTTAATAGCGACTGCGTTACATTTTAATATCACTGTAATACGCTGGAACAACATAAACCGCGCGTTACTCCTTCCTCCCCGGGATTCTTCACCGGAGCCTGGCGGAGTGTAGTGGAGTGAGGTCGCCCGTCTAAATAGTGGTCCAACTGTTACGGACTTCGAGCTGGCTAGCCTTAGCTAAAGCTAGCATTAGCTCCTAGCTCACACAGGTACTTCCTGCTAAGCCCACACTCACATGTTTTGACAGCTGTCTTCTTGTCTACAGTTGTGCTTCTTATAAACCCACAGCATTATTTCCGCCGTGATGAAATTGCTGGGATGATTAGACGAACTAGTTGTCATTCCGCTAGCGTGGTCTCCTCTCGTTGTGTTTGCACTAGCTACCTGCTTGTCAGGGGTTTGCTGTTTATGTGTATTTGACCATTCAGATGCTTTTCAGACAGAATAACCTTACAGTTGGATTTCAACAGCTAACTATGACATAAAGTAGCCTGCTGCTGATGCTATGAGGGACTGTCATGTACTTAATCCAGGCCTGTAAAGATCAGCAGTGTTAGTATATGCAGTATATAAGGTCAAAATTAAAAAAATAAAACTGAATGTTATTTAGTTTTAAACCACTTGAGCATAATATATAAAAACTGATGATTAAATCTCAGAGCATCAGTGATGTAACTGCAGCTATTGTGGTTTCACACCTTTGGTTCCAGTGTTGATGGATTAGATCCAGTATTTATCTCAAGATGACATTGTCAATACAGTCTCTGTCTTTCCTGTTAACCTGATAGAAAGACTTTGAAGCTTCAGAATAATAGGCATAACTCAATGTCTGTCAATGGCAACATCACCCTGTCTTTGACCCCAGAATGAACCATGACTGACTGACAGTGTTGTGGATACGACACAATTCATTTAGAATAACACAGACATTACACATGTCACTTAACTTTAACATCCCGGTATTGCATGGGATCATAAATAACCATCCATCACTGTGGGCCCTCAGGTAAATTAAGATGTTTCTTTAACTTGAGTACTTACTGAGTCGTAAAATAACACCTGAAGTGGTGCTTGAATCTTTGTTTGAACTGTACTCCAAATAAGAACTGAAGTATTATTGCAGTTAGTTGAAACTGTTACCTGTTTTAAAAAAAATGTGCTTCATGAAACAATGTGGTTGTTTGAAGTTCCTTATTGGAAGTGTTTTCAAACATTGATGTTTAGTTGCCAAGGTTTTATTTGTTTTAAGTCTTGCAGAAGCAGCTTTTTTGTGGGTCTGATTTTGTTTTGAGATACTGAAGCTGCTTGGATTGATAGTACAGACAGTAGGACTGGACAGTTAACAGCAGTCAAACTGATATCTTTTACTGTTACCTGAGTGATCATTTTAGTTCTATGTCTGAGGAATAATTGTGTTAGTTACAGCATCAGGAGACAAGATAACCATGCACAATTTCACAACTTCTGAGCATGAATGAATAAGAATACGTACGTGGCTAATGTAGGCAATGCAACAAAATTTGTGCCAAAATCCTCCTCCCAGATTGCTGGGGGAGGTACTTTAAGAGAACCCTAAGGGTAGTTATTTTGATTGATCACATGTCTGGTTGGAATTAGATTAGCCTTTAATTTCATTGAATGGGAGATTTGGTGGAGGTACTTTCTGTACTGGGGACCTTTTTTTATAGTTTTCAAGTTGGTTCTTCATATTTTAAGAAATGCCTCTCATATTTTCTGTTGCTGTGGTATTTTACAGTGTTTAAGAATAAACAAACAGACAGAAAGTGATGAGATCATGGGTGTGATGACGGAAATAACTGATGGCTGCAGCATCAGGCCTGTGGGAAGTGATTCAATGATAGGTGTAGCTTTTAATGAGGAAGCAGAGACCGTCATATTCTTCACAAACCGTTTCTAAAAACAGGTGTTCACTTGCTACACCTGGCTAGAGCTGGTCAAGATGCTTTTGCTCATGTAGCTTTTTGCTCCTATGTACAGTGAAACCTGAATTGATACAGGGAAGTTAGCTGTCAGATGTGACAAAATGTCATCTTCTAATCTGTGCCTGAGGCCTATCCAGCTAGCAAATACACAATCGTAAATCCAGTTTAATAAGCATGTTATGTAAACTGTGATTTCATTGCTTCATGTTGTTTAATGAGCAGCACCAAGTTATGAAAACAGCCCAAAGCCTGCCTGATATTATCATGTCTTATTGATGTTGTTAAATCTGCCACCACCCACCCCAAATTGTCATCTTAATATTTACACACATCAAACACATTTTCCATGTGAAATGACTGATTTGTTCAACCTGGTTATGTCCTATAACTTATTAATAGGGGTGAATGAAAAATGAAGTCAGCAGGTTTGGCATCCTTCGCTCTGTTTTTCAGAAAACAGGAAACGGTAATGAAATGACACTCAGTTGGAGACAACTTTTCACTCAGTGAAACCTGTTTCCAGCACCCACCACTCTGGGAATTCATCATATACTGTATTTTTAACTAATGCATAAGATATCAGTTATTTTGTGATTATTGATTTTGGTTGTTTCAGTTAGTTCTTATGGTGTTTGTGCTGATGAGAGGTTTCTGTAGTCATAATTATGTGTGTGTTTTATTACATGGTTGAAAATAAACACAAAGACAAGTTTGTCTCTCTCTGTGTCTCATAATTACAAGTGCAGTTAGTGTAGATGTTGTACAGTTAGTATAGATATGTAGTTGGTGTAGATGTTCAGACTGTGTAAACTGCTCAGCACTCAAGTTTCCACACAGGCAGCGGTTGTGTAGCAATGGTTCCAGCAGGGAGTGTCCGGAGGAGCAGGCTGGTAATGACAGCTTGATTTACAGTCAAACAGAAAGTATTTGTACAACTACACAAAGGAAATGTGTAATCTGGGTGAAGCTAATAACCAGGTTAGAAATGGCCACTTTGAGTCTGACGTCCACATCAGTCTTTAACGTATGAATCGCATTCTAATCATATTTTTTGTGATACGTACTTATTTTTAACATGCTATAGCTACAGTTCATTTTGTATGATTTCAAGCATCTCTTTCAACATCTGCGACTAAATATTGGATTACAAAGGGACATATTGAATCAGGAGGGAGATGTTTGCAAAGCGAACATGAAACCGTTGTAACTGTCAACCAGATCAGGACTGATCAGGACTGTTGTCGCTTCAGATCCAATCTGACTTTAGAAGAACAGATTCTTTTATTGTCATATCTGATTTTCTTCTCAGTGCAAATTCTTCCACGCCACTCTGTGTAATTGATTAAGTGTAATTGATTAAGTGTAATTGAAGCACATGACCCTTTTTTCCTCTTGTGTGTCTGCTTTTTGTTTATGTGTCTGTGTGTGTGTACACATGAGGTTATGAATGCCCCTTCATTTATTTTTGACCATGTGACTGTGTGTGTTTGTGTGTTCAGATGTGTTCCTGCTGCTCCCTGGTATCACCGCGAATGTCCTGTTTTTCGAAACCCATCTGTTTGGGAGCTACCTTTGCTGAAAATGCACAAATAATCTCACCAAATGTTAGAATTACTTGGTTAAACCCTCAAATGTGACCCACAAAGCCAGGATGCTGTCTGTCTGTGCTTGGCGTGTCCTTGTTATGTCTAAGTATGGAGTGGGCGTGTTGCTGGCATTGCCTTTTAGACAAATGGTTATTTCATTCTGACCTCATAGATCTTTTTTAAACTTTTAATTGCAGTTTCAAGTGAAAGTGTTATAATATACCAGCTAATTTAGAGAAAGTTTTTTTCTAAATTTATTTCATTAGGTGCTGCAAACATAATGCTTACCCACACACCAGTTTCAGGCCCCATTCCTAAAGTATCAAAGTTGTGAGGTTCAGAGTCCTCCTGCGTTTAAAGTGCTCTGTCTGCCAACTTCAAAACCAACCAGAGACTTTCAGTTGTATTCATGTCAAACGACTGTGACGGAACGATCCAGGGCTTCTTCTGAAACCTTGGGGCCAACGTCCTGTTCCTGGATTTCCTGATGCTTGATGGAATCCATGTTACCCTCTACAAGCTGCATGTTCCCAGTGTCCCAGGAAGCAAAGCAGTCGGAGAGCTTCATGGAGCCACAGTCATGCTTCGCTGTAGAGCGGTTGTGCTTTTCAGCATGCGTTTCATTCTCCCTCACAGCATCCCGGAATGTTTGTGGTTCATTTTGATGGTTTTAAGTTTACCATACATGATGATTTTTGTGCTTTAGACTTGGTGTGTCTTGAAGTTTGGGCATGGAGTTCTCATAAATTTTGCCGTTAGAAAAAAAGAAAAAAAAAGAAAAGAAGTTCTGACACTAGTCATCCTGCTCAAGTAAGGTCTGTGAATGTTGGCACAGTGTTTTACCAACACTTGGTGTTTAACATGTCTCTTGTGACGGTTGCTGTAGAAAATGTAGAATAATTTTGGCGCAATAACTCTAAATCTAACTCTAGCTGAATAGGTCCCAGACAGATGTGCCTATATTATAAATAGAAGAGTCACTCGGTGACTTCAATAATCTTTTAACATCAACTAATGCGTCCCGTTTTCTGTGCAGGCAGGCAATCTCCCCGCAGCGCTGGGCTGACACAGGAGGGAAGGGGAGAGCTTTAACCCTGGTCTCCCCAGTCGCCTCTGAGTAAAGCAGCCCACCATGGATGACAGCTCCTCGCTCGGAAAAGTCAGCAGCTCTACAGAGTCGGTGGCCACCGTCACCAGCGAGGAGTTTGTTCTGGTACAAACGAGCGCTGCTGGATCACCTCAAGGTTCTGGGGGCAAGCCAAGACTCAAGGTTAGAACCACGAACATAAGGGCAGATAACTCTTATGGATTTAGTTATCTCTAGTTCTTGTGAACAAATATCTCTGGCTATCTCTAGAGCTGGTATGTCTGATTAGATCAAGTCTAAGACATTTGTTCAGTCCTGGAATCTTTATTTATCTTTCTTTCTTGGTCTGTCTCCCTCTCAGATGTCTTGGAATGGGAGTGAGCAGCTGGAGAAAGCTATGGAGGAGATGCTGGATGATGATGATGACGATGAGGTTAAGGTGGAGAAGAGTAGCGTGGAAAAGATGGAGAAGCACAGTGACCCCGAGATCAGAGTCCTGGATCCCCAACCTGAAGGTAGAAACTGTGGAAAAAACTTTGTTTCATCTGCTTGTTTTACTGTCTAACAACGACTCATTCCACCTGATCAGTTGTTCTTTATTTTATTTTCAGATTAACATGTTTTGATTCAGAATAGATTTTTAAGTTAAGACTTTATGTCTTATTTTAATTTCCTGGGGTTCACTTTAAATTCACCCACCGCCGAGTGAATTTAAAGGAAGCTGTTGGTGTAGAATAAGAGCAGTCAGCAGTGGAAGTTCAGCTGCAGGCCTCATTGTTCTGCTTCCTGTTTGCATTTAGTGAAGGTACCAGGTCAAAGGTCACTTTAGAGACACCCCCCCCCCTCTGATGTTCTGTGTGACTTTTTTCTGTGTTATTTTATTGTTAATAATTTACCGGGCTATCAACAAGCAGGCATCCATTTAGCGTAGGCGATGGCCAGAAGCGTGGAGGAAATCTTTCTACTTGGCAGAATAATCAGTACAGTAATACCAGAACTCTTCTGTTTGTCCACAGAAAAGTGTCCTGCACCATGCAGCCCCCCAGTACTGGAGGAGGACAGCGTCCAGTTCAACAAGCTGTCCTACCTAGGCTGCACCTGGGTCAAAGCCCCCCGCAATGAAGCCGAGGCTCAGAGGGCCATGGCCACCCTGCGGGCAGAAAGTGCCATCCCCATCCCCATCACCCTGCATGTGCCCTGTGCAACAGATGGCTCTGTTAGGTCAGTCAAGCATGAAGGCAGAGACTGTGTCTATTTAGAATGGCCTGCACTGCTAAAATACAAGATACAAACACAATCCGAGGCCAAAGAGGCTTAATAAATGTGAAATTATCCATGCAGCAAGCTAGTTCTGCTGGAAAAGAAATCTTACAATAAGTTGGTCAGATCAGAATTAAACCGGCTGGAAAAACACAGAAGAATCACGTTTAGAAAGTGATGATTAATGTCATGATTCCAAATCTAATATTTTCAATCCTTTTCTATTTACAGTGTTATTACCTCCAAAAGAAAATTGTAACATTTAAACTACAGATTGGTGGGACTGAAATGACTAAAACTGCCTGTTTGGTAAAGCAACTATATGTATTTAATGTCACAGCTATGAGAAGAACAAAGACCAGTTTTTCATTACTTACACATTTGCTAGATCTCACAGTCATCTCTGATGTCTGGTAGTCGGCATACATACGTGATTTTACAGGTGGATATTACAGGTGCATATCCACAGAATGGATATTACATGAGTTACAATTTATGTTTACATGATACTGAGTCATGAAAGGAAAAGATACAATTCTGAGATATGATAAGGCTATATAAATATAAAAAATAGGCAGGAATAGCTGCACAAATAGAAGTGCAAATTTCATTCCAGTGAGGCCACAGGGGTCAAGTTCGACTCGCAAACTACTTCAAAGCTGTTAGCTGACTCAGCTGTGTACTCTCTGTTAAATGGTCCATCTCAAGCAGAGTACCCAGTTCAGGCTGCTTCAGACCGCTTTACTTACTGCTTCCTCCTTAAGTGGATCTGCAGTCCACCTCCACCCCAGCTCCTCCTTAAACTTATCTAATTTCACAATATTATTTTTGTTACCATTGATGCCTGCTGTGCACTGAAACCTATGGGGAGGGAGGCTTTTCTTGATGCTCTCTTTGCTTTAGCTCGTCTGTGTTGGCACAGGAAAGTAACATGATGTGCTCTCCAAGTTCAGTTGTCATGTATGCGTGAAGAAGGACAGCGAGATCCCTGAAACAGCCTTTTTTCCAAATCTAACACTGAAACTTGTATCAGATTTTTTCCAGTGGTTCACATGCATTTAAATATTTTGTGTGCTTTGATGTACATGTACTCTTGCAATAATGGTAAGTGTGGATTCCAGCATAATTTCACGTGTAAAATATTTCCCCAGGATTGTGGACCAGGCCACAAGTACGGAGATCGCCTCGTTTCCCATCTACAAAGTTTTGTTCTGTGCTCGCGGACAGGAGGGTTCGGTGGAAAGCGACTGCTTCTCCTTCACCGAGAGCTACCGGAGCGCCGAGGACTTCCAGATCCACGTCTTTTCCTGCCATATCAAGGAGGCTGTGAGTTAAATCTGTGTATTGCATAGCAAATATGACCAGATGCAGCTCAACATCTTTTTTAACCAGCAGTCTTAGCTGTGTGAAGCTGCCACCAAAATGAGAGTCACACTTCCTGGGATCAAAGTTAATGAATGAATTCCACGCCCTTCATCAGTGTGCATGTTGAAGAACAGAATTATGTGTAGTTTTTAATATAAATTGACCTGTTGCAGTTCTACATGCACTGACGCTATCTGACCAGCTGGGGGCACTCTTGTCCTTTGTTGTATTTTGTCTCATCTATTCTGTTCATCTCTTTATTGTTCTCTCTGTAGTTTACCATTCAGATCATTTTTATTTAATTCTATGTACTCTTTTATATTTGCAACACATTGTTTGTCTTTTTGGTGTTTTAATCCAAATTGCACTACATTAGATTGACTTTGTGATACTTTCATCCACCGGCTTTCCTCCTCCTGCTGTCTGATAAGCTTCTATATTTTTCTCTCTCCCAGGTCAGTCGGATCTTGTACAGTTTCTCCACTGCCTTTCGTCGTTCCTCACGGCCAGCTGACGTCAGGGATACGACGCTGTCTAGTCCGCCCGACAGTGACCTGTACACCTTCACTGTCACGCTGGAAATCAAAGAAGATGATGGCAAGGGAAACTTTAGGTACTTGGTCTAGCCGTACACATGTCTCAGTTGAATGATGCAGGTTTAAAGGAGTATAACCGGTTTCCTATCAGAACTCTGGGTATGACTGATATGTTGCTTTAACTCGGCATTGGGTCATATTGTCCATGTGTCATTCTCTAACAGTCTATCTAAACTTACCTGAGATATTGCCACATCTTTGTCATAAAACCTTTAACTTCTGTGCTACTATCATCACTGGATTTGACTAAACACATCTTATTTACCATGTTTGTAGTCGGGACTTGCCTGTAGAGCAACATGATTTGCCATGTCTGCAGGCGGAATTAGGGAGAAAAGAGTTAATGTGCCGCTGCAACACAGTTTTATCTGTTATTGCTCATCTGTAAAGAGCATAAAGCTTATCTTCACAGTAAGATCATTTTTTCCATTTTCACAAGCCATCATATATCATATTCCAGAAATAGGTTTTCATTTTTTGTTCTCCTTTGAAATAAAATGGTTCAGTAGTTGTTCTGAAATCACATTAGGTGCCTGTAATATATAATAAACTCAGAAGACTTAAGGGAAGATGGGTCGTATTTTACTTTAACTGGGTTAGTCCTGCTAGGGTAACGAATCTTTTCAAAGAGTTCTTGTTTTAAAAAGAAATACCAAAAGAGAGAAAGATTATATAAATTAGATGAATTCAAACAGCTTTTAAAATACATCACAGCACAACCAATCCTTGAGATTGTGTATTTTTAATGAACATTTTTTTCCCTTCTGACAGTCCGGTGCCAAAGGACAGAGATAAGTTCTTCTTCAAGCTGCGGCAGAGCGTTCAGAAGAAAGTCGTGCTTTCAGTTCAACAAATGTGCAATAAGGAACTGGGCATCGAGAGGTGAGGATGGCTGTCAAATTATAACAAAGTCAGCTGTCTTTATCCATCCTTCGAGTAACCTTTTTCACGCTGTGGTTGTTTTTCATACACAATCGGCTTTTCATTAATTTTGATGGTTTTAACTCTAGAATTTTGGGGAAAAGGGTGTCTCGCCAGGACTTTATTACGGTAAATTGTATCCATGATTTTCCAGATGGAAGAACCAGAATGCTTGAAATGTGCTGCTTTCAGGACAGTGCACAAACTCATTGGTCAAAACATCACAGAGGGAAAGCACACAAATGAATCCAGGCACACAAAGAGAGTTACTGCTTTGGGTCTGTACTGTTCACCAGTAAGAATGCATATACGTAAATCGCTTTAAGTCAATCATTTCATCCCATTACAAATTTGTCGCGAAAATCATAATTTGTACTAGAGGAATGAAAACATACAGTCAAAATGAACTTCACCTTTCCTCCCCAAAATTGTTTCATTCTTAAGTTGATGGCAGTTAACTTGAATTTAAAGAAATATCTTCCAGCATTTTTGGTGCATTTTGTTCCCCGACAATGGTAAAGACGGACAGACAGACAGAAGAATGGAAAAACTGATGGACAGCACAATTGTTGTCACCGGAGAGCCATAACGGCACCCCTACAGAGCCAAAATGGTGTACTTAAATGCAATCACTGTCATTTTGGTTGTGTTTAAATGTTCTAAAAGCAGAGCAGCACCAGAGAACTGGGTCAACTCCATCGCTCCACCTTTTCTTCTTTACTCCCTCGCTGCCTGTTGCTGTCAGAGAGAGATGGACACCTCTTCCTTTATTCTTAATATCAGTGGGTACATGAAAACCCCTTTTATGTCGTGGCCTCATTCTTTCTGAGATGGCATCACTTTAACTTATTAATGATCATTTATGTAACAGCCTCAGGCTGAATTATCTTTTTAAATTACTGTATGGTTTCGCATCATGAGTCGTGAGGAGTTGTTGTTTTAAACATGGCCATTTAAATAATTCCATGACTCACCCAAAAAAGCCTTTCTCTTCTATCCGCATATGCAACCAAATCCTTCTACCAGGTGCATTTATTATAGGATGCGTGTGGTTTCTACGGTTACTGTACAGATACATCTTGATCAGACCTCAGAATGAAATTCAGTGGTGTTTGGGAGAGCTGGGTGTTTTAGTACCATGGAGGTGCTTCGACTGGCTTAATGACATTCTCTTGAGTGGTGCTCGAGTTATGATAATGTTAAGACTGAAATGCATGAAACTGTAAAATTATTCTTTATACACATGTTGGTCACTTGTTCCGTCTAGTTTCCTTTCTCATTGAGTTTGACTGTATTTGAAGTTCAGACGGTAATGCTACAGTCTAATTTGTCCTAATCGATGCCTTGTGGTTCCTCCTGTTCCTTCCAGGTGCTTTGGGATGCTGCTGAGTCCTGGACAGAAAGTCTGCAACAGTGACATGCATTTATTAGACATGGTGAGAAGATCCCACTGTAGCTGCATAAAATAACAATCAGAACAGTACAGGTCTATCCTGAGTCCACAGAGAGGCAGGTTAATAATATGTGCACCCACTTAAATGTAGTTTTAGACTTCACCACTTTGTTATTTGTCCCAGTTTCCATTTGTGTGGCTGATGGTGAATTCATACGTTGACATTTTATGAAAATGTTGATTATACAGCTAGAATAAACCAAGCATTAATGCTTCTGCAGGAGTCGATGGGAAAGAGTTCTGATGGGAAGGCCTATGTAATCACAGGAAGGTGGAACCCCAACGTGGCGGCCTTCCAGCCTCTGAATGAAGGCACACCTAAAGGTGAGGCCAGTTATTGTCATGAAGGCCTAATGATTCTACTTTCCTCTTTGAGAAATGAAAGCTTGCAGTTTTATGTCAGTGAGCACAGATGACAGTGTTGCCACTGGGGCGGCAGTGGTCAGACATGCCTTATGATCAGACATCGGCGGTTCGATTCCCGCTCCCGCCAGCTATCCTCGGAGTGTGAGCAGACAGCAGGAGGTGTCAGCTTACCTCCCGGTGACTGCTGAGGCGCCCTTTAGCAAGGCGTCGCCCCCCGTACAAGCTGCTCATTTGGGGTGAACCCCAAAGTCGCGACCTGTCAATCTGCCTCCCACTGTGCATGTATTAACTGCATGCTTACAGGCCCCTGGTGTTTGCTGTGTGTTTGTTTCAGGGGCCTGTACTAACAAATACTGTAAAAATGCAATAAAAGTGTAAAGAGAATTTGCCCAAGAGGGATAATAAAGGTGTGTTTATTATTACTATTAAAAAGTTAAATCACAGGCCATGCTGGTGAAATTGTTTGATTAAGATTAAAGTTGTACTTTGCTGATTCTCATGCACATAGCAGATTTTTCTTGGCTTCCTGTATACTATATGTTCAAACAAACATTAATAAAATAAGAATGATTTTTTTTTTGTCGTTATTGTCATAAATGTGAGTCAGGATGGCACAAAGCTCAAAGTCACATCTGGAAATTATGCTGTGCTTATATTCGAGCTTGGACGCGATGATAGCCTTCATCGATTCTCTAGCATAAAGTCTCATACCTGGCCTTGCTTGTCGAGTTGCTCTGCATGTTTTGGCACACTGAAGCGTGAGCGCGTCGTTTCAGATGGCCGATGCGGCTACGGACATTTATTCCTCTGAGAAATATAATTAAAGGCAGCATCTTCAGGAGATTATGTGACTAATGCAATTCACCATGTAGTTCTTTGTAGATATACAGGTCTGTGTTTTATATCACAGCATTAGGCTCATCATTCATTCATCTTCTGCCGCTGGAGCCTAACTCAGCTGGCATAGGGCGTGAGGCGGGCGACACTCCGGGCACGACACCAGTGCACTGCGGAGCCACACACATAGACGAACAACCATGCACACACTCCTACGGGCAATTTGGGACCAGCCAATCAACCTGAAGCGCATGCTTTCGGAGGTGGGAGGAAGCCGGAGAACCCGGGGAGAACCCACACAGACACGGGGAGAGCATGTGAACTCCGCACAGAGTGGGACTCGAACCCAGACCCGCTGTGTTGTGAGGCGACAGCGCTAACCACTGTGCCACCGTGCCACCCTAGGCTCATCATGATAGAAATTAATATACTGTAGACCATAAGTGTAACATGGTGTTTTTTCTTCTGTTGATGTAATGTATTTGCTAACTAGTATAAAACATTGACGACATTATTATAATGAGCTGCAGATTTACTTTATTGCATACATGATAACAGTAGTAATATACTCCCAACTAGATATAATAGAGGCTTTTTTGGAAACTTTATAGATATGTTCACAAATATTTTCTGAATATTAAAAAGATGTCTGAGTGGACAAGAGCGTGATATAAAACAAGCATAAACAAGGTAAAGCAAAAAAACAAACAAAAACGGAACATTTTTTAAAAGCCTTACGAAGGGGTTCCACAAAGTGTATCCATGCTGAGAACTTCCCTCACCAAATCTTTACAGCTAACAAATTGCACTATCTCGAAACTTGCTGTTCCAAAGGCTCAGAGAGTTTGACTTGATGGTAGAATGGCAAATATGTCAAAGTAATCTACCTCATTTAATATATATTATTGTCATTAGTTATTTGTGGTTCTTCGAAGTGGAGGTTGCATCAATATGAAATTATGAAATGTTATTTCCATTTGTCATTTTTTTTCTTCAGAATTACATTTTTTATGCTTATCTTCTTGCAGGTGGTATAAACCAACACCTCCTCCTCCTGTTAACTTTCAGGGATCATTTAGCAATGTTTGCCCTTGACTGAAGCGGATCTGAACCTGATCTGTAAACATTGATGCTATATTTGTTTCCACTAGGGGGCGTAAGGTCCCTACAGGACACGTGGGCTGGGTTTCCTGCCTCCCAACACATGAATTAGGAAATCTCACCAAGTTATAGTTCCATTTAAAGATTCCTAAACGAATTAATTTACCAAAGTTACCCAAGTTATAAAACTCATTATTATTATCTTTTAAATTTAATAAAGTTTGATTTTTGCTTTATTGGTGCAAACTTACCAATATATTTCAGATTTTAACTTGTGGTTTGGCTAGTCAATAGATTCATGGCCTTCATTGACTGACGGCTTTTACTTTTAAATAGTTTTAAATAGTTTCATGTTAAATATATAGAAGAAATGGTCCTTTGCAAAACAGCTCAACAGCAACCTTGCTTTCTTTCCCTTTTTCTTTCTCTCGTTGTCTCTCTTCAGATAAGCAGGTCTACATAACGGTGGCAGCTGACCTGGTCGTCACCGAGGTCGTAGAACCAGTTCGCTTCCTGCTAGAAACTCTGGTCAGGGTTTATCCATCCAATGAACGCTTCTGGTACTTTAGCCGGAAAACCTTCAGTGAGACTTTCTACCTCAGACTCCGACAGGTATTTCAACTACAACTGCATCTGTCATCTGAAAAACTGCGCTTATTTTCACTCAGCATATTCCTACGCCCCAGTAACTGTCAATAAATCTCTCTTTAGTATGCGTTAGTTGAGAATTTGAGTTCTCTAACAGATTTTTTGAAGGATTGTGTAACATAAATGATTTTGCCATCCTGTTTTTACTACGGCTACTCTAGCTGTACGAGCATTGAAAGCCATCTAGCAGGAAAACTTAATGCTCATATTGAGCATTAATTATTTTGTGTAAGTAATAATGAATATGTTTTCCTTTGTCATCTTTCTTTTCACTGTTATTGATGAATAAAAAACCATCGGATTTTAAGGCAGGAGCATCTCTCAGGTTTGATTTACCGATAGCTCAGTATCAATTATATCGTAAGAGGCTTTAAAGCCTCAAACGACTTCAGTTCCAATCTCAGCCCAAGCTCTCCACAAAGACCGGGGGGAAAGTGGAGAAAGTGGATCAGCAGCTTGGAGGATGTATGGAGTGGAGGAGGAGGTCTGAGCAGTCAGCTTGAAGGCACTGTGGTGTGTCAGTGACCAGTCAAACGCTGTTCCCAAAGGAGCTGAAACAGTTGTCAGATATGTGCTGAAAGATGAAAATATCTCATCAACTGACTTCTATTTTTCTCTTTCCTACTGTGCATATTCTACTTTTGCCTCCTCTATTTGTCTGCCTACCTTCCATAGCATACATCAATGTTTAATAGGTTATTTCCTTTCCCTCCTACAATTTTAAGTCTATATTAGATCTCCTTGCATTTTTGAAATAATGTGAAAATGTATGTTTGCTCAAAACATCACCTTGTCAAACATTTGATTTGCCTGTGAAAATGAGCTAAACAGTTACCCTTTTAACAGTATGAGCAATCTAATACCGGTAATCATAATGCATTGATGTGAATAGTTTTGTTAATCAAAAGTCAACTGTATCCTTCCTGTATTTTACTATTAATGTTTCTTGACAAGAATTACACACCTGGAATTGTTTTCCCGATGGAGAATCCTTAGAACTCCGATTAAAAAGATGAAGAAAGCGTAATCACTCGCCTCCCTGCAGCACAAGGACACCCAGTCTGAGCGGTTGGCTGCAGGTGTTTAAAAAAATACAGTTGAGCCTCCGCTCCCTGGTTAAAAAAGCAGATCTCTTTTAGTAGGCCGTGGGGAGCTGCCAAAGCAGTGGAGTGTGGGGAAACTTTGGATTGTAGAGAGCTAATAAGAAGCTTTGTCTCATTATTGGAATGTGGGTAATTAACAGCGACGCTCTGACTGGTCCACCTGATTGCTTCTGTAGTTATCTCCTCAGTAAATAGTGTTGGACTGGCGCTGTGGTTGAGTTAATTAACAGATAATATTGTGTGGCGGTTTTCGTGGAAGATGTCAGTCAGGTGTGATACGCACATAAACAGGTGGTGCCATTGTCTTTTTTTTTTTTTTAAGTGTTTTTAGCCAGATGGAATTCTTGTTATTTTCAGATTCTGTTCTAGTGAAAAATGTGTTTGTCATCTGCGTTAGAGATAAACCGATCTGGGCTGAAGTCCAGATCAATCGTGTCAAGATCAAGTCATGTCAAATTCAATTCAGGTTTAGATTAATACAGTCTTTTTCCTAAATCGATAATCTCAGTCGATAAGACTGAAGAACAACAATTTTATAGTGTCAAAACTCAGCAAATACGTCAATATGACATTTCTACATGTGCCTTAGTCGACACCCTTTAAGTTAAAATCAAACTATCAGTAACCAGTTTATATATTTTTAAGATAAGCGTCAGACAATCCTGAGCTGGCAGAAACAAATGGAACCAGGAAAACATGCCAGTTTTCCTCATTTTCTTTTTTAAGGTGACGCAAGATAAAAATGACTTTGAAAGAGACAAATTGTTTGTTGTCATTAACTGCTTACGTTAGCAGTGGTCATCAACAGGTTGAAACTGAGATGATCATCATCTGTCAACAAACAATGTATTTTGGATTCTTTCCCATGTCTTGCATGAAAAATCCTAGCAGATCCAATTGTGTGGAATGAGCCCGCTTTTCCCCACTTTTATCTCACACTTGTATTAGTGTTAATAATTTTATGATACTTGAATCTTCTTTAAAATGGCCGTACTTTATATCCTCCCTCGGTTTGTGCTGTTGTCACTGACCTGAGTCGGTCATTAGACAGCGTGCGAGTGGCCAGATCAATGCAGCTCACTGATCCATACTACAGGTGGAGGAGAGAGGCAACACCATTACAGTAATTGAATAGACCAGAAATCGACATCAGCAGCTTATAACACTCAAGGTCAAATTGGCTCTTGTCTTTGTTCTCTTTTTTTTGTGTTTCATTTTTTCATTATGACAAATTTCATAACTATTCCGCTCCACTAAGAATTTTCACATTTGAGATTAAAACAGATTTGTCGCAGAGATGATTTTCCACATTTTTACAAAAAACGTGTTTCTAAAGATGTTCATGAGGGTTTAGTCACTACTTGGGATAGAAAATAGATAATAAAGCAAGTTCTATTTGCTGAAAAAATGGCCTTGTGGCTGAGTGATAATAAAGACACCTTAATCAAAGACAAAGTCCATACGTTTTCTGTCAAGTCTTTCAACAGTTTTGTGCAGAAATGGCATCAGATACAACAGCAATCAATCACTGGAAGGTTTGTGAATATTCATTCCCAACATGAACAAAGTGAGGAGGCGGTTAGAGGAATCGCTTTTGTCTGCAGGTCACATTTTGGTTTAAGAGCATAGCTCCAAATCTGTTTCATTGTTTTAAATGCACCCTTCTATGCACAACAACCAAGTACTAATGCGTTGCCTTTTTCGATTCGCAAACTTTTTTCTTTTATGATTTTTTGGTTACCATGGATACAATTTCTACTTGGGTTCAGTGTGCGAGTGTGATTTCAGGGCTAAAACTAAATCTGTTCGCAAACTTTCCTCTAAATCTTTGTGTACACGTCTTCCATGAACTGGAGAGGAGCTTTTTGACATTTGGAAATTTGACCATTATATATATTTTTTATTAAGGAAAGGTGATTATTTTTATTCAGAGGTGCAGCAAGAATTGTAATTAACAGATATGTTACATCAGTAATTGTCTTTGTTCAGTATAACACACACCAGGGGATCTAAGTATTTCATGATTTATTATATTTTACTTTTGTGTACAGTCTGTATACTTTATTTTCTCTTTATTCAGTAAATGTTTTCCTGTTTTCTATCTCTGACTACAGTATAACAGTCATTATTTCAGTCTGGCCAGACAGTGCCAGTCAGCCTCCATGAGCTTGTTAGCTGCCAGCGCCTGTCCGTAGTGTTATGCGGCTTGCCCTGTTCACCTCTGTGAATTCTGCCAGTTTGACAGCGTAATTGTGGGGCAGGCCTGCAGACTCTGTGAATCACACCTCATCTGAGTTGCAGTTGGCTTTTTGCTGCTGACTGCAGGGCTCTTCCCCTAGTTGGTCATGATAGTTCCTTCTTATGCATCTGCCAAAGGGGGCATATAGGGTCACTCTTGTTCTTCTTCTGGTTCTTCACAATGCTTTGTTTCAACCCTCATGTTTATACGATATAACACCGTGGACCCACCCCATTACTACTTTTGTGTTTCGATAGAATGTCAGATCAGAATAAAAGCTCTGCAGTCTCGCTTTAAACAGTCTGTTCAAAGGGGATCCTCCTATGATGGCAACTAAAACATGAAGCAATTCAAATGCCCCTCACCAGAGCTAGTGTTTGGTTTACCCATTCAGGGGCTACGGTTGAAATCTGGCAGAGCAACATAGTTGACGTACAGAAGTGGCATTTTGTCCATCTCTGCCTTATCTATGCAGTGTAAAATAGACTGGAAAATATAGAACTGCATACCCAATGTCATTCTTTGTTCAACATAGCAGCACATTTTTTTTGTCACGTCTTAGTTTGCAAATGCTGTGTGTTTGTGTAAATTTTCACATTTAGACTGATGATTCCATTTACTGTTTGCATTTGTTTTCTTCTAAATCCACACATGTATTTCTCATCAAGGCAGACAGAAGTGAACCTTTCTGTCTGTGTTTGTCTGTATGTGTCTGTGTACCTGCAGCAGACACCAGAAAGGGTGGGTCAAAGCGATGCTATGTATGAGGTGGTGAGTCTTCAGAGGGAGGCTGAGAGAGGCAATGAAGAGAGAGGACGGTTGGCGTCACCCACGGAGGAAGAGGATGCTGATGAAGGTATGGGTGTTTCCTATTTATCATGCATAGTTGTGTGTGTGTGTGTGTGTGTGTTCTGTTTACCCACCTTTCTCCCACACCACACTGCATAGTCACCAATCATGAGTTTTTAGAGCCTTTAAAAGCCAGACTTTCTTCATCACATTAATTAGATGTCATAATTGTGAGCCATAATTCAACATTATTTTCTTTGAAAAATCTTACCTAATTGTAAAAAAAAATATTTTTTTTGTGAGTGCAGTTCAAGCAACATGTTTCTGGTTAGCATTAACTTCAGATCTAACCATATATGCTGTCCATATTCTGTCTGAAGTAGAGGCCACTTATTGTTGCATGAATTTCCTCTGGATGTATTTGTTTGGGACACTAAATCCTTTATATTTAAGCAATTTATGAACTATTTTCATGCGGTTGGAGCCAGAGACAAAGCAGCAGTAGCATTAAAGGACCAACACTGGCTGTTAGACTCCAATGATTCCCAGACACGACCCAGTTTCAGCCCACTAATATAAACAAGGCTGGCATTTCCTCCTGACCGGTGGCTCAGTTGTGCAGATCAGGCCCGGCCACGATTCAGACTGCATGCTTCGTAATGTCTGTTCGCATAAAGGTACTCGGTTTTTTTTAGCTGTTGGTATATGATGTTTTCACAGAAAAGAAGATTGTGTTCTTTACCAATTGGTCATTAATGGCATTATGGCAATTAAAATGGGAAAAGTTTCAGTAAGTCAATCCTTCTCCGTTGCTGAGGTCGAACACTTAGACTCCTACAAGTCAGGACTGAAGAAATCAGTTTACATTTGATTCCCTAAAACTTACTAATAAGCAATGCAATAAACTCGTACAATTTACACAGAAAATAAACTATTTTCCATCCATAAGCTCACCACTGCCCTCAGTGCCACACAATTATACAATTCTTTGCCGCCGTTAAACAACAGTTGCTTTTTTCACCTTGAAGTATTGAAAAGTATTAAGTAAGTAGGAGGCAAAAGCGGTCTTTCTCATGTCTAGCATCAGACTCTCAAAGTCACGAGTCAGCCACCAAGGCTGACAGCTTACATCTGGCATTGTGGGAAAAATTCAGAGGGCTTTTTTTTAAAATGCCCCTCAACTCACCCAGAGCTGAAAATTGGAGGTGCTCAGAGCTGTGGAGCTGGAGGTCAGCTCCATTGTGTACTGAAATGAATACAGTCCCAGTGTAGATGTCACTGCTGCACGTACACACACACACATACACACTCACACACACAGTCAATTCATGGACCAGTTTTTTTTTTTCTTCCTGAAATCTGCAATGTGGAAAATAGGCCTGCCGCTGATGTTTTTTTCTTTTTTTTTTCTCTAGCTTGTCCTTTCACAGCGTGGTTTATGATTGCTGCTTATTGTGATTATTTTGCTGCCCTTTTATACACCAGTCTGGGCGCACACACACACACATTCACACAACTACAAATTAATTGTCCCAAACTGCACATACATGCTGTTTGTTCATGCAGCCGTTCTGCTTCATCATTTACAAACTGGGACCATTCTGTGTCCGCCACACAAGGAGGCAAGAGCAGGCTGACTGCTGTTGAACACGAGGTGAAGGTCGAATAACAAAGGAGAACAATGCAATCAGGTGAAATATTAAAAGTAAAACACCTTCCTGGCAAAAGACGGGAATTTCCGCTCACTTTAATGTTGACAAACCCAATCCACTAGAGGCTTCCACATCTGAGAGATTCTATTTGAAAGCAATCCTTTGCTGAATGCACAGAGCCACTCCAGATTAAAAGGTACCAGTAATGGCCTCTCGTCTTCACAGTCTCTTTTCATCACCTGGTAAGTTGGCAGTGGCTTTGGACTCACGCTTTCTCGCCACGTGGTCATTTGAAAGGGCTCATCAAGCATTTATAAAGCCCTGAAAAGCTCCTGCTGAGGCTGTAAAGATGTGTAGGAGCAACTTTGAATTGCACATAGTGGTTGCATGCTTTCTTGAAGAAAATATCTTAATTCATTATTTAATGTCATGGCGTCTTAGTCACGGCTAAAGTGGGAGTGGGTTGATGCCTTGTAACACCTTTGAGGGCTGTTGAAGAAGTGCATTGTCGCTTTTCTCTCCTTTTTAAATGCTTCCAGCCATGTTAACTTTCCCTTGTCCGTCTGTCCATCTGTCTATCTGTATCTGATGGGGATTAGTGATAGTGTGTAATGATATTTTACACAAACATTGTAGGGGCTCTAAAGGTGTGCATTTTTTAAAAAAAAGTATCATGTTTTTATATGAACAGTTTTCATGTCAGCTTGTTCACATTCAGGTTTTTTCTTTGTCTTTAGACAAAGAAATTCCAGTTATTTAGTAACAGAAACCCTAACAACCACAATATATTTGCTGAATGAATAGTATTAAAGACTTTTTTTATTCTGGTTTTCATCGAACAAAGCTTATAGGTTTGAATAATGAGCCATTTATTCTTCAAATGTAAATAATGCAAATAGTGTTTGTGTTTCCTGCAGATAGCGACAGTGAAATCTCCAGTGGGACAGGAGACGTTTCAAAAGACTGCCCTGAAAAAATTCTCGAGTCCTGGGGAGGAATCCTAAACAAGTGGTAAGGTTTGACATTTTAGCAATGTATTAAAATAATTTATACAAGACCAAGACTTATAGAATAAGGCAGTATCAGAAGAGAATTGGGAGACTTATGAGAAAAAGAAATTATTTCAGGAATTACATGGCTTGAGCTATGAATGAATTATTCTTACAGAATTTGCTAAAGAAGGCAGAGAGTGAAAGGATAAACTAGTGGGAATATGATCGTTATAAATGCAGTACATCAAACAGGAAATAGAGTTCTTTATTTGGTACCAAAGCAATGGCACAGGATGTAGTGACACTGATAAAAAAAAAGGGGTCCCATCCTTCTCCATACAGACATTTACAGTAGCAGACCAGGCTCTTCTCCATCATTACAGTTTGATTATCATCTCACTTTGCATGTGACACCGTTCCCTTTGGACACAGTGATTATTCTGTGCTTTTAGGTGTAGATGCAGGCATAATTAACTGAATGGAAAACGGTATTCTTTTGATTTCACAGCCTGTTTTCTTGCTGTTGCATCAGCATAATGAAGCAAAGCAGTTTATCAGGAAATTGCCTTCATATGGCCTCAACAATTGCATTGTGATGAGATTTCAAGCATCATTAAAAAGAGCTGACAATCAGTTTTTAAGAGCAGGATATTTCCTCATGTGGAAGATGACTTCCGGCATGGTAGCACTGCATTTAATACTTCGCTTAAATACGTTGCTGTTTTGTGTTTGGTCGTTATAAGACTTCAGTGTGACAATAGGATAAATCAACAGTAGATTGACTCAGTCAGACTTCATTACTGAACAGTTATCACTGGACAATGAGGATAATTAAAGAGCAATTATCAAATCTTTCCAGCTGCTCTTCAGACTAATATTTCAAGTGTCTGAATTTTATTTAGTGAGATTATGAAATAATGGATTGCTTCTGCATGTTTCCTGATAGGCATGGGAACCTGTCCACTCGTCCAAAGGGTCTGTCCTCATTGGTTCGCAGTGGGATTCCTGAGCCACTCAGAGCCGAAATCTGGCAGCTGCTGGCTGGCTGCCACGACAGCCATGACCTGCTTGAGCACTACCGCATCCTCATCACTAAGGTAAAGATAAGGGACAGAGGGGCAACTGTTTACAGTGTGTTTTACAGCTGCCTCTATGCATGAGGAGAATATGTGACTATTAGCTCCAAAAATGACCCCTGAAGACAGTTTCTTTGACACCAGTTTGCTGCGTGTCATGGTTTCTCCCCATGCTTTGCATTCATGACTCATTGTGACCTGATGTCTCTGTGTCCAGATGGTCCATTGTTTATCTGTGTTAGTTTTACTTCTTCGGATTGCTACAAATCCATCGCTTCTCTCCTGGTCATGCTGTATTTGTTCTGCTTGAGTGGAAACCAGTTCAGTTGTGTGAATGCTTTTTATATCAATATCACCACACAATGACAACACACCTATAAATCCTGAATTATTTTTCTGTCTTCCTTTATCAATATTGCAGATATTGCCGATACCATTGTAGATATATGTTTGAACTTTGCGTCTTGTTGGAGAACAGTCTCATTTAGCAGCATGTAGTCCTGTCTCAGGAATAAAACAGTCTGTTCTGGCCCATTGGCCTTCCTCTCTACTTGCAAAAATTTAAGTTGAACTTTTGGACTTTTAGTGTTTAGCTCAAGAAGTTTGTTCATATGTAACCTACTGGGTGCAATTAAATCTTTTCTCCTTGGCTGTTTGAGTAAGAACTGATGAAAATGCTGTCATAAAGATGCTTCACTGACAGTGGCTTGAAATTACTCTTGAAGCTACTGCTGACTAAGGCTGTGTTCAGACCAAATCAGGCGTTGCATCGATTAGTGCAGGGTAGTGTGGTGCTCTGAGAGGACAGCGGCGGTACTATTGTTTGGTCTGTGACATCCGCCTGGATGGCGCTCATTTTCTTCTTCCTGTTTTGAGAGCAACAACGCTTGCAGAGAAGCTTTTTCTCCATATGCAACAAGCTTGGAGGTGTGTGACAGTATCTGCGTCAGGCAACAAATATATATGCATCATGTCAACCACTGCTTATATGACATGGAAAAGCTATTATAGTAATAGGTCCAAGTGTCATTAGCGGTTTTAACAACAACAGTATTGATCAGTTGATCTAATTGCTGGCTAATGTGATCCGTTCACCGCAGTGTGATGTCAGGTGCTTTTTCTTCAAAATTTGATTCTGTTTCAGCTTACCTCTGCAGGTTTTTACTTTTTTTTAAGCAAACTAAACACCTTCCCAGAATGAATAGGACTGATGTTTTTTCCTGATTCACTTTAGGTGAGGCCCTTAGTCACTTTTCTTGTTTGTTTTTTTTACTGTTAGAAAAGACCGTGGAGTCAAAAAAAAGAAGTTGTTGCTTTGAGCTTTGTTCTATTCACTTAAATCAAAACAAGAGCTACATGTAACTCATTAATGCAACAGATTAAAAATATAAAAATCTAACATGTTTTTGTTTAATCTATGCTTATCTTTGATTTATCACCATTTTGTAACACCTTAGTTTTATGTTATTTGTATCGATTTTATAGTTGCTTTATCTCAAGCTGACGGGACTGTGCTTGCTTTGAACAGTTATCAGGTACAATTAAACTAAATGTTCCAAATGTTATCAAGCAGCTGGCCCGCATTTCTAGTGTGAGATTTGTAAGCCAGCTGGTGGAGTGACAAAGCCCCCACTGGACCAGATAGCAGCAGTGGGAGGACGTGATGTAAACGTGCAAAGCACACACAGATCCTGCTTTCACGGATAATACAATGGTCTTTCCCTTTGCCACACAGAAGCGGGTGAAACTACCTGTCTCGATCAATAAATGGGTGGTGGGGGGCAGATGGTTGGAGGAACATTGGAGAGAGGGAGGAATGTAGACCCATAAATATGAGGCTGCAGTCAGTGAGGGGAGGAATGAGAGAATAGGAATGTGTGTGAATGTCACCGAGCTGGCAGATTCCTCTCTTTACCAAGTCCCATGTTTTTTATTTGTCTCTCACCTCCTGTGTAAATTTCCTTTTTTTTCAATATTTGTGTGTCTGTCACCATCTTCATCTGGTGGATTGGAACAGTTTGTCTTTTGTTCTTAAAATGAAATTACATTACCTTTTCTGTAGTGCTTTTTAACCTTTTCCCTCAACTACTTACTCTAATTTATTCTTTCATGAGCCACTCTCTCTCTCTCTCTCTCTCTCTCTCTCTCTCTCTCTCTCTCTCTCTCTCTCTCTCATTACATAAGAACGAGCTCTTGTAGTTCAGCTCGTTTATTTTCATTCCACTGGCTGGGCCGTGCCCACATCCTCTGTCTTGCTGGAGTAGTGATGGTATTGATAGGCGGGTGGCCGAGCTATTAATAGCTGTGCCAATGGATGGAAGTGGGATGGAGGATGGAGGAGGACGGGATAGTGGGATGAGGGGCAAATGACAGCATTGGTGGGGGTAGATGTAGAACTTATTAATGTCAGTTGTCTGGGTTCAGAGGCAATGTTAATGCTGATTTGAATTTTAAGTAATTGGACTGTTGCTTTTATGGAAGGTGTAGCAGTGTAGTAAATCAGCAGCGCACATCGCCAGGAGTTCTCGAGAGGTGATGCCTCAGTGACTCACAGCCAGCGGGTAAAACCACGTCTAGTTTCTTAGCTTAAAATTACATCATCAAAACAGATTTTTTGTGATTGTCAAATAGAACAAATTCTTGTTGTTTTAGGGTGGAGACGAAGAATGATCTTACAATAAAAAGGGACAAATATAATTAAAAGCTTTTGTATGCTGTAGTTTATTTTCTGAAATCATGAAGCTTATGGTGAGAATCCAAAGTGATCTTGTGACCTTATAAACCATCTTATCAAGCATTTAGCTACACGGAGCCCTTGGCTTTCCAGCTTTATATTGTACACAGCAAGTGTCATGTTCAGCGTTGTACTGTGCTCATTTACAGTCATCACGTATCGAGTCACAAATACACACTCTGTCACACACACCATGGCCTTTGGGCATCTGAGACATTAACAAATAACTTTTCTCGGCTGGCACAGCACAATGTTTGTGGTCTGGGCTGGGGGGTTTGCTAGTGACATTTGAACAACCTTTCTTCTCTGGAGAGCTGAACAAGCCCAAGGTGTACTGCTTCGCTTGAACCTACAGGTCTGAAAAGCACAGCCAGCAATTTCCAGATCTACCTTTCCGTAGAGCAATCTCAACTGCAGCGCAGCTCGAGTCTTAACTGAGGTCAACATTTTTCTACAGGTATAACGGATGTAATCAGAAGCCTGGAACAGTGGTTTCACCAAAGCAGGCTGTAAGGAGCCATACACTGAATGAAAGTGAAGCGTTTCAAAGCAATTGATCTGTGGAGGTCTTCCAGCAGAATTGATTTGTGAATGTCATCTAAGGGAATTCATTTTTTATGCCTTTGTCTGCCTGTAAGTCCACATGTCTATTAATCAGTACTTCTCAATGTAGCGGAGAAAAATGTATCCTTATTTCCTCCAAACCACTAGATAGAAATCAAATAAATTTTGCTTTGCAGGGATCCAAAATGTGTGCTTTCACAATCGGTTTCTTCAGTTGTTCATTTTCTGTTTTTTAGGCAGATATGAATGCAAATTTTGCAGCCCATGAGGTTTTCCAAATGTTCTAGCTTTCTAGTTTCTTAATTTTTCTTTTTCTCCCTCTTCTACCTGGCTAAACAAATCTGTAACAATGCCAGAGTGAAAGAAATTTTACAAATAATCACATTGGCTGTTGTTATTTGATACATCCATACATTGGATGGGTACCATATGCCAGTCCTAAATATCTAAGGTGTTTAACGTTATCCATCTCTTTTCTGAACTTTGCTTAAATTCAGACTGCTGAACCAGTTCCGTATAATTCTTTACAACTCATGAATTAAAGCAAAGCATGCTGGGGGCTGTCAGGTGCTTTGCATTTTGATGATGAGTCACAGTCGAGCAGGATGACAAGCTTCAAAATGACGTTTAACGTCAGTGTACAATCAAAGGTAGTAACAGCCACGCAGCCAGGCTGAGATAAAATACGCCCACGTCTGATAACCCACATACAGATACATGGAGTACAATGTACATAAGATTGGCTGCCTTGGTAACTGCAAGCAGCTATGAACTTCCCTCTGCTTGAAGTTGTCTCCATGACAATTCTGTGTTCCCTCTCACTTTCGTCTCTTAACTTCTGCTTAGGTGCATTGGTTGATATTCGGATAAATGGAAGCTAGATAGGAGGTACTTGAATACGTACATTAGTACACCCCTCCAAAATCTACCTGCTAATTTTTTTTACCCATTCATGGAGTGGCTGCACGATTGTGCAATATGTGTCAAGATCTATTTCTGATGTGCAGCTCAACTGTCTAATGAGCTGTCCCAATGCAACAACCAATATTCAACAGGCCACAATCAAAAACCTGATCAATCATGAGAGATTTGTCACATTACAACCAGTGGATAGCAGCCGCACCAGACACCGAATCTGTCCCTGCCTTTTAATCATTTTCAAAAGGTAAACTGTACACAGGTCTTTTATTGTTAGCAGCCTAAACCACACTTGATGCTGTTCAATCAGCTTTTTGATGAGCCACGCCTTTCTAATGGATCAACTTTGTGTTGAATAGTGCTGGGGACATAACTCCCATTACAACATCTGGGGCATTGTATTGTGTGATAAAGTGGCACAATTATCATGTCATTCAGTCCCCATCTTGATATGCTACACCTCTCAGGTAGATGGATTATCTCCACAAAGGCAAATGCTTGCTAAGACAGATTTAAGCAAATTTGACTGATCGGAGTCTTTTGTGTGCATATTCAACGTCTTCTATCTTTTACTTCAGCTGATAAAAAATAGGAGCAGGAACTATTGTCTTTTGATATTTTTGTCAAGTATATTTACATTTTCTACATGGAAAATGTCTAAATTTGATGCTCATATTTGCAGCACTGTCACCGGCTAACTGAACATGTTGTATGTGTGTATGGAGAGATTCACATTATGCACATACATAAACAAATTTCTCTGCCTCCCTTGTGGCTTTAAGGTCTGCTGTCATTCATGGATGAAAAAAAATCCATCGCCCGTCTAAAGTCTTGTCAATCACAGCCTCTCACACAAAGACGTGCACACATGCATACTTCCCACTATCCCATCCTGCTCCATAGTATCTGTGTGGACCAGCTGCACTGCATGGCCGCAAGACAGGCGAGCAACACCGCTTCCCTTCTCTCCTCCTAACAATATAGGTCTATTCACGGCAAGCCTCACATCATGGCTCTGTGTGTGCAGCCCTTCAGCTTCCATTCAAATATGCACAGCAGAAACTCAGTAGTCATCACAAAAAAAGATGCATTTTGCTCCTCTGCTTCAGGGAAATCCGTGCCTGGAGAAAAATTACCAATTTCTGGGCAGTGTTTTCCCGAGTCTCAGAATTTTGATTGTAGATGGAAATTAGCAGGTAAATCCAAAGTTTTATACACTCCTTGACAAAAATGTGATTTAAAATCACTCTTATTCAGACAACTTAATTGATTAAGATGTTACACGACACGTGTCGCTGTTTCAGTGCCAGCCCATTCATCAATTGTTTGGGATCAATGTCCCTGACCAGTTTGGCTTTGATATGCATCTATATATGCTGCATGAGTTTATAAGCTCGTGAATGAGCAGGTGCATGGAAATAACATAGAAAGAATCACACTGAAAACAGGACTTTTTTGTGTGTTTACTGATATGTTGTCTGACTGTGTACTTTCTTTTTTTTGGGGTTGGGGGCATAAACGTAATTGGAATTAAGAATGATTCTGATTTGCAAAATGTAGGTATTGTTAAAGTCATTAGAAATAAAATAATAAATACAACAACAATTTCACTCTTCAAGCGCTATGCGGCTACACAGAAAGTCCTGATGCTTTGTCCCTTTGTAGGTCATCAAGCCTGACAGTAAATATAAATATTTAATACACACAGTAACCCGCTGTACATGACTGTGTAATATGAAACTTCACATTTAAGTAGGAGAAAATAAAAATCTGATTAAGAGCAATTACACATAATGAATGAAGAACAGAAAAAAATAAAAAAGATGAAGTCTTCATTATTTTTTTTGTTTTTTTATTGTCTATTTTTTTGCCTCTGCTAAGTAAAAGAATGATTAATTTTGAGGAAATGAGTGTATAATAATTACAATAAGGTTGTTTTTTATTGCTCCAGTTGTGCTGCCATACAGTAGTGAGTGTATCCACTGTGCACATTAGCATAGCCTCCTAGCCATGCTGACACTGATATGACAGCTTGGATTAAGGAGATCCACCCCACGGAATCTTCTGTGGTCACAACACTTCCACGTTTCCATCACACTGACTGTACCCTTGCGGCTAGAATAGTGCTCTGCTGCTGCTGCTTCTTCCTCACTGCCAACCAGCCTGTGTAATTGAATTCAGCAAACTCAAATGCATGAACAATGTAGATAACACATTTTTTCCAAGGTGTCATGTGACTTTTAGAAAGTATGTTTTTCCAGAAGTTATTTGGAGATTTGATGATTTATTTACAGATATAGGATAAAGCAGTAATTTATCATTTTTTAATACAGTAAAATAAAATCCATTTCAGGTGAAAGCACAAATGTTTCGTGTTTACATTCAGTCTTTACAGATGACAGAGGAGACCCACATTACATTGCCCTGACCTACATCGTGCAAGGACAGCACAAGCAACAGAATAATGAATATAAATATCTGAGGATGAGCGGTCAAACGGGTTTTCACATATGTGGTAGGAGATTAAATGAAGATGAAAAATGTCTTTGACTTTCAGATCATTTTTACTGTTGAGCTGGAGCAGGGGCAGCGTACACACTGCTGACATTATGCTTGAGGCTAATATGCTAGAGATATTTCTCTGTTTAGGGTGCTGAACATGAATTGTTTCTTGACTTCTAATGGGTTTGGTGATGTAGGATCATGGTTTCATTTTTGGCAAACAGCGTTAATCTTTAACATCTCCATTTCGATTACAGTTTTTATGACATGGAAGTATTCTTTTGTGCCTTCAGCCACTGGGACAAAGCTTTGCCCTCTGTTGATAAGAATAATCACTGACTAGCTTGTACAGTGGTATGAAAAAGTTTGGGCACCCCTGATCATTTTCAAGATTTTCTTTTATAAATCATTGGTTGTTCAGATCAGCAATTTCATTTAACTGAAAGTTAAACCTTTTCATACGCCTGTATCTAATAAGCTGGTTTAGTCTTGGTCTGTTGGTGGCGCTTGTGCCTAGTGAATATTTGCATTCAGGCAGTGAACCAACATTAATCTTTCTCACTTACCCATCCCTCCATATCCAAACCCTCACTCTCTTGGAAATAGATGGTTGTCAGTGTTCAGAGGTAGAGAAACAAATACATTTCCATTTCAACACTCTTGCAAATGAAATGACCTGAAATTCCTTCATAACCAATCTTAGAAAAACATCTTGTAAACCAGCAACCCTGTCAAAGATTCTCGCATGCATGCACCCATAAATTAGAACGGCTTTCAAAATAATGTTACACAATCTAATGAGTCTCTAGTCTGATGATACTGAAGAGACATTAGACACATTTGGCAAAACATCCCACTAGCACTTGCATAAAAATTACCATTAGAGTGCCAATCAGCATCCGCTAGTCATTTGGATTCCGAAACAAGTATTATAATATCCTAACTGGAGGAACGCCACCTCCTTCTCATGTACATTAAATCACATTCTTATATAATGGCGTCAGTTTTCTATTTTCATAAATTTTGTTGCATATAATTTCTTTTACTCTTGTTTTTCACCTGCTTCTCTGTAACTTTAATCCAAGGTCCTATGTAGTTTCCTTCTCTAAGTTATAAACAGTATAATGTCTTTCAGCAAAAACTTGAGTACTGGCTGTCCCTTCAGAATCAAAAGTTAAGACCCAACTGACCACTGTATGCTTTTCAATGTCTGACAGGTTTTGAAATAACTTTGTTTTTTTCTTTACACAAACTTGCTCACCTTGTCAAGGATTTCCTTGAAAATGGTTGTTAAACTCCTGCCTTCGTACTTATAGTTGTGTAGTTGCGGTTTATAAGCTAGTCAATTTAACACTTTTTATTGTAGATGTTAACTCCCCACTTATACTAATGCATCACTGCGGAGAATGGAACCAGCAGGGGCTCAGGGGTGGAGGAGGGTGGGATGCTGGGAAGCAGTGAAAGGTGAATCAGCCTCCACCTTTGTTTCCAAGTGGCCCCGCTGGCTTTGTTTTGGAGCAGAATGAATTATTAACAGTGGCCTTCTGGTCTTGTTTTTCATCATTGTCCACTTCCAAAGGTAAAGAGTTCTGTGCTGAGAGATCTCCAATGACTGGCTCATTGCATTGTGACAGCAGAACTTTCACAGAACTTTTTTGTTTCTTCAATTTGTGTCTTCTTTCTTAACCTTCTTTCATGCTGTCCTTTTGATTGAGTGTATCATTATTGTATATATATTTTTCCATTCAACAAGCACAATGTCTTAAATCTTAAAGTGATATTCCACTTCACTTTAAAGGCTAATTCTCCATCTACTTTTTCATATTCACTAATGGAACCTCAAGTGCATTGTTCAGTTGCATTTGTCTTGTTAATGTAATGATCTAACAACAGTAACAAAGGGTGAAGCTGACTCCTTATTGTCAGGAGCTCGGGAACATCTGTGCAGCAATGATGCTGTTCAATCAGCTCCTTGATGAGCCACACTTCCACATCAATGGTGTCACTTTGTGTTGAAGAGTGGTGGAGACATAAGCTTACTTGCAATCTGTGGCATTGTGATAAAAGTGGTTTTGAGACAAGCCTTTTATTGTGACCATACCAGCGCACACCAGTATAGCTATCATTTTTATTTAGTGTCTTGATGTGCTCCACCCATCAAATGGACTGTCTTTATCAATGGCAATTGGAATAAGGCTTTACTTCAGCTTGTCAAAAATAGAAACCAAACAAAAGTGTTGGTTTTGTGTTTTATTATGTATCTAATGAATTTTCATTCACTCATTGGTTTGAATAGTCTCATATTAAAAGATGGTATACCAAAAAATGTGTTGGCACTATTCCACTTATTTCTGTGTAATATTCTTATGACATAGTACTGCTTCCTCAAGGTCACCCAGTAAGATCTTGGTTCAGCCCTTGTATGTCCCTGTTTTTTTTTCTTAATCAAAACACTCCTCTGTTCCTGGAAGAGGCCAGGTGCACTATCGTTTTCTAAAGGAAGCATTTTTCCATCCAACTTGTAGTATGCCACTCCTCATAGTATCAACAGTATGAAAAGAAAACACAGATGTTGGCAGTTTGTTTTATTGTAAGATTCTCTTTTGCAGTCATAGCTTGATAGTGTCTTCCATCCATCCTTTATATTCAGCTAATTCACTGTCACTTGATCCCCTTTATCATTTTCTGGCCAGAAGATGCTCCCAACTCTCCAAAATGCTTGGCAACTGTTACTAAGGACCTTCTGTCCAGAATAACCTGGTAGAGCCGACCTAATTAAGTAGAGGAATTATTTGATTTGATTTTGCTGTTCAGGATGTTTTGCAGGCTTATGGAGGCATCCTATACATATTTATAATGCATTTTAAATACTAGCTCTTCTTGCTTCTCCCGAAAGAGAAAAAAGCATCATAAGTATCTCTTAAAAATATAATTTTTTTGTTTTTTTAACGTGGTATTTCATTTCATGCTTTATTTTTAATACTGCTATTTTGTATGGATGCCTTTAATAGACCTTGATCTAGATACATTTATGGAAATGGGAGATTGAAATGATGATGGAGGGATTTGGGGTATTGTTTTAGTTAATAGATATTAGACTTTGAGAGATAAGTAATACGTAAATAGAAAATCTATTCAGATTTACCTCTTCGAGAAAGCTAGTGTGAGGATAACGTGGTATGGAGCCTCAGGTGCAGCTGTGATGGGAGGAGGCGGGACAATGAGCGAGAGGCTAAGAGAGAGAGAAAGAGGCTGGGTTCATGCGTGTGGAAAGAGAGAGACTGAGTGTGCAAGCTAGAGAGATTGTGTAGAGAGGGAGGGAGGGAGGTGTAAGCCAGTCACAGCATCTCCTTCTCACTGCACCAGGGCTGAGGGACTCTTCCTCCCCTTGCTGTCTCGCTGCAGATTCAACTCATATTCATCAGCTCAGTCATCTTTTTTTTCTGTTTTTTTACTTGCTGCTTCCGAAGATGCAATACATTCATCTCTTTCTATATGACAAGATCTAAGGATTTATTTATTAAAATGTGGGTTGTTGAGTTTCATGGAATTGAAACGGGGACGTTTGCAGAGGACACGGCTTAAAACTGCGACTCTGACTGGGACTTGGTTGTTTCTTTATGTTGCTAGAGCGGATCCTTTGTTTCACTGCCGGTGTGATCAAGACGACTCTGAGAGAGGAGTTGTAGGACCAATACCTCTACAACTAAAGAGAGCACATATTTCAAAGGACTAAAGCAAATTAGAAAATATATGGTAACATGAAACACTTGAGAAGTTGCTAAGCTTTTTCTGCCTGTGCTTCAGAATGTCACAACAAAAATTCAAGCAACACGCTTATGGGAATTAGCAGTTTGGTTTCTCTGCAAGTGTCTGGCACAGGATTGCTGAGGAGTCGAAGTGAGTGGAGCCCTGAGTTATTCAGCTGGCCTCTCATAGCTCCAAGAGAGTCCTTTCACCTGCCTGCACAGGAGTCTGACATTCAACACTATCATCAGCTTCTGGACTTCACTTTGTTTTTTATTGGCAACTTGCAGTCCAGAACATTGAGAGGCAAGTTTGCAAATTTTGCTTTCAAGTTTAAGTCACTTTAATGGCAGAACTCATCCAGACATTTTGACGCACTTGGGTTTTTCCTCATTCTGCCAAGAGATGTCTTGTAAACACATTTTCCCTCAGCGCAATGTGTGCTGAGAGAGCTGTGACATTATCTCCTGCGGAGATCCCCATGTTGTTCTAGCCTGTGTCTGTGTTTTGATTCAGACAATAGCTGAGCATACATGGGCTCCAGACACTGACCGGAGGACCACCAAAATAAAGGAAGCCTGCAGTTACATAGTAGCACCAACGCACAGTAAAACTTTGGATTGAATTGAAAGGTTGACGAATGGAAATGGATGGAATATTCTTCCCCGAACTTTGGTATACATCAAGAGAGACTCTGAAGACATCTTTTTCTCCTTCCTATAAGCAATGATTGCCTTAAATGTATATTTTAAAAGATAATGATACTCACTCTGTTCTTCAAGGAAGTAGGAGCCATATTCTGCTCACTTATTTGATTTCCTGCAAGGATTGTTCAGGAGAAAACAGTACTTGCTTCATGCTTTAACTTCATTATATGGTTTCCTTCCTGACATCTTCTTTGCTCTCTGCCCTTGTGAAGACAGTCTATGCCCTCGAAATCGTGGTGGCAACCCTCATTAGAATCAGGAGATGGGGCTAAAGACTGGCAGGCCAAGCAGGCTGAAAATGCGCTATTTGGATAGATGCTGACCACAGCAGTAATGTTACCTGTCTTTAAATCTCTTGAAGAAATTCAGCATTTGTCTCTCTACCTTTGACTGTTGCCCACCCACTACTTTACTCACCATGAGTAATTGGAAAAGGAGAGATAAACAGGTTGTCCTACCCACCCAGAGGCTGTATTGATTCCCTCTTGTCAGTGTTCATTTGATTGAGACCCAGCTATGTGAGAGTATGGTGAGGAGAGAGTGATTGTGCAAGAGACTATTGAGCTCCATTAACTGAGGAAGGCTGCTGACATCTGGTGTAGAGCGGGTGGGGGCAGACAGTTCTCCAGTTTCAGGCCAGCTGCCTTATGGGTGGCACGCTACAAACCTGACCCACTTGGATAGCATCCAGAACAATGGACCTATCTGAACTGACAACAGAGTCGGTGCTCACTGCAAACAGCAGCAATGGAGACCTCTTTCCTGGCAGGTCCACCAACCATTCCTGTCCCTTGGGATGGGGGCTAAACAAAGGCCTCGAGACTTGCATCCTTGAGACTGCTGTTATTGTACTACTGACTGTGCTCATTATCGCAGGAAACCTTACTGTTATCTTTGTGTTCCACTGTGCCCCTCTACTACACCACTACACTACCAGCTACTTTATTCAGACTATGGCCTACGCTGACCTATTGGTAGGTCTCAGCTGCCTGGTGCCAACGTTGTCTCTGCTCCACTACCGAGCAGGTGTCCAAGAGCCCATCACATGCCAGATCTTCAGCTATGTCATCTCTGTCCTCAAGAGCGTCTCAATGGCCTGCTTGGCGTGTATCAGTGTAGACCGCTACCTGGCCATCACTAAGCCACTATCTTACAATCAGCTGGTGACACCATGCCGACTACGAGTCTGCATTACCCTAATCTGGACCTACTCAAGCCTGGTTTTCTTGCCTTCTTTCTTTGGGTGGGGTAAGCCAGGTTATCATGGAGATATTTTTGAGTGGTGTGCTCACTCTTGGCCCACCTCTGCCCTCTTTACAGGCTTTGTGGTGTGTTTTCTCTATGCACCTGCTGCACTTGTGGTTTGCTTTACTTATTACCATATCTTTCGCATTTGCCAGCAGCACAATAGGGAAATCAGTGAACGGCGGGCACGTTTCCCCAGCCAGGAGATGGAGGCTGGTGAGGGTGGCGGTAATGGACATCATGGAGGGCATGGACCAGATCGGCGCTATGCAATGGTGCTCTTCCGAATCACCAGTGTTTTCTATATGCTTTGGTTGCCCTACATTATCTACTTCCTGCTGGAGAGCTCCCATGTGCTGGATAGCCCTGCCCTCTCATTCATCACCACTTGGCTGGCCATCAGCAACAGCTTTTGCAACTGTGTCATCTACAGCCTGTCAAATAGTGTGTTCCGCTTGGGCATGCGTAGGCTGTCACAGACGATGTGCTCCTTCAGCCACTGTGCAGCAGATGACAGAGACTTTGGGGAGCCTAAAGCAAGGAAGAGGGCAAACTCATGCTCTATCTGAAGGGATAACTTAGAAGTACAAGGATAATACTGGAATCTAAAAATAGGAATCATGAATCCTAACAAGCTTAACAGCTAGTTAACCTTTAGTTAATTTGGCTAGGCTTAAACAAACAGAAATCAAATTCTGTGACATCAGCCAATCAGCTGATAGCAGTGACATTGCCCTGGTCATAATAAATGTCATCTATTGCATTCCAAGCTTTTTAAGAAAAGGGGGTTGTGTCTAAATAGAAATTTAATGAAAAAGTCTCTCTGCAATGGTATTTATTATATGTTATGTGACTAAACCCTGGATCACATGAAAAGTGGTCTCCCTGTGGTGTGCTTAGCATTTACATTGTCTTATATGTCGTCAGCCAGGTCAGTCACAATGGGAAGACAAAGATGTACTTCATAAATATTTACACAGACATATAAAGTGACCGCACCATTTTCTACCTGTTAGATTTTGTTTGTGGCTGTAAAATGGACGCACTCTATATTCAGTGCCTCCACACTTTCTGTGACTGTCATTTGCAGAGACTGGATACAAAATGTTTCCTAGTGCTCACAAACCTATTTAAAGATATAACAGATATGTGACTTCTAACAGTAGAAGCATACAGTAACAGTAACATTGATGACAGTCTTTATGCTGCTGATAAAAATGATGTAAGGCCTTGACTGTTTTCTTAGAAATAAAGTAGTTTGGATTATTTAGGGTTTAATCAGGTGTTCTCTCACATTTTTTGTATGTTACTGCTTTTTGGCCAATCACTGAGCTGACCATTTATTAATTTTCTTTTCAAACTTTCTGTAAACATTGTACAAAACCCAAGTATAGTACTGTGAAGCTAGTTCTGCAAAACATTTGCAGCAAAGCTTCAAAGCAGGGACTGAGCATTTAACCCTTAAAATACCCAGAAGCAGAATTAAAGATGTTTTCTCTTGAATTAATGTAACTTTCCACAAATTACTTGCTTCGTTTATTATTAGCAAATTTAAATCTGAGCTAATTATTGCTAATTCCTAATTGTTTTAAAAGCCTTAATAAATAGCACCCTTTCCCCAAAATTCTGCAAATGGTCAGGTTGACTCTGAGACCTCTAACATTAAGTTAAATTAAATGCACTAAACTAGCAGTTTAGTGCATTTAATTTAATGTAAAGCATGGCTCTTACGAGCCATTTCTTATGAACAAATGAATCACATGTCTTTTTCCCCTGTAAATGGAGGGTCATATATACATTGGTATGAGAATAAAAGAAATGACCTGATTATGGATTTCACATTATTGTATTAGATGTTGCCAGGTGTTTGGGCACTTGGCTCCAGTGACGCAGTTATCTTTAAAGTTCATAGTGGATTTTATTTCCCTCCTCACTGAGTAGTCTTAGATTAAGGTTATCTGATAGTCTAGAGGTCACTGTCAAGTTTAAACCTATCTGATCTGAAACTACATGTTTAGATGCAATGCAGGTTGAAGGCTCAGTAGTATATCCCTCACTGGTTTGTAAAACTGACTGGGCAGCCCTTACAGTATTACTAGTAACTTGACTCCCTCTCTTTGAGCTGTAGCACATCTATTGCCCATAAAGTACAGACCTGAAAAATCTTAAAGCCTGTCCTACAAATCTATTAATCCGTACTGCAGATCACAAGGAACTGTTAAGTGAAAATAACCATTAGGTAGACTTGTTTTTATTCAATTTTCCCATGTTTATGGCCAGGCAATAGATGATTGCTGAAAAAAAGAGTCATGTATAGGCAGTAAAATGAATCCTTCTTAGACTGTGGACTAGTTAAAGCAGATTGGTAGTTAATACCAAATCTTGCCAAATATTGGCTATTTTATTCTTTTACTGTGCACATTCCAGCTTGATAAATATGAAGACTGTTCCCCCAGTCTGGGGCTTTTGATAAACAAAATACAGATGATTAATGTTGTTCAGGAACCTACAGACTGCCTTTGGTTATGATTCTCCTCCCTTGCAAAGTCATTCCCACCAATTTACTTTCAGCCCTTAATAATTATGGGATGAGTCTCAAAGCATAATTTATGTCACATGATGACATCCATATCCTGTAGCTCCGGACAAATTTCCAGATTTAATGGTCTCATCTGTAGTTTAAGGTTTTCTTGTGGTGTACTGTATGTCCCTGCTGAAAACCAAGTGTCACAGCAAACTCAATCTTTTGATATTGTAACTGCACTCGGTCCTGCTTAACTGTACCCTCAGAATGTCATTCCTTGTTTTAAAGCTGCATGAAGAGACTTTTGACTACAAGGGGCAGAAAAACTCTTAACATGAAGCTTTTAAGCTTGTTAGCCTTAAGCATATTTGCTGTGGTATGTTAGCAAGCGGTTTGCTACTTACACATCCAATGGAAATAGTTATATGGGCATTTAATTCCAGCACCTTTCTGGCCACCTCATGAATGTAAATATAATGTTGTTTTAAAGCCAAGGTTTGGCAGACCAAAGTCACCAACAGAAAGATAGTTGTCTCTTTAGGTTATGTACATCCTGCGATTTCTCAGCAAGCCACTCATATACTTTAGTCGTTGTTGGTTTCACACGAAACAGGTAACCTTTAGGCAATTTGAAATAATCATGTGTGCTAGTGGCTGCCCGTGGTTGATACTGTACGTGCTGCTGCTGTACTGTTTTTGTTTCACAGAAGATAACCATCAGTGAGGTAGAAGCAGCTTTATAAAGCTGCAGTATGGGCTGCTGCTTCTTAATAGGATCATCATCACCCTTCAGCATAATCAGCAGTTGTTGATGCAGTGGTAGAATTAAAAAAAGTATTGCTTGATGCAGCTTAAATGCATTACAGATGGTTTTGTATATGTGCCTCAAGATGTATTTTGTAGGAAAAGAAAAAAAATCGAGACATAATTATAGTCACACAGACATGCTGCTCTTTTTAAAAACATTTTCCAGCAGTGTATGTGAAAACACCCTCTGCATTGTACATTGTTGGCTGTGATTTAAGTCCAGAGAGGGGTTCATTTGAACAACAATGGGCCATGTCATTTATTTGTCTCAGGCCATCTGACTTCCCGCCTTGAAGAGGGTACATGTTCTTCTATCTGGCATCCACATCACATCTGTAAGATAAGAGGAGACAGCTGATTTGTTTGATACGTCCTGTGAATTCCCTTCCAGAGCAATGTGTCTTGGCATACATGAAGAATAACAGTAGGGAACCACTGTCCGTTTTTTTCTCTCCTCATTTTAGACTTGGTCAAATATATTTTTGTCTCGATTTGAGAGAGAAATTTATATGATCCGAATTAGTGCAGTATTATCTTCACAATGTGGTGAAAAAACAACAAAGCAAAGTCCTGTAATCAAGTATAATAAAGTAGTTCATTTTTTTTCTGCATAATGTAAAAGTTTCATACAATACATTTCATACAAGAGGAGAATGCAGTATTTGGTCAGAAGTCGAAAAAGTATTCATTTCTGTGTTGCCGGTTATGTGACAGGTGTATTTTGGCTCAAGGTTTCAAAAATCAAAGAGCTACTGATTAAATACTAAAAGAAAAAGAAAAATTGTTTGTATATGTCTGTATTCCACTCACTGAACTGAAAACATGTGGTAGAAAATCAAAACTGTGTTAAAACAAGTTGTCTTACTTTGAAGTGCTGATTGGGGCTTTTAGTAAAAAAAAAGAGTTATTACAGAGTATTATGTATTTATTGAGTTTGAATCTTTACACAATATACTGTATATGAGTATACTGTATGTAAAGTTTGTGTTGTCTGTTTTTAATCTGCTGTACAGCCAAAAAAAAAAAAAAATCAGGCAGAATATGACACATCCATTTGTGTTGAATCAACTAGGCTGCTGATGTTTTGAGTAGAAAGGCAGAGTGTGTTAAATTACACAGTATCTATTTTTTTATTTTGAAATTTTGTCAAGGTTATTGTTTTATTGTTGTTGCCAACCTAATAAAGGTGAAAATATTAGATATTCACGTTGCTGTTGTTGCTTCTGTGAAATGTGTGTGTTTTTGCAGCTCCCCACCTCTCCTCTGCTGTCCTCTTGTTTCAAAGGAGACTTGATGGGAATGAAGATGTGGGCTTATGACTTTGTCACTGCCAGTTTGAATCTCTAGACCTGGTGGGATCAGTGCAATTATGTAATATCTGCCCTATGTAAACATTTTAGGGTAGAACTTGAGAAACGTTTTGATGTGGTGCAAATTTGTTAATGTCTTACAGTAGCAGTTATTTTGGTACGTAATATGTCTTTGTAGTAATAATTAAAGCTGTGCATCCTATGAAAATAGAGCTGTAGCTACTTTATGGGATTCATGTTTTTGGCGGGGGTGTACTGTTAGGAATATATAACCATCCCAGAACCCTGTCCTGACCTCAATGACAGAAAACTTACAACATACATACTGCAGAAAAAGAAAAAAAAACAACAGTGGGGATTTTAGACATGGAAACAAACAATCCTTTAACTTTCAGGTTTTGTTGCCACTATTTTTATCAGAGCTGACAGATGGCAAATCAGGCAGAACTTGATAGGTAACAATTCTGGTAACCTTTCATGTAGTGAGTTGTATCCTCATTATTGAGCCTTATTCTTTTTTCTTGATCTTAATTTAGCCTTTGACATTCATGCACTCTCCTGGACTGCATGCAGGCTTGGAATCAGTCATAACTCCACCGTCTTCACTAGGGTGGGGATGGTGGGGATGGGTACTCAGAGAAGATAGGAAGTAACAACAGCAAATCATTGAAAGGAAATTGTACAAAGATGGCAGGAAAGGTGAAAATGTTTGGTATACAAGAAGAGCGAGATGATGGAGGTAAAAGAGGAAGAGAAATAAAACTGTTTCACACTGGTAAGTTTCAGTGTGATTGGAAAATGTAAATTCATGCACAAACGACACAGGTTTGTATTTTCACAGTTCTGTGTAGGTTTTTGCTTTGTGGGCATGTCGGGCACATGTGAATCATACTTCATTATATAAGATGTATATAATTATATCTTATATCATAAAGTCTTTGTATGAAGCTCTTAAAGCACATTGTGATTGCAAATTACCATGGCATCAAAAAGTTTGTTCTCCTGAATAAATCACTATTTGAATCAGAAGTTACTGTTCAATCAAGCCATGGTCGGGCTCCCAATTCTGGCCTTCTCAATATTCATGACCAACACTAAATCAGAAATTCCCTTTCATTTCCTCTAATGGCAGGATATGTTGAAATCCTCTGATCCCTTCCTCTTTTCCTTTCCAACCTGCTACTTTCCTCCTCCTCTCTTTCCATCCTGATTGAGAATGGATTATAACATTTAATGAGACTCAAAACCCACGCATGTGAGAAAACCCAATTGCATGCACATGACACACGGATAGGAGCACACGATACACACATATATTACCATGAGTGGAAAACCATCTTTGTGTGGGAGCCTCTAGGGCGGCTGTGGCTCAGGAGGCGGAGTGGTTTTCCACTTATCAAAAGGTCAGTGATTCCATACCCCCTGCAGTCTATATCAGTCTGAGTGTTTTTGTTCGAGATAGCAAAACCCAGATTGCCCTCAAAGTGGTGAGAGTGATCGGTTATCGCTTCTAATGAGCAGGTGACATCTTGTGCGGTTGCCTTTGCCATCACTGTATGAATACATGCAGGTATGGGCGAATGCTGGCTTGAAAGATTTTGTAAGTTTCAAGAAATTGATGCACCGAGGTGTATGATCTGAGCATTTACCTCACATTTCTCCCGTACTTCTGCAGCGACAATGCATTGCAATACAGCCATCGATCATGGAATCACATTATGATGCTGCAGGGGTATATTGCTGAGAGGTTATATGTTCCATCAAAGAAATGATCAGAGATGTCAGTCCCTGTTGTGGACATGAATCCTGTCAAAAAGCCATGTATCAGTAAATGGAACTCTTGCCTCCCCAATCATTGTAGTGTGCCATGGAAAGGAATGGTGGAAAATGCCTAAAATGTGGAATCACTGTAAGTCTTCCACCGCTGCTTTTCAGAGTCGACCATTGGACCCGATGATTGCGCTAAGCCTTGTAGCCATCAGTGACCACTTCACTGAGAGCATTCTTGACTATTTTTTTAAGTGCTTAGACTCTCCCAAATGAGCTCATTGGTTTCACTGGCTTCAAGTAATGTTCAGCACTCCACTCAGTTTGAAAACTCTTATTCTGCAGTTTTTTTTACTTATTTTCCTTTTAGTCTCTCTTGCATAATTGCTCTCATTTTGTCTTGAATATAGCTGACTATGCAACTAAGAAACCGTTTTGTGAAATCCTACCTTGCCCTTGAGCACCATAACAACTCTATGGGCAACAGCAAATATGAAAATCAATTTAGGTCAGGATTGTTATTTGGCTTGTGATGGGACCACATTGGTTATTTTGCTGATTCTGCAACTGAATTGACCTGGAGAGTGAAAAAAAACATCAGTGGTGATAAGATTGATATTATGTTTTTCTAAACTCAGAAATATGAACATAAAAATTGACATAAAACCACATAGCTATTAAATGAAATTCAGAACGTGGTAGAATTTAATCATAGATGCATTCAGGTTTTTCATAGTCCTTTTTATGTTATCCTAAGCCATTGCTGCTTTTCAAAGATCTGTCAAATCCCTTATTTTTATTTGTCTGTCATAACCATCAGAAGATTCAAAAGTTGAATTTTGTTTGTGAAATTACCCTCTTTTTAGATATGTTTCAGTATTTCTAATCTAATTAATAATTATGACTGTGTCATTAGGATTAATCTTGTACCAGGTGCAGATAATAAATGGTAGGGCTTCTGATTTGTGCATTCGCTGCATATACTTACATATTGAGTGACAGAGGCCATATGTTTGCTAAATACACCAGTAAATTTAAAATGTCGACTTGGCTGCACCGTTAGCTGCTCTGGGTTGTCTCTCTCTTTTATTTATGGGGTCCTGAATGGAAGACACTGCGGTAATCATCCAGATATAGTTATTCTGATTGTCCAGTATTAGAACAGAATGAGTTAGACTGGCGCTGTGAATTTCTTACACTGCCAGATGATTACATGGAATTGTCAGGTTCCAACTGTCTAAGAAATGTTTAAGAAATGTTCTTCATGTTTACATGTTTCATTTGAATAAAACCACTAAGTCAAACGAACACTCAGTGCGTAATGCCTTTAATAATGAGAAGCAAAATATTACAAGAAAATATGGATTGACAGCAAACAAATCAGCAGCTGAACTCAGCACTAGTTATTGATTTATTTGAACCCCTGCAATGATCATTAAATCTCTAATTGATAAAATGCCACAGGTGATCTACGGTGCTGCCTCTCCCCTCCACATTTCAAATCTTGCCATTCATCATGGATAGAATCGCTGAATATTTTAGCAGCAGTGATGGTTCACAAATTAGGTCAGAATTTCCATCATTTAAATCCAAAGCAGTTTAATCTAAATCATTATACTGTGGAGTGAAAGGGGAATTGAAAGCTGACCTCACTACAGCAACATTCATTAAAGCATTTATCAATAATGTTTAATTTAATGCAGAAATTCTCAAACAGAAATTCTGTCAATGTAAAAACATAATTATGTACATTTTTTCTTTGTCAGCAACATAAATTTAAAAAAAAATCACATTAACTTGAAAAAACTGTTTTTTCCTCTGTGAAAACCAAGACAAAGGAATTTACTGTCAGTGTTTTTAATGTTTTGTCATATTGTTACGTATGCTTATACAGCTTATTAAATAACAATGAATGACATCCGTCAAACATCCAAGAAAGCTAAATATTGCCAGAACTACTTCAATCTGCTGTCATTATTGCTGATATTAAGCAACATTGGGTTTTTAAATGTATGTTCTATCTATTTTGCATCTTTTCTGATTCAATTTAGGAGTTCTTGTACCATTATATTTGCTCCAGCTATTCATAAAATGACAAGTAAGCAAGCATGTTGGTGGACGAAACCTGTTTTTTTTAATCTATTAACCTCTGTGCAGACCTCAGTTACTGAGTCTCTACCAGCAGATGCACAACCAGCGTCTCAGACTCTTTCTCAGGGCATTTTAGCTAAATTAAATACCATAACACAGTCAAATTACCCCCTTGCCTCCTTAGCATATTTCTTCCTCCCACCTCCTCCCTTTTGCTCTTCCTCTTTATCTCCCCCATTCTTAGGCAGTGTTTCCTATAGTAAGACACCAGTCCTGAGTGTGCTAGGCACTTTTTTAGTAGGGATGGTCCAGCTGCTTGCCTCAGGCCACGGTTGATACAGCTAGCCCTTATCGGTGGCATTTAGCCTCGCTGCTGTTACCAAGGCTAGAGGAAGGGAACAAAGAAATAGCTCTGTTGGGTTTTTGTTGGGCTGTCAGTCTTTCAGTTTGTTGATGGCTAAATTCAGTCAGCAAATGCTAATATGCATAGAAGATGAAAAACTACCATTATTTCTGTAACCATATCAAGTCTCAATACCTACATCAGGCCCACGTCCGTTATTTCTGTCACTTATACCCAGTTTTTATTAGGTAGACATCATGACAGTCTGCTGGAATGCTTAGTTCACAACCTTTTCATCACAAAGAGTGACGTCAATCACAGATGAGGACAAACAAGAACACAAGCTTCAGACTCAACACTATCTGACACTCTTTCTACCTCCAGGACATTCCTAACAAACTCCTCCTTCAAGATAACTCCTACTCCTTCCCTTACTATCTACACCATGATAGAATAACTTGAACCCTGCTCCTAAACTTCTAGCCTTGCTACCTTTCCACCTGGTCTCCTGGACACACAGTATGTCTACCTTTCTCCTCGGCATCATGTCAACCAACTCTCTACCTTTTCCTGTCATAGTTCCAACATTCAACGTCCCTACTCTCAGTCGTATACTCTTGGTGTTCCTCTTCTCTCTCTTTGTGCGAACACACTTTCCTCCTCTCTTTCTTCGACCAGCAGTATTCCAATTTCCACCAGCACCCTGTAGGTGACCAGCGCTGATGGCGGTCATTGTCAACCCGGGCCTCGACTGATCTGGTATGGAAGTCATAGATTTGATTCACAAGTTTGATTTGACAAAAGTTTTTACGTCGGATGGCCTTCCTGACACAAACCTCTGTATTTATCCTGGCTTGGGACCGGCACAAAAAGACACTGTCTTGTGTCCTCTTGCCGCTACATTAAACAACAAGCAAATGTAACAAACAAGCAAATTTATTTTGCCTCCATAAGTAACTTTTTATTCATTCATTAATTTTCCAAACCACTGTATATGCCATAGCCGGTCACGGGGAACTGGAGGCTATCCCAGACGTCTTAGGGCGTGAGGCGGTGCAAACTCCGGGCGCGACGCCAATGCACCGTGGAGCCTCACAAAGACAGACAACCATGCATACTCACACTCACACACTACAGGCAATTTGGACCGGCCAATTAACCTTAAGCGCATGTTTGTGGAGGTGGGAGGAAGCTGGAGAACCCGCAGAGAACCCATGCGGAGAACATGCAAACTCCTCACAGAGCGGGACTCTAACCATGTGTTTTCTCAAACCTGAGTGCTTGTCACAAATTTTGCAGCAAACAAAATGAGAAATTTAGCTTTCTTGCTCTCTGACTGAACACTCTGCTTGTGCTCCCAACTTGGCTTATTGAAATGCAGAACCAGCTGGACCATTAAAATGCCATGACAGCAATACAGAGACAGATGAATTTGCAATCTTCCAGGTGGGCCAACTGCCCCTCCCACCCGCAATCCTCCAGGGAAGTCTCTAGAAACTTACTCGCCAGCAACCAAGGACAAAGGCCTCGGGAACTGATTTTTAATTACCAGGCTGCTGTCCTCTGAATATCATGCCAGTAGATTATGTAGCTGTGTCCCACTGAAATGAAAAGTGTGTGGAGGGCCCAGGTGTTTCAGCAGGGGGAGGGGGGGACTGTGTTATGACCAAATTCACTGTACAGTATTTGGTTTTGAATTTAGTCCCTTTTAGTCTACGAAACACAAAGCATATTTGGTACAAACTCTAGTAATCCATCATTTGGAGAGTTTTTCCAAAAAGATTTGGTGTTTAAATTCTTGCAAATTCTCATGTGTCAAGTTCAGTATGTCGTATTGTTAATAGAAAACAGGGGACAATGTTTAAATTAGATCCAACATTCTGTTATCAGATTAATTCTTTAATCGTATATGTCAAAGAATCGAGTTTCCCTCCACAGATATTAATGGCAGACCTTTAAATGGCCTAGAAAGCATTTTATATTTACCTCTACACGGAAAGGTTTGCTGAATGCACATTTTTGTGAAACCGCTTATCTTCACCACCGCCACCAAATTCCACTGATCAGCAAACAGATCTCACAGATAAATTTAATCTTCCCTGCAGTTAAACAGCTGCTGCATATTCCTTAAATGCCTTGCTCAGAGGCTTGTTTGAGCGGTGTTTAAGTGTTCATATGAAGTAACACAAAAAATAGAGCATCATTGACTCGTATGTAGTCTGTCAGGAAAATCACAGGCATAAAGTAAGTTAAATCAAGCATAGGCGAAAAACAGGACGATGTGATGTCACTGTTTTTTTCCCTATTTATGATCGTTTTTTTAAGCGCAGTTGAGCCAATCTTGCACAGATGTATTTCCGAAAAGTGTCGACTGCAAATTTTTAAGGGTGTGATATCACGCTTTCCTCTTGTTGGTGTGCAAGGACTGTGGGAGGCACTCTCTCACATATGCACCCACAGACATACACCACACATTTACATGATGTACAACTGTCAAATTAAGAAGAAAAGAAACCTACAGAAAATATTTTTACAATTTTCATTCAGGGCCAAATCTCTTCTATTTTTCACAAATGTATAGTTGTCCATCACAGATGTTTGGTTGCATTTGCGACCCCTATGTGACCCGTATTATTAGATATATTATGCCTTCCATGCTTCCCTCCTTCCTTCCTCCTTTTCTGTTTTTTAGGGATTTATATTTGATACTAGGGATTTGTATTTGATACTTGTGATTTACCGGCCTCACTTTGAGGGAGCGGCTGTCTATCTAAAAAAATAAAGGAGCCAGCAAATATTCTGGTTGTCAGTCATTTAGCTTTTCTTGTTTCTCTCTCCCCCTGTGTGACCCTATCTCCCACAAGTCATTTCTCCAACTGTTCATGCATGTCGTCTACATTCTCTTGTTTTTCTTCTTTGGCCCCATTTTTGTACCTGTGTTTTGTCGTGTGTCTTATGTGGTGTTGTAGAATGTGGAAATGTGTTTTTATTTTACCGAGAATGACAACATCCTTCACTGAAGCATCAATTTTCTCAAAATAGTGTTGTGCCTTTGTGGAGCATCACTGAGGGGAACTACAGTCGTGCTGTAACACACCATCCTGCTAGTTCATCACACCCTCTGTTGTCCAACATGACCCATAATGCCCCATTAATACTGAAACCAGGCTCAGATGGCACAGTACTTGCTTTTGTTTTCCATCAGAGGGAACATTTTTGAGGTGAACTGAATTTATCCAATTGATCCTCCGCTCCTCCGGGTTGAGAAAGGGGAGAAAAGGTGCCTTCTGACTGAGCTTAGAATCAATACTTTGGGTTGACTGTGTATGGAGACGAGTAACACTTAAATTATAGTGTAATGATTTCTTTCATCAGTATTAAGACTGTGCAACTCGAACAACCTGCTTCAGGGAGCATTTAATCCACCTTTGAGAATTTGATCAGTGTATTTGAATGAGTTTCAGTGGAATGATGCATATTACTTTCTCAAAACATTTTAAACCTGAAATAGTAAGATCCAGGGAAGAAAAACTGAATAGATAGAAAAGGATCTAAAAGAACTAAATTTTAAGTGACAAATATTAGCTTCAATATATAATGGGCTTCTTCTTTTAGAAGATGCCACCTGTTGTTGTTTTTTTAAATATTTGAAAGACTGCCAAAAAAATTGGTGAATTTTTGCCCAAACCGTCTAAAATAAGAAACCAAAAAGGAGGCAAAGAATAATAATAATTAGGTAATGATAATCAAATAATTAAATATCTTATATTTCATAGTTCTTATAATAATAATGCTATAGCCATCAAGCAATCATGCATTGATTTGCAACAATACCGCAGTAATCTGATATACTCAGAGATTCTGAGGGCATAAGGATGCTAATTTAAATAATGTGGCTTTTGTTTAGTCATTTTCTCCCGAGTAGATCGCAGTCAATTTTCTCAGGTATGTTTTGGAAATGTGTTTATGTGATAGAAAAAACAAGACAAGTCTGTTTTATTGACTGTTTTAACAGCGGCGCTATCAAACTCAGATGAACTTGTTTCTCCTAAAGCAATTGTTCCAGCTATGGGCTGGCTGATCTTATCTAGTGATTACTGTTTCCCTACAAGTGGCAGTTTGCTGGAGTTGTTAAGTAAAACATTGAGGTTCTGTGACTAGCTATTCTCCCTCTGTAATTATTGTCTGACTTTGCACCCAGCAATCTTTCTTCATGGCTGCCTCCGTTGTTTCAGCACCGGCAGCATCCTCCCTGATTAGTTGGCTTGTCACTTCAGGACACAGTGGGCTCTGAGTGTTCAGCTGTCTCAACCTGGTGCGTTTAGCTCCAGCCTCATCTGTTTAGCAAAGTCAGCCTTCCTTTCTGTAGCTCACCAGCCATCACCAGTGGGTCCCATCCTTACCTTGGAGTTACATAACACTGTCAAAAGAGATGGGTAACTCTGTGCTCGCTGCCCTCTTCCAAGAATCTACGTTTACATTTTAGATCTTAAATGATTAGCTAACATTCTGATGTAGAGGAGGAGCATGTGGTAGCAGCTGGGTGGCTCATTGGCTCATTTTGACAGTATGTAGTGGCATTGATGGACAAAAATTACACACATATCCATCGCAAAAGCTGACACACAAATGACTCAGCACAGTTTTCTTGCCTTATTTCATCTTATGTTTCGCAATATAAAAAATAGCACCAAGACTAATGAACAGAGAAACCCCCTCGTACTTTAACTTATCTCTCCTTGGTAGTCACTGGATCATACAAATCCTGCAATTACAAATTTCCATTTTTATGAAACTTTTTAAACTTGTGTAAATTCAATTATTAATTTGTATTGAAGTTTTTAAATTTTCATCCTTCTCGTAGTGGCTGTATATCTGAACCTCGATGTTCAATGGACTAAATATCAAGTACCTTGAAAAATGCGAACTTTTGCCCACCTCCCCCTCCCTTTTTAGTAATGGACCGACCAATCACTGGTTTTGTATCCCAGTCTTCTCCAGCTGGAGTGCCAATATTGTTAATGCACCAAAGTCTTCCAGACGGAAACCTTAACCTGTCTACCTAATTAGTATAGCATGACAAGACTTTACCGAGGTCACCAGTGTCATCTGGAGCTATGGCTCTTCGGCCCCCTGGTTTCATCTTTCGTACCTGAGACAAACAGAAGCTTCAGAGTCTAATAGCCATCAAAGTAAACAATAAATGGACTAAGGGTTTAAATGGTCAGCTGTAGGAGGTCACGTGAAATGACTCACCATATCAAGTCAGCTGTATCAACTTATAAATGAACAAGGCAGTCAGAGACTGCAGCGTCCCGCAACATCATCACATTTTAGTGCCTCTGGCTTCCTGAAAATGTTGCTTTTTGTTTTGTGATTTTATCTCATCAGTTTCCCGAGTAACTAAAAGGGTATAAAAGTGAACATTTGACCTTGACGTAGTTTTTCAAGGTCATAAATATTCACACTGGTTGTCACTCATTGTTGTGTAAGTACGTATATAAGTATGTGTGCCATTTTCAGGCAGTAAACTATCATTTCATCTATTTTTGTCTGGTTTGTTTGTTGCACACAACATAAAAATCTGAAAATCATCACATTCTAATGTCAAATTTGATTTATGATATTTCATATCTGGAAAAAAAACATTAAAGCTTCACATTTAAATATCTTAAACTGCTATTTTTAAGTATTTTTCCATTATAAATGTTTTTACCATTCATTTGTCATAACTGCTTATGATTTATTTCCTGGCATTTGACAAAGGACTTGTTTCAACATTACTTATTTTGCTATTTCTCTTGCATTTTCTCTTTCTTTTGTGTAAAATATTGTGACTTGCATTTGTGACAGAATGCGATGTATAAAGAAGCTCAGCTTTTCAAAATGCAGTCTCTGAATGCCAGATTATTTCTATCACCTTTGAATGACTACAGCCTAAAACAACCCTAAAAACGTATTTATGAACATATTTGAACTACAAGGTTCGCTTTTTACAGAATATAATTTAATACACCGTTGACCTTACATTTGTTTGAGTTACACAAAACACAACAACAAACCCTGTGCAGCATGTAAGGCATGGGAGAGGATGTGCTAGAAATAAGCCATAAATGGACACGCGAGTGTTGGCTGCATGACTGCAGTGTGATTTTAGTTGCAGAAGGAAAACTTCAACCTGTTGCAGAGTTCACGAGTCAGGCCAGTGTGTTGAGATGAAGTCCCGGTTTTAGACATATCATCAGTTTGGTTTTATTTTTAGCTACATACATTAAGTAGCTTACCTTTTGGTGAGGTCTGAGTAATGGTCTGTCTGCCCACTGGACCCCCCAAGCTACAATTAGAGGAAGCCTCTTATCCCTCGTCTTCCCGTCAGTATACCTACTGTCTTTATCGCTCGTCTTTTGGATTCTATCTCAATCTGTCTCTGTGCTGTCCTCTTTGATCTGTTTCTCTCTTCCCTCCCTGCTATGCTTGTCCTTCTTCTACCCACTGCTTCTCCATGTATTCCTGTCTCTTTTTCTGCCTTCAGTCAGTCAGTTTAAAAGCCACCGGGGGATAAATCCAATGGGGACACACAAGAATAAAGAATATACACACACACACACAGACACATGCACGCACGCGCACAAACACACACACACACACACACACACACACACGTTGGATTCAGAATGATGAGAAAAAGTGTTGTAATCCCCCCTGCATGCACTAAAGCTTTTTTTTTTTAAATCTCTCTTTTTAAATCAACTCATTTCCTTACATTCGTACAAAGGTGAGAGGGGAAGTGTAACATTATGCTGATACCTGTGCTGTTAATGACTTTGTGAAGTGTAGTGCTTTTTAGATAGAGAGAATATAATTATCCACCCTGTTACCAGTTTTATAAATCATCACCCTCAAATTGCCACCCACTTTTTTTTTACTGCAGCTAAAAAAACAACACACATCTAAGAAGATTACCTGGAGTCAAGAATAGCCTGGTATTTTCTTTAGATATGATGCTGCTGGTCCGACCATGGCCTTATCTCGGCTCCAGATCCTCTGCCCTTGCTCCTGTCTGGCAATGGAACAAACGCACAAAAGCCTTGTGGATCTCCTGACTGTCTGTTCCTATGGCAGCAGTAAAAAGATATTGAGGCTGAAGACCCTTTGGATGATGGTGATTGTGGTGATGATGCTGAGCTCATTGTTGTGCTCTCTGTCCCAACGTCCACTTCTCTCTCTAGCTTCAGAGGATGATTAGCTGGAGGTGCCTTATGGTGCTGCATTCCCTGCTGGAGCCATGACAGGAAGTGTAAACATCTGGAATCACCCCGTTGAGACTATAGCGTCTGTTAGCTAAGTCCTTGATATAACCTCATCGCTTTGCTGCTTTCAAAGTGTTTGGTTTGACAGGTGGTATTTGAAAGAATGAGTGGGTTTGGCCTGATTAAAACTACTACATGCAAATTTTTCATGCAGGGATCAAACTTATGGAGTCTATTGATTGGGATGTATATTCATAGAACATCATTAGGTTCACTATTGAACTGGGTTGTTGTGATGGTGAACTGATGCTCTGGCTTCTGCAGGTTCTTCTGAATATCTGAGCCTCCCTGCAGAGATCAAAGAGAGCTACCAGTTTCAGCATACATCCATACATCCATTTAAAAAGAATCTTAAGTTATCCATCTGTCCTCCTCACATCTTAGTCTCTTTTATACTTGCATGTGCATGATCTACATGTAATACTGTATATCAGACACGAAGCAGCTAATAAACTGGTTATCAGCCAGGTTTGTTCAGCATAGCATCGTGCCAGAACGGGATCTGGCACCTCCCACATTGGGACTGGCACCTGTTTAATTTCAGCCATCACCACCTTTGTCACTATCTAAATCTGTACATCAAATGTGTTCTGTTAATTTTTTTTAAATTTCCAATTGAATTAAGACAGGATAACAGAAACAGAGAGTGGATCTCAGATTTTGAGATTTTGAGTGATTATTGATCATGTACGTGGTCAAAAATGGTCTAGACAAAAACAATTTATCCCTATATAAACCCAGAACATTTTCACTTTCCAGATGATCATGTTTTTAAGAAGCAAATTGCTTAATTACCATTTTTCTTTCCTGTGAAATATGAAAATTATCTTGAAAAAGTGATAAACCACAACCTGTGGATCTTGTGGGTTTTTACCATGGGTTGGGCAGGTTAACATGAATCACAAAGGACACCTTAGTGTCAAATGGGTGGGTCAGTAAAAAAAAAGTATGTAGAAGCATGTAAACAGGATTTCATTTAGTGAAGGATTCATTTTTTGTGGGAAAAAAAAAGTTTGTGAAACGGTTTGGGTGCAGATGCACAAGTGGCATCATTTTAAAAAAATCTTTAGCAATGCAGATTTCTTATGAGGGTTGTGAAAATGTGCTCAAAGCTTAGCAGGACCCTTGAACAATTTTGACACTAGAAGATAATATAGAGGAAGAGACAATGCACAAAGACATAGTGAAAATATATGAGAAGAAAGATAAAAGATATTTGAAAAAAATACTAGCAAAAGGAAATAAGGAGGAGAAATTGAAGGAGAAGTGATTCAAGCCAAAAAGGAAAGTGATTAAGCAGTGGATGTCCTCATGCCACTTTTGGGGTGTTTTCTGAGTAATGAGGCTGTTAATTAGGAGAGGCATGCATGGTTTATTAAATCAAAGTGTTTACAACTTTCACTGTCAAACAGATTTTTAATGGTCTTTGCTGATGTTGCCATGGTAATTAAAATGTAATAAGTGCATTTCTGATTCATGGACTAACTCATAAAATGTTATGCATTAATCAGCAGCTTATTATAGCAATGGTTTTACTCAACGAGTAATTAATTTAACTTTTCTTGAATGGCTGTCCTGTACTCTCTATTCTCTTTTAAATAGCAAATAAAGGGTACTGAGTAAGTAGTCAGTGTTAGACATTACCTGACATGACTTCAAAAATTACAATAATTCATCAAATTGCTTTTATCCGGCAAACAGATTGCCATTTTACAATTAAAGAAACGTAAAGTATAAATATTTTCTAGAAACTTTCTTATTCAATTCATTGTCTCGATTATTTTGTACAGATCAAGTAGTTAATGAAGATTGATCAAGATAGCTTCTTCTATTTCAGAATATATTTTCTCCTCAGGAAGCATTACCAGATAAATGTTATGTTTAGTATTTTAAATTTAAGCATAATTTATCAAAGTTTGAAATTTAAATTTCCAATCTTTTGTGTCCAGTGTAAGAAATGATCTTTGCTGTTGGATTACGACAACCATCAACAAAAGCACAACAATGCAATACCTTCATTCGTGAAGAGTGGTATCATTTTTCTGTTTCAATGGCTGCAATTTAAAGACTGTTAGTTCAATTTCCAACACATAATACACAGAACAACATACCACCTCCACACTACAAATCTCATTAAAGCATTACATACAGATTTGCCAGCAGCTCCTAACAAATCCATTGCAGTCTGTGTATATGCGTGTGTGGCGGATGCATGTAAATCATAATTTAAACCATCTGTGTTTGTACTGTAGGATGCAGCATTCTGGTAACACGAGAAGGAAGTAATTTAACTAATTTTTAATTATATCTATCTATTAATATAAACATAATGTCTTTATAATTGTGTTTGTGTTTATTTATATACATTGCAGAGCATGGTTTTTCACAAAAATGTGACATGAAATTTAGATTTAGGCATCAAGTCGGTGTTTTGTCACAAAATCTTGTTTGTTTCCCCTGATTTTGTAGATTTCCCATCCCGGACAAAATAAGACGTAAATAAAACAAATAGCTAACATATGGTATGTCAGAGATATCAAGTGTAATGTATAATAAACAAGTGATCCCCAACATTTTTTGCGCCACGGATCGGTTTAATGTCAGGCGGGATAAGCAACACAATTATTAAAAATAGTTACCAGTTTCCCATCAAAAATAATCACACCCATCAAAAATAATCACACTTGTATTAGCATTACTGACGGTATGAGGCAATATGCAAATGAAATTAGCACTTAAATCCAAACATACTTGCTTACTTACAGGCAGTACAGGAACGGGCAGATAAATTGCATCCCAAGGGATACTGTCTGATCCGCTTCAGTCCATTAGGATGTATTAATGTGTTAAAAGTCCTAAACAAAATTATTGATACAGCTGTCCACCAGAAATTCCCATGTTCTGCCAGGTGAACTTTATGTTCTTTTTACTTTTATTTCAAAAGAGCACAGGTCAGTTTCTGCGAGCAGTCAGTCTGTGAAAGCAGAACGTAAAAATTCCAATTGACTTTTCTGACACTGTCTTTACGTTCGGGATATGAAGTTCATCCACAGTGATTGATTGTTGTCTTTTTTCGGGGCGTCAAAGCACCAAAGAAATCAAGCCTAATGTAACCTGTACTGTGTATCAATATCTAGCATGACCTGTTTCAATCCAGTCCATGAGTACCTTCATTTGTGATGGAGGAACATCCGTGCACAGGCACATGGGAAAATAACCTCTTGACTAGGATTTTGCATTAAATGAGCTCTGCATTGGTTTCCACAGACATTCTTTTGACTTTCCCTGCAAGACGCTCCTACAGTATGCTGAATACCTCCTTTTCTTTCTACCATCAGGAAACAAGGAGAACAAAGCAGCAAGAAAGATGAAATTTCTCTTGCACACTCTCACACATTTTCTCCCTGATACGCACAAACACACATCAAGGCCAGTCAGGCTCAGGGTTGGTTTATCTGCAGCTTACAGTGAGTTGTTGGAGAATGCCGCGCTGCCAATCTCCTCTCTGCTAGTGTTTGCAACGTGCGTGTGTTGTGTGCACGTGTCAAAAACGTGAGGGGGGAATAGACGTGCACGTGTGCATGTACGGTTTGTGAGTGAAACACACATACAAAAACAAAGTCATGTTTAGTATGTGTGTGTATGAGTGCACACTGCAGTGACTGTGGATTAGACAGCACTGTCGCAGGAGGAATTGGGAGAACAGTGACATGGCAGTGTGCTGCTATTTTATACGATAACTGTGCTTGTTAACCACAAAACACTACCTTATTTTTGACTGTATGGAGACCTTAAAGAGAAAAGATACCAAAGTGCATGATCAGTTAAAATGTGAACGCTTGGCTGCAGTGACTTAAAAAAACCTTTAGAGAAAAATGCATATATCAGAATAATATATTTAATCTGAAGCAGGTTTAATTTTTAGTCTTAACTACGTAATTCATTTGTGTTTCAGGACTCGGCTCAAGAAGGCGTCATCACCAGAGACATCCACCGCACCTTCCCCGCACATGACTACTTTAAGGACTCGGATGGAGACGGACAGGATTCCCTCTATAAGATCTGCAAGGTATCATGTTGATCGGCTCTCAGATGATATATTGAAGTTATAAGATCTGGATTGTTTTATTACTGCATGTTGCCTCACTTACCATACAGTATCAGTGAACAGATGGGAAATCTTGCTCCACGTGGTTTCATGCTGTGTTTAAAATCTTTTGTAGCTATCGTGCTGAGAATCGAAATGCTAATTACTGGATGAGAAGTTATTTCTGAAGGAAGCCTTTAGGTATTTAGGAATGTGCTTGCCATTTCCAGCTGGCTCCATTAGAAATTATTTGCAATACCTTCTTTTGCCAACACATCAACACTAAGCCTTCCTACATATGACCCACTGGACATATTCAAAGCTCAGTGTACAGTCATTTTTCTTTCATTTCCAATTTTCTATGTGGAAGAAAATGATGGCTTTTCTGTAGGCGGCATATTTCTCTCAAAATTACCTACCAAAGTGGTTTCTGAATATAAATTTGTCAGCAAGAAATAGATCATTCGTTTACACAATGGTTTTATTGTAACTCAACACATTACTTTAAGTAGTGAATGTTTGAACATTTATTAAGCTGGATATAGCCAGAGGCTTTGTAGTGTCAGACTGAAATGATTTCCTTCAGATGAGGTAACAAGGATATTGAAAGATTTGATAGATTAATGACACTTAAAGTTAATGTAGTCCTTCTCCCTAAGACAAAAACATGGATGTAATTAACCACAACCATACTTTATATTAAAAACATAACGCTTCTCACACAAATTATTCATAGATTATTAACAATAATTTTTTTTGGCCTTTTGTGGGTCAGCCACAGCTCTGGTACCATTCATAAAAATGAAAAAAACAAAACAAAACATGAGGCTTTGCTTCCTTTCCGTAAAAATGAATGAGGAAAGTGCTTTATGGAGAGTCCCAGTGGAATCACATCCCGAGGTAATTATCTGTTAAGACACAAGGTACATTTTATTCAGACAAAAGCCAAGGTCAGCATAACTGAAATGTATTAAAGCCAGTCTTAATCTTTGTCACTGTCCTTGTAGCTTGACTGCAGCCGTGAACTCAAAGGTGCTTTCTTATGCATGGTTGCTACGTACTGCACGACAATATAACCAACCACTCCATTGCAAGAAGCTCTGCAAAACCATCACGGACTTCACATATAGTGAACTGCCTCATCTGTATCATGGAGAGTAAAAGATATACAAATAATTTTAGCTCTCTTTAAATGGTTTTCCTCTCAGTATCTCATCATGCCCATGATTTTAAAAATTGCTGAAAGAACTTAAAGACTGCTTCAAACATCAGCTCAGGAAACAACTCATAATGATTTCTAACCAGTTTTTAATGTCAGGCTGCTAATTTAAGGGAAATTACTCCACTCTGTTTTGCTTGTAAATCTGTAATGTCAGTGCCCCACCAGCCACATGCATACACACATACATACATGCAAACATACATCCATACCCGCACATATATATACTGTGTGTGTGTGTGTGTGTGTGTGTGTGTGTGTGTGTGTGTGTGTGTGTGTGTGTGTGTGTGTGTGTGTGTGTGTGTATGTATATATATATATATATATATATATATATATATATATATATATATATATAAAAGGTTGTGGGAATCCACAGTGAGACACATGTTCAAATGGAGAAGACTTAAAAAATATTGAACCCTCCCTGAACTGGCCACCTTTAAAATTTCTTCTACAGGATGCCAAAGGCTTATTCGGGAAGTCACAAAAGTTTTAAAGACATATTCTTCTCTTTGACCTCTATAAAGTTCAGTGTTCATGGCTGAACTCTTAGAAGACAGGGGGCAAAAAATTTCATCTTTGGGGGAGTGTAGGTGAAAGCTACTGCTGATCCAGAAGAGCCTAAGAGCTTTTTTAAAAAAAAAAGTACTACAATGAGTCCAAAATGAACATAACAGATGTAATCCAAAACAACATAGTTGTGTACAGTCAAGCATGACACAACAATGTAATGTTGTGGGGGTATAATTTCTATAATTGGGTGAAATTTGAGTTGTGTTCTATATTAGAAATTTCTGAAGGAGCACGTCAGGTTATCAGTCTACACATTGAGGTTCAAGCACAACTGAGTTATGCATCAAGTCATCCCAAGCATAAGAGGGAACCTACTCTGAATGATGTAAAAGGAATTAAACAAATAAAAATTGTGAACCTGAAACTCATTGAAAAACAGTTCAAGCTTGCAAACCTTCCACTATAGCCTCATCAAACCATTTCTGGAAAAAAAAAAAAAAAACACGAGCCAGAATTTAACCATAACATTGTTTGAGACAGCTCAGGACAGCTTTGTTATATCTGCCATGTAAGTCATGACATTTAAAGAATGACATCATCAGAGAAGTTAATAATGTTGATCAATTCAGTTATGCAGAGGAGACCAAACTGGCACAGGAGGCAGGAAAACTGTCTGTCTGTTAATATTGGTGAGGAACAACACAAACCCACTGAGGCAGATCTTGTCAACTTTCAACTCCCCATGTACTGGTTTAGTGTTCCTGCAATCATGAAGTGTTGGATTGAACAGGTGCTCACATGATGCTTTTCTTTTTTTCCTGAAGAAATGTGATGCTGTACAGTTAGGGTATCTTCAAGGACAAAAGAGCCACACTGCTGAATGTTCATTAAAATATATATTACTAAAGTCTAAGTGAAGGGATATTTAGATTAAAAACAACTGTTTTGAGAAATGTTTTGCATAATTAATTAGTGATAAGGCATCTTTGCTCCTTTTGTATTTTTCTATGCATGCTGGTGTATGGTCATTCAGTGCTCTGGGAGAACCTGTCAGGAAAGGTTAGCTTTGAGTCTGGTCCCAACTAGGTCAGTGGCGAGCCAGCCTTCATTTGTATGCAAATCCATGTAGATTTGTTACTGATAAGGTTGGTTGGATCTTGGGGCATGAGTGTGTTACAGGAACAGTGGATCCAGGACAAAGTTTGTATTAATCTTCATATCATACTCAGTAATAAGCCTGGTGTCTTTGATTTACCAACCTTTAGTCCACAGAGAAGGTCACCTGAGCTCAGTGCTCTTTTTCATCGCTCCGCCTCATTCTGCTCATGTTGCACTCAGCCACACTTCCAGTTAACCTACACAACCTCAGACATCTACCAGTGGTTTTCTCAGCAGGCCTGCTGGAGCAGTCAGTGGTTTACCGCCTCGCTCAAGGGCACATGGACGGAACTTTTCTGGTGGAGGACAAAATTATTCACCCGACTTCACCCAAGATTCTCTGATAAAATAGTAATGCTATTATTTTCTGTGTACATATGTAAGCATAACTTCACAGAAGAAGAAGGGAAATGGCAAACAAAGTAACACACCATCAACCAGGCTATTTTTGTGTGTGTCTGTGATGACAGAGAGTTTCCATGTACACATTATTCAGGCTATGCTGGTTACCACTGGCCTTGATCAGATTTGTGTCTACTCAGCAGAGTTTTTAGTAAAACAGGTCCTACTTGGTCTCTGCTCATTCTGAAGCTTTCACTGACCTTTAATCTATATGGTTTTAGTCAGTTTTTTATTTCCCCAGTGGCTTCACTATCTAAATAGATGCTGCTCTTGTCTAGATTTGACGCTAATTGATGAAAGCACGCATAATCATTATTCAGTAAATAAATAAGTATATCAATAATTGTAAACAATAAGTGTAAAAATCCAAGTTTTAAAATGATCAATAATTCCTTGCTTTCAGTAATTATAACACTGATACCCTATTTTCTTTTAGCAATACCTGACAGAAGTTGTTGTGCTCTACTGTATATTTGATATCCATTAGAAACCCCCCACATATGTTATGGCTTTTACCCTAAACAGCATCACACATGTATAAGCCATGAGAAACTGGCATGTAAATTATAATAATCTACCTTCCTGAGTCTATTATCTGCTCGGGCTAGCAAATTTAAATTTGACCCACCAGGACCTCCCTCATCCATCTGTCAGTATGCGCTTCTCCCAGCCGAGTTGGGGATATGTGAATGCCACACTCCATCAAGCATGTCAGCTTGTAGATTACACTCCAGACAGCTCTGCAAGACTTCTCCATTACCTCCACATCAAACCCCAAATTAGCTGAACAGATCAGTAGTGGAGCTCTGAGTGTCCACATTCATTTTTCAAACATGTTAAAGGGAAGAGAATGTTTTAACCCAATATATCAAGGGTTTTTTTGCTTTAGAACTTCATACATCCCTCAAAGTGTATTCAGTATATCAATATATATATATATATATTATCTAAAATATCATCTTAGTCATTTCAAGTAATCCTGGAACATATAATATCTCAGGATGTTAAACTCGAGTAATACATCATTAAACCCATTAATTCTGAAAAATATCTGTTCTACTTTCACAGGGGTCACGTTCAGCTCTGGTCTTTTGAGCTTTGTTGCTGCTGTTTTTCCCCCCGGGATTTGCTATCCGGTGCTAATTTATGTTTCTTCCAGCAGCCCGTATATCTTACAAGGATGCAGGCAGATACGAGTTAAAGCTTTGTGTTGTACTCCACCTTCTCCCTCATTAAAAGAAAAGTGTAGGTCTAAGCATTTTAGACACTTTGCACTGTGCCTGGGTCACTGTTTACACTGTGAAAGGGCCTGTCCTGTCCTGCTCTGTTCTGTTTGCTCATTAAAGATCGTCAAAGTGTGTCAGATACTAAATTTCGACTGAACCATCAAGGTCATTTACTTTGAGCAGTCATCTCTTTCTGCTGCAGCTGAATTACAAATTTATGGAAGGCAGTGTCATGTCATTGCTGAAAGGTCACGTGGAGTCACACTTTTTGTTAATGTATAACCCAAATATAAGGGCATGTTGTATAATTTGCTGATTCGCAATTTTATGTATTATGCACAGCCGGTTTTTATCATATTTCACTAACAGGTTTGAAAAATAGAAGCTTTAGTTAACCTTAGGTCATGAACGTATCACCCTTACTTCACTGCTGCACTTGTTTTTAGAATGAAAACAAAAAGTGTTTTTACAGAAACTTTCGTGGGAAATATGTTCTCTGGTCTTATAGATGATGAAGACTAGTTTTTCTTGACCTTACCAGATTAGAAATACTACTGTGCCACATGTTCACATTCCCTGGATGTGTGTTCTATTTATCCAACCACTGCATATAGTCAACAGGAAGTATCTATAGCATCATTTTCACTTCTTCATTTTGCAGTTAAACTGACTGATAAACAAAAGCTTGACTCTTGTCCTCCCTTAAGTACTGAAGTATAAGATGCTAATTCCCCTAGCTTCTCCAGTGGAACAAATTAATGCTTGGCGTGACTGCATGGTTCTGTGGGGTTGAACTGGAGCCGGCCCAACATGTTTGTGTTTAGAAGTGTTTATGACGAAAATCAGCAAAAGAGTATTTTGAAAAGTGGCTAAATACCAGGTAGACCCATTTTACTGACCAGTGTTGGGATTAATTTGCATGGAACTCCAAAGCGTTGAGGCCAGGATCTGTTACAGAAAGCCAGTTTCGTGCATTTTTGTTCTATATTTAAAATGCTGTGTTTTGTGTGTGTCTTATTGTTTGCTTGGACTCGAATAAGAACGGGGCCCTCTTTTCTGTATCATCTAAAAAATAAAATCCCGTACTGCATAAATTGTTTCTTTTATATCCTTGAATTTTGAAGAGGTGTTAAGAGGGCAGTGCTGTAATAATTAGTGAAGTTTGTCAAGCCTTATTAATTAATTCTGGGTAGTATTTTTATATTCACATGAGACTAGAAGCCTTGCCTTAAACTTAGGTGTGATGTACAGAGTAACTGGGTTTTCACATCAATGGTGAAGGTAAAGTATTTAAGATAAATCCAGGATGTCATCAGCACCCAGATAATCAATCTAATTGGTCAAATCACTCACACTGTACAGTCACGTGATTTCTGTTTCCAGGTAATCATTTTCTAGATTTACTGATCCTCACTTTAAAACCAATCTGGCTGCATCACATTCCAGCATGACACAAGAGGTCACTTGTCTGTCCCAGAAATTACTATTGTTAATTTATCACCACTGACAAATTAAATTTTTCTTCTTTTTTTTTTTTTTAAATTCTTGACTTTTCGTAGCTGATGAATAAGTTATGACTTTGGTTTTTCATAAAAGATCTGAAAGAGGATGAAATATCTTCAGTTTGTAAAATGCTGTGCCGGTGTTAAATTGGCGCGAAGATGCACAAAGATTTTTCACATTACAATGTTAATTTATGTATTACTAACAACCTTTATTGATGTCGTTGACCTCAGACGCGTTGCTTAAAGCACAACTGAACTGAATTGTTTCTCTCCCCGTTTGTTTTTCTCTTGCAGGCCTATTCTGTGTATGATGAAGAAATTGGTTATTGCCAGGGTCAGTCATTTCTCGCTGCTGTACTCCTGCTGCATGTGAGTTAACTTGAATCCATACAGTGAACCTAATTGATAACCACATGGAGAATATAATTTTTTTCATACCATGAATGGTTATTAAAGGTATTTGAGTATATACATTTCTGACATATTGATGCTTTTGCTGTTTTGTCTGCTACTAAGAACCATTACATAGCTTTTTTTCCACTATTCCCTACGGCAGACCTCCCTTGAGAAGAGCAGTCAAACAAATTAAAAGGTTAACATTTTACAGAGAAAATGTCTGCATTGTGCTGCTGCAGCTACACCTGTCTGCTTCTTAGAAATTAAGTCTGTCAGCTTGTGCCAGGTGTTATAAAGCAGTCCAGACAATGCAGGAGACTGAATTGAGGTTAAAGAAAAAGAGAAAAAGGGAGATGGAAAGAATATTTCTGATGGAGAAAAAAAAGTTGCTGACCATTGGAATTAAAACCGTTTATATGAGAATTATGTGGATTTATCGAGGGAATGAGATAGACGAAGAGTCCCAGCAGAAAATGAGGAACGAGAATGAGGCGGCAAGATGTTCATTCATTCTCACACAATTATTGTCAAGGTCATTAAGGGATACAAAAATCTCCAAGAACTGTTGTGCTATATAATACCCCATGCCATGCACATTCAAGTTTAATTATTATTTGCTTTCTTCTGCTCTGCTTGTTTCTGTCTCTTCATGTTTTATTGGAACTTGTTTGTGTAAGACACAGCAGAAATTCTAGTTGAGAAGGGCGTTAAAAGACAGATGGAGGAGAGACAGAAAGGTAGACGCGTGGAGGTGGGCATCCCGAAAGGAAGAGCGATGGAAGTTTGGGCGAGGTCCAGATAACAAAAGCAGCAGAGGTTAAAGAGGAGGAAGACAGAGGAAGAGAGGAGTGGACAAGAGGAGGTAGGGGGAAGGGCAGTCGCAGAAAAGTCATGAAGGAAAGCTGTGGATGAGTTTAGGAAACACACCTCATGATGGACAGGACAGAAAAGTAGTTGAAAAAGAAGAGTCAAAGAGGATGAAAACTGGAGGAAGTTGTGGTGGAGGAGGAGAGATTAAGGGGACAGTAGCAATAAAAGACAGAGAGGTTATACTGGAGGAGGAGGAGGCAGACTAGTTGTAGAGGAGGGAGAGGAAGACGTCAGGAATATTAATAGGGCTTCAGGTTTACCTGCAGGAGCCCATTCAGCCCCAAACACATACTGTCACTCTGATTAAATATCACCTAACCGTCTGCTATTGTGTTTGTGCAGAAGAAGAAATACTTCCCCCAACCACACACGCACGCACGACGCACACACGCACACAAACAGTTTAAAGCTTTTTACGTGTTTGTCTCCATTCATCCAAGCAGCACACACACACACACACACACACACACACACACACACACACACACACACACACACACACACACACACACACACACACACACACACACACACACACACACACACACAGGAACTGGACAGGTTCTTTCCATTTCTTCTTTGGTGTTATCACTGTACCTTAAAGTACCATGATGTAGCTAAAAATAAAGAAAATGTTTGTTTTTTATCTGCATGACCATCAAATGTGGTGATCCAATGAAAATATCTTTTTTTTCTTTGTGTGAACAGATTCATGTTATGCTGCCAGTTGTTCAGGGTGTGAGTTGATGAAACCTTTTTTCATGGCTGCCCATGTTGTTTCAGATGCCTGAAGAACAGGCATTCTGTGTGCTGGTGAAAATCATGTACGAGTACGGCCTCAGAGCTCTCTACAAAAACAACTTCGAGAATCTTCACTGCAAGTTCTACCAGCTGGAGAGGCTGATGCAGGTCAGTTAAGTATTATTTTATAATACAGGAATAAACAATAGAAAGTCAGCATTGACACTGATAAGGTGTTCCTGTCATGTGTAGGATGAGCAGATGATGGACAGAGGATAGGAGACTCAGTTTTAATTGTCTGCTGCTTCAATGTAATTCCGTGTCTTTCTTAGAAACTTTGTACCTTTTAATGGGGTAAAAAGTTGGTTACAGTCTTTCTTTTTAAATGTTCTTTTTGGTTACCTTTATCGTTTTTATTTATTATGTGTATTAATGTGACAAATGTTTTAAATGTCTTGAGAAAAGTTACTTGCCCTGGTATTCGCATTCATTTCACATAAACTGTCCTTTTTTTAGAAGATATTTTCAAGGACCTTTAATTTCCATTAGAAAATATTTTTGAAAATGGAGCTCCTTTCAAATCTTTCATTTAATTAAAGTTCGATTTTTTTATTTTTTTTTAATTGGAGTTACTTGTATTGGTGCCACTGGTGAAAAAAATGTTTTTCACAGTACAAATACACTTGAAATGATTTTGTAATTTCCTATAAAGCTAGGTAAGTTTTTGGCATTTTAAATGTTGTGGACAATATTATGTTCCATAATTGTATCGTTCGGGGGGGTTAGAATATTCATAACATATTTCTAGTTCAAAAAATTGATTAGAATTTCATGAAAATGTAAGTTTCTGTCTCTGTACCGTAGTGAGATCAGGTCAGACTGAGTTACTACCTGGTAAAGAGAATCCTTAACAGTACACGGATGTGAGGACGCTCTTTTCTACTTGAAAGCTGCAGCTCCGTTCTTCTTCAAATGTAGTCAAAACTGTAAAAGAGAATTATAAGCAGGAATGAGAAGAAATACAGTGCCCCTCATCAAACAAGTGCACAGAATAGTATAAAAACATTAGCAGTGTTGAATTCTGGCAGTCGTACACTTTAGATGAGTCACATCACTCTGAAAAGGTCAGATTGCTCATCCTTGGCACATTTTAATTATTGTATATTGTTGTGAAAGTATGTGCTTTGTTTAATATATAATGTCTCACTTCTTTACATGCATGTGTGCATCTGTGTGTGTGTATGTACATATATATAATTGTATGCACTGCATGTTCAGCAATATATTTTGATATATAAACGGTGTTTCTGACTAATTGGCAGCTGGAACCCGGTGTTGATGTGTGCACATCTTTCTTTAACTTTGTGTTGTTCTTGGAGCTCTCTTGAAATACATTATCATCTCAGTGAGAAGAGACGATTTAATTATGTATGAGTAAAAATAAATAATGCAATGTTGAAATGACAAGCTGGGTCATATCTTTATATTTTTGTACTCTTTTAACTCAATTTTTCCCCCCTGGTTTTCTTCTTTCTGCTCCTGCAGGAACTGATCCCAGACCTTTGGTCTCACTTCCAGGAGTTGAACCTGGAGGCACACATGTATGCATCACAATGGTTCCTCACTCTCTTCACTGCCAAGTTCCCCTTGTGCATGGTTTTTCACATCACTGACCTGCTGCTCTGTGAGGTACAGTTTGACTACACTCTGGTTGACGTTATCTAGAGCCCAATTAGCAGAAGGTCAACCTTTCTAAAGAGGTAGAGAAAAGAAGGCTCTTGGAAGTAAGAGGAGTAGCAGATGACCATCAAAATGGAGGAAGTAGAAATAAAAGGGAACAGAGAAAAGAAAGAATTCAGAGAGAGAGAAGGGTTGGTTCAGCTGTGCATCAACACTACGGTCATGTATCAGTGACCACAAGTCGAGAGCTTTGTTATCAACACTAGAAACCGTCTGGTGCCATTTTCCTCTGCTTTTACGTGTTCTCAATATGGTCGATAAGAATGCATTCATCTGGGTTTTAAAGACTGATGTGATCACCAAGTTAATGGCATTAGGACCACTGAGCCCCATACTAATCACTTCAGTGTTTCTGTTCTAAAGCATTTTCACAAAAGCTCCTCTTAGATGACCTTTTCCTAACAAGTTACTAGTTGATCTCTTGGTTGTACACAGTATTAAATCATATTTTTGAATGTTACAGTTTTTTATATTCTTGAATGTTACCCTTCTACGAGTGATTCTTTTTTTTTTCAGTACAAGATCAAAGAACAAAAAAAATCCAGCTGACATTTTTATAATCTCTTTCAGACATCAGTTGAAAGCAAACTAGTGTTCATCTTGATGATCTGAATCTGTGAAACACACACTGTTAAAAGTTGTTTTTCTTCACCAGTGATGCCAACCGCTTTCTCATAGGAGGTTGTTGGGTCTTTGTCAAGCAAAGAGTGTGATCTGATCCTCTTGCCTTGAGATAACTTTGTGTGAATTGGTGCTATTTACATAAAATGCATTTTATCTGACCGCTGGATAGCTCAGAGTGAATTTTTTTAGTTCATAGCATGCATTCAATGACTCAGCAGCACTTTAGATGAATGGATTAAAATAGTAATGAATATGAGATTCACACAATGCCATCATCTGGTTTGGTAAAACTGAGGTAAATATGGAAAAAATATGAGTAAATATGTAAATACTGTTTAAACAAGAAAGTTGATAAAAATACTATATTATTATAAATGTTTTAGGCAACAAATGAAGCATACAACTTTTTGTCCTTATGGACAGCAATCATTACCTATAGTTGATATTAACCTGAAGTAAAATAGTTCCAAGGATGGAGCTTTGAGGAACACACCCAACCTCAACAGAAGAAGCGACAAGACCCAAAACAGTCATTTTCTAATGACTCGACAATTAAGAGTTCCCCTGTTCTTTCTCACCCATTGAGCCACAAAATGGAAAATCTGTACTTTAAACTAGAATTCTCATCTCCTTCATCTCTCTTTCTCTGTGTCCTCCTTTTCCTCCACCTCATTCCATCATCATTCTCTGCTTTTTTATTGCTTCCTTTATCTATCATCCTGACTTGGTTGCGCTCTGTATCGTTTCTCTGTATGTTTTCTTTCTTTTACATTCCCCAACTCTGTTCTTTGGCTGAACTATATTGATTTGCTGTAGTCTTTCTAACATTCCTTTTGAAGTCTCCTCAGCACTTTACTTTGATCAATCTTTTACTGGTTTTCTTAACTCTACACTTTCCCCATGGACCTTTTTTATAGTCATATATAGACACGGTAGGTCTCGTCTTTGACCACCTACAGTATACAACAGACTAGCAGGGAGTCCCAGATTCATGCAATCGTCTTCAGTTATATCATTTTGCGACAATTAACCATCTAGCGCTGTCCAAAAATTATTTTTAACAAAGACTTTTTGATTTGAGGTGGTAAAAGCCTGCAAAATGGTTCATCCATAAACTCTGCTCAGCGCTTTATTTCTCATTGTGTAGCCGTTGTCATTCACTTCAGTCTTGGTCTTGTCATCATTCTCTGTGGTCCTCTCTGTTTCTCCTGTCTTACTCAAACACTCCTCTTCCTCAGCTTCCTGCCTCAGCGCTGCAGCACCATCTTGAGGCTTACAAAGAATGTTGTGTGAAGGCAGAACTCCCCCTCTCTTTTCTCTTTCTCCATTTATTTTTAGAGCTGTCCAGATATTTTTAGCTCTGTGTTGCCATGTGAACTGGTTGTCACGCAGACCAAGGAGACAAGTATTCCCATGCAGAGCTGATATCAGCTTTATATTTTCTTTCTTTTCTGTGCAAAATAGAGGCATCATACAAGCAAACTAAGGAAAAAAATAGCGGAGAATTAAAGTACAGTCAGTGAATCGGTGACTTATATAAAAAATTCTTACATAAGTTGGGTTGTTTCTTTAAGTTGCTAAAAGTTGCACAAATGTCCACAAATTTGATACAATTTTGGGAAAGCAATAATTTAAATGAAGTTAAGAATTAAATGTCTTTCAGGTAAATAGGAGTATTGTTGGCATTAACACTATTGGGATTTTTAACATCCTAGTAATTTTGTGGAAGTTTAGCTGTCTTGTGTTGTGCACTGTGTTGTGCAGTCATAATTGCTTTAAAATCCAGTGCCCTAACAAAAAGCTCGAGTTAATTTATCAGAAATAAATTGGTAAATACTAAAACCAGTAACAGCCCCTTGAGGGTTTTGCTACCTGTTTCCACATCAATTCAATTAATTTTCTTCTGTTCCAGGGTCTGAACATCATCTTCAACGTTGCCCTTGCCCTGCTCAAGGTTAGTATTCTTTCATTCACAAGGATTTCCTAAATTTCAGACATTCAACAACAAACATGCAACAAACATGCAGTAGATTTGTGAGCCTCTTACTCACTTTATTATTGATACAAACCAAAGTTTTTGGGAGGCGCTATGGTGCAGAAAAGGAATTGTGTGTGAGTAAAAGTCCAATCTGAGAGTCAGACGCTGTTCATCGGTATTTCTTGCCCCCTACTGTTCAAATCAGAATCTACACCTGGAAGTGAAGAGCTGATTTTATACCAAGTCATGCACATGAAGTACTTTATTACAACAGCTGTCCATAACACCATATCACATGATTAGAATCTTACCAATATGCAAATATACTTACGATTTTTTTGTTTTTGTTTTTGTTTATTGAAGTGGTATGGCATTGTGTTTCAATTTAACATCTATTTAATATACATTATTTGTGTAATTATAGCGAAATGGATATCCTGTATAATACAGTATAGTGGTGAAGTAGAATTTTTTAAAATTAAAAATTACATTATTAACTAACTAAAAAGTGTAAAATAATCTAAATAATCATGTCAAAATAAATAAACTCAACAAAAACTAGTTGATATGGGTTTTAATTGCATTTGTGGAAATGATCTGCTTGACTTTTTTAAAAATATGACTTAAACCAAACTGCATAGCAATTTTTTGGAGAATTACTAGTTGTTGTGCCATCAGATATGTTTGTGGTGTCCCCTGGGATAGGCTCCAACTGCGAAAGAAGCAGTTAATGAAAATGAAATAATGATGACACAGGCTGTCAACACACACACACACGCACGCACGCACGCACGCACGCACACACACACACACACACACACACAAGCCAGTAATAATAAGACTACAGTACAAAGATAACATTAACATCTGCACCAATAAAATTACTGCTACTCATGATTATATTTATTATGCTATTTTATACGATCATTCTGTAAAATTGATTATTGTAATTTTCATTTGAGCCCAGAGTGACATTCAGATTGCCTTTTTGAACAGCCAAACAGTTTAAATCTCAAAAACCTTAATTTTTATTCATAAACAACACAGAAAACTATAAATCAAGGCTTTAAGCATTGAATGTGATATTTCTGCTTGAGAAATGGCTGAACTGCTTAATTGATTGTCAGATGGATGGCAATTGATTTTCTTCTAATAAATAAATTAATGAATTGACTAGTCACTGCAGCTGTAGCCAATAATATTTTTTACAATTATAAAAAAGAAAATAACAAAGGAGAACTATGAACTGTTGATTGTTTAAAAACCTTCCTCCTAGTAGAACAGTAATATCCTGTCTGTCAGAGGAAGAACGATGTGGTGTGTGTGAGGATATGTGGAGGATGGAAGGGGCTTTCACTGCTTGCCTCTCATTGGTCAGGCATTACGGCATTCTACCCCAAGGCTCCCTCCTCCCTCCTCCATCCATCCTGCTCTCCTCTCCGTTCTCATCGCCCCTCCCTCCGTCTGTGTTCACTTCCCTCTCCTGCTTAGCAGCCGCCATCCACATCACAACAAGAGCATAAGCTGTAGCATTAACAATCTGGACTGGACCTGGAGGAGAACATCTCTGTGGTTTTGTTTTTGGGGTTTTTTCTTTCATTTTTTTCCTCCTATGGATGTCTGCTTGGAGCCTCTTCTGATCCACAGTTCCTTGTTCTCTATCATCTACACATCCTACTTGTCTACCTCCGCCTTCTCCTCTGTTTTGGCTGTCTATTTATTTCTCTAACACGTTTCCTTTCGCCAGCACCCAAACCTCTGCAATGGAGCCACCCCTTGTAGCCTTTAGCTGTTAGCATCACAAAGAGAGAGTGTAGGAGGGAGAGGAAAAAAGGAAGTCAGAGTGCAAAGGAAAGAAGCGCTGGATGGAAACACTGTGTGGATTCTTCGCTTTGCCTCACCCAAGCTGCTGGCCAGAATCATCACTTGTCATAGGAACATACACACTTATGCAACCACTCAGACGTTTAGTCTTGGTTGTTGAGAAGCAAAATTGACTTTCCATCTGAAGGAGTTGGCTTCCCAACTAAAGGATCTACTGACCACTACAGACCGGATGCCTGGCGGTGGCTGCTAATGGAAATCTGCCGGAGGGATAGTCACTGGAGTCCATGCTGGTGTTATTACTGGACTGTGCTTTTATTGCTCTGTGATTTGAATCGGATCAGACATCAGGTCAGAGGGTTTCATCTGTGAGGAGGAAGAGCAAAGACACCGATAGGCGATCGTGATATGCTGTTTTCCGTTGAACTACTTCTTACCAAACTCAGCTTGTCTTTCATGCGTCACTGGTTTAGCTCTGACTCAACAAGTTCAGCATCCGTTCGGACATAAACCAACACAAACATATCATTTCTTGAAAACAGAAAACCACCCTACTTCCATCCTAACAGGGCACATCTTTCTTACTTCAGCCGGTGGTCTGGACCATCTGCTCAGGCTTAGATTGGGGTTCTTAAGATAAAACAATTAAGACTCTAATTTCAGCAAATTTTACATATTAAAAAAAAGCCATAACTCCTGTCAGTACGATACCAGGTGCAGCCTCCCAGTATGATAAAGGGCACAAATTGTATTGACTGTTCTGATATGTTATCTCACATGTAAAGACTCTGGATTATTAGGGTGACTCTGCTGTACAGACTAAAGGTAATCTTTTTTTTGTCTCCGTAATTGAAGTCTGACAGCAAAGGAAAAAATATAAAAGGAGTTCTTATCCATCCTCACTGCTCACCAGAGCTGCAGCCCACATGTTGAGCAGCTTTGTTACTAGGCAACGGCATACTGGATTACAATTGGTTGTGGGAATTTGGCACGAGAAGATGAGAGTGGGTAGTGTGACTGGATTTCAAAGTGAGTTTGGCAGGTAGCTGGAGGACTCTGCATTATGCCGAACGCGTCAATACATATTCTGACTGTTATTTTTTCTGCCCTTGTGGACGCTTCTGAGCTCTGACAGTTGTACAGGCAGAGTGGTCTCCGTTGGAACTGTGACCACTTCTCCAAAAGTCCAAAGAACTGGATGAGTCTCAGAGTTGCATGCCTCGGATGCCTGGGCTGTATCTGCAGAGTTGCTGCGCTCTTGAGCATCTTGACGCTGCTTTTCTCAATGGCATCCTAAACATTAGTCTGTTTTAACACCTCCTTATGTGGCATTCCCACCTTCTCTTCCCGAAAAGTCGGTCACCCCGTTCACCAGGCCAGCGTGGCTCAATATTGTCCTCAAAGTGAAGCTTGGCTTGTGAAACAGTCCGTACCTCCAAATTCAGAAACCCTCTTGGACATTTGGACGACACGCTGGAGTCATCTGCAACCCTGGCCCCTGAGTGGGACCACCCCTCTCCCCCACAATGCCCTACCCCGCCGCCGTCCCCTCCACCTTCTCCTCCACCCACTCCTCCAACCATGCCCGCCTTGACCCCTCACCTGCCTCTTCCAGCGGTGCGCAGGGCGGTGGAGGAGGGAGAGGGGTCAGCAGACGAGAAGGCCGAGAGCAGTCAGGGCTCAGGCGACTCCTTCTGCAGGGTGATGGGTCTTCTTGGGATGGGACACCGACTCTTCGTCCCTAAGTTGCTGGCGGTGAGAGAGAGAGAAAACATAAAAACTACGCTGATGACAGGATAGTTTGTTTGGAGTAATGAAGGAATGGTTTTTATTTGTTTTTAGTTGTTTCTGAAACTGGACTGTGGTAAATGTTTGGCCTCTAATCATCAACCTCATTTGAAATTTAAACATTTTTAAGTTGACCTCTGTCTCTATTTCAAATTATGTATGTATGTGAGCCAATTTGTTTAATGTATGATATTTATGGGAGATTACTATCTGAATCTTTAAGGAATTGGGTTCAGGTCTAAAACAATGTTCCTGAAGTGCAAATATCAGACAAAAAGATCTGACAATTATCAGACAAATATGGTTCAGTCTGGTCAAAGCTCGGGGAAGAAAATTTGAAGATTCACAGAATAAGTCTGTGGGTCCAAGTTGTCTATCCATTCAATGTTAGGAGTAAAATGTCTGGACAGAGTCTCATGACAGTGTTTCCTTGCACCACAAGATGGTGTTGTTGGCATGTGTGTTTTAACACACACAAACGCCACTTTTCTCAAAACTGTCCGGTTTGTCAAGCAACTCTTGAGTTTTCACACTGACAGTTTCCCAGCACAAACTTTGCGACTGAGCAGCTAGACAGCACCAGCTGTTATTATTGTATTCAGTATTTCAGATCATTTGAAGCTTGTTTTAAAGAGACAAGTGCTTTAAAACTTCATTTTAGGCAACAAACTTGTAATGAATCTGTTATGAATATGTAAATGTTTCACAAGCAGAATCGCAGCACATTGTAGGTAATGTACTTTTTTGAAAGTCATTGAGCACTTTATTGTAGTTTATCTTAACAGATTCTATAACGAATAAGGCACTTTAACACCTCTTTCAGCAAATTTGACATGTGTTTTCTTTCTTAAACGTAGATATTGAATAACAGTAAGTGCCTGGAAAGTGCAAGTTGCTTTCCATGTCAGACTCTCCATATCAATGTGTCTTATCTCCCACTGAAACCTCCCCTCTCCTCTTGCCTCTTCGTGCCTCCAGACATCTAAAGAAGACCTCTTGCAAGCCGACTTTGAAGGGGCTCTGAAGTTCTTCAGAGTCCAGCTCCCTAAACGCTACAGAGCTGCAGAGAACGCCCGCAGGCTTATGGAGCAGGCCTGCAACATCAAGGTAAGGACCACATCAAGCGCTATGTTTATTTGCATTCCTTTTATTCCATGCTTTTATCTTGTTTTAATTGTAAAATTGAGTTCCCTAAAAGCTTTGTACAGGTGTGCATTGATGGATGAACACATAAGCATTTCTGGAGTGCTGATCAAATTAGAGAATCCCGTTGCCTTCCTTACACTTATAGCTTTTAAAAGAAAGGTCAAAGGTTTCGGACCATCAGCTTGCAGTATGGGGATTCTCTTGCTGTGTCCCAAATTGCATACTTCTATATTTAAATAGACCAATTTCAGTGTACAACTTTGTTCACTCAACTAAGTACACCCAAATGAAAGGCTTTTGCGGAAGGTTGGAACTCTGCCATGTTGGAGGACAGAAAAGATGAAATAAGCTCAGGTCATTATTGGATTTTTTAAAATGCATCTTTAATCAAAGGAAAGAGTGTACACAGGGTGACAATGTGAGGGGTTACTGGTACAGATGAATTTATGGTGAAGTGTTGCCTGAGTCTTTCGTTCTCGACAGTTTCACAGAACTAAATAAAAAGTTTCAACTTATTGTTTAGCTCGAAGATTCATAAATCATAATTGTGTTGATTTGTCTTACAACAGCTTTGTTGCCCAAACAAGCAGCTGTTATTGATGAAAAAGCTCCATAAAGCTCAATTTTGTTAACTGCGGGTACATTTTACCAAATTATTTAATGACAGAATATTTCTCCTCTGGTTCCATGCCTATTGTCTTTCATCTCCCTTTTGCGGATGAAACTATGCTAATCAGAGTTTTCTGTAAAGCTCATCAGGTTGTGTAGCCTGTAAAATTATGGTACACGCAATTGTTATCACCCCCTATTGACATAAATGAGGCTGCTGGCATGTATGGAATTTGCTAAGGTCACCAGAGAGAGTGAAAAAAAATGTGAGCAGTGTGTGTGTGTTCTTGAAGTGTGTGTGTGTGTGTGTGTGTGTGTTTATTTTGACAGAGGAAGGAAAGAAGAGATAACCATCCCTTCTCCCTTTCTCTCCACTGATTGCTCTCTGTTCATGTTCAGAGTTAATACTTTAGATTTGTGGTATTTTTCTGACATTTTCTGATTTTCTAAGCTTGAGAACCCTTCAGTGTGTCAGCGGCCTGAGATGCAGTGTTGTGCTCTGGTATGCTGGGAGGACACGTGTCCCTCAATGCCGGCGATGCTCCTACATTTGATGTCTTTCTGTGATTTTCTACACACAGGATATCCTGCTGTTACTCAACGTGTATCATCCTCTATTTGGTATCACTACAGCAGTCTTGCACAACCCACAGATGTACAGTCTTTCACGATGGGACTCATGTTGTACAAGAGAACACGTAGGAAGGAACATGAGATAACCATGATTCATAACTGATAGTGGATTCGGATCTTTATCCAACACTGCACCAAGTTTTTGGACTTTTGGACCATCAGGTTTCATAGAAATTTGAGAAGACGTTTTTAGGTTGTGCTCCGGTGGCGATGAAGACTACAGTTAATGAATCACATAAATTTCATACTCATCGTACCGTTCGATCTCGCCCTGTATGGCAGGACCTAGATTTATTGTGTGTCTCCAGTTTCTCGCCATCTGTCCATATGGGTAAACATTTACAGGATTATGGACCCTCTTTCTCACGGATGAACAGAATTATTACAGCCTGTCTGATGGGATGACGGCAGGAAAACCTTCATCACCCCCCGCTGATCTTCATTTTCCTCATTCACTCCACCACTCTTCTTTAGTTTCTTGTGTTTTTTTGTTCTGGGTTAGCTTTGCGTGGTCTATAAACTACGAGTGTTGAATTTGGAGTTGTAGGTTTCTATCACTTCCTGTTCAGTTCATAGAAATATCTCGAACAGACAGTCTCCTTAGCCTGCTGGAATGATAAGAGCCTTAGACTTGATATTATTACATCCTTGTTTGAGAGATTTCAGGATGCAGTATACTCACGAAAGAGAAGAGTACAAATACTTCATACCTTACAGCCGCGTTTACACAAAAACTGTATGCTGTGTGTGACTGATGGTTTAATCTCTCCATAAAATATCTTTGTCCTTCCTTCCTCATTTTCAAACCAATCACTCTTTCAATTTTTAAAATAGAACACTCCCAGTAGATAAAAGTATATTGAGCAAGTCAGAGAGAGGGAGATAAAAATAGACCTGAGAATTATGCAAAAGCTTTTCTTTCCTTTCACTGATTACTTTCCTTAAAAGTTAGATCACCACCGCAAAGCAGCCCAGCATGTCATGTGTTGCTCGCTGCTACATCAAATAACCTATCCGGCCATGCTATAGCCACAAAGCCTCACATCATCATCTTGTACCAGACCAGACCCATCCTACCAGTCCTTATCCGTCTAATTTTTCAATCAATATTTTGTTATGAATGTCAGACAGTTGTGACAATACAGTCACAAGTGATTATAAGATCAAAGTAATCTGAGTAATAAGAATGATCAATAGCAATCTAACAAGACTTACTCAGAAATGCCAACATTTTTTCCCCTAGCGTAATCAATACCAATAATCAACTAATCAAGTATTTCACTCACATCATTCGTCACACCCAAACATTCCACAGTACAGTAGTTTATATTCAGTTAAAATTAGCAAACTTTAGCTCTAGAAAATAAGCAGGAAAGACTCAAAGCTGGTGCTACAACTATACAAATATTGACTGTCCAGACTGCTGTGGTCGGGTAGAGGAAAATCCACTTAAAAGATGGGAAGATTTTGTACGTAAGGTTAAATAGCACTTTCAGATTGATTGATAAGTAGACACAGTATTGTCCTTGGAAAAGTGTTGGAGGTGTTACCATGTTAAACCCCCACCAGTGAAAAGAAAACAGAGAGAACCAGCCTGTTCAAGACGTTTCACTCTCTGTTCACCCCCCTTTTTACATATTTTGTTACGTCTAAATCGGATCAGCCGAACTCTGTAAGCTGCTTAAAACATTGAAAGAATTTCACTGGCACCTTGACTTGATGAACACAATGGCCAACAGGGTGGCTTTGCTATTCGGGAAGGTGGGGGTGGTGGTGATGGTGGGGGGGAGGATTATGTGAAGAATTTAAATTTCTCAACATTCTCAAGCATCCACTGGAGTGATGATTCTCCAGCAGAGAAATGTGGCATATTCATTTTCTGTCCAAGGTTTCACAGATTAATCTGGTTTTTCCTAAATCCGTCCAATAAAACAGCTTTTAGAGACGGAGGAGCAAAAAGAAAGTGGAAGACAGAATCATTTACGGACAATGAAACATAAAGTGTCCTAATGAATGATTTACATGGCTATATGAAGATTATGAGAGGATGTCACAGTGTCAAAGTAACTATATTGGAGGATTCAGGAACAACAGGCGAGTGAATAAAACTTTAATCTGACTGGTCTCTAGTTCAGTTCTTAGATATCTTCGATAGATAGGACTAATTTTCCATGAATCCTGGGTAAATTATAAGTTTAAATATCAACACGGTGCAGATTTTCACACTCCTTAGTTATTTTGTTCATAGTGATTCAGAACCACATTGTGTTATCAATAGAAAACTGGAATCAATTAAAGCCCTTTTTTACTCTGTTCTGTTTTGTCTCTTAAATCACATTAAAAAAATACAATATAGTGTAAAAGAAAGAGATCATCAGCATTTCTGTATTTCTAAATATAATTTATAAAATTATGTTTTATTTATGATGCTTCAATAATTCATGTATTTTATTTAAATTATTCAGTGCAACTCACTAGATCCATTGTAACATGCTAACGTGCTCTTATTGATGTTTATTTAAACGCATGTTATTCGGGTTTCCCTTTGCTGCTGCTTCCTTTTTCTCCTTTTTCGTTGCACACCTCCCTTAAAGTGCCTAGAAGTCCAATTCATTTAAATGTCTCGGGCCTCAGAAGACTTGAATCTGATTTATTTCTGAGGCTGGTGCTAAAAAAACACTTTCTTGGGTCACATTAGGGCATAAATCTACCTTACCTGTCCATTTCCTCTCTGGTTAGAAAGAGAAAACAACACAGACACAAAACACGCAGCGCTAGCGAGATAATAAAATCAACTCGTGGGAGTTTTTGATGCTTTTCCCCTGCTGGGACGAACAGGAGGAGCCTGTTGCTATCATTATGGTGTGGTTGTCAGGTAGTTTTTAGCTCCGGGTCCTTTGGGTGGCTGGTAAAGAATTCAGGCATTATATGCGATAGCCTTGGAAATTGCTTTCACATTTCGGGTTTAACTGTCGGAATGATGTGCAACTGCAAATGACATTCGTTGATCTGACAGCTTCCTTCCTATCTCTCGTAACCTCATAGAGAGAGAGAGAGGGAGGGAGAGAGAGAGAGAGAGAGAGAGAGAGAGGGAGAGAGGGAGAAACGATAAGCGGGCGTACAGGAAGGAGGTGTTTAGTGGAGAGGAAGAAAAAGCAAACTCATCGTCCTTTGTCACACACTTCTAGCGTTACAGCGAGCGAGGGAGGGAGAGAGAGAGAAACAAACAGGTGTGTTGTACTGCCCTCTCACCCCCCCCCCCCACACCTCACCCCTCCTTCTCTCAGTGGGCGGGGCCCGGATCCCGAGGGACTCTTGAAAGCAGCCAGTCACCTTCTCCTGTTCTCAGGGAGAAACAAAAGCTGTCAGCTGCAGTCCGTTTTCCTTCTCCACCACTTTACCTCCTCCGTCTTCTTCATCCTGTCTTCCTCCTTGCTGCCGGGGGGGCAAGAGGAGTCAAGATGATGCAGGAGGTGTCCATCATGGTAGCCTACGATGCTCATGTTGTAGAGCGGCCGGCGGAGGAGGACACCTTGGCTTGTTTGGTCGCCCACTCGAGACCTCTCAGGACCCCCAGACCTGTGGTAGGTTTGACCCCCCCACCCCCGTTACTTTCTTTTACTGGATTTCTTCTTCTCCCTTCTATCCTGTCTTCCATCCCTTTTTTTCTGCTGGGTATTTTCTGATTCGTGACATTTTCAACTATTCCTACTCACCATCATTTTAATTCATGGAAAGGTCGTTCATTTCTTTTTATCGTCTTCTTTTTGCCGCTTTTCCATCTGTGTGTAGATACTCAGGACATCTGACAGATACTAAGTGCGTTTCCACAAGGCAGATATTGTCTTCTTACGTGTGGTTGTGTGTGTATGTTGTGTGTGTGTGTGTGTGTGTGTGTGTGTGGGTGTGTGTGGGTGTGTTGTGTGTTCTACTGAAATCACGTCTGATGTTTGAGGTTACAGGGCTTTGTCAGTCAGTCAGTCCAGTTAGTTGTTTGTGGCTGTCAGTTTGATTCAATTACCGCCTTAATTTGGACTCAATGGAGATCTTGTGTGTGTGTGTGTGTGTGTGTGTGTGTGTGTGTGTGTGTGTGTGTGTGTGTGTGTGTGTGTGTGTGTGTGTGTGTGTGTGTGTGTGTGTGTGTGTGTGTGTGTGTGCGTGTGCGTGTGCGTGTGTGTTGTCATGGGTAATCAAATCCCGTGGCCTAGTTTTTTTTCCTGACATGCCCATTTGGTTTTGTCCTCATTTTAATATTCAAACTCTCGGACGTCCACCTGATGTGAGCGGAGGTCGCCGTCCACACACTCGTTCACACGGCTTCTTTCTTGAAGCAGAATACCCACAATGACATGACAGTACAGCACTGCAGTGTGTGTGTGTTTGTGTGTGTGTGTGTGTGTAAGATATGGGCTCAGAGGTGTGTGACCAATTCCATTTTCTGCTTCAGGGATATAGGTCAAAATCTAAAAGTGGGCCCGGTTCCATTTCCTGTGGCACTGAGCATCTTTAACCGCCTTACCTGCTGGTTTGTCCCTACAATGGTCATGAATATTTATGTGGAAGGTTTTGACCATTCATGAAGTAATATCTCTGTGTGATGTTTGAGGCGTTAGCAGAATGAAAAATGTCTGAGTAGATTAGAGAGCTTATTATTCAGATGTGATATTAAAAAAAACAAAACATCGACTTGAAGCGTAGTATCCTTCATGAAAGTTGTGAATTTTATCAATCATGAGTGAAACTGGAAGTGTGTGCTGCGTGTGTGATGTTGTAGGTAATTTCCCCGTACTTATAGATAGATAGATAGATAGATAGATAGATAGATAGATAGATAGATAGATAGATAGATAGATAGATAGATAGATAGATAGATAGATAGATAGATAGATAGATAGATAGATAGATAGATAGATACACTATTTATTGTAGCTTAACTAGAATAACTCAAGAAACAACAGATTCAAAGACACGCAAACGGCTTTCGGAGGTCATGTCGTTGGGGATTCTGTGTGATTATCATTACTGTGGATCTGTGTGTTTGAGTCGAGGCCGTCACTCTAACAGGCCAGTTTAGCGTTGCATCTCACCACACAGTCACGCTGCAGTGCTTGTGTGTTTTAAGGGTGTTGGTGAATATAATCAATAATTTCTGGTTTAATGTGTAACCTAGAAGGAACTCTTGAGTTTCACAGATGCAAAATATAAAACTGTTGTTACGCGACCAGTAGAAAAATAATTACTCTAATCTGTATTGTTACTTTAACGCCAGACTTTTAAATTAAATATTGGTGTAAGTCTGGCTTCAGAGCAAAGGGCCTCCGCTCACTGAACTCATTTCTAAACTTTAACACTCTAGTGGTTTGGTTTTGTTAATCTACAGGATTCTGTGTCAAACCGTCGCACCACAAACAGGAAGCTTGGAAAATATGACAAATGTCTCAAGTCGGTGGAAGAGATGCGAAAATGTTTGCAGACATCAACGGAGGTGAAAGTAATGGTGGGTTTTAGGGTGTGTTCCACTCTCAAAATCAACACGGAAAGTCTGGAGGTGGTGGAACTCTCAGGAGACACGTCATTATCTCTCTCTCTCTCTCTCTCTCTCTCTCTCTCGTGTCTCCTGTGCATTCAGTTATTGTTGTTGTACATCAGCGTAGGACTGCTCCGTGTGCACGCTCATCACTGCACACACACACAAACGGTTTGAGAAGCTGGTGCTATTAAATCATGTCAGAAAATCCAGCATCATCACAGATGCGAACAACAGACATCTAGCATATTAATTTTTGTTGCTTCAAGGTAGTAATATTCATATCTTCTAAATAACAACTAAAACATCATCACAGTGTCCAATGAAAGAATAGAAAATTTTAATTAAGGAGTAAATGGATCCGTTTACAAATCTAAAGCCCAACATTCGATTTGTGTAACCGTTTACTTACTATAAAATGATTGTTAACCAGCCTGCAGGGATGAAGCTGCTCTTTCTTCCCACAGAAATAACAACACAATGAGATTACATCATCACGTTCATTCATTCGCTTCAGAGGTTTGTGGGTCAGGGCTTGACCCACAGCTCAGTGAGGAGAAGAGGTAACGACCGCCTCAGTAGGCAGTAAACGCTCAGTTCAGTGTCCCTCAAAGCAAAATGTCTTTATTTAATACATTTCAGTCCAAACAAGCCGTTACTGTACAAAACAGTCAAATTAAGAAGAACAGACCAATGAACCAGAAAAGATGACGCCGAAATAAAGGTTAAAGTACTGATTTGCAACATTTCCTGTCTGATGAGGGTACGCTCTGTTCCCCCTGAAAGATGATCCCACACGTCCGTCTGCGCTCACCGTTCTGTCTCGTTACGCTTTCTTACCGCTTGAGAAGCGGTGCGTTTAAAGTTTTTGGGTTTTTTTGCTTCCGTCGCTTCACGGATAAACCGGGAGGAAACTGGCACACAACCACACTGATGTGATTTGAACAGAGGATGATCTCAGAGGAGGGGGGCTAGGGCTAAGGCAGCTATGGCTGCTGTTCCCACCCAGGGGGATCGCATCGCCACCCACCTGCAACACAAACACATGAACGCACCACTGATGCGTTACTTTAACATCAAAGTCAATCAACCACTTTCATTATCTATCAAACGGCTGATAGTTAGCAAAGCTGATCAACAGACGGTTGAGGTTGCACACATGGAGCGTTCCTGTTTGTGGGCCTCATGTTGTTTTCTGACTGAAACTGAACGCAGTGAGGGAGAGTTCTCATCTCCACGGCTTCTTTGAGCTGTTTTTAGGTCAGACCACTGTTTCCGTCTGACACCTCGGGAGGAAATGAAATGCTTGTTGTGTAAATTGAACATTTCTGCTGTCTGTTAAAAATTATGATGGGTTGGTTTATAGCCAGGAGTACTAAAAAGTGCTTCATTTATTGCCTGTGTGGCGTGGGCCTTCTGTTTTTTCACAGTATATAGCGTGTGATGAGAACCACATGTAGACACACACACGGGTCGCAGGTGAATAGAAGGAGAAAGTTCTGACTGCGAAGATCCTTTTGTTTTGGAATCTATATCTTTTCGTGATGTAACTATGACTTTGTGTCTTTGTATATCTTTAACAGATCACATTGCATTTGCAATATGGAATTTTGTAGAATATCATTTGAGTGCTCAGTGGATGCTAACGCTCCTAACGCTTCACGTCTGTGAAGGCCGGTAGGAGATACTGGCGAGGGTGGCGTTTCACAGTCTTACCGATTATCCCTCACACTGAGTTTTAAAATGCATGGCTGCACCCCCAGCCCCCCTTAGTTGCTGACCTCGGTCTCAGCTGAAATACAATCAGTCAGCTCTTTTAAGATAAGATTCAAATGATGCCTTCAACTTTTGAAATGTTTTCAGGTCCCGACCAAAAAGCTAAAGAAGTTCGAAAAGGAATACCAGACCCTGAGAGAGAGTCAGCTGCAACAGGAGGATCCCATTGACCGATATCAGGTATGGAACACACACACACACACACACACACACACACACACACACACACACACACACACACACACACACACACACACACACACACACTTTTCTACTGTTTCATACTTTTACATTGTTTTATCAATGCTGATATGTTGGGAGAAATAGTCCTCTCTTCTGTGTTCTGCGTCACTGAAGAAGACAGTGTGTGTTTCTAAGATTAGACGATCTCCTTTTGAATGTAACACTGCTTAATCAAACCGTACTTCTGTTAATATTTGTGATACCGTTCCGACTTAAAAGGCGCCTTTTCACACAGACCAGACTTGGATTGCTTTTGTCTCAGACATCTCAAGCAGGTTTTTTTGGGGTGGTGTCAGATGATTCTGATACCTTCAGAAGGTAAAAACAGAAGATGCAGACACACTCAATCTGTCACCAGACAGCATCTCATACTCGTTTTTGCAGGATTTCTTTCTTTTTGTCTTTACATGAATTTGTCATTCTGGTTTTTCTAACAAAACATATTCTTTTCTCCTTAATTAAATAAATCTTTGGTGGTTAAACTTACTTTGTTTGTCAAAATTCTTCCAATATTTTGAAAGCTTTTGTCTTAGCTAAACATTTCGTTGAATGCTGAACACTCTGGTCAGTAGAAGTAGAGAAGAATGAAGTTAAATATTAATGGAGACATGGAGACATTAATGGAGACATGGAATACATGGAGACATGTTAAACATTCTCTTCATTCCAACCAGGAAGACTTTAGTAAAGAAAACCTACTGGTACAGATATTTTTGCTGTACGCAGCGGATCATAAGCTGCTGGCTCTGGAGGGAAGGAAGGAAGGACTTTTGTTCTAGATAAGATGTTGGATCTGACTCGTCTGTAACCGCTGGGAATAGTCTTACAATAAAAACACAACAGGAATACTGCTGCGTAAAAATCAGCACATCAAATCCGACGTGTTTTATTCCAGGATTGATTGCTAAATTTTTACTGTAATTCAGCTGTAACATTTTTCTCTGACTCGCATGATATCTATAGGTTTTTCCGGCAAGTTTGACCTTTTCTGAGCTGCTGTCTCTGTTTATTATAATGTGGAATAAAAGCGATGAAAAAAAAAAGAGAAAAGGGCGAAGCTGGTGAGTGTCATCCGCTGAAGGGAAACTCCTGTCAGGATCATGAGTTCAAGTTTAATCCGCGCTGCTGCAGACATTTGAAGCCGTTGTGACTGGACACGGTAAGCTGCCTCTGCTCCTGCAAACACTTTAATATGAGACATTTGAGGGATATCTATGTTTAGGGGCTGGAACTGATCTTAAACCTTCATGTGTGAGCTTCTCTTCGTTGTTTTTCACATTGATATGACTTGAAGATTTTAGCTTGTTATGTGTCCTGAAAGGTCTGTCTCCTGTGTTCCCAAATTAAACGTGACACTCCTCTGCTCACAGGAAGAGGTTCATTCAAACTAGAAGTACACAAACTGTTTCCAAACATGGAGCCGATTCTGCGTCCATGTTTACAGATAAGCAGGCGTGAATGTATTTATGTGTCTTTTTTGTGGGCATCGTTATGTATGGTGTGCTGTAGTGATTAACTAAGTTGTGTTCACATATGTCCATGTTTGAACCACTGAAGTGGATCAGGAGTAGTAGAGGTCACCGTTTTATAGAAATGTCGGGTCAGGTGACGCTCTTCACCCTCACATCTGCTCCCGACCACGACGGTCATGTGAGGCTGTTTACAGGCAGCAATCATGAGACTCCAATAAGTGTGTACAATGGGGACATTAAGATGACGATAGTGTGTGTCTCTGTAAGCGTGTGTGTGTGTGTGTGTTGCAGAAGGACGCTAAAACTGATCGGGATTAATAAGTAATTATTTTCGGCCAAAAGCTGCTCTTTTGGTTATGCATCAAACATAAACATTAGATCACATGATTATCAAGGTTTTATCAGAAGCTAATTAATAGTCCGATTTCCTATTATCCTGATTTCATCAGCCAAATGAAGCGTTGTGTGTGTTTGTGTCCATCCAGAGGGAGAACCGGCGCCTTCAGGAAGCCAGTATGCGTCTGGAACAAGAAAATGACGACTTGGCCCACGAGCTGGTCACCAGTAAGATCGCCCTGAGGAACGACCTCGACCAGGTGAGAAGAAAACCTCCACCTGACACTCCTGAGGTTGTACGTGCGTGTAGGACTTGTGTGGTGGCATCGGTTTGTGTGTTTCTTTTTCTTTCCTGGATGAAAGGAGAAGCTTTTTTTAATGTGATGTTCTCTGCTCAGTGAAGGGCCTCTGTGTGGTTGTGTTTGTACTCAGGCAGAAGACAAGGCCGACGTTCTGAACAAAGAGCTGCTGAGCACCAAACAACGTCTGGTGGAGACGGAGGAGGAGAAGAGGCGGCAGGAGGAGGAGACGGCTCAGGTAACGTTTTTCCCTCCATTTGCCCTCGTTGGGCTGAAGCAGCTCAGCCGTGGAAAACCACAGACCTCGGTTGCTTCTGTACGTAGATAGTCGTCATTAGAAAGGAGAATTTTACCAGCCTTTCATGAAGCAACCAGTTACGTATCGTATTTAACACTTGAGCTTGTAGTTTGGTGTTTTTGTAATCTTGTTTCTCTCTCTCAGCTGAAGGAAGTGTTCAGGAGGGAGCTGGAAAAAGCGGAGCTGGAGATCAAGAAAACCACGGCGATCATCGCTGAATACAAACAAGTCAGACTGTTTTCTCTCACACAGATATAAGGACAGAACCCCAAGAACACGAAGCTCACACTGGCCATTTATGTTTTCCTGAAGAAACACATGTTCTAAATGTCGTCTCTGCATCTCTTTATCTTTTACTTCCTCTCCACGTTTCAGATCTGCTCCCAGTTGAGCACGAGGCTGGAAAAACAACAGGCAGCGACAAAAGAGGAGCTGGACATCGTCAGGGTGAGATAAACGCTGTTCACGTGTTTACTACGCTATCACACCTATAACAAAAATGACCTAGCATTTAGCGCTCTTTGTGGGTGTGGTAATGTGTCAGCTCAGGCCTGGAGAAAGATCAGGACGCCGTTGGTGATGCATTGCGTCGCTAGTCAAAATGGGAAGTTGCAGCTGGACGTAAAACGAGGCAGCCATTCTACTCATGTCTCAGTGGAAAATTAATAAAAGACCAGAGAGAACTAAAGTAAATAAAGAAAAGGGATCTCAGTCTTAGTTACCGCTCACAACATCTCCATCCCCTGCCTGGATCAGAAGTTCTTCATGAGGACATGATCCTCCCACAGAGATTTTAATTTTTCTGTCAGGATGAGGAGTGTGTGTTTAATACAGTATGAGCCTCTATGAATATTCATTTCATGGATTACACAGTGTTTAGCTGAAAGGTTAAGCAGAGAGACATTTTTCACCCGCTGTCCTCCATGTTTCTTCGTCCGTCCAGATGAAAGTCATGGGCTGTGAGCACTGCAGAGACTTGTTCAGCACACTGGGGTCCCTCCAGGATTCATCCCCCGGAAAGGACAGGATGTCCAACGAGCCTCTGGATGAGGAGAAGGATGGACTGAAGGAGCAGCTCCGGCAGCTGGAGCTGGAGCTGGCACAGACCAAACTGCAGCTGGTGGAGGCCAAGTGCCGCATCCAGGTGAGGAGGAGGAGGAGGAGGAAGAGGTCTGGGGAGATTAAACAAGACCGTAGGAGGATGTGTTCAATGAACGAATGCAAGAACAAACGTTTTCCTCCTCTCTGCTCCTCTTGTCGCTGCAGGAGCTCGAGCACCAGAGGGGAGTCTTGATGAACGAGATCCAGGCGGCCAAAAACTCCTGGCTCAGCAAGACTCTGGGCTCCCTGAAAAGTTCCGCCTCGTCTTCATCTGGCTCCACGTCCCAGACCCCATCGTCTCCGAAGGAGGGCCCTGCCTAGACGTCTCGGCGTTCCCCTCCTCTGCAGGATACACTCTAGAGCCGAGGAACACAAGTTCAGGAAACAAGCAGTGGAGAAATGTTGTATTCCTTTTTTCTATTTTCTTTATTCTTCTTTTTTTTTCTTTTTCTTTTTTTTTTTTTTTTGATGGTGGTCGAGGAGAGCTCGCTGCTCTCTCGGGCTGCAAACAGCTGAAAAAAGAGGAGGGAAGAAACAGGCGGGGAGGAGGCCACCACCAGCTTGGTGATGAGACAGGTGGTGTGAAGCTCAGTGGTTCTTTCTGATGCTGTTTTTGTTGTTATAAGAGGTGTTATAAAGCTGAATTTGCGTTCACTTAGGCATAACCTCATGTAGGTTCACAATTTAGCTCCCCTGTGTGGCCAACCCTTGCTACTGCAGATTTATAGACGTTCTGCTCACATTTAAACCTGCGTTCGATCTCACTTTCTATCCATAGTTTCAGTCATAGTGAGACAGAGATAAAGACATTATACGACATGCGTCTGAGAAAGGAGCACTGCAGTCAGAGTCCAAAACAAGAACAACACAGAAAGTTGTATTTCTTTATAGTAATATAACGTAAACACGTGTCATATAAATATGTATAACTAATTATTGATTTTTGTAATAATCTTGTACAGTTCTTTAAGAGAAGAAACAAAGGAAATGTTCTGTGGGTTTTTTTGTTTTGCTCGTTTTTTACTGTTGGTTCTTGAATGTCATGTCTTTGGAAGCAGTGTGAGAACGATCAGGTCGAGTCCAAACGCTAAAGAACAAAAGTGACAAATATTACTGTTAATTCTGTTTATGTCCCGCCTGTTTCTTCACTGATTCCTGATATTTAAACATAGTAGAAATTTTACAGATTTTATAATTTTTTTAATGTTTTTTTTTTAATCCCAGTTCCAACTCATGTCTTTAAATATATTCTTGATAGATTTCAGGAGAGTTTCCCGCTGTTGATCCTGTCCGTCTGGCCTTCAGAGAATTCTGTTAGTGTGAAATTAGAATTCAGTTTGTATTCAGAATTCAGTTTGAGTGCCACACATTTTCAGTAACGTTATTTTTGAGATGCAAAATCCCCAATTTGGCTTTATAGCTTTAAATATAAAAGCTAGGGATTGAACTGGGTTATGTATGTCTATTTGTTGTTTTTAAATCTCAACCCAGGTTTCTTTTAAGTTGCACAGGGTGTGCATAGTTGTTGTCAATGTTGCCATAAATCTGGCAAGCTAGAGCTAAAGAAGGGGCTCTATTCATTTTTAAAGCAAAACCCAACTAACGCCAATTTAATGGTGACCCCATCCAGTGAAGTATGGACACAAGGAGGATTAATAAAGACAACAGTTACCCAAAAAAAGTGTTTTGCTTTAAGGTGAATAAAGCTGCAGTGACTGTGCCAAAAGTCCCCCCCTCCTCTCCTCCATCCGGTCGTCACTGAAATCGGCCTTTGGACTCGAACCGAGTCCATCTGTAATTGTTTGTGTCTGAATGTGTGTTGGATGTGTGTGTGTTTTGCACTGTAATCCAGGTGGTTCATGTAAAAATGTTTTCTTCTTCACGTGGCTGCCTCTTGGTTATTGACTGAAGCCGTTGTCTGAGGACGGGAACGCCGTCCAACCGTTTGAAATGTTGTCAGCTGTGCCATAAGAGCCTCCCCTCTGCTCCGTTCACAGGGGTCTTCCTCCATGTTCCAACGATTCGAAGCAACTTCATCAACAGCAATGTCATTAGAACTGAGTATTTTTTTCAGGAGTCTGCTTCCTTTATGTCCTTCAGGAGAAACCACTGTGGTGTTGCTGGTGGTCCTCCTCACAAAATGCATCTACGTCGTTGAAAGGCAGCGACAGGAAGTGGACTGGCTGAATATAATTTACTTCCACATGTGTTTTGCATTGCCATGACATTCCTCCTTCTCTATCTTGTGTCAGTTTGTTGGTTAATAAGTCGTGTGACCGGTTCAAGGTAGCATTTGGCCATGTTGAAGAAATCTCCTCATCCTCTTTGTGCACTAAAGCGACATTTTAACACTATTTCAAGTTGTGTTTGTTCAAAACTTATTACAGAACATGATTATTTTTTATCTGATAATTGTTGCAGAGAGGAAGCGCCCAATTTATTAACCACTAGCAGTTCACTGCAGTGAGCAAAGGTGGAATCAGATGTGTGTTCTGGTTTCCAGGTAGCTGTCATGTTACGGTCCTGTTGCACAGAGACGGATCGCTCCTCAGCTGGTTCGACTACAACACTGTTGGCTGTACAGTAACTGATGTGCTTTAATAAATTACAGTTTTTCCGTTCATTTCTGTATTTTGACCTTTTACTGAACCAGAGAAAATTGACTAATTATTTAATGAGTCAAAATCATCCTCAAGGATTGGAAAAGGAAATCCAGAACAGTTAAATATGCAGAGTAAGTGGTATAGAATTACATTTTAAGGATATTTTATTTGATAGAACAAGAACCACAGGTTGCTGTCCAGCCTTGAAATAGAAGAACCCAGTACAACAAAGTTGAATGAACTGTACCCGTGACATCTGTGCCAGAAAGTCAGGTACAAAAATCCAAATTAAAAAAAAACAACACCTTCATACTGTTGGACAAAATATGAAAGCCTTTGGTGGCTTCAAATCAGTACGTAGCTTGACTATGTTTTAGTTGAGAAAGTGTGCTAACGGCAGTTTGAAGTCCTGCTACTGAGAATCATGAAATGATCACAAAGCAGTGACGACTAGAAAGTCACTTAATAAATTCAAATACCTCAACCCTGGCCCAACATCCCCTTTTAATTAAACTGAACCCTAATCCAAATTCCAAGAACACGTTCAGAATGAAAACTGCTCCCTCCCCCCGGGTCTCCCAGGGTTCAAGATAATTACAAAAAGTCATGCATCGCTTTAATTTATTACAAAGATTTTACAGGTTCAAAGTTCATCATCCATCACAGAGCAAAATTGTTTGACCTTAATATATTACAGCAATAACACCATCAACACAAAGACACTGATTGAAAACACACATTGAAAGAGTTAACTGGCATACACACACTCAGGTGTATCTATTTGCAAACACACACCTCCTTAACACGCTCAAGCCCCCTGGGCTCTTTTTACATATGTAGAGATCCTGAGTTCAGATATTCTGAAAAATAACCACAAAAACATCTTTTAATCCACTGTATAAACCCTACATACATATAAAAAGTAGACTAAATGCAAATACTGTAGTTCTGTTGTACTACTCTTTACTTCCACTAGAGGGAGCTCTAGAATTGTGGCTGAAGCTGGACTCCTTCCTCCTCCTGGGAGCTGACAGCTGAGGTCAACATGTGGCCCTGAGTCATTTTCTTCCTGAACTGAACCACTTTGTCCTCCAAGTGAAGGAAACGCACATAGTTAATGTCACTCAGCAGCTTTTAATACCCCAATGTGTTCATCTGATCATTTGTCAGTAATTTTTTAAAAGTAATTTATGGTGATGACAATTCTTCTGATAAGAAGCTGGATTTTTGTGCCATAAAGTTTCTGTGGTGCGCACACATAACAAAAACTAGACATGCAAATATATCAAGCCTTAAATATAAAAATAATAATTTGAAAAATCCAATTTCTGTTTTTAAATAAGAATTCAAAATTGTAAAATATCGATATGAAAAAAATGACCTCATTCTTTAAGGCTGGCATCTGGATTTCAGTCTATAAATCACAGCAGGGTGCCACTCAGACTGGATCTTAATGGTGTTAAAATCATGAGAGGAAGTTCTGCACGATGGTCTCCGAACCAGCATCCTTATTTTCTGGATCCCAGAGGTTCCTTCAAGTGATCCTGATAGCACTCTTCTCTTCATTCAAAACCTCCGATTGTGACTTCTCTCCAAGTCCTACAAGTCGTAAGTTCACCTAAGTATGACTCCTTAGTTGAATTACCATGGCATTTTAATTTTTGCCTCTTGTAGTTAGGGGTAAGAGATTTAAGAGTACTTAACAAAATACCCCAAAGTCATATAAAGCAAATAAAAAGTGTGTGCAAGTCCTTAAAGGGACTCTTTTTATCAGACAGTCCAGGTTTATTAGGTTTGCTTTGGCTACCGGCCTGTGGATCATCAAAGAAAAGACAACGGGGCGCAGGTAACTTTGTCTCCTTGCGTGACCTCTGAGGCTCATGTTTGCAATCATTTATGGATCTGTTCATACACAGATTGGGAAACCTGTTGATTCGAATCTCATCAGTGAATTGGAAGGAGCATTGATGTCATCAAGGTCATCTGAGGGCAGCAACCAACGACGACAACAACCGCGCTGCGGCCGTGAGGTCACGTCTGTGTTGGTGATTCCACAGCAAACACGTGTGGGTAGTGGGTGTGGGTTATCATCCACGGGTCTGGGCTGGAGGACGAGGAACGAAAACGAAACCAGAGGTATTTATAGTATGGAAACATACGCTGCACGTGTCACGGCTGCAGACATGGCTTCAGATCTAAACACTGCAGGGGTCCAGACGAAACACGTGTAACACGTATTTACACAGTTTGTTATTTAGCATCCATGAAATTAAACCTGTTTTATTTTATTCTCTTGCACAGGAAATCCCTGTCGAGGTGATGACGTGATGTTTCCTCTGGATGGACGGGACACATCGTTCTGCACTGACTGCCTGTGATCAAACTCATGCTGACAAGTACGAGTCAGCAACACCCAGGAAGGGTGTTAGAGGTGAGCTGGGTTGTGTAGTTTATAATTCAGTAGACAGAAGATGGCTTCTTCTTTTTTATAGAATTGAATTAGAAAAAAATCATTCTGGCTAATGAGTTAACAGCTGATCCTGAGGATGAAGTCCAAACATTAGATTAAAATTATAATCCACCTTGAGTTCAGGTTAATTCTGTGGTTCCTTGATGAACTTTGTGCTGAGTCAGCGTCGTCGTTCCGGAACCCACTTTTCGCATTACCTGATTTCTAAGAACGACAATCTGAAACATCCCAGAGGGCCATGACCAGTACACACACCACGTGTGTGTTTGCTTTGCTGCGTGTTTTGCTGGATGCTGCAGTTTCACTCGAGTCGACCAGGCAGAGTGACTGATGATGACATGAGGTCAGGCCGTTTCACCACTGACCTGATGGCGATATCCCGTTTGATTACACGCTGTTTGGTGAAATGTTTATTCTAGTCTTGTATTTTTAGTCGTCTAATGTCTGACGACTTGCCATAAGTATTATTTGGATGAAACCAACTCCTGTTTTTCAGTCTGTGGGTGGAAACTTAAATTCTCCAGGTGTGATGAGACGGTAAATTATATTTATTACTCACCAGAAAATGATTGGCGGTTGGTTGTTGTGATTTGTTCCTCCAGTTACCTGTGACTCACCTCAACACTCCCAGTGTGTCATTATGGTCGATACCTGTTTCTGGCCACAAGCGACAAAAATACTGCTTACCCCTGGTTCTACAAATACTTGAAATCATCCTGACTAATGATGAAGATGACAGCTTATTGACACCGTAGACTCATCCATCACCAAGACTTCTTGGTCCCTAATTTATAATTTTCACATTTTCTGTTATTCACGTCAAAGCTTCATCTGGAACTGATTTTATAGTTTGCCAGGGTAATCACTAACCACAGAGGATGAACATATTACATCAGCCGTCACCATGACAAAGCTGTACTGGACCACTTTACAACCTAACTACAAGATTAAAAGCCCATGAAAAATTAGATCATTGAAATAAATTAATCAGCATGGATGATTAAAAACGACATCCTCCCAGTGAAGAGAAACCACTTCCAACTGGTTGATCTCACTGATCACCATTAGCAATAGGAAATACCCCCAAAAACAAACAAACCACGACGTATAATGAATACATGAAGAAACAAACACTTCAAACATGTTAAAAACTTTATTATAGTAAAAGTGACTGAAGGGAAGCGATGTGTGTGTTTGCTTAAAGTCATTAAAATGATTTGATGTGAGCTGGAACTGAATTCAAATCCCAACAAAGCCTTGATAGTGATTATACGGTCAGATTTGACCCACTTGAGCGCGGTGGATTGGGATGGATGAAGAAGTGCTGGCAGTCCAGTAGTGTCACCAGTTATAAGTGTCTACCAGCTGAGGCCAAAGCATCATCCACTTAGAAAGTCTTCTCTTTCTTGGGGTTTGTGCGGTCAGGAACTTCATGTAGGTCTTGATACGCTTTTGAGCCGAAGGTAGGAAAGGCAGAACCAACAAGAAACCAACAGAACGTGCAAACTCACGTCTGGATTTGAACCCAGGGAACCTCTTACGGTGACAATGCTAACGTTGTATTTGTTTTTTAATCTATTTATTTAGGAATTCTGAATGATTCATTTCTGGGTCTGCGTTGTCGTGTGGACGGCGTATCCGCGACTTTTTAAAAAACTCTGAAGTCTTGCCTGTGACGAAAACCGCTGTGACGTCATACTAATGGGCCCGTGTGTTGTGACAATCAAAACAAGGACGATTCCTATTGGATAAAATTTGACTCAATACTGCCACCACATGGTTTGGCATGCTTAGAGCAGTCTTCGAAAACGCACTGGTGTGTTTACGTGTGGACGGAGATTTTTTTTAAAAACGCTGTCGTGTGGACTGGAATCGTTTTCGATGCGTTTTTAAAAAGTTCCGTTTTAAAAAAAATCCCTTATCGTGTGGACGGGGGCCTTACAGTGGCTGGTCTTGTCCCAGTTTATTAACCCTTTGGGGTGTGGTGAGTGTTATTCACATAACACCGCCTGGCTCCTCAACGATTGTTGATGGGGGTGTCAAAGGAAATGTGAGTTTCACCTTTTTGTACTAATGAGGCCCATTAGCATGAGACACATCACCTGGGTCAATCTGCTGAGACAATCTTTTTGGGAGTTTTGAAAGGACATGATTGTAAGAAGCCATCTCTGAACAGGGGGGGGGGTGGTCTGCGACATCACTTTTCTCCCATTGACAATCATGTCCTTTCAAAACTCCCAAAAAGACTGTCTCAGCAGATTGACCCAGGTGATGTGTCTCATGAAAATGGCCCTCATTAGCATACAAAGGTGAAACTCACATTTCAACGACCCCCCCTTTGACACTCCCATCAACAATCGTCGAGGAGCCAGACGGCTTTCAACGACGGTCGTTGAAATGTGAATTACACTGACCACACCCCACAGGGTTAATAAACTGGGACAAGACCAGCCATTGTAAGAACCGAAGAATTCTCTTGGATGAGAGACAAAACATCTTCAAGAACTTTCTCAAAGTCCAGTGGATTGACTGAAACAGCTTTGGATTCACTCATATTGTACGCTTTTGATGGAGGGAGGAGGCCAGAGAAACCAGAGGGATCCCACAGGGAGGTGGAAAACATGCAAACTCCACATTTCTTACTGTAAAGTGACAATACTAATACTGCACCACTCCATAATAATAATAATAATAATAATAATAATAATGCTTGGATTCTGACATGGAAAACAATTTAAGATGAATGCACGATTTTGCCTTTTATGTGATAAAATCCGGACTTTCTGTGTTCTTGGAGCCACTAAATATAAATGAAGTGGAAACACAAAAATCCATTACATAAATGACAGGAAGGCTTTCATTTGATAAGTGATACAAACTGATGAGATACACAACATGTCCAGTGGATCTGCTGCCTCACACACACTGTAAACAAGCTTTAATTAGTACATCCCATGATCAAATGTCTCTCTGTCACCAGAGCTGCCTGTTTGTACGCGCTGCCTTTGGCACCGAATCATATTATATAAATATGGATCTATAAAAAACTTTTGGAAGGAGTTGTTTCAAGGGGGAGAGGAGCCAAACGTAACAGGGTGAGACAGGATTTGCTGTTGATGGGAGGAAACTGAGTGGATTAGCTTGCAGGAGTAGAGTTCTGATCTTAAAGCGAGCTTCATGACGAGCCTTGAACGCGCCGTCCCCGAAAACAGAACATACAGAAGAAGTCTTGGTTCAAGAAGCCTCCATTAGTCTTTCATCTCAGCTGACTGAGCTGTTGCTTTGTGTCGGAGCTCAATGCTGACATTCACTAATCGGTCTGGCAGACGGCCTGGAGGAGGAAACATTGTTCGGCCCCGCCGTGTTTACATCTCCTGCCTCCTGCACCAGAACAAACCCTCCAGCTCCAACGGAAAGCCAGACGCTGCACTTTTTGCTGAGAAATACCAAATTCCATCCGTCTGTGTTTGGAATCTCAACAGCTGGCAGCAAATATCAGAGCCTCCTTTCCGTTTGCTGACCCTCGCTATAACATGGCCCCTCTTCACAGCCTTGAGATTGACTTGTTTTTCTCTGCTACATCTGTGGAAAACACATTTAAAGAGGATTCTGCTGCAGAGTCCCATTGGTGCAGGAAGGGAACGGAAGGAGAGTTTATCTCTTGATCCGTCCGTCTTGTTTCTCTCTCATACACCCATGTTTGTCGTTTCATCTTGCCTTTGACCAATCAGAACAGCACTCCATTCTCAGGCTTTAGATAGCAAGAAGATGTATAATAAATGACATGGAATCATAATCAAGTGTTATGTTGAACAACATATTTCACTTTTACATCTCTGCCTCTATCCAGAGGAGCATCTGAGCCTCACACTCTGCTGGTTTCCACTGTTTCTTCTTCTTTGTTGATATAGACGCCACCATTGTCTGCTTTTTAAGTCTTCCGTTTGTCAGATTGTGTCCCCTTCATCCTAACAGCCTCGCCCCGTTTATACAGATGTCAGTTTCGTTGTTGTTTCCAAGGCAAAACAACAAGGATACCATCACGCCTTTGTGTAGAAAAGTCAGTTATTGATCAGAAGCAATACTGCTAAAGGCATTAAGAAAAAAAACACGCCTCTGGGTTTTTAGGATGATCGTCTCTTCACTGGTGAATGATCAGTGAACTAGTGAGTTCCCTCTGGAGCCATTAATGTTTTAATTTTCATGATCATGATGGAGGAAATGAAGAGAGTTGGTGAAAAGGAGAAGAGGAAGAAGACAGGAGAGGAAAAAGGAAGTTAGACTAAAACAGAAGAAGAGGAGGTGAAAAACAACAGAGGCCACGAGATGTTGTGAAGTCGAGGACAGGAGGAGGGCAGGAAAGAGAAGAGAAGGGAAAGGGGGTAGAAACCGGTCTGAACCAGAGCAGGCTTTATTACCTCCACCCCCCACCCCCCTCCATTTCCCTCCCTCTTCCTCCTTCTCGCCTTTCCTCTGAGTCAGTCTGAACTTTCTCTTTCAGCGCCGTCATGCGCTTGTTGTCACCAGGAACACTTTTGATACACATTCCCCAGAAGTTTAAGGGGATCACCGAGGGGGGAGGTCAGCGTCGGTCCTGTCGGGATGATCCAGGATTTTAGAGTGTTCCCCCACAGGTGACGTAAGAAGGGAAACACTGATTGATTGATTGATTGATTGATTGATTGATTGATTGATTGATTGATTGATTGATTGATTGATTGATTGATTGATTATCAGACATACTTGACATTAGTTTAAGTTCTTCATGATGTAAGGATGTTGGTGGCGGATTCAGAGACGGATTGATGAAGATGCTGAAACGATGACTTGGGATCATAATCAAGACAAGGAGCAGATGAACATAATAAAGATGATGATGATGATGATGATGATGATGATGATGATGATGATGATGATGATGATGATAAACTAAATAAAACAGCACTGACTGATTTCAGTGGTCTCACAAAAACAAGATATAACCTGGGCCAGACAATTTGAAAATAGTGGATGAAGAAAAGGATAAGTATTGATATCTCTGGCTCTAACGATGAGATGAACACAGACCAGCCCGGTTGTAAAACAACACTATAAACAAACAGGTGGCATGAGAGCGAGGAACGATAGCGCCCGTGTCATCCGATCTTGTTTTTTAGTCATCCAAAGCCGCTTTAGAGCCTCGATAGCAGACGGGCAGCGAGGTCAGAGGCGGCGGCGTCCGTCTGTGAATCCACGTAACGACGGCTCAGCTGGCCGTCAGTCGCAGCGCTCTCCTGCTCTGATGCTATTCATGGACTTCACTGGCTGCCAAGTCCGAAACTCACAGTCTTGGATCGGCTAATTCGGGTTACAGTCTTCAACGGCGATCACCGCGTGTTCTATTAATATGTGATTTATCACCCGCGATCTTCACTCGTCGAGTAAACATGGACTCTTGTTTCATAACGGTTTCCCTCAGCTTCCTATTCGGTGGTTGGAGTGGCTTCCATAAAGGGGATGAAACTTGTATTAGCTTTGAAAACAACTTACTATTCATGGCGTACGAAAAGATATCAGCAGCACTTCTTGGAGAGTCCCATCTATCTCCGGTCCGGTCCATCTCTCTATCGGTTCAGGGGAGAAGGCAGACTCCTGACTTCTGACCCCTGCCTCATAAATCTTCTGGGGGCCTCCCTACGTGTTCATCCGCCTTGATTTCATTCATTCGTGTGCTGACTCATGGGTTTTATAAAGCGTGATCAAATGCTGGTCTTGAATCATCTACTTTCACTTCCTACGTGATTCTGACGAAACCCAGAATATGTTTCAGTTACACAACCTTGTTGATGGCAGTGAAATAAGCTCATCGGTGTGAAGCTACAATCAAAATGTGTGGTTAAGACGAAGAAAGTTGGCATTCAAAGCCTCTAAACTGACTGGGAGGCTTAGAGTGGCGGTAAAAAAATTATGAAAACTTTTGTAATGTTCCTCAGCCATGACTGGCGAGTTGCTCTTTAGCATGTCGTCTATGTTTTTGTTGTGAAGTTTATTTGCAAACTAGTTTTGTTCACACAGATATGACAGCTTCCTTCACTGGTGCGATCATCTTGAACAAAATGATGGTGGCATTGAAGGGAGCAGGGCCTTGGATCAGACTTACTGGAGAAACAGCTGAATATGATGATGATGATGAGATTGTCCAAAAACCGTTGAGTCGATCCACTGGACGTTAAGAAAGTTCTTGAAGACGTTTCGTCTCTCATCCAAGAGACTTCTTCAGTTCAGACTGAGAACCTACACAGACATGATGATGAGAGCATAGGTTTGATGGTTACTGATATTTTTAGGCATTCAATTTTGCATAAAACATCCACTTCCTCAACCGGACAGAGAAGTGTTAACCCGAACCCAGCAGTTTATTGCAGTGGTAATTTGTGAGGAAAGAACTCCTTGGTATCTTCATTGAGGGATATCCGCTGGTGGTGGTGGCTGATGATGCTGAAGAGGTTGATGAAGTGATTAGGTTAAAGCTTCAGCGACAGGTCCGTGATGCAGCGTTGGGCCAAATGTAGATGCTCAAAACAGAACGCCTGCATATGTTAAACGTATGTTCAGGATCACTAGCTTATTCCAGTGGTTATCAATTATTTACATCTGCTGTTTACCTTTATATATATATATTTAGAGAATTTCCCCATTTGAGGGATCCATAAAGTGAGTTTAATCTTAATATAGAATAAAAGACATACTTTAAAGAAGTGCCTAAATCAGGAATCTTATTTAGAGAGAAGCTGCATCCAGTTAACTTTTGGTTCTGCATCTTCTGTATGAACTAAAAAGTCTAAACAAAACAGAACGATCACATGTTGTTGCTGCTCAGAGCTGTGATTCCTAAATAGTCATCCATATGACACGTCAAAGTATCTTAGATTTGAGATGCCTGCTGCATGCGTTCTTGACATTCACATGCTGTGCCAGTGGGCACTCATGCCAAACTCCTCAGAGCTGCACAGGGCGGTTGACCACTTAATTTAGCCCCCCTCCAGCCCACCCCCCATCCCAAATCAATCCGACTATCCGCTGACCTTGGACCTGACAGCGGGGCTGGGCCAGCGAGAAGCAGCACAAACCGGCATGAGCCAGTGCTGGGAACTGCATCACCACCCCCACATCCTCCCCCCCCCCCAGCTTCTTCCTCCCATACGTGTAATCACACACACACAGACACAAACACACATGTATCAGGATCGGAGGGAACCGACATTGTCTGCGTTCACGTTGTGATGTCTTATTTTTCCCGTCACACCATTTTCTGACCAAATGAAATGAACTGTCCAGCGTTTTCTGTCTCATGAGTATTTAAATTTTTGATCCAAAGTTTCTTATATGCAGATGTTTCATTTGATGTGGTCCAATGTTTTTTGTGAATGAGTCAGATCCTTAATATGACACCAACACATTTAAAGATAGAATCAACTGTTCTTACCTCTTATGAAAATTTAAAAAAGGAAATGCAAATTTTTAAACATTCTTCTTCTTTTGACTAGAAGAGTCATAAAAGTCTCAAAACAACAAGACTATAATTCCATTTTGCAGAAGTAAAGACAAAAATAACCTCAGTTTTGACTGCGGAGGCCGAAAACAAAATGTGGTCTCATAAAGAGAGAAAAACAAGCACTCACGCTCATACACACACATGCACATACACATATGTATACACACACACACACACACATACACACACTTCCTCCTCTGTCCCTCTTGAGCTTGATGTATCTTGAGCTGCGTGCACGCAGCGACTGAAAATAAGACGCACAACCATTTGTTTGCAGGTTGATCCTACAGTTTCTCTGCTAGGAAGTGACTTTTCCAAGCATACAGTTAAATGTTTTCACACAGTCTAATGAACCATTTTTGCTGGGGTTTATTAATGCTGTTTGAGAGATCAACCTTTCTGCATTTAAAACTTTAGTCACTCGTATGCAAAGCTGGTGAATACATCGTTGTTTGTTCATGACGGTAAATTGTTTCTAGCAACCGTGTAAGAATGTGTCTCTCTCCATTTATTCAGAGTGGTCCAAGTGCTCAAGGCGTTTTCCTGTTGTTGAGCAAACTGGGAGGTATTTTGGAGAGCAAACTGCCCACTAAGTTGCCCACTCATTCAAAGGCAATCAACTTTTTTTTTTTAAATGTCAAAAAAAAATTAGCACAAATGCAAAACAGCTAGTGTGTTTGTGTTTTTACACAAGCCATTGTCTGTGAGAGATTAAGAGAAAGATGATCCGTTCAGCTCTTAATATCGTTCTGCATTAAAGATTCATTCCTTCCTATATTCATTCCTATATGCAGTGATTTTGATAGTCATAATGAGATTATTGTTATTGTTCATGCAGCTTCCTGCTGAATAAACATGTTTGCTTTTGTTGTGTTTGAGACAAGCATCAAATTTACAGATAAAAACGTGAGTAAAGTGAGGTGACAGTATAAACTGGTATTAATCCAAGTGGAGAACATTTGGCAAACGATTCCGATCACTTAAAATAACGCTGCTGTACAGAACTCGATTTACTTCCTAAAGGGGGGGGGGGTCACATGCTCAAAGCCGCGCAACACAGGAAACAGAGGAAGTACTTTTCTCTCCTCTCACCATGTGTGACGTGCATCAGCAGGTTTGTGTGTGGGAGTGTGCTTGTTGGGGGGGGGTGAGGTTGCATCTGAATTTATCTCCTGCAATAAACACACAGGCAGCGTTTTCGCAAAGTGAACATTCAAGACAAACTTTACTCAAGTCAAACGAGTCGTACTGCAAAAAAGAAAAGCATTTGGAAAATGAAAATTCATTTACTTTGATAAATAGTCTCAGATTCATAAAGAAAGAGCTCGGAGTGTCTCCTCTGCAAAGCCAGGTTCTAAATCTGTGAAGAACTTGGTTCTTCTGGTGTCACGGAGTGTCATGGCTTCACGTAACCTCATTCTGAGTGCTGCTCTTCTCTGAAGGGTAATTAGGATAAATTAGGATAGAGTAAATTGTAGTCATAAGAATTCACCACTTAACAAGTTGGTGTGATGAACACATGACCTAATAAGTACACTTAAGGTAAACGTAGGCGGGCCATGCAGACCTCTTCTAACAACTGTGGAGCTCATGGATGACTCTGATGAAAAATAAGTCAGTACATGGGTGCAGTAAGCACGCATATAGGATATGTTATTCAGTACACACAACACACACACGCACGCACACACACACACACACAGAACAACAGCTATGACAGCATTAACAATAGCAATATTAAAAAAGTAGTTATTTCTGAATAGTGATATCTATAATAAGTACTATATTGATAATAATAATAATAATAATTATAATAATAATAATAACAATAATAACTTTTTGACAATTAACATCCATCTCCATAATAACTGATGTTAATTTAAAGCCAATAAACACAAATGCATATACTTTACATACTTGAAATTAAATCATTTAAAGAGATAATTAAAACACAATGTTCACTGCAGTCGTATTTACCACAAGGGGTCATTGTCATAAACATTTCAAAGCACCTGGTAGCAGGTACACTGTCAGACTAACACATACAGGTCTCTTTAATAATTTAAAAAAAAAAAGCCTTTAAGAGCTAAAAATCACATGTGCACAGATGTTTTTAGAAATATATACCTTAAAAAATAGAACACTAGATGCCTTAGAGTTTAACTTGAGGCTGCCATAAACCTGTCAGAGAACCTGTAAGTAGGCCAGCTGTCAGCTTACAGGTTTGAAAAGTTGTATTGTCTCAGTGTTTTTAGTTTCATCAGACCATTAAAGTCTGCGGTTTGCCATTTAACAAGGCCACGTGACATCACCACATGCCTGGGGAAATTTTACTTCAATCCTGTTTGGCTGAGCAGCCACTTGTTTCCTTATTAAATGCCCTTAACAACAACACAGCCAATCAGAGAAGAGCTAAGGGGCGGGGACTGATGTTCCCAGCTGTCTGTATCTCCTGCACACACACACACACGCACACACACACACACACACACACACACACACACACACACACACACACACACACACACACACACACACACACACACACACACACACACTTCAGTTTCACTTCCTCTTTGTTGTTGAGGTTGTTGCAGAAATTAAATTTGCTCAATATTTTCCATTCACGTGTGTCTGTTTGAGAGTCTTGTAGAGCATGCAGCTTATAAATGATCGGTAATCAATCAGATGGAGATAATATAAAGTTCACCACGCAGAGGAATGATAGTGTTTTGTGTTTTCTAATCTAATACTGACCAACAACAGTTCTATTGAGACGAAAACACAGCTCCTGAATATGAATATCTGCCAATAATTGAAAATGTGGAGATGATTCAGAGAGAGCATGAAATTAGTCTGAAACACACACAGTCTTTGTGATCGCTGCCATTTGAGTGACACAAATTGTCATCAGATTCACATCTAATGTCTGTATTACAGTTGAACAAGGAAGCCTCTTGAATCGAGATAAAAATCTCCTCCAACTGGATTAAACATAGATGAACAGACAAAACAATGCAGCTCTTTATTTACTGAATTTCATAATTTACAGACATCGCATCTACTCGAAGCTTTTTAGTTCGCTTTGAACAAGGGAGCAATCATTTTGGACTTCTTCATCACAGATATTACAAGTTTGTTGTTTCAGGTTCACTAAACTCTGCATTCATGGGCGAGTTCTTCAGACACACCTCTGGCTTGTTTTGATTCAATTATGGAGAGTTCACTGCCTTCTATTCACTAGTGCTATTATTAATTTCTACATGCATATATTTTTATTATTCCATTGACTTCAAAACAGTCAATCCTTTCATCCATTTAATTGTATCTCTGGACACTAACTCGACACACCTACACACCCGTATCCTCCACTACACTTAATTAACCTGATCCTAAACACAGCTGGAGTGTGTGTGCGTGTGTGTGTGTGTGTGTGTGTGTGTGTGTGTGTGTGTGTGTATGTGTTAAGTGGATGACTTTGAATTATTTTCTGAGGGTGGATGTACAGTAGGTGTTCATTTGGTGCTTTTTGCACGCTGTGTTTTTATGTTCCAGGAACTTCTCTGGTTGCATCTGATTTAAAGCTGACAAAATCAAATGTTTATTCCAAGTAATTGTACATAAATATAACATTCATCGAAAGCAGCGGCATTAATTTTAGCTTTATGATGGCTTTTAATTCCATAAGCTGCTGAAGATCCTCCACAGTTCAACAAGAATCCTGATGAAAGAGAGTTGCTTGTGGCTGCCTTGACTGATTTGAGATCTTCAGCTTTCACGACTTTTTAAATTCATTCCTCATGCTTGTTCATTTGCTGTTCCTTTCTTTGTGTGACTTCTCAGCTGAACCCATTAGCTGACTTTTACAGGATGTTCCTACAGCTAATCCACTCACCAGAGCTCCACTAGCCGGAACCTTGTGTCCCCACCACAGCCTGTGTTTCTCCATCCATCCATTGTGGTTTCTAGACTGAATTTCTATTTTGCCATCAGGTTTGCTGACTTTAAATCAGACATGAATTCAGTCTTCTGTCTGGGAGGCTGTCTGTGTGCAGGGGCATCCCAGATCCTTGCTGGTTTTAGGTACAAGACGTTTTCATGACTCACTCACCTTGTTTTCAACTCGCATTGTTTCCTCTTCTGTTTGCACGTCCTTCACGATGCCGTTCTGCAAACATTACGCCTCTTTCGATTGCGGCGCATCGGTTCGTCATGTGAAAACACAGTGGTGTGATGTTATGCCATTACAGTACTTGTTTGTTCAGCATAAATGAAACAAGAGCTGAGCTGAGAAAAGACTTTGTTATGATGTCATTACAAGATCCTTCTGTAAAAAAGGGTTATTTCCTTATAACGGCAGCGGTTACAATATAAAGTCATTCCTGATATCACTCATGAGGTTTTTCCCAGCTTCTATTTGTCACCACTGTGGGGGTCACAGGTAAAACACATTTGATCTGATGCATCAATAAATGAACTGGGTATAATTCCTGAGCTTTACTGGCTCCATCGACTTCATAACAATGGTGGTTTTCCCAGTGTTGTGTGTTTATGTGACCTGGGCTGGGGATTAAATCAGCTGTGTGACCTTGCGGCCATCCAGCTGGGTTTTTGGCAGTAGAAGAAGAGAGGAGGTTTTGGGGGGGGGGTTTCCCATGGGGTTCTGTGGGATGGATGTCAGAGGGGTACATCAGGGGTTGAATCTGTTTTCTGTTTCCCCATATGATCTCCCGCTGCGTATCTGCTCTCCACTGAATGGTGTGTTTGTGGTTTCTGTACATGTCTGTATTCAGTGTCTTTATATGTGGCAGCAGTTCATACAGTAGATATAGATAAAAATAATATGTCAGGTTGAAAGGAGAGGGAAAATCTGACTTCATGTTTTTAGGCGGAACGCTCCCCAATGTTTCTCTGTGTCCAGTAGAAAACGCTGGTGTCACGTGGTGGATATGATTTCGTCGCACGCGTTTTCTTCACAACAAAGAGTGATTTTTCAGATGTTTTGTGACAAGAATGAACATATGGGGTTATAATATATCTAGAAAACATCTGTTGGTCATGTGGGTAGTAATAGATCAGGAGAGGCCTCCGTTTCATGTAAAGGCAAAACAATGTTTATAAACCGTAAATAGAAAATGTGAGTATATTTGAATAACACTGTATTCAAATGGGTGAAATGACCTTTTGAGTTATTGTCAAAAACATTTCAATCCTGTTAAACACGCAAAATAAATTATGCTGTAACTATTAATGTATAATTTTAAAAATCCCCATAATGCTTATGTATATGTTTGTTTCCTGACATTAACCTGAGTGTTTAAAATTTGGTGAATATAAATAGTAAGTTTATTTCCCTGACAGTGGAAAAACATTTCTATTTAGAAAAAAAACAAAGAATACTGTGTTACACAAGGTTCATTTCGAACTGCTTTGTAGGATGAATTGTTTGTGACAGTGTCTGTTAGAAGCTGGAACCTTCTATGGAAGCTTTGTGACAAATTACGTCAAGAAATAGGAATGTGTTTTCGACTGTGTGATCGGCAGCTGACAGATCGTTGAGCCGGTTTTAAAGTTGGAAATGTTCAAATATGAGAGACGTTTAAGTTTAATGGTGTCAGCCACCCCCCCCCCCCACGTGACCCAGCCATCACCTTATGTTTTTCTGAAAGATAACTCCCCGCTCGGCAACACCTGAGCTTTAAATGTAGGCACTCTGCCAAGAAAAGGTGAAAAACAAACCCAACAGGTTTTAGCTTTCCTTTTGCAAAATAACAAGTGGGAAGAGAGTTGAGCTGGAGGAATAGATGGGGAGGCCCAAAGACATCAGAGTGGGAGGGGTGTTTGGCCTCAGATTCATTCCTGCACACTCACCAGCTGAGAGAAGAGCTTGTTTTGTTGGCCTTAGACACGGGACCAGCAGGACTTCCTCTGAAGTAGCAGTTTACTGTGGGTGGGGTCATGGTGGGGGCTTCACTTGGGAAACAGTGCTGGTTTGGGTCCACAGGGTGGTGGGCACCAGTGAAGAGGAAGACGGTTCCCAGCAAACATGTCTTGCATGAGAGATTCCTTGCATGCTAAAACCAAACAGGTTAAAGCTACTGTAATGATGCTTGTTCTGGGCCTTCTGCAAACATGTGGTTTATTTGAGTATTTATGACTTTGTTTAATCTGTAATAATAACAGTTCGGTTAAAACATAAAACCACGCTTTTCTTGTAACAATGTTTTCTAAAACATGTTTTCTAAAATATATTTTATATAACATGTAGGGGGTGGCAGTAGGTCAGTCCACCAACTCTTGGACTGGGGACTGAAAGTGAGCAGTGGGAGGTGTCGGCTCACCTCCCAAGCACTGTCCAGGTGCCCCTGAGAAAGGCACCTCCCCCTCCCTCCCACAAGCTGCCCATTTGGGGGCGCACGTGGTCGGAGCTGCACGCCACTCTGCCTCCCACTGTATATACTGCATGCTTACAGGTCCCCTGGTGTGTGTTTGTGTATGTATCAGCTGCCTGCACACACACACACACACACACACACACACACACACACACACACACACACACACACACACACACACACACACACACACACACACATCAAGTTTCACATCAAGTGACTTCACCTGCATTTAAACGACAGAACACACATTCTTCACAGCTGGGAACTACTTTTACAGTGTATGAAACTTTTCTTAGAAATGATTGCATAAAAATGTTTAATTAGTATAATACAGAAAGTTCAAAGGACAGCACAAACTCTCATCTGACTGGAAATATATGTCAGTTCAACAGAACATTTAAAATCATGTAATAAAAATTATTTGTATGAATTTGAGTAAGTAATTTTACGTCATATCAACGGAGTTGTATGACAAAAATTTCCCCTGTTGCCTGATATTTTGTTTTTATATTAATTAATCACAAACAAATTGACGTACAATTCAAACAGCAGTTACATTATGTAAATTATTTATAGTAAATATGAAAGTCAACATATCGTTAAATCCAAAAAATGTTCTACTCAAATATTTACTGCAGACAGCTTGCATGTGAAACTTTTCAGTTCAATAATATCACAGACATAGAATAGAATATCTGTTCACACCGTGGATGTGAACACAAACTTTAACTGACTGGAGATTCCGATTCGGGGTCAGTTTACTACATTTTCAATCAAAATGATGAAGGAAACAAATAAAAAAAATATATTATGTAAATGTTCTATCACCCTTGTTATAACATGTTTCGAAGCTCTACAAAAAAAAAAAGACAACAGATTTCAGATTACCCCCAGGTGGCACTCTAGGTGCCCTGGCTCCGCCCCTGGCTCCGCCCACACACAGAAATAAATCTGCTGTAAAGTGTTCCTTTCCAAAATTTACCTCCTGCAGACAAACTCTTTAATGGGTCAGTTGTGGTGAACTAAATATTTACGCTATTATTACTGTCTGATTTGATCATTTAATAAATAGTATGTTTTGCTAATATACAATGCATATAGCAGACAGACAGACAGATGGACAGAGACAGAGAGACACTGATTCGCCTCCCAGAGTTAATATATAACCATCTCATATTGTGCTTTATATGCGTTCTAGAATAAACTGAGCTAAAAGCCTGTGATCGTGTAATTAAATAAAGATAAAGCTGAATTTGCGTTTCCATTTGTAAGGTCAACCAAACAACAGCTCTTCTTATCTCAGTCAGAGTTGAGGTTATAACCTGTGTAAACAGATCCCGTCAGGCACAATGACACATATAAAGTCTGAAGTTTTGCTCTGGAGCCAATTTATCGTTAACTTCAGTGAGACTGTAGATGTTTTGTCTCTTTCAGAAAGTCTGCCTGCAGTCTTCAGTTCAGAAAATATTCCCTCACTCAAATCTATTTATCACAACTCCTTCAGCAGTATGAACTCATTGCCCTCAAATCTTCACTATATTATCAGCAGTAAGAACAGTAAACACTTTTAGTTTCACTTTTCAAAGCAAGGCAAGTCATCTCATAAGGTTATTGGGATCACAGCAAGGACTCCAAGTGGTTACGATTAAACAAACACACTTTTGTCTCAATAATATTACGCTTTGCTTCAATGTCAGTAATGGAATCGGTCTGCTTTCCACTGATATAATCTAGACTAGAGAAGAAGATCATCTGGATCTGTTTTTAGATTCTGTTGTTTGTAGGAAGCATCCACGAAGAGTTGAGTTGGTTTAGGGACTGGACTAATTCTATGATGACTGTGGTGACAGGTATTTGTGACAATGAGACTTCATATACTTACATAGTGTACTTCACTACAGTTCGTAATGGTAGCATCTTAATCACAGGACAAAAGGTCATCAGCGAACACTTTTTTACATTGACAAAACTAACACTTGCATACCATCACAGAGTAACTATATTTGCAACTTCAAAGTTTTTACATCACAATATATGTTAGTTATCACTGAATACGGTAGAGCTGAGGTTGACGAACAGTCATGGTTTGAAAGTTATAGAAAAATTTAGCAGTTACAGAGAGATTTCAGTCTAGACAGACAAGAATTAATTATGTTGCTAAACCTTGATTATTGCAAGTTTTAGCAATAAGAAAGTTTTTGAATGAATGATTGATGAGGATCATTTGTGAGTCCTCTTATGTACTTTTGTGACCCTGAATGAGTCGCGATGTACAAACACTGATAGGGAATAATAGTACTATTGGAAAAGAATTGGAAGACAAGCCCTAATTAAATGTCTATACCATAATTTCCTCATGACATTTTAGTTTCAGTGGGTGTGGTTAAGAGACAAATCATATACTTGGGTCGTTTTGTTAAGGGAAGTGGTCAGTAGAACATAACAAAATGTTCAGCTCATGGCTTTAGTCCTCATAAACGTGTTGAAGCTGCCGCTGACAGTCAGGGTCAGGTGACAGCCCACGCATCGCCATCAAATAGAATAAATGGTTTGGAATGGTGAAAACATGATACCATATAAGACAGAACCTTTTAAGTCCATTTCTTTCTCTTTCTTTATCTCATTCTCTGTAGCTCTCCCCTCTGCGGGCTGTTTAAATATCACACACCAGTCACCTTTATTGCTCAGCACACCTGAATCCATATCCTGCACCGCCTCCAACAAAGTGGGACACATCTGAGGTTGAACACACAAAGATCAGAGTTGTTAAAATGGCTTAATGGAGTCCAGGCCCTGATCAGTAATTCTGTTATGTAACCGTCGCACTAAACTAACACTAAAAACCTCTAAGGGTGAACATTAAATGTCTTCTATGTCAGGCGGAGTCCAACTTTTTAAGTGAGGTAAACACAGCTCTGACCTTTGTATCCATAAAAACCTGTTCATTTAAAAATGTAGATCACAAGAGACTTATATAAACCTCTAACGTAATTGTTGTAGGAATATTTTAAAAAATCTTTGTCAGATATTTCAGTTACAATATCATGACAGAAACTCAGTTTTAGTTTAGTTAAGTTAGATTTAGTTAACAGCTTCATGTCCGTTCTTGAGCGGAATGGAATTAAACTTTTCACGCAGACCTGAATCACATGGCAGGAAAATAGATAGATAGATAGATATATACTTTATTAATTCCGGAGGAAATTGCACATATCCACTGCTCAGGCATTATATAATGAATAAATACTGAATAAACACCAGGAGAAAAGCAAACACTGACATCACAGGACATACCACAAGACATATACTACACTAACTGACATATGCAGCATTACCAGGACATATACTAAACTATGACTAAAATATAAACAGTATTAAATAAAATAAAATAAAATAATATAAATAAAAAGTGAAAATTAGCAGGAGGCCCACATAGTGGGTAAGGTACACCCTTCTTACAATGTAAGGCCTCCTAATATCACAACATCTAATATCTAATATCTATCTATCTCACAATGGTCAAAAATATAAGGCGTTACTATCTAATATCACAACATCACAACACCTTGGCCCCACTACACTGCAGCGCAGGCTGACATCCCATCTCCTCCCCTCCATTCAACCCCGTGCTGACCTCACTGCCCCCCCCCCCACTCCTCCTGACAGAGTCTTTGTACCCACTGATGGCACGAAGGAGGACCTCAGCCTTCCTGTGGAGGCGCTGTGTGACAGCAGTCTGCCGCTGAAGGTGCTTCTCTGCTGGGAGAAGGTGGTGTGTGTGGGGGGGGGCTGGTGTTGTTCATGATGGCCTTAACTGTAGACATGGTCCTGCTCTCCAGAAGCGTCTCCATAGAGTCCAGGCTCAGACCGACCACTGAGCCCGCTCTGCGGATGAGTCTGTTCAGACGATCCATATCTCTGTTCCTGACAAGTTTCTTCACAGTTTCACTAAAACAATTAACGTCACCGGCGTGAATCTGGGTACATGACCACACAATCCATAACCGAAACCAAAACCAACCATCATCACACCACTTCATCATGACTGGGAAAATCCATCCGTCCATGTTCACTAACCACCTCTGATTCACAGCTTGATAAGAGGGCTGGACCTCATATCAGCTGACGCTGGGTGAGAGCAGGGTTGTTCCGTAGTAATCATTATCAACATGTTGTTCTGCCTTTGTGGAGTCAGCAGGATAAATTCTAAATGTCTGTATCAATGAATGTTCCAGTGAGGTAAAGGGACGAGACAAGTGTGTGAAGTTTTTAGGATGTGTGTGACCCACAAAGAGGGCTTTTTTAAAAAAAATTTGCAGCTGATTCAAAGCAGAACAAAAACAACAGATTTTTTTTCTTCAACCTAGGAAAACAGCACAAGGTTAGGGAGGTCTTTACCCCCTGAGGACGAGCTCACCCCTCATTAAGCAGGGAAAGTAAACAGTTTAAATGATACCAGAAAAACACAAAAAAAGACTGAAAAAAAAACTGCAATAAACTAAAACACCTTCATTTTAGGCTACGATTCAAAGCTGGCAGTGCCTTATCAAATTGAAGCTCGAACAGACGGATGTGTTACTGCTGGAGACACTAAATATGAGTGTGTTCAAAACGTAAATACAAAGCTGTGTCTACATAATTATTGTTTGCTTTAAGCTGTATTTCACCTGTGACACTTTGAGGTTTGCAGGACATTAAACAGACGAGACATGAAACCAAACTGGACACAACATTTTGCCTTTTCTCTGCTTGCGTCGCTTGTTTGGTTTTACACTTCCTGTTTTCCCCTCTCCTCTGCTGTGATTCCCTTGATTACACTCCCTTGTCTCTAATGAGCTTTCTGTTTATGTCGTCTTGGTGCTCAGTCAAGCATTAAAGCTTTTCTTAATCACCAGAATGAATATTTCATGACCATTTTTGTCACAAATGACTGAAAGTTACTGAAAATAATGTTTTTTTTTTAATTGTTGTAGCAGCTTTAGAATGACACATCCCAACATAAGCTGCTGCAGTAGCTTATGTTTTCTATCTTCTTTTGCTGTCTAAGCACTGGGAATGTTGTTCATTAAGTTTGTGTACATTTTTCAATAAATTTGAGATTAAACTTGCATCTTGCCTTGCATGAACCTGCTTCTCTGTGCTTTAAGCCACTGCTGCCATGAACTGGGTTACTGTGGGAAAGAACACTGAGGAGACACAAGGGAGGATCAGGAACATCATTTGGGATTCAAACTAAAGTGCAAACATCATAGATGACATCACATTTTAAGCAAATATGTTTGTTTATGCTTTTCTGATTCATTTATTCGGTGCTGAGGAATTTGTGTCTGAATGCAGGAAGAGACCTGGTTTGACCTTTCAGTAAAATAGTTGAAAAACAAATCACTGATCTGATCTCAAGCCGTGACACAGCCAAAGTGCAGTGTATGGGAAACATTAACCTAAGACTGCATTGTTCACTGGCAGCCTTAGTTTAATCTGGAGGAAGCTGTACACAGCAAAGCAATCACTTCATGCAGAAACTATAAACGTTTGCTAAGAATTCAAATGTACTGAATTAATTATCAGTTCTGTTTTTTGTTGCAAACGACACCACACAACTGACATCTGTTACACGGGCCCTAAAACTACATCTGGGTTGCAGCCTGTGGGAATACAACAAAAAGTACAGTTTTGTTACCAGAAAACCATATGTCTGCTCACCTTTCTAAAATTAGCACAACCTGAACGTGTATAAAGTCCTCTAAGCTTTAGGATCATGTGGAAGAGACATGACCGTCAGAGTTAAAAAGGGTGGAGAGATGGTCAGATTAGTAAGAACATTTATTTGTAACTTCATGGTAAAAACACTGCTTCTGTTTGATGTGAAATTGCTCTTATCTTGAAAATGATGTGCTCAGTTTGTGCTTTTTCACACGTAGTTTCTGGTTGTCATACAAATTTCAATTCAAGGAAGCTTTTTTTTTTTTTTCATTTAAAGAATTGCAGTTTTTTAAAAATTATATGATTTGAAACACCTGTGTGACAACATCTCTTTGGTCATGAAATGAACACGTCTGAAGATGAGACATGCGTTCATGGAACCTACAATTAATCAGTTAAAATGACTGGGTGTGCATGTCAAAGACTGAGACTCATCTTAATACAATGCTCACTTTGCAGCCCTTTAAAAGCATTCTTTGAAGGTTGCAGTATGAGTCACCCAGGTTTGACATGAACAAGGCCAAAGGCAGGTACAGTAGTTTGGATCGACTCATCAACTAATACAGCCAAGTTGGTGGCAATAGATTAATAAAGACTAAAAATGTAGAATATTTCACATGGTTTTATTGAAACATTTGTAATAAAATAAATATTTCCAACTATTTTTATCCATACTTATTCATTATGTCTAATAGGACAAAAAAAAGTACAGTATTCCATTCTTATTTTTCTTGTTTTATCAAATTCATAAACACAACCTCTTTCTTTCTGTCTCCTTATCTTAATCTTATCTTAAGTCACCACAGGTCTGCTTAGAAGGGGTCTCTTCCCTTGATTGGCCTTTGTTTTGCTTACCCATGAAGCCTGACGTCAGTAGCCGGGTCAGCACTTCCTCCCGAGGGACAGCCACTAGAAGATGAGCTGTGAGCAGCAAATATGATTAAAAACCCACAGAGGGGTGGGGGGTGGGGGGTTGCTCTTTTTTTTAGAAGTGTTACACAACCTAGAGAAGTGGTATGACAGCAAAATATAAGTGACCTCAAATTGACGCTTCTGGGACACCGAAAGAAGAAAGAAGTGATTTTCATGCTGACGGTGAGACGAATGTCCCCCTTTATAACAATGCTTAAGTAGCTGCATGAAGGCTAAAGGTCATTTGAAGTGTCGGCTATAACTAACACTTCATATTATTAAATGTGTTCTTTGGATTTACATTTAAACACCAGCCTCTACCTGCAGTGTGCACTACACCTTAAAATACGCATGAAAAAAAGGTAAAATGTTTATTAAAAGTTTAGATGCTGTTTATGACTGTTGTGTTTTGGAGAGCTTAAGGTCTAGCCTTGCTTTTCCTCAATAATAACTAATTTCATTAATTTATGATCAGAGCTTTTAATAAAGGGCAAGAAGGCCACAATAATGAGTTTGTCCCCAACAGACACTCAACAATAAATCAACATCTGCTTCATTTTCACTTCCGCTGCTGCTCCCCTCCATCAGCTCTTCACCGCTACAGCCTATCAGGGCAGTCAGACATCAACCCCTGACGTCTCAACCAACCACAGCCCATCGTCCATCCCTGGAGGGAGTCACACCTCCCCTCACCAGATCAGATCACTCCAAACAAGGAGCCTCTCATGGCGGGGCAACAACAAGTCAGAGACTGGCTGAATCAAATTACACTCACAATAACATTTACATTTCAGACATTTAGCTCACACCTCAGCCACTGGCAGTGTATGCAGGAATACAGTCAGCTTCAGTTCCAGCAATTAATCAGCACTACGGGACACAGTGAGGAGGTCGAGGGTCAGAGGAGGTAGCCTCGACGTGACAGACGGCATGAACAGAGAGACTGATTATGGTGGAACATGAAAAATGCCAATCATTTATCAACTAATTTGTGTTTTACATGTTGTCAATCCTGATTTTGATGGACATCACACACAATAGGTGAGCTGGTGTCACATTAAATACGAAATCAACACCGGGATGATCTTTTGGTCAACATTACAGCAGCCTTAGATACAATCTAAATGTAGTTCTAGTATCTTGTTTAGACAGTGGTGACCAAAAGATTCTTGTCTGACAAAGGAGTGGCTGTTTCAGGCTGCAGGAATACCTGCTTCATGTTCTGTAGACAATGTCTTTATAGTGTTAAATCTCATCATCAGTTTTCCTGTTTATTTCTGTTTCATGTATCATTTTTCCAAAGCTAATCCTTTCATTATGTTAGATCTAGTTTTAGTTGATCTACTCTCTCTTAATGCCAGTTTTAATCACTTGCTGAACATCTCAGCTGCGGTTTGGTAAATAAATATTTACCGCTTGGCTCTAATGAGGTGACGTATTGTCCGGTAATCAGTATAAAACCATAAATTTCTGTCTCTGGAGGTGGTGAAAGTTCTCCATCTCGGCTGCCTCCAGCTATCTGGAGTTTAAAAATGTGTTTGCATGAAACTGATTGAGGGCAAGCCACGAAGCTATGAAATAGTTACTGCTTTTGGAGGCCTGAGTTCATCTCAAGTTTCTTCCTTCTACACATTTCAACATGATCAGACAATGAACTCCTCCAAAAAGTTGTGTCCCTCCTCTAACAGTGGTTGTACCTTGTTTTGAATTTGCAGAACAATATGTTCTTTTGGCTTTGCAAAGTAAGATGATTGGGCAATACCTTCAAGTCAAAACTCATCAGCTTACCCCCCCACCATTGTTTTTCTTCTCTGCAGCTTTGAAAGAGAGAGAGAGAGAGAGGGAGAGCTACAGTATGTGCTAATCGGGAAGTCTTTCCAAGAAAAATACATTCCTGAAGGCTGCCTTCTTGTTTGTCACATTACGAAGAAAGTCTGTACCGTAGGATTGGCATGCGGCCAGCTCCCCTAGCCAAACAAACCAGACACGTGCTCATCGCACGGGAAGAGAAATAGCTCCTGCTCGCCTTTTACGTATTTAACACGGAGGGCATACATTTGCAGAGCATCTGACCAGTTCACTGAGAGCTGGCAGGTAAACACAACTTGACCTGACTGGAGATATAGTTTGCAACTGAAGTTCAAGCTTGACTTTGCAGGATATTTTAGTTTAATGTCTGATTCCGATTGATGTCATCTGTAATATATAAATGTGGTGAGGTTTGTAAATGTTTCATTTTGAAATGCAGAAGAAAAAAAATATTCTGACCCAGATTCTTCAAAACAATCAACCATTTAAGAATCTGTTGGATGACTAAAATATGTCACTTTATATTGTTAATATAAGCAGGATGGATCAGAGAGATTCTCACAAAGCCCTCACACACTGTTAATGTATGAGAAGCATGAGTTATATGAGGTTTATACAGTATATACCGTACAGATATATATGTCAGTTTTGTATATATATATATGTGTGTGTGTGTGTGTGTGTGTGTGTGTGTGTGTGTGTATATATATACATACACACACACACACACACACATATATATATCAGTTTTATGCTATTAATTATTCAATATGATGTATTTTTCAGGATGTGTCTGTCAAAGAAACCTGAGGCATTGACGGGAATCTCAATACATATTTTATGGATTTAACTCTAAACTGGTAATCACACAAACCCCAACGTCACACTATGTAAACACCATGGAAGATACCGAATTCAGATTTCATTATTAGAATTCATCACATCATGCATTTTGGATTAGAGTGGAGCCTCTATTGTACGGAGGATGATGCTGCAACAAAGAGCCCCACAGAACCCTGACACAAAGAGACAACAATCATAAGCGACACGGAACAACAAGTAGATTTGGTGAGCCCCTGAATTACAACTGTGGGCGGTGCAGACACAAACAAGGCCTCTCTTTTTCCACGTTGTTTCGAGATGTAATTTGTCTGGAATGAACTCAAGGGTGGCTTGTCGTGCCGCTCTCTGCTCTGCGTCCCGTCTGGAGTTACACTGATTATCATGAAGCCTTGAAAAGGGAAGGGAGCTGCAAGCCGATCCCTCCCATTACCCCCCCATCCACAACCCCCACCCACGCCACCACCCACACCCCGTCTTTCGAGTCAACGAGGTGTTGATGTGAAAAGGTGCTGACGTCCTGATATCATAGCGCATAAGTCTAGATATCACTGCCAAAAGGGGCAGATTATTGGTCGTCATGGTAATGTTGACTTCAAAGGATTAATTCATGACTCAAATACTGTGTAACAAAAAGGTTCAAAGATCTGAATCTAAATTGGAACCAAAAACAGCCATAAAAAGGTTATTTTGGTGTTTGTTTACGAAGGTTATTAAATAAGAAGAATAGATTCTCATTTATTTCCGTTTATCTCTGTATGAATACAAGTTCATGTGTTTAGACTGCTTGTTTTAGAGGAGGGTCCAAGCATGCATGTAGCTAGAGGGGATAGAGATGTCAGATTATGTTTTTATTTGGCCGTATCCTCTCATTCATTGATTTGTGTTGAAGGGAAGCGGACCTGACCAGAACATCAGTGAGAAAGGATTTTTGAAAATGCATTTAACCAAAACCTGAGGAACCTCCTCATTTCCTTCTGACATTGTGATGCAGCTACAGAGGAATCATAGGATTGTGTTGCACGTCACCCTGACCCAGTAGCAAAGACACATAACAAGCAAACAGACATTTCATTTGACTTTTTGGACAGTAAGACAAAACAAACGACATTCCACTCCAGCACAACACATAATAAATGATGTCTTCCAAAACAAAACAGGGACTCGTCCTCCCATTCAGATACTGCAGCATTGGGTGGGGCTATGGAGGTGGTGTGGTGGTGTTTGTTTTTAGTTTGTCTGACACCATTTCCTACAATCCTGATTTACCGATTTTAACCACAACAATAACAAGTCGGAGTAACCGACTTCCTCCCGACAACCTTGACATTCTTTGGCGGCTGGCCTGTCCTGATTTGGTACTTTTTCAATTCACTTCTGTTCACAGACGAAACAGGTAACAATAATGTCAAGTATGTCAAGTACTGTATATGATAAGCCCAACTGATTCTAACACGTCGGGTTATACTGTTCGACATTTCAGGTGATAGAAAGAAGTCTGAAAGAGGAAGTTTAGACTTTAAACAAAATGCACCCAAAATGAAATTTAGAATTATAAAATGTGTAGAAAAATGAATCTATCTATCTATCTATCTATCTATCTATCTATCTATCTATCTATCTATCTATCTATCTATCTATCTATCTATCTATCTATCTATCTATCTATCTATCTATCTATCTATCTATCTATCTATCTATCTATCTATCTATCTATCTATCTATCTATCTATCTATCTATCTATCTATCTATCATTAGTATATAACTTCCATCACTCCTTCCTCTTAACTAGCAGGTTTAGTCATGTTGTATTAACACATAATGCTGACTACGTTCAATTTTGTCGTGAACTAATTTTCTTTCTTGTATACAGATTTATCCTTTCTCGTCAGATTAACACATCATCTCTTGAGTCATCAAAAACCAGAGAGATGGTGATGACAGTGGTGATGATGATAATGACTTGTGCGTGTCAAGGCTATTAGCATTTCACTTGGTTTTGGTTCAGGAAGCAGAAGTGATGATGTTCATTCATTCATTTATTTTCGGGACCACTTTTCCACTTTTGCGGGTCACAGGGGTTGCTGGAGTCTATCGCAGTGGATTTGCGGCCATGAGGCAAATCTATAAAAAACAGGGAGGTGATGGAGAGGTGAGGGGTGCAGAATGAATGAACCAGGGGCAGAGAGAGAAAGTTCTATTTAAAACAGCAGCGATGTGATAGGCTATAAATGACGGTGTGCCACTTTGCTATTGGACAGACACGACCTGCTGATGTGAACAGCTGATATTTTGTAGACGTGCCAATCAATGATAGCAGGAAGTTAAGACACAATGATGTCAGGGCAACAATGAACTGATGTGGAAGTAGTAGTGCTTCCTTTAATAAAAGATTATAATGGACTCAGAGTCGGTGTTCACATTTCTCAGTGATATTTGGATTTTTTTTTGTCTAAGAACTTTTTATCTTTGGACCATAATTGGGTGATTTCTCATGCTCAAACCTGGCAACCTCCAAAGCAATGGCATACCAGAGGAGGCAGCTGCCCTGGAGGAGTCCAGCCTAATGTTAATATACTGTGGGTTCATTCATCATTTTGCAGACATTCAAGTACATTATTTACAATGTGAACTAGCTCCACCTTCTACTAAAGACTAGAAGTCATCCTGTTTTCGATTAGTGCATGGGATTAGATATCGACATAACGTATTAGTATAAAAGCCACTGCTGTCATTTTTTGGGAGGGTTATGCTTTGTTTTACGTCAGCAAAGGATCTTAACATGATTTTAGGGTTTTTTTGGTGCATATTTGCAGCAGACTTACATAACTGACAGGCACTTTCCTGGAGCTACAGAATACTTGTGACGTCTTTCAAAGAATATTTCACACACATTCACACGCATACATTCACCTTGAGCCACTGGGGAAATCTTAGTTATTCAACTGTACTTTAGTTCATCTCTTTGTAGTGATGCTATTAGTGGAAATATACAGTATACTGCCACTGAACTTATTTCAGCTTGTCCAAAATGTTTGGTAAATGGAACAGTTCGTCTCTATTGGCTCATGTGATTATTCTAACCTAATTTGGGACTGAAGAAGACTTAAAAGTATTTGATTACTGCGCGTCAGTTTTTATAAAGTGAAGGTTTGTCTGGGGGAGAAACAAACAGATAAGATGTTTCTCAGAACACTTAATTCTCAGAATCATCCTTTTGATCTTTCTCATTTTTTTTTTTGATGAAGTAACCAAATAGATATTCCCTTTGGTTGTTATCTGAAATATACTAACACTGTACTTTTGTATTCACTGATTGATTTCAAAATGAGAACCAAATGTTCTTCTCTTCAGCTGCACATGGAAATTTACAAAAAGAATTTCCTTCTTAATCAGGTCAAGAAAACAGGTGTGCTACAAGGCCTGCGCTGCATGCCAAGCTTCAGTCTGGGCCAAAACACACCCGGAGGCAAGGCATGGTGTGGAGATTTCAACGTGGGAATCAACAGGGAGATTCCCTTCTATAAAAAGATCCTCCAAAAAAGCATGACAAACTGTTGAGCAATTCTTCAGAATATACTGTCGGAAATTCACTAGAAATACTTCAAGATAAATCAAAATTATCCATTTTACAGTGAAGCACTCTTGAAGTTTTAAAAAGTATAGGTATTCATTCATTCATCTTCTCTATCCATTGGTATTCTGTGAATATTGTCACTTGTGAATGTTATATAATTATGTGTTATCAGGTAAGTGCGAAGTAAATTAAGCATATACATGAAGATGAAGCAAAACATTTGGATTTTAACCTTAAAAATTACCTAAATAATAAATGTTTGTGAAATAAAATGTGTCTTTAGGCAGCAAAATGAGTTTAATCTTTGATAAAGTACTGTATTATGTTTTCTGCAAAGTGGAAGGAGCAAGTTGCATGACATCTTTTCAATTTGGCTTGTCCCGTTAGTGTTCGCCACAGCCTGTCTTCTGTTTTCTCCTCTAACGCAAAGTCTTCCCTCACTGCATACACCTTCTCTTTGGTCTTTCTCTTGTCTGGTAGCTCCATACTCAACCCCCCCTTTACCAATACTCACTATCTCTCCTCTGGACGTGTCCAACCATTGAAGTCTACTCTAATTTTGTCTCCAAAAGTGATATCTCACCTTGCTGTTCCTCTGATGAACTCATTTCTGAAGCTAACCTGGTCATTCCTAGAGAGAACCTCAACATTTCCGTTTCCTCTGCCTCCAGCTCACCGTTCTGTCTTTTTTTCAGTTTCAATGTCTCTAATCCGTCCATCATTGCTGTCCTCACCACTATCTTTCATTCTAACAGAGACCCTTCTGTCACATCAGACACTTGACACACTTTCCTCCACCCATTCCAGCCTGCTTGGATCTGTTTCTTCACCTCTTTACTACTCTCACCATTGCTCTGGACTGTTGACCCCAAGTATTTAAAGTCCTCCACCTTTGCTATTTCTTCTCCTTGTGGCCTCACTGTGGAGTTTGTATGTTCTCCCCATGTCTGCCTAGGTTCTCTGGGTTGTCTGGTCTCCTCCCACCTCCAAAAACATGCAGCTTTGGTGAATTGATGACTCCAAATTGTCCATAGGTGTGAGTGTGTGTGTGTGTGTGGTTGTTTGTCTTTTGTGTGGCTTTGCGGTTCACTAGCATTATGCCCAGAGTTTCCCTCACCTCTTGTAAGTCCACTGGGAAAGGTTCCAGCAACTCTGCAAAAGCAGGAGAAGCAGATAAGAAGATGAATGAATGAATGAAATAACAATAACAACAATACATTAATGGTGCCCACAGAGTTCAAATTAAACAATGGTTATGCATAATTCACCTGTTTAAGCACTACCATTAAACTACTTTTAGTGACTAACAGGAAGCACAATAATTCCTTTTCATTGCTTTAATTGCAGGGTTACATGAAGACATGAATGCAGGTTTCCACAGCTCAGATACAGTTTCAGAAGTGAACTGGAGAGGACAAACGTGAGAATGCAGGTGAGAAAATACTACTTCGATGAATGCATACAGACCCAATATTTGACAATTTACCCACCAAACAGGATGGGCGAGTTTGACTACAACACCAACAAAAGGCACAGAATCTTTTTGGTTGACTGACTCACTGTGCTGGTGTCATACACCAGTTCTACATTGCAGCAGGGATTACAAGAGCACGCTGGATGTTGCAGGTTGGCAAGAAAACAGATTAAACATGTTGTTCACCTCTGTCATCATCATTTTCCAGTCACATGTAAATGTCACTCATACTTTATGTAGACTAAGCCATGTCATTTCTACAAACACATTTACAAACAGAAGTTGAAATGCATTGTAAAATGTAGAAGGAACAGAAGGTTCATTTTAAAACTTAAAAAACTCCTATTTGGTTGAACATAACACATGGACTGTATCATTATTATTTGAAATTATTTGATTTTCCCAGAGCAAATGCCTCAACAATTCGGGCGCACCACAACCAATGCTGATTGATAAAGTGGAAACAAAAGACTGGAAAAGTTGTGAAATGTGAAAAGAAAGCTGGAAAAAAATTTTCAAAATTAACTGGCAATACATTGGAAAATACGTTTGTGAAAGGATCATCGAAGACAGGTTGCGTCTTTGTGGAGTAAAGATGGGAAGAGTTCAGCTGTCTATGAAAGACTGAATTTGGAACGTGCTACAATTTAAGAGTGATGTTTCTTAGCATAAAATGACAAAGAATTTGATGATTTAAACATCGAATTAGTCAGATTATATGAAGATATTTCCGTAATCAGTGATCAAAGCCAAAGGCCAGCAATGGATGGCCCAAACCTTTGGGCCCTGAGATGACGCTACATTAAAAACAAACACGATTCTGCAGAGAACATCATTGTGTCCACTCAGGATCCCTTTCATAAGTTATTGCCAGTGGATGCAGTTCAACAATTCATTCATGACACTCTATATAAACCAGATCCCCAAATCCCCAGCACCTCTACTGAAAAACATTCATGGGTTGGGATCTGAAGCAATTCCCAGTTTCAGGCCTCCATTCTTGCAGAGGTACAAAACACTCAGATTCCTGAGTCAAATGTAAGAAAAGTGCCTGAGAAATCCCAAGTTCCTGTTTTCAAAGTCAGTGGCATAACGTTTGAATGCATTATTAATGATGACGGATGTAAACCTGCCACTTCCTCTTCATCTTCAGCTATGTGAAATAGTATTTTCTTCTCTTGTGCTTTTCATCATGTCCTAAGTGATGGCATCTGTGACATAAAAGCACTAATGCTAAATTGTAAAAGCGCAAAATTGTGATTTTGAAATGTTCCTGTCACGACAGACGCTATTCTAATTCTGTCTGCACAGGCTAGTTTAACAGAAAGTGTCCTTTCAACACACAAAAATAATACAGTATATATCAGCAAATCTGAATTTACTGCTCTGACCTGTGACTGCTCTGTGAAGATAGATGGGAGGATAGACAGGATGTATATTAGTTCTGTTCTTGCCAAATTCAAATGTAAATTTTATTAATTTAATTTTGCTCTTAAATTCTTGTTTGGGCTATAAAATGGGCTGATTTCAGTTTTAACTCTTTGAATCTTAATATACGGAAAAACAAATACTCCAATATGAAATTGTTTAATGCCTGGAGGACTTGATAAATCAAATATTTAACTTAAAAACCATCGACTTTTATTTTTTAACAAGTTTCTCACTGGAATCATCATCCCTCTTTAGCACGACATTCTACATCTACTTAACTTCATGAAATGAACCCCACCAAGAATCTCAGTCCTTGCCATCGTCACAGCTTTGTGTAGCGCTGCGTATATTACCCAACTGGTTGTTTGTCCCCACATGTGACATGTTTACATGTGGCAAAAATAGCTGGGATCCTTAATGAGCATGTAACTCAATGAAGTACAAAATGTCCAAGAGGACAGCGGATGGAGCAGAATGTGAGTGTATGAGATCACTTTGCAGTGAGGTAAAAAAAAAAAAAAGAGAGCTACTGATTCTTCTGGAATCATGAACTGACTGAAATATTATTTGCTTAAGGAACAATATTCAACCCATCACAGGCAAAACATTATATAATAATGTAAATATATCACCAGGGGATTCCTGGCCTTGGGCGTCAAGTTTCGACTCATACTGCTGAACATATTGTACCATTCCACCAGCATGCAGTAAACAGATGCATCCAACCCAGTCAAGGTCTGAAGAAACACGGAAGACAAACAGCACTTCCAAGACTTTTTTTTATTAGAAAAAAATACAGTTACAAAACTTTGGCAAGACTGTGAATTTACAGTTGCATTTATTATAAAAATACATTCATTATTTTCAGTGTGTGCCACCAAAGACACAGTTGATCCTGAAGACCTCTTTCAAACACCTTACTAGTTGAGGAAATTTCCAGATCCTCAGTCAGTTTTCTGGAATGTTTGTCCATATATCTCAGTGGCAGTTTCAGCTTGAGGCACCACGTGAACTTTGAGCGGTGTGTTTGTGTTGAGTTTCACCGAGGACCCTAAAAACTGGGGCATCTGGCTCCCATCGAAAGCTTCAAACCACATGGCTTGGAGCCGTCCGCCGCCTCCTCCTCCTCCTACTTTTTCTCCAGTTTAGCAGCTGGGAAAGGGACTCAATCAGTCTCGTGCAGCTTTAATAGCAAACAATTAGCCTTGATTAAAAAAAAATCATTCATTCATTTTCTTCCACTTTTGCAGGTTGCGGGGGTTTGCTGGAGCCTATCCCAGTGGACATGGGGCATAAGGCAGGATGCACTCTGTGCACGAGGCTAGTGCACCGTGGAGCCACATGAAAGACAAACACACACGCACACACACTCACACCTATGGTTAATCTGAGACTGGCCAATTCACCTGAAGTTCATGCCATTTTTTTTTTCGGAGGTGGGAGGAAGCCGGACTGGACTCAAACCTGGAATCCCTGTGCTAAACAAAGTTATCTGACATATATGATAACTGCCACTGCCACATCCACGTACAATTCAACCGTTTCTTCTTTTGTTCTGAAAGTTCTTTCGAAGCACATTCAACTCTTTTCATCTCCCTGAAACATATGCAATGTTCATCGGCAGATAATTACGGCCTACACATTTTTCCCTTTTGCATATTGTGAACTGCATGCATAGAATACATCTACATCTCCTTATTAGACTTGCCTGCTCCATCATCGCACCCTCAGATATATGTGCTTGAATAACAGTAGATATCATTATAGGCATAAGATGCATAGTAATGTAGGGTGTTAAAATCTACTGAGTTGCTAGTACAAAAGGAGTAGGAAAAAAGTAGACAATAATTGCACATCTTTTGTTACACCACTCAAAATGACAGGTTGTTACTATATGTCAACTCATCAAGAGCACTTTTTCATCTGACCACCAGTCAGATAGAGAGAACCCCCCTCCCCCCTTTCCAACGTGTCCCAAACTCCTTGAATCTCAAAATTCATTTCAGATGAGGGAATACTTGGTTGGGAGGTTTTAGTAGCTCACATCACAATGAGAGGGCAGGAACTGATCAGGAGAAGTTACTTTTCCTTGCATCGGGAGAGGAAAACATCCTCTTTACTTGGACTGGAAACACGGAGGTCTCCACTGTCATCCAGTTCCTGTGAGCTGCGTCTCCTGACCTCTCTGTAGCGCTACAGTCCACAAAGGCTTGGGAGGACCAGGCACCGTTTATCAGAGAGAAGTGATCCAGGAGAAGACAAATCTCTTGATCTGTGTTTCTAATCAAAGTTGCTTGACGCTCAGGCGGGGCTCTGGGTTCAACACGTCATGCAGCGAGGTCTCATGTTCAAGGGCTGGGGATTGGGGTCAATCTATAGGAAATGGGAATCAAAATACTAAAGGTAAGTATAAAAATAAAAAGCAAAACAGAAAAAAAAATTTGATTTAGATTTGACTTATCTAAAAAAATGTTTAGATAAGTCATGCCAGAATCAAAATAATCCTGTGACTCACCTCACTATACACAGGCGGAGGTCGGAAGCGAAACTCTTGAACAAAAGCCATGAGGGGGCGCTCCAGAATCCCACTCAGGTCTTCGGCTGGTTGCTGTTCCGCTGCATTGTTGCGCTGCTCGGCCTCCTCCTCAGTCACTACGGAGCTGTAATCTGGAGGGGCTGTGGGGAAAAACACAGTATTATTCCACTGGTCTGACTCAACACAAAAAGAACAGTACAGGTTCAAACACTGAGCTGCTGAGTCATCACTTAAAACTCTTAAAACCCCCGCATAACATTTACCAACAAGTACTACTGTAGTCCAAACCGCTCTTGAATCAAAACCTTTGTTTTCTAATATACGTGTTGGCGTTCAATGTCGTTGATCTTAGGGCTCATTTTGAACCACAAATTAGGAATTGGATCAAAATCCACTAAGGCCTGTGTTGTAAAATCGTCAAGTCGGAGTCTTAATAATCGTGTTCCTGAGCACGTCTATGGACGTCGATCACTAGAACTTAAAAGTGTACTCACGCTCGGGTTGCTCGGGGATGGCCATGCGCAGCCATTCCAGGTTGACGCTGTACTGGCTGCTGACGCTGGAGGTCCGGCTGCCGAAGGGATGCAGTGGGATGGTTCCTATGACCAGCGGAAGCTCCAGGCACAACTTGGATGTCCCAGGAACGTCAACGCAAACCTGGTGGGGAAGGGCAGGGGAAGAAGTTTTAGTGACATGTTCAAAACATAGATTCAAAAACAGCAGCAGCATGGAAAGTATTCCTAAGATTAAATCATCTGCTGGTCCAGCCCACCTTGAGCGTGTACTCCACTTTGATGATGCGACACTGCAGGATGGAAGGACCCACGGGGGGGATTTTGATAGCCCGACCGTGCCACGTCTCCCTGCATCTTGAGCCCACGATATCCCCGCACAGTGTGCCCACCACCGAGTGCTTCTGCTTCATGACGCCGCGGGCGATGAACGACTGCGTCTGGGTGATGTAAGCTTTGGGCACCAATGATCTGGAGGTAGTGTTGTCGAACTCTGCAAACACCGGTATCATCTCACCTGTGAACAGGGAAGGGGAAAAGTGTGTCAGGCGCATTTAAACCAAGCTAGCACCTTCAGGAAGAGCTGTTCAAGGACCTGGCTTCTCACCTGGGGTGTAGCCTTTACGGTTGATCTTTGCAGTTACAGACACTTGGCCGAAGTTTCGATACCATATCCGAGCCATCTTTTCTTTTGTTCCAGCCTGCGGTGCCTGAGGGGTGATGAACATAGATGAGCCTCAAAAAACACAATGAAGTATGTAACAACCACAGTAGTGAAAAGTTGACTTTGAGACGCTCACCAGTAATGCCGGTGTGTTGATGTCGATGGCCTCAATGACCGTAAACTCTTTCTTTATCTTCTTGACCATGGCCCACGGCCGGTGCAGCTTCACTTTTACCCAGTAACGGATGCTGCCGTACTTCCCCTCAAAGGAGGTGACCAGCGTCTCCTCAGGCAGCTGGAAACTGAAGGGAAACTCGTGTCTGCCAGCAGGAAGGACGGTCACTTCACCATTATCTAAAGAGAAACAACAGAAACACAACAACAAAAAAAGTTTACTCTTAAGTGGTTTCAATTTTGTTTTTCGATTGTTTTATTTAAAATTGCGCAATTTTTTATTATTTTTTTCAAACTCCAAAAACAAGTGAATTGTTCTGGACGAGTCTTCATAAATAAGAATGGGGACTGAGAAATGAAGAGCAGATCTTTGGAACATGACTAACAGCAATCCCTGTCTTTCTCTGTAGTCACATGGCGTCTGTGCTCAGAGGGGCGGTTCCTCCTGGGCTGTGCTGAGAACATGTTTTCTTCAAGCTATGTTACAGAGGCCGCCTCAACTGCCCTGTTTTTTTCCTCCCTCTTGGCACACAGGTCCAGGAGCACGTGTTTGCATTTAACAGACCCGATGTGTTTAGTGTCCCCTTGTCAGATTGAGGATCTGATTTAATCGAAATGACAATGCTTTTAGTGTCAAGTCGAAAGGGTTGTTAAGAGCTTTTTGTAATGCATGCAAAATATCTTCACCGAATTCTGTAACATGAAATACTTCAAAACAACAGACTGAACAGTGAGAAAATGTGAAGTTGCTGCAGCCCTGGCTGTGGACTTCCTGTCTCCTCTTCGACAAAAACAAGTCCAAGCCCAATGAATGGAGACAGAAACTCTAGACTCTGCAGCCAAAGAAAGAACTTTCTTCAAATGACAACGATTGATGTTAATACTTTTTCTTTCAACAGATGTTTCTACAAGGAAACATCAAAACACAATAAGGAAGCATAACTTGTGATAAAGCAGAAAATAGCAGCTGCTAAGTCCATTTCTTACTCTCTGGATCTCCATGTTCTTGTTTTTTTCTTGTTTAATTTCACTTGTTGAAAGATGAACGACTCGTCAACATTTCATTCACTGAATATCCGCTAACAGCTTTGCATCTAACAACTTTATAAAACGTGGACCAAAATTTGGAGTGCGAACTGGATAGTTGGAGAGGTTCCGGTTCACCTCTTGAGCACTGCTGAGCTGCCCCTGAGCAAGGCAACAAGTTCATTGGATGCACCAGAAAGGAGCAGTCAGTCACTCCACCATCATCCTCTTATTTGCATGTGTGTGTTTTGTTTGTGTGCCAGGGGAAAAAAAATTTCCCTACGGGTGTTATTAAAGTGTGATTCCTATTCTCTTCTTCGTAGATCGTGCAGGCCGAGTGAAAAACTGGTGCAAGAATATGAAAACAAACAACAAGCCAACTGCCCCCAGACACGTAACTCACTTTCATAATTTCTCTTTCAATGAACTGATCCTGGTTTCACCAGTTCTCGTCCTGGTGCAGTCTCACCCTTCACCTGCCCTGCAAAGCGGACTGACCTGCCTGTAGCAGCACATCCCTTATGTTCAGGTGCGGCTCCGTGTCCCTGAAGCTCCGACTAGATCCGGAGGTGTAATCAACGGGCAAGTCCTCGGCCCACTTAACTTTAGAAAATCCTTCTGCATGGAACGTGACTGACTCTATCTGACTCTCCCAGGACAGGTCCAGCACCACGCGGCCGGACACCACATCCCCGCTGCTGTACACCGGAGGACGGTCCACCTCCGGGGAGTCGAAGATAATGTCAAACCTTTTTAACTTCTCGAAAATCATTGTTGCAGAAATCTCAAGATCTCCTTCTCAGTTCTTCTTCTGAAATACTCAAGTATCAGAATGCGTAAAATAGTTTCCCTTTATAAAGATGAAGGATTAAAGGAATCATAAGTCATCTTTCATCTTTTAATCTTGAGTGTTGGATTCTTTCAACTGCAGCCCCATTTAAGGCTGAGAAAGCTATGTTCTTTTGTTTTAAGAATAACTCCGTAAATGTACAAAAAGAATTTATCAATTGTGAGTTTCTAAATTTGTTTAGCATATTTTGATTGAAGTTGTTGGTCTTTTGGTTGGAGAAGACAACGGCTACAGAAAGTTAAATGAATGAACGAAAACCACTTCACGCTGCTAAGAATGAGGGAAATCCAGGGTTTTCGGTTTCACAAAGGGAGGTAACTTAACCCAGAGTCAGAGGAGTAATCCTAGCCTGTTTCATGAAGCCAGGTAACTGAACGTTTGTGTTTGTTACTATAGTAACAGACTCTGAAACTAACCTGAATAGGAGCAGGTTTTACTCCACAAACCCAGGGTTTCCTCTGACTCCGCCCCCTTTCACAGCTTAATTCAGAGAATTAAATATTATTTTATCTCGTTCAGATGTCCCGTCATATCCAGACAGTTATCTTTATGATCGGTACCTGTTAACGTCCCGATCCATCACACACATCCACGACCCGATCCATCCTCACATCTGCAGTATAACAAACCATTCATGCTCTCACATCCCAGCAGGTTTTGTGTATAACGCTGCGATTAGTTGTTCTATTTTTTTCTTTGCAAACATTTTTTTTTTAATGCAATGTTGGAGATGCTCATCAAGGAGTAGTTCCACAGGGTTGAAGGTGAATGATATATAAATCTGATGAATGATTTAAAATTATATTCTCTTAATGACTTTGTAAACTTGCATTAGTAACTTTAATTTCTTTTAGGATTTCACTCTAACATGGTCAGTAACCTAAAAAAAGTGAATTATATAAACTTCTTTCACAGACAGCTGGGAATACATGAGGATGCCATTAAAAAGGTACCTAAATAAAATAAAATGACTACCATTTAAGCCGGGTTGTCAAGAGCAAAAATATGTTGAATTATTTCTGTAACATGAAATACTTTCAGAAAACTCCAGACAAAACTGTGAGAATGAGAACTGCTGAGAAAATGTGAAGTTGCTGCAGCCCTGGCTGTGAAGTTCCTGTCTCCTCTTGGACAAAAACAAGTCCCAATGAATGGAGACAGAAACTCTAGACTCTGCAGCCAAAGAAAGAGCTTTCTTCGAATGAGGACGACTGATGTTAATACTTTTTCTTTCAACAGATGTTTCCACAACAAGGAGGGGGTGCTAAGATCCCAATGCAGCATGTACAGTAGTTTTTTTTTCCCAATACACCGGGGGTGGGGTGGGGGTGGTATGCTTCTGTAATAAGTTATTACTAACAATAGAACTTCTGATAAAGCAGACAATTACAGCTGATGAGCGATGGTCTTACTCCCTGGATCTCCATGTGCTTGTTTTTTGTGCAATGTCTTTATGTTAATGTTTAATTTCACTTTATTGAAAGATGAACGAAACAAACAAGTAAACAACTCCCAGAAGACTCCAAATAAAGGCAGGCGCTCGTCGACACTTTCATTCCCTGGGGATCTGCTGACAGCTTCGCGTCCAACAACTTTATAAAACGTGTCGAACGTCTTGGATGTGAAGGAAAGCAACTCAAAAAAAACACACTTTTGCCCTGACTAGATCGTGCAGACATGAGCGTTTAAGTGGCGCAACAGATTATGAAAGCAAGAACGTTTTGCAGAGAAGCAACAACCACACTTGCAGTCCCCCCCCCCCCCCCCCCCAGCACGCAACCCGCTTCTATCGTTTTTTCTTTCATTCTGTTTCAATGAACTGACGCTGGTTGCACAGGTTCTAATCCCGGTGCACCCTCACGCTTCACCCGCCCTGCAAAGCGGACTGACCTGCCTGCAGCAGCGCCTCCCTCCTGTTCAGGTACTCCACCTCGTCGCTGTAGTTCTGGGTATACGCGGTGCTGGAACCGGCGGACCGGGACTCGGTCCAGTGCACTTTGGCAAATCCTTCCGCATGGAGCTTGAGTGACTCTATCCGACTCTCCCCGGACAGGTCCAGCACCACACGGCCGGACACCACGTCCCCGCTGCTGTACACCGGAGGACAGTCCACCTCCGGGGAGTCGAAGATAATGTCAAACTTTTTTAACTTGTCGAAAATCATTGTTGCAGGAATCTCGAGGATTTTTCTTCTTCTTCTTCTTAGCTCTCTTCCGAAGTATTCGAGTTTTTAGAAGGAAAACTTTCTCAGTCTCAAATAGGACAGCAGCCCTATTTGAGGCTGAGAAAGTGGGCGGGGTTTCAGAATTTATTATGAGGCCTCATGCGAGCCTGATGCTGCATTCAGGTTCTCCTGCCTGGCTCCGATTTTTTTTTTAAAATATATTTAATGATAAACAAGTCGTAACCCCATTTTGAAACTCTTATTCAATCAAATCTAATAACAAAAACGTATCAAAGAGGTTTCGAATAACAAAGAACGAGATAATATGAATCGAAGTTTAGAATAACTATTTGATTTAGACATGTTCTTTGTTTTAAGAATAACTATGTAAATGTATAAAAATCTCACAATACAAAAAATAAACCTCCAAATTCAACGATTTTCAGTTGCTACATTTGTTCGGCATATTTCCATCGAGGTTACTGGTCTTTTGGTAGGAAAAGACGGCAGCTATAAAAAGTTGGACGAATGAATGAAAACCACTTCACGCTGCTAAGATTGTAAAAAAAAAAAGACAACCACACTAAAGATAGGTTTCATGACAACGACTGTCAAGACATACACCCACACGATAATCGAGTATTGTCGAGTTTTGGATGCAACGTAAAGTTGTCACTTCCTAGATAAAATTTACAGCTGGGTTATATTACTTGTGCGATGACTTTCCCATGTCCGGATGCAAGTGAAGGCAACATAATAAACATCCAGACTTGGGTGGAGGCAGCAGTGAGGAAAACAGAGCCTGGCGATGATTGATGGTTACAGGTTCTTAGAGGAAAACAGGCTTATAGAACATGCCCCTGATTGACAGAAATCCGCCGCACACTGAAGAAAATATTTTAGTCGGGTTCTTTACTCAACTACTTCCATCTCATGTTGAACAGTTACAGCATGAGCAATAAATGGAAAACAAACAGCCATGCACAGAGCATTAAACTTAGATCTTCAATAAAAAGCAAGTCATTCTTTCCACAATTAAGTGATATCTTAGAGTAAGACTATTGAATTTATTAAATCTACTTGCACACGTTTGAGATCACACGCATGCATTGGATGCCAAAACAAGTCACTGGGTTCCAAGAACTATTGTTTTAACATCCAATTCACTTCCAACTCTCAAACCGAATTGTCTGCAGCAGTCAGTCAACTAAAATACATTTATTTCATTCCTGATCTGTGCTATTCTCTTTAAACAATGCAAAAGAACTTGGACAAGAAGGAAAAGAAAACTCCTGCTTGAGAAAAACAAGTTGTTTACTTCTATGTTCAGTGGGTCCACTAGTTAGCTCTCCAGCGCCACCGACTGGAGATGTTGAGGCAGTGTGCATAGTTGCATGAATACAACAGCCCTGACTGGATCGTAGATGTTTGTGTGAAGTAGTGAGACACCTGATGGCCGGCGCTCAGCAGATAATGTAGAGATGTGGATCTGGAAACGTTCACCTAGCTGATATTATAGGCTAAGAATAGGAATATATATAAAGTAAAAGTACATTTCCCCTTTTCTTCCCTTCCGGCCAATTGGTGAAAAAAAGTAATGTTCACTGTCACAATTAACAGCAGAACTCTTCGTTCTTGAGAAATCAGTGATCCAGTTTGCATCACAGTTAGTTTTGTTCAAAATTCTTTTGGGATGCTATGGCCTGCAGTGAAATAAAGTCCAGGACGTCACCTGCTGGTGATCATGAGCAGCAGCCGCGCTGTGACAAGTCTCAAGGAAACAACTACTTTTTTTTTTTCAAGACTAAAGATAGAGTGATGTTTCTTGGACACCTATTATCAAATTATTATTAATTCATTCATCTTCTTCAATCGTAATAGTCTTGTCTTCAGCCAGTTTAGTATTTTATTATTATTATTATCATTATTATTATTATTATTATTATTATTATTATTATTACTACTACTATTATTATCATCTTCATTATTATTATCATCATCAGTAGGCGTATATACGAATTAGTATAACACGTTTTCATATTAAGACATTTAGTGTAAATTAAATATTATTTTAATAGTTATTTAAAATAATTAGTTGTTTGATTTATCTTCTTACCTTCTAATAAATTAATTATTAGGTGCAGTCTTACATTGTGGCCATCAAAGACAACTGACTAGGTCCACAATGTGATGTTATAAATGACATTATAAAATGAATGAAAATAAGCAGCAGCACATTTCGTGCTGGAGGGGGCGGGGCCGAGAGGAGCCACGTGTTGTTTTTCTGGTTGCCCAAGTGACGAAGGCTGCATTTTTTAAACAGACCCCCACCCCCTTCCTCGTCCTGCCGTTCTCCTTTGTCTCTGATTTTCTGCTCATATTTCCATCACCAAATAGTTAAAACAAAACAAATTTCTAAATCCAGCAATTTACATTTAGGAATGAGCTGATTGAAAAAGCTTTGTTTCGAGCAGGTCCAGTGCTGAGTAACAAAACAAAAACAACTGTTTGTATTCATTTAAGAGCAGCTGTGAGCATTGTCCAGATATTTCTATGCCCAGAATGAAAAACACAAATTACACAAACAGTATTATAGCGTGTCATTCATAGTTTTTCATTAAAAGAAATGTACTTATGACAGTTTCATTATTATAAACATGGAGAATTTGACTTTTCACGTTTCAAAAAGCCTCAATTTTTGTTACATTTTATATTTTTGATAACAAACTAAAATTTCATTTTAATATCTTTTCATCATTTGTATATTTTCAGTGATTTTGCGTCTTTCTTTAATGCCACAGTCATAAAGATAATTTATAAGAATCTCTGGATTCAACTGCATCAACCAAACTAGCATTATTTAAGCTCCAAGGTGATGCAGGAAAGAGTGTGGCAAAAAAAAAGCTCAATTATTTGATCTCATAAAATATATTTAAGAATATTGATAAATGGCTACATGTTGGTTAAAAAAAAACTAAAAATACAAAACACCTGGACTTCACAAATTGATTAATTTCATTTCTTTCTTTCTTTTTAAAATTTTTTTTATTTCATAGTTTGTTTGGTCATTAATATTCTAATAAATTAACAGCAAAACAATATGATTTTGCTCATGTCTGAGAGTCTGCATCTCCCTTGCATTCATATTTACCTGACCCAGCAGACAGGGGAGTTGAACCAAATTTGATGTTTACAGAGAATCAAATGAAACATTAACCAGTCTGCAGTTTGCTTAGCTACTTGGGTCTATGTTCTCCAGCTCTCTGCTTCTGTTCCATGCCAGGAAAACTTCACACGTCAGAGTGTTATGCCCCGTACGACACAAAATTCAGCAAGCCATTTGCATTTATTTGAACTGGAAACAAAAGTCAGGATTATTTTATCTGGCAGATGTATTCGGATAACTCAGTGTCGACTTCTCTCCTGGATTTTCCATATGACACTTTTCGCCCAGGTGCAAACTGCAGCAATCTACAGAGACTATAAGACACCGGGTTGACACACAACAGAGCTAATCAGCAGTTCAACCCCACATTATTCAGTCCTGGGAGAACTATTTTATCCACCAGCTGGGATACATGCTGAAATGTATTTACTTTGTACGTGCATAACAGTGAAGATACACACAAATGAGACATACAAATGCAGATTTAGAAGGGGACAAAAGGAAATGTAAAGCTCAGGGCTTAAAAGAAACACATACTCATAGTTTATGAAATTAATAAGTAACAAGATGTGTGGAAATAACACCTGACATGTAAAACATAATTTGGAAAATTTGCATTTAATTGAATAGCTTATGATTTGTTGGAGACGACCTCACTTGCTGAAACTTTAATTTGCCTGTAGTTTACTTATGATTGTTCTCAGGTCAGCCAAATAAATGAACAAAGTGAATGCAAATGCACAAGCTGTGTGTCAGTATCAAAGTTAAGGAGAAGCATCTATAGGTTGCGTCACTGACCTCGGATCAGATGTTGTCTCTTCCTAAAGTAGGTGACCTTAGACGTGTAGTCGTTATAGACGGAGTTCATGCCTTTGTTCTCCAGCCAGTGTGCTGTGGCCACCCCTCTACCCTGCACCTTCATGCAGTACATTCTGGTGTCCCTCCGGAGTTCCAGCACCACTTGGCCTGACACCACCTCTCCTCCGCTAAACGCTGCATCAGGTGGACCGTCCAGCTCCAGCGTGAAAGACTTAACAGAGCTCAGTGCCATCCCTGTGGAAGAAGAAAGTTAAACAGTAAATTAAAAAGTACATATTTGACAATGCTGGGCAAAAACAAAACAAAACATAATTTTCAGTAATATGTCAGGAGAATGTAGGACTGACTGTCAGGTTCTAAAAGTCCAGGCGTCACATGAGGTCAAGTGTATAAAAATGAACACAAATTCATCAAATTATGAAGTTATTCAATTATTATGAATGTTTGGCTGTGTTTTAACTTGTTTGACATGTACACTTATCATTTAACATATATTGGTGTTTGCTCCCATCCTTCAGAGAGCTTACTTGGAGGGCAGGTTTGGGTGTTTGACATGCTCGGACCGGCCCTATCAGTCTCTAGTGTGCTTTTTTTTTTTTTTTTTAGAAATGTTTCATAAGATGGGTTTTTGTAACAGATTATTGCATTGCTTTTCTGTTCTCATAAAGTGATTTAAAAAAATCATACTTACAACAATCACAATGTATTCTGTTCTATTAAATACGATTCTAGCGTTTCACAAACAAATACAAGTCGCGTTTCTTGATTCTTAAACACAACCTGTTGGAGGTATCTATATTCTCTAAATAGTGATAATAATAATAATAATAATAATAATAATAATAATAATAATAATAATAATAATAATAATAATAATAAATAAATAAACACTGTTAAAGAAAAAGTAATAGCAACTGACAACATTTAAGTTAAAGCAGTGGTAAAATAATTTTCCTTATAAATGATAGTTTTCATGTCGGTGCGTGTTCATCGTGAATTTTAGAAACGGCTGCGAGCGGGTAGCAGCCAATCAGAGTGAAGCATCTGATTGACGTGTTATTTAAAATACAGAAGGTTCAATGACGTTAAAAAGTCTCCAACTCACCGGCAGTAGTCGGAACAGCCAGAAGAATCTAAGGACTGCGTCCGACTGACGTTAAAGGAGGCTTCGCGTTTATAAACGGCGGCAGGTCTCACCGCCCAGTAGCGCTGCGCGTTACACCAATGAAGGTGAGCACGCGAGTCACGTCCACTGGTGGGGGGCGGGACTCCAGGGCGGCGTGGACCAATCACAAGACGAGTGACGTAGAACAACACGGGAATCTGCCGGCTATCCCTTCACATTATACTGCGCTCAGCTGCAAGTCATTGTTTTGTCAGAACGTTACCGTCTTTGGTTAGAAAAAAGGTTAAAAGTTCATTAGTTCATAGGGTTAGGGTTATATTTAGGGCACACAGTTATATCAACCATTCATGCACACTGCCTTATTATCTATATTCTGTTAGATGTACAGTATATATCTCATTCCTTTTCTACAAGTGATTCTCCAGCTTTGGCGGAAGGAATTGCCTGGTTCATGCATAGTAGGTACTTATAAAAACAAAATAATACAAATAAAAATGGTTAACTTTTAAGAAAACATAATACACAACACAATTTTTTTCAACCTACGTAACAAATTAATAGTTAATAATTAATAGTTAATGATTTGTTGATTTAAATAATGTAATGAACATGACTAAAAGTAGTTCAGTTGTTTTGTTGTTGTGGACATCTTTGGATCTTGTGTTTACAAACCAGGACAAATCTGACTCAGTAAGAAGTGAATGGTTTTTTTGTTTGACTGATCAACATAGGAGGGAAAATGTCAATGAATTTTTTTTTCGTTCTCAGAATTCAGACTTCATTCTTGTAATTAATTATTATTATTAATGTAATGTTGGCACTTATTTAAGTGTCATCCAACAACATTAGCAAGCTCTTTCTCATGTTAAAACAAACTAATGTGTGAGATCACAACTCACCGTGAAACTCCCGTGGGGGTGGAAACACCAAGCACTTCTGCAGGCATGTGCAAGTCCATGCAGGTGCAGTCTCATGACTTGTTCAAGTCATATCAAATTTACCGGTGTCACACCTGAGCCATTACCTGAACTATTTTCACATCAGAATTACCAATTTGTACTTTAACCTAAGATTCTCACTGACGTCCAAGTTGCATCAAAAGTTGTAAACATGGATAGGAATCTTATCCACTATTAGCTTTCATACCACATGATGTTAACGCAGCATCACGATAGTCACAAGATGTGTTTAAAGCTCCATCAAAAGCAGACAAATAACAGACCAGGGGCACGTCAGGGGCCAATCAGATTTCAGCTGGGGCCAATGTCCCTCTGGCCTTACCCCTTGGCATGCCCATGGTTGTTTTGTTTTTGAGTTTCTGACAGCCATAGTGTGTTTGCTTTGTTGTGATTTTGAATATGTGACAGTTCAGTTGTAGCAGAATGATGGTATTTAGCTGCCGTATGGTGGAAGGAAGGGGCCCCAAATATGTGTTGGGTCTGCCTCTGCTGTTTAATGTGCTTCTACTAGTAATGTTACTTAAGATACTGTCTTGATATAAGAATACAGTATATTTTATTATTATTACAAAATACTGACTTATGACCTTCTAATCACAATTGCTGTAACAATATGTTTTATAAATTGTTCTAAGAAAGGCGTCATGTAGAAAACACATTATATCTCTAATTATTACTGTTATAAACATATGATTCACATTATAAACAAGTTGATGTCAATGGAGTCCTTGTGATATGTAGCTATCCGTTACAAGATACAAATCTTCATGAATTTTAACAGAGTATTTTCTGTGTCTCAGTGACGATGTATAAAAGTACATATAATTTTTTAAACTAAATTTTTTTTTTGCCACATCTGAAACCCAGCCAGAACTTCCTCAGTTTATCTGGTCTCTTCAGATTCAAAGATAAATTTCACATCATATCAATTCAGTCATAGCTGTCACATTATAAACATGAAATGTGTCATGTTAAAACATAACATCACAATATAAAGTGTTCACATAATAAAATAAACACTGAGCATAACTTGTCTTTTCATAACTTTGAGGCTATATTTTGTTACATGTGTTAAAATGCGACAATTGTGTTTTTATAATAAGCTTCTTACATGATAATGTCATTAATCCATTTTCTTTTTCTGTGTAAGCAGACTACTATTTTCAAAACATTTTCACATATTAATAGAAAAGACTTTTTTTGGAAAAGAACAATAACTAAACTACAATGGTTTCAAGTAAAAAGTTGGTCTACAAAAAATACAGTATGGAAGACAATTAAGAATGACCTTAGCAAAACATGCTTCCTCTGTTTGGATCGTTTGAATCATGTGTCTCATATTTGATAGAATCATATGATTAGAATGTCACATGGTGGTTTATGACATGGTCACATTACTGCAGTTTCCCGAATAATAAAATCCCATATAATTAAATCAAATCAGTCAACTGTATAACAAATAAAATATTCTGCCAGCACTTCTTATCAGATCTTATCATTTGGGTGCATTAACTCTGTGCTACCATAAACATTTGTATGTTTCAGACTCGAATGTCTGTGAGACAGTTACAATGAGCAAGGTCACTGACAAGACACAGAAGTGTTTATAATTACCTAATTATAATTAGGTAATAATAATTACAATAAACTACTCATGAAAAATGGACAAAATGTCTATGCTTTTATTATAATTCAGTGGACATAACTGGAAATGATAGTTGTCCTCTGTTGACATGTCTGTTGATGCAGGAAGAGTCTGAACTTCGATCTAATATTAAACCATGAACCTGTTGCTCAGCTAATATACAACTCATACCTGAGCTGTTGATTTTTTTCCTAACCCAGGTTGGTGCATTCCAGATTCAGTTTATTTACATCTGCTTGTTGGCCGACTTTTTTGTCGGCTGAGCCTGCATTTTAGGGTCAAAGCTGTGTTATTGAAGCAACACAGATTGTTTTTACAGAGTTTTGTGGTCAATCTTCCTTGAAAAAGGGGAGGAGATTCTTTCTATCATGCGGACATTGAACTTCTTCTTAGCATTTAGAGTTGATAGTGTAAACACGGTGGAAGTAGGACAGTTCAGTCCAAGGCTTTCTTCCATGTCCTGAATTTAACAGACAAGGTTGGGTTCATGTTTAAACCACCTAAACTGCTTCAACATTTCACACACATTGGACTTTTGCACCTATTTAGAAAACTGTTATTTATTTGCTGTCCCAGTAACATTCTGATAATTTTTATGGAGTTTGGGTTGAAACATCTAATGACAACGTGAATGTGGAGATTTAGCTGGATACATGTTTTCAAATGGGGTCAGTGTTAGATTTTAGGTTTACAAAGGTAAATTATCTCTTGATTCAGTGGTGTCTGGAGGCCCTCAACCACCCACACAAATATTCCACATTAAATCAGCAATTTTATACACAGCTCTTAAAAGAGCTTGTGACAAGATCATTTGGTTTCCTTAAAATTAGCTGAGCACAATTTGGTCTTTTAACGTGTTCAGTGTTGAGGTGCAGATTATTTGTACTGTTTAATTACCTACATGGGTCCAATTAGAAAAGTAAAATTCTTTCAGTAATTTCTATTGCTCTTACTCTGTTATTTGAAACACAGGGTTGCATAAAATTCAAGTTAAAAAATCCAAGAGATACACCTGAGTAATGAACTTCCTGCAGAGATTATGCTATCAAGTCAAGTACAAGTGGGTCAGGTTTCTCAGTTTTATGAAGAAGAGAATTGTTGCACCTAGTCTTGGAGTGCTTGAGCCACAACACGAACAGGCCCCATCTTCCCGAAGTCCCACGAACAATTACTGAAGTATATAAGGAAAGCAGAGTTTTTATTTACAGGAACTAAATATATCAAGTAACACGTTGAGCTCTCTCTGCAGGTTGGACTAATGCCAAAACAACGAACAAAACGATCTCTTTAAGAAAAATAATTACCGTACATGTAACCTAACAGAGAAACAAATGACAGGATCTAAGCTTCCTAACTGCATTAAACAGGAGAAAAGAATCACCGGCAGTCCACCCCTACTTCTCAACCGAGACTAAGTAGTTCATACAAAACGATATGTGGCTGGTTGGAAGATGGAGAGGATGAAAATCCGCTGCCTGATGCCATGCTGCCCCCGAACGACTGCCATTTTGGATCAACATATACCCGGTGAGCCCTTGGTGCAGCCAATCAGGAGAGGGAACAGGTCCCCCAATCACCGTCGAGCGATGGCACAAGCTAATCTGCATATCTGCATAAGATAATGAGCATACAGAAAAAAGGGAACAAGGAAACAAACCGAACACGTCACTAGGCGTCGCAAGAATATTACCGTTCTATGCAATATTATGCTCATTGACACTCATTGATAGGCTAAAATAATCAATGTGGTCAACAAAACACAGTGGAAATAAATCCTGGGTCACAATGGCTCTGCCTAGTGTCGTACTGTACAGTATACAGTGCGCCCTCGGTCTTTGCGGTTAATGCGTTCCAGGAACCACACGCCATCGAGGGATCCGAGATCTACTTATCTTATTATGTGCGGTAATTTAAACATTTATGAACCCTCCCCATACTGATATTAAACCACCTTATATCTTTATTACCTTTTCCCACACTCTTATCGACTGTTTAAAGCACTTTTGTGCCTCAAAAAGGTCCAAGACCGACGGAACGAGCGCGTTTCCGGATGCTGTCCGCCAATAGAATGCACGGTATCACGCAAGGGCGCACTGTACACTGTATGTAAATCGCTGCAGCCAAACATGTATTAGTACATTTGTATAGTGAACATGTTCATCCCAGGTCTCTTCTCAGTACAAATGTGAAAATTCAGCGATTTTCAGTAAAAGTAACCTAAAACTGGAGTTGTTAAATAGAAAATAACTCTATAATACATATCACTGGGTAAATATAACCATTTAATTTATTTCTTCCATTTTTCTTTTTCTTTTTTCTTTCATGACCGCACATCACTCACTTACAAGGTTAATCTAAAAACATTCACTACAGGGGAAGTGGTGTCAAAAACATCATTAATATTTACATTACATGGGAAATGACTCATCACCAGTTAATGTGACTTTTGTCTGGATCCACAGCCTTCCTTCTCCATTTTGCTCTGTTCTCCTCTCTCACCTTGTTCACATCTGTCACTCCCCGTTTTCGGCACTGTAGTATGTCTTCAGCACACTCCTCCTTCAAAACTTTTGTAATATTCTGTGGTAACAGCATTAGAACCCAGTATTTTTTTTAGTCTTGATTTATCATTTTTTGACACTGATATTCTCTGACAAAGATCCACTCATTCCCTTTCTGTTTTGGTGAAATCCTGGAAATCATTTTGCTTGAGGAGTTCTCCTGTAAAGCAGAAATTCTGCATGCACTTAACGAGTGGAATGACATGTTGTGGATTTTCTCCATTTAGATTCTTCACAGGAACACCCATGTCCACTGAGGTGTGCTGTAAAGACACCATGGAAACAGCCAGTCAACCACTGATGATACCCATTTCATGGTCCATTTTGGTCCATTTCATGAAATGTCAATGCTCTTGTTTGCCTTGTGTTTACTTAAAGCTGACAGTGCTGTTCTCCTAGGTCAGGGCATTTCCATCCGTCCGTTCATCCATTTTCTTAAAGACAAGACTACCGAAATCATTTCGTCTTCAGCTTCTTTTCCAGGGGTCTGGTGGATCCTATCCCAGGTAGCTAAGGGTGAGAGTCGGGACACAACCCAGGCACATCACCAGCACATTATGGGGCCACATAAATGATGAACAACCACAACAACAAGTCATGCAAACACTCACACCTACAGAAAATTTTGAGTGAACATTTCACCTAAGCTGCACGTTAGATGTACTTTACTGTGAGAAAAAAGTTTGAATTCTTCCTGGAAATGCATTGAATGTACATTCAGACTACTGACGATCTTCTCCTTCTTTCCCTTTCGGCTTTTCCCTTCAGGGGTTGCCACAGCGAATCAATTGCCTCCATCTAACCCTGTCTTCTGCATCCTCCTTTCTCACACCAACTACCTTCATGTCCTCTTTCACTACATCCATAAACCTCCTCTTTGGTCTTCCCCTAGGCCTCCTGCCTGGCAGTTCAAAACTCTGCATCCTTCTACCAATATATTCACTATCTCTCCTCTGGATATGTCCAAACCATCTCAGTCTAGCCTCTCTGACTTTATCTCCAAAACCTCTAACATGTGCTGTCCCTCTGATGTACTCATTCCTGATCTTATCCATCCTGGTCACTCCCAGAGAGAACCTCAGCATCTTCATCTCTGCTACCTCCAGCTCTGTCTCCTGTCTTTTCCTCAGTGACACTGTCTCTAGACCAAACAACATTGCTGGTCTCACCACAGTTTTGTACACCTTTCCCTTCATTTTAGCTGAAACTCTTCTATCACACATCACACCTGACACTTTCCTCCACCCGTTCCATCCTACCTGTACACACTTCTTCACCTCTTTTCCACACTCTCCATTGCTCTGGACTGTTGACCCTAAGTACTTAAAATCCTCCACCTTCTTGATCTCTTCTCCCTGTAACCTCACTCTTCCACTTGGGTCCCTCTCATTCACACACATTTACTCTGTCTTACTGCGGCTAACCTTCATTCCTCTCCTTTCCAGGACAAACCTCCACCTCTCTAGCTTCTCCTCCACCTTTTCCCTGCTCTCACTGCAGATCACAATGTCATCTGTTATTTCTGCCATTTAATTTTAATTTACAGCGGCTCTTCTCGTTGGACCATAAATCAAACCGGATGAGCTAAACTGTGTGTAAAAATTCATGAAAACAAAGCAATAAAATTAGCAATTTTTTTAAACTTCTATTACAGTAAATAGAATAGCATGTTCGATACCATAAATAAAACATTTGGTTTTTAAAAATGTGGTCGAATTTATTTACAGGCAGCTGGATTTTATTTTATTTTTTTACAAGTAGAGCGACAGACGGAAGTGACGTCAGTCAGCGTGAGCCTCTTCCGCTCTCTTTTCGTTGAGGCTCAGCTAGCGGCCGGGTGTGTACACACTTTGTCTACTTCACGTTTATCCGTTTTACGATACTACAGATATTTGAATGTGATTAAAAAATCATGAGATTGCCGTATTCCGATATTATTTGAATATCAACAATTGTAAGCAGTCGGAAGGCGGAAAATAGAACTTTTGGCTGCACTCAAGCTAACCATGCGCATGTGGCCAGGCCGCGGACGGAGACTGCTCAGCGGCTAACATTAAGATTGTCATTAGCTTTGAACAAAGCCATGAGCAACCGTTATCTATTACTGTAAAACAATAGTTTACGTATATACACAATGATTTAATTCCCTAAATTGTCTACTTGACTGGTCTCTTAAGATATCAACGCTATGCGAAAGATGTGTTCCAGTATCCTGTGGCTAACGAGTTACACCAGCAGTTAATGTCACTTGTCTTACAGCCTGCAAACATGCAGATCTTCGTGAAGACGTTGACGGGGAAGACCATCACCCTTGAGGTTGAGCCCAGCGACACAATCGAAAATGTCAAGGCTAAGATCCAGGACAAGGAAGGTGAGCCGTCATTTTTCACTGAAGAAATGTGAAAATGTTCGTTTTGTCTTCGAAGAACAGTTTCACTTGAAAGTTTGCACCTTGTCTTGTAGAATGTCATGTTTATTCAAGTGTAACCCTTAAAAATGGGTGAAAGTTTTGAGTGATCAGGAGAAAATGTGTTGTCATTTATTCAAGTCATGGTTATCCAAAACAATTTTGGATAACCATGACCTGGATAAATGAGACCCTACACACACACACACACACACACACACACACACACACACACACACACACACAAGAGAATGGGTTGTTTCTAGTTATTCCAGTGAACAAGATTTGATTCTCTGAATTTTTGAATGTGAGGAGAAGGTAAAGACACGCTTGTCGTCAAATTTTTATTTTCTTTTTTGAAACACTTGACATAACTGCCGCTTTTACATTAGATAGTTCATGGTCAAATGTAAATGTTTATTTAATTTTTTATTTCAGGTATTCCCCCTGATCAGCAGCGTCTGATCTTCGCTGGTAAACAGCTGGAAGATGGACGCACACTGTCTGACTACAACATCCAGAAAGGTAATGGTTCAGTTAAAACGAAGGGGAATGTGTCAGTGGCCACAGTAAGCAATAGACAAACCATTTAGAAAACTAGGTGCTATTGATTGAGGTTAAAGCAGGAGTCTTCCAGAAATTGTGATTGGGCATCAAAATTGTCTCAGAACAGATAAAGTATGTTTCATACTTAATATCATAAGTAGAAGCTTTATGCTGTACTTGTTGCACAATGCTTGCATAAAGAAGGCTTTTTGCTATGCTGTTTGTGGCTGTTCCTGAAATTGCTATTGACATTGAGGTGTCTTAACCCCCGCTAGAGTCCACTCTGCATCTGGTCCTGCGTCTGCGTGGTGGTATCATCGAACCTTCTCTCAGACAACTGGCCCAGAAATATAACTGCGACAAGATGATCTGCCGCAAGTAAGTTTTGAAAATAAATACCACTAGTTCTTTTGTGGTATTTACAGTTAGGAAATCTGTGAAAAATTGGCCTAAACACTTCTTAAATGGCACTACAAGTTAGTGTGGTTTGTCATTTCAAAGAATATAATCCATATGTGAGTAAACTAATGAACTCTATAGATTTAGGTTGGAATTTGAGTGCAGCTTGTGATTATTTAAATGTTTTCAACTTTCATTTTTGAAAGACAAATGATGAAGTCTGGAGCACCCATTGTATTTAGATTTTTTTCTCCAAGTTTTACGTTATTTATAATATTTGTGATTGAGATTATTGAATGTATTAGTACCTGAAATTACCCAAGAAAATAGAATTTGTAACTTTTCAACACTTCGTCTCAGTTGAATAGTCCTTGACCCCTGACCTCTTGTTTTGTAGGTGCTATGCCCGTCTGCACCCCCGTGCTGTCAACTGCCGCAAGAAGAAATGTGGACACACCAACAACCTCCGCCCTAAGAAGAAGCTGAAGTAGACATTTTGAATGGGTTCTAAAGGAAAATGTGTTCAAATAAATGTAAGAGAACAAAGCTGGTCATCTGACTGGTTATTCACTGGCAGAAAGAGTTTTGATTGATTTTGAATCCATGTGTGCAGTGCACTGTTGTGCTGCTTTGCAGGGAGATTTTTATGCAAGAAAGGATAAGAAAACTGACAAACCAGATAAATGTTGTGCAGTAAACCTCAGTGTTTTGCCTACTTGAAGCTGATTGGCAAGTGGTCTGTGTCAGAGGCCTGTTCAGAGTTAAATGAGTAGTTAAGTAAACTTACTGCCTGGAATTGGCACTGGCTGAATCTGTGGTCTCGCTTTAGAACTCCTCAGGCTCTTTGCCAATTTTTATTTGTTGGCGATGGCTTCCTATTCAATTCCAATTTGGCACATAAAGCAGCACATTCCCTTTGTGACTGAAGCGACGCTACAATACAAACTGCCATAATATATCATTAACAATTTATATCAAACATTTCAACACAGGTAGATGAATCCAAAAGAAAAACTAAAAAGTTTTCAACAATCTGCTGATAAACTCATATCAGACACATGAATCCCATTTTAAAAAGTTGCCCTGCACTTTCTAAAACACTGTCCAGTACATCAGTCCCCACTCATAAGAAATTTACAACATTTTCATTAATGGTAAAATGCTGAATATCAATCCCTTTGAATCAGGAGAAAAATCAATTACATGGAATCGTGATTTGTCAGAAATGCCGAAACGTTTGATAGGACTGACTTTCTTTCATCCCGTCACAAAGAAAGACAATAGAAGTGCCTGCATGACAGTTTTAATGTTAAACAGCTCTATACAAATATAAGGACTCGTCCCACATTGTCAAATTAAATACAAATCCTTTCCAACCTCAGTTCATTTACTCTTCTGAAACAAAATTGTGATCTTGAAATGACTAACACCAGATCACCATTGTCCTTTTATTTACTAATGTTCAAATGAGAGTAAAGTAAAATCTGAGGTATTTTGAGTCATACTGAAATGTCAAATGTTCCAGACATTGAAGAGTGATCAAAAAAAGCATCAGCGTCACACAGGAGGTGGTGAATTCCAGTTGATGTGTCTTCAGCATGATAGTAATACGTCTTTGGTACTGCGATTTCTCTGGCGACTGGCATCCAGTGTGTTTAAAACACATATTCAAACATTTATTGCCGTTTTTGTGGTATGAGCAAATTCCCTCCACCTAGCTGGCGATTTCCTACATTCTCCAGAATGCATTTCAATCCTCCAAATAAATTTGAATCAGGAGCAGCTCGGCATGAGGGATATTTTGTCTTTTTTTTGTTTGACATTCCCCCGGTCGCCCTTTAATTACAGGAACTGCTACTAAATACTTCACACAGTGTTATTGTGTATTAATGACACACTGGAATGAGGCCGCTATGAATCAAATTATTCCTGACAGCAACCATGAGGAGCTGATAGCATCTGATGCATTGTCTTCATGCTTGATAAAAAGCTGGACATAATCTAATTAGGCTATTAAAAAATTTGCAGTGAAGAAAAACAGGAGTGGTGATCCGAACACAGATGAGAACAGGCTTTATAGGATCACTTCCTACTAATCAATACAAACTATGAACAGGAATCTATGCTAGAAAGTTGGTTAAGTCAGCGACGCGCGCATGAAGCAGCTCGTCAAAATGATGAAACAAATGAAGGTATAATAAAACATGTGCTCAGTAGCAACAGAAGTATATCCTCCACTAGCACATTAACAGGTGTAATCATGACCTGTTGAAATCCCATTTTAATATATTATGGACCGCGTTGTCACTGCGCTTAATCAGTTGTGTGAGGCTGCATCACAGTTGTTCATAAGGTACCGTCAAATGAACAAAATCAATGAATCATCAGGGGTTCACAAGCAAAGAGAGATTTTGTGCATCAAGAGTTCCGACAGGAAGCTGACAGACAGGTCAGTTGTGTACCCACTTATTAAAACTAACGCAATTGTGCTTTTCAGCTTGAGCAGACCCTGTTGGCAGGCTACAGAATTTTGTGTACACACACACACACACACACACACACACACAAAGCTTCACATTCCCTCTGCAGAGCTCATGCAGTGCTCTCATAGTGATCTTTGCTCTGCAGAGCCTCTGCCAAAGTTTTAGTACGTACTATCATGGCAGTTGGTGGCATTGAGCAACAAAGAGGAAATATGTGAAGTAGAAGTGGAGAATTTTGTGAAATTTTGACAAATGTAAACAAAGTTAAAGTTGGCACAAACATGAAATTCAAACTTAAGTTCAGCTCTTTAAGTCAGGGTGGGACGGGGTTTCAGCAGTGTTCCTTCACAGGCTTATCTACCTGTCAGTGCGGTCTGATGGGGACAACCCCAGAACCCACAGCCTCTAGTTTTAACAGTTCAGATCACATCTTTGTTGATTTCCCTTCTAGTCTGTGAGCAACCTATCAATAGACATGAATAATAGAACAAGTGGTGAGAAAGAGGAGTCTTCATGAAAGTAGACTGGAGATCACTGGAGGACAGAATGTGAGCAGGTCATAACGTTGGAGTTGGTTGATGTCCTGGATGGAAAGAAGCCAGGCTGCTGTCGGTGAACCGAAGCTGGAATTATTCAGCGTGTTTGTAACTGCGTGTTCCTACTTCAACCAACTCCAACCGTGTGCATCTTCACAAGGTTTGAGGATGAAATTAAAGATCTTATTGCATAAATGTAGACATCGTATCTTGGTGTTTCTCGGTGGTCTTACAGTGACGTCTAGTATCTATTAAGAAAACGTGCCCAAAAAACAAAGACTGGCAGTTTGTTTATATGAACGAAATGTCCAGAGTTATGGAAAACATTTCTTTTTAGGAGAGATGTAAAAAAAACTGTTTAAAAAAAAATCTGCATCCTGCTGTTGTAAGACGGGACTGTAATCTTTTACCTTCTGTGCCAAGACACGGTTGATTGGTTCAGACCTCCAGCTCTACAGGGAAACACAGCACTGCTGGTCTTTATTACACAGTCAAATCTTTTGATTTATTCCTACCTTTACTGTGATTCTAAAAACAGGTCTGCGAGTCCAGCCCTGACTTTTGGAAATGTCTACTTTTGAAAAATATGAAACTCAAGATCGGTTGTGGTGCAAGACCTCTTTTAAAAGGTACATTTTATATTATTTGAAACCATCAATCATTAACAATCGTTTTGAGCTATCAGCTTAATTACATCAAAAGAAACAAGCCAAGAAGTGCTCATCTTCTGGTATCCTCTTCTCAACACTTTACACTTCAAATGAGCTTTTTTTTCTTCTTTTTTTTTTAACAAAATACACTGGATTGCTACGACACCAAAAAAAAAAAAAAAAAAAGGGGGGGGAGCAAAATTCTTCCTGAGCAAATTGTTCTAATGCTTGCAGAGTTTGCAGTGATGGCAGACGGTGAAAAGCATAAAATACCTGGTGTGAAACCGAGAACTGATTTGTAAAAAAAAAAGTAGCAGAAGCCGAGGCGACCATTCTGCCCACTCTTAATGCCAATCGTACCAAGACTGCAGTGTTAATGTGACAATAATGTGTGTTTTATTTTGCACATAGCACCATCGAGAGTTTTCAGATGCTTTAGAAATTAAACAGACAAAATAAAAAACCGATCCATGAAGATAAACAACTGTTCTTTTCCAACCATGTTGCTTTCATTGCTGCTCTGCTGACGCTCCAGTAAAACACAAATTAAGGCTACATGGGTGGAACCAGCGCCCAAGGTGGAGATGCAGACCAACGCTGCTGTGGCTATTTGTCGATGAGCTCCGCCAGGCTCCGTCTCAGCTCGTTCAGGCCACTGATTTTCACTTCCAGGGCTTCCATGATGCGTCGCACCTCCGTCTCGGCCTGAGCCTGATCCTGCTGGCTGGAGGCCAGCGTCTTCTCCGCCAGCTGAACCTGATCCTCCAACTCTGTGTTTCGTCTCTCAACATCCTGCAGACATATCAGTAACGTTTATGGTTTTCTCATTCTGATGTTTCGTCAGCATTTAATATTCCAAGCTGTCCATGTCCACAAGTTAACACTATTTTAAAGAATGCTCTGTTTCATTTTTGACACCTCATTGTTTCTCTGTAGTATTTAATTTAGTGTATTTTATGTTCTTCCATTGAAATGAATGAGAACCAACTCAGCTTCATCTAATTGTAACGTCTTCTTTGTGTGGCTGCTGTCAGCAACAAACTTTACTCTGAATGTCCTCAAAGTCTTACTGGGATTGAGGTACATTTAAATGCGCAAATCTGAGTATTATGAGGTTATTCTGTGAGTCAAATGCAGCAATGAATAGATAATGGAATGATCACAAGGACAGCAAATGTCAAATATGAATAAAGATAATTCAAAAATGACACCATTACTAAAAATGACAAAAGAACCAATAAAGGCTATGAAATATGCATCAGGTTTAATGTGTGAGATCAGGATTTAAAATTCAATAGAACTGGTTTTGTCCTTGAAGTCCTCCTGTTCTCTTGCGCAACATCTCTGCTGCAGGTCTGAGCTGTGCTCACTGTTTCGTTGGCGCAGCATCATTGCTTTTCCATTTGTACCTCTTTTACACACAATGTTAAGGAAAATTGCAAAACAAAAATTATGCAAACATTTAAAATATTTTAAAGACTGAACTGGTGATTGATTCTGAAGCAACAGACTCACATGCACTGAAGGAAAAAAAAAAACCCCAAAATGTACATCACACTGAAGATGAACGCCATCACCTCCCTCCCTGCAAATGAGGTTGCTCACTGAATTTTTCTGCAGTGTAATAAAAGACACGCTAGACTGAACAATAGAAAAGGACATGAGGATAATAAAGATGTGCAACTCAAATTAAGCATTTGAATATAAAAAAAAGAACTCCTATTATCTTGTGTTCCACAGGATTACACAAACCCATCAGGGCTTCCAACCAGCTGCCATTCATCATGCTTTAAAGAGCTGCAGCCTTGAAGATGGTTTGCTAAACTTGTGTCTATTCTACATTTTAGACTTGTTTTAGATCTAGATGTGTTTCATTTAAGTGAGAAACCCCAGTTTGAGCCAGTCGACGGTTTACCTGGAGTCTTTGCACGGCCTCTTCTCTCTCCTTCTGCAGCTCACTGACGTCTTTTTTCTTGCTCTGCAGATTGTGGATTTCCTGAACACACAGTCATTTTAAAATGTCACACCACCATAACACACATCCATCAAACAGGAACTTTTTTTTTCAAGAAGCTGACTTCTTTGTTCGATTCCAGGGTGGTGACAAGATTTAGGACACCTTGTTATTTAACTTTGCCCTCCCCTCAGGGGGGAGGGGGGGCAAACTAGCACAGCTTTGCCACAAATTGGATGAGTAGGACTCATCCAGAAGATGAGGCAGGTAGATTTTGAATAGGAATAGAGACTAGTGGGGAGTAAATTCAAAATTCTAACATCTGCTTGGATTTTTGACCATTTAGTTTAGCTTGTATCTTTGGTAAAAACAAGGTTACTGAACCAGAAAGATTTAAAGAAAAGCCTTAAAGACAATTCAGAACAAATACTGGAGCTGGAACAAGAAGTTTTCATTTGACAAAAAACTAAATGTGTCCAGAGTTTTTGTCTTTAATTAGATGGAGATGGGGGCTTTATTATTCACTGGCTTCGCACTCTGACGTTCCCTTTAGAATGGTTAATTGATTCAGACGGTGTCTTGCCTGATCTTTGGCACTCAGCTCGGCTTTCAGTTCCTCCAAAGACTGACTCAGCTCTTCTTTCCGAGCCTGACCTGCTGCAGGATGTCCCAGCTGGGCTTCAAGTTCTGCTACCTGAAACATTGGCACACATTAATGAAATTAATAATAATGAAACCAAATAATTCAATTCTGAAATCTGCTTTACGTGATACAATATAAATCTACAGCCAACACTTTGTGCTAACCAGCCTTAAGAGAAAAGTACAGCTGAGTATATCTGGAAAATCATTACTGTGTTGGTATGAGTCACAGTATTAGGACAAGTTCACATGTTCAACCTGATGGTGGTGCTAAGGGGAACTAATCATGGAAATCCCTTATCATTAAATAAAATAATAATAATAATAATAATAATAATAATTACACAGAACCACCAAAGTTGACCTCATGATGGAAACCTCAACAATAATTTTTGGGGGACTGTGAGTCGATGGGGAGATATTCATTCAGAAGATGCTGAAATACTTCAGTTTAGACAGAAGTGGTTAAGATTTGACAGCTTTGACATTTTTATCCCTAGACAGACCAAAAGTTGGATAAGAAGAGAAGTGAATACAAGCTTTTTAAATAAAGTTTCCAGAGAACTTGTGAATGTTTCACGATTAATGGCTATTTATTGTAATATCCATTATGTTTGAGTAAGTTGGGAAACCCTTTAAAGCATACTTTAAAATAGAATGTAATCATTTAGAAAAAAACAAAACAACAGTCTTGAGCCAGTGTTGTATTATTGGATTGTGATCTAAAGTGATCTATGCGATGATCTACCTCATGAAAATTTATTTTGTAAGAAAACTATGAATTTTACTATTCAGCTGAGTTTCATCACGGGAGAATACAACGACTTTGAAGGAAACATTCGAGCCTCACTAGTGAAAGTTACCAGAAATCTGGAGATACAGAAACCACAAATTGCTCTTTGGTCACAAGCTAAAAGTCATTTCAGGATGTTTCAGTCACACAATTTAATAATTCGCTGGTCTTTTGTCTGAAGCTGATCAATCCAGAGTATATAATCAGTTTTGCATGATTAGCCAGTGTGGAAACAAGAAAAACTAGAATCGGAACAGAAATCTGTGATAATAAAGAAAATAATAAACTGGGATCTCATCTTATCCAAACAATGGGAGGTGATGATGTGGTGTGAGTTTCTAAACCCTTCACCTCAATAGAAAGGAGCAAAATTAGCATAAGAATGTTGTTTCCATTACAGCCGCCAATGTGGAAACACAATAATATAGACACACACACACCATTGATGGATATGAAGAATAACAACAGAAGGTTATCACCTACACACACACACACACACGCACGCACACACAGCTGATAAATCCAACTTGGTGTCTTTACTTTCTTCGTTCATGATCTGCTGTGTGATCCATAAACACATCAAGGACATTTTGTTATTCACACCCTCTCTCATTTTTCCTGAACCTCCACCGCACACACGCGCACACACAGACGCACACACACACACGCACACACACACACACGCACACACACACACAGCCTCACTCTGCGCTGGATTCTCCTGCATAGAGGAGACTTGTTAATTGCAGGCGGCTCTGACCTTGCAGATAATCATGAACAAGTTTTTCTTTTGCCTCCTCTTCCTCTCTGTGTTTAACATATTAACAGAAAAGTTTGACTAAACAAGATCAAACTGTTCTGGCTCGAAGTCTAAATGCAGTGTGATTTAAAGTTTGCGGTTCACTGAGTGTTCTGTTATTTTATGGGCCTTTGTAGCTCAGCAGTCGGAGTATGGCAGCAAAACACAGCAGTGGTTAGGGGTTCAATTCCCACTAGGCTTTTGTTTAGAGAAAAAGATAAACAACAGGAAATCTTTTTTTTTGCATGCCTGGAAAATAATGTGATTGAGACAATAATGTAATTGTGTTCACAGTTTGAAATGAGAGGATTTGTTAATTTGTTTGTTCGACTCTGCCTTTACTGACCTTTACTGAAATAAGCTTACATGACAGCTCCAGTTTTCTGAGTGTTGCTTTAATTGGACTAAAAGGATCAAACTTGCTTTAGCGTGTCAGTGTTTACTCACCAAATGTCTGGTGTAGTTTGTAATACTTACTCATAATTACAAGAATAGTCTTACATTTCACAACTTCCAGACAAAGACAAAACTGTTTGAAATCAGAACCGTATGAAGGTGGAACGATTAGTTAATAGATTAGTCAAAGGACACAAAACGAGTTAAAATTAGTTTAACAAAGTCAAAAGACTAACTGATTACTTTTTGTTCATATTTGCAAGTTTCCTTATTACATGACAGATCAATCAAATCTGAAGGTACTCCAGGTACTTGTTTCAGTTTCAAAATTCAAAATCCTTTAAATGTGCATCATCAGAAAGGGGAAATACACCTTTATGATGATGCTCCTCGCTCTGCTCTTTTAGTAAGCGTTATGAAATCAATAGCAATCTAAATTGAATTTATAGTTCACTACCGATATGAGATATAGAAGAAAATCTTTCTTTAAGAGAAAATGCCTTCTCTCTTGACCTTCTCTTTCGTTACTGCACGTGCAGAAGGAGGATTTATCTCACTGTTTGTTACGATGTGCATCTACATTCAGGGGATGTAGATGTGTGGTGTGCGGACAGACAGGCTTTCCTGCTCCTGTGTCAATATTTCCCTTCCTCTTCCTTTTAGCATCTCCTCTGCGTCTTCACAGGAAATTTCAAAGTGGCTCTTTATAGATTCAACACGATGCTACATCAAACAGCAGCTAAGCCAAGCTTCAGAAACCTGCCTCGGGTTGAGGAAGGGGTACCAAATGGATCCCAGAGGCTTAAAGCCCTTGGTGTTCTTTCTATGTGTGACAGCTATCGTCCCCAGGGGCACCGACTCCATGTGTCTGAACTACACACAAAAACACACGCAGAGACAAATCTCTAATTTCAGAGAGAAATCTCTAATTTCAGAGAGAAATCTCTCATTTCAGAGAGAAATCTCTCATTTCTTTCTGAATTTATGTTCCCAGAAACAATTTGCTCTGCATGCCAACAGATGTGAAACAGTGTTTGTCCAACAGAAGAGAGCTGTAAGAGATATCAATGCAGACACATCACACAAAAACAGATGGTAAGTGATGAACAGCTTGTCAGTTATTATCTCCTCCAAGGAGGTGATGTTTTACCCACCGTTTGCTCTGCTGTCAACCGGGATTACTCAAAAAAAAAACTAAGAACAGAGTTTTGATGAAATGCTAGGGAGAAGTAGCAAACGGCTGAAGGTAGGATCCACCAGATCTGGGTGGTGATCCAGATTAAAAATCTCCTTAACGGACTCTTTACCATTGTAGAGTAAACTTTGCGGGTAATATATACAATAACTGGATAAATGAGATCTACCAAACATCAAAAGTGTGACAATAATATTCCAGAGTGGGTGATCCAGGGTGTTTAAAACACCACACATCATGTGTTGTTAGTGACTGATCAGGGGCCAGCATCCACCTACAGCCGCTCTGCTGAGTGTGAACACAAATAGGGGTGAAGCCAAGAGTAAAGGGACAGAGAAATAAAAGCATCCAACCTCTCTCCTGCTGCTGCTACACTCATTTATCTTCTTCCACTAACTGGGGCAAAATAAGGTGCCCCCTGTCCCACAAAGAAAGATAACAAAATAGAACTGCATCTCCTGCACCCCCCCCCCCAACACCCCTTTACCAAACCCTGGAGGCCTGATCTACTTCCAGCCACCTGGTTGACATTGCTTGCTGCAGTTTGTGTGTGTGTGTGTGTGTGTGTGTGTGTGTGTGTGTGTGTGTGCGCGCGTGCGTGTGTGTGTACCTTCACCTGGACTCGGGCATGATGGATGAAACCACAACATGGGCTAAAAATAAAAGGCCACTTTTCTGTCAGTGCTGATAATGACGCCATTGCAGGCCTGTTGCAGCAGTACTTAATGCTGTCGCATTGGAAAAGCCTATGTAAGCCTGACCAAGGGCAGAATATTACCCTCTCTAAATTAAAGATGAGATGTCTGCATTCTGGCCCTGCGACTATCCCCAGAGCTTGTCAACAGAAATCTCCCAAGGAGGGGGGCTGGATGAAAAATGAATCTGCAGTTTGGAGACCGGGTTCTCCTGGGGACTTTAGTCTGATAGTAATAGAGATATGCATAATATCTGCTTGCTGAATCATCACATTCTAGGGAAGCGACAGGAAAATGTTTTAAAGAGCAAAGACACACGCTGTGTTTATGCTTTAGGAGTTTTTTTCTCAACTGATTTATCATCATAAACCACACGCAGACACATATTTGTATGTGATATGTCTTCACAAAAGTTTATCTGATACTTCTTTTGCATTTGTGGTTTAGATTTCCATGGTAATGCACAATGCATATAATTCTGTCTTTACACCTTTACTAGATGTTTGTGGGTTTCGTTACCTACTTTAAAAGGGTTTTGTTTTTGACATTGTCGTTTTGCTTTATTTGCTTGTTTGCAGAAATCCTTAAAAGGGGAATCGTTCTTTAAGAACTAATCGTCAACTAGATCCAGAATTTAAGAATTCTTTATCATTGATGTGGACAATTACAACATGTTCATCTATATGGTCTACAATGAACAAACAACCTGAACCACACATCAGTGTCTGATCTGGATCTTATATTCTGGATGTTGTGATGCAGAACGTTTAAATTTATAGAGCTCATAGAAAACTCCTTTTGTAACTAATTATTAATATGACTTGCGAGACCAAATTGTAGTTGAAACCGTATTTATTTATTTAGCTAGTTGCATGCTTGAAGTATCTTTACTGTTATTGAGCTGAATCATGTCGAAAAATAACCACTAGTAAATAAAATAACGACAACACCAATGTGCCTCCAAATCCTCAGGATGAGGGTCAAACTACCACGGGATTATTGTATTTAGGTGTAATAACATAGTCGAGACACTCAGCTGCATCAACAGATGTTAATAGTTTAGCGTTAAAATATGGAAACTACACTGACAGAAGACAATGTGCAGCTGACGAGGACCAGGATTAACTATCTGCACAAAGTTACCTCAAGTTTTTATTATTTTATTATTATAAATTTTCCGGAACACATTTCAAAATAGACCATTACAGTATACGAATAGTCAGAATCTTTAGATTCATGGATATCGATGAAGAAGGTGTGAACCTCCACCTGCACATCACCTGGTCTCTTAAGCGATCGGTCTCCTCCTGGTACTCAGCCAGTTGCTTCTTCCACTGCTCCACGCCGCTGTTGGCTTCCTGCAGCGCTGCCACCAGCTTGGCGTTACTGTCCTGCAGTGTGAAAAGTTCAGCCTCCATGTTTATCTCGCACACGGACCTGAAGAGACGTCAGGGAGTGACAGGGAGTGTCATAACCTGTATATCTTCAAAAGATCATTGAGCAACAATCTGAAGAAAACAACATCAAACTAACAGTGAAACCAACGTCATTCCAAATTCTACAAGTAGGTTTTTATGATTAAGATATCAGGAAAAAAAAGTATGAAACATGTTTGATATCATATTTTTTGAATGGAAAAAGCTTAAGGGATGTCAGGGCATTTCTGAGACTTCAGGCATCCATTAAAAATTTAAAGGGACTCCAAGATAGATGCTGTCTTTGAAGGACTGCAATCGAAGTAAATACAAACTTGCTGGAAACTATCAAACAGCAAAGGTGATGTGACTGATATCCACCAACATGTAGGAGAAACATTAATCCGGACCCCACTGGTTGATATTCAGTAAACCATGGTGATTCTACACGAGTTAACAGTCTGTACCATAATAACCAAACTAACATCTTGGCACACACGAAACTACTCCGGATAGCAACAGGAGGAATAAACCCAAGCAAGCCTGTAATAATCGTAACATAAAATTGGTGGGATAATGGGTTGTAAAGCAGCTCAGTAAGAGTTTCCTGTTCGCAGATGGAAGGTAGAAATGTTCAATAACTGGCAGCATGATGATGATAACTATAAGCTGTTACTACTGCAGGACTAGGGGCGGTGTGCATCTGTTTTGTGGCTTCCAGGTACGCTGCACTTTTCCATATGTGGCAAAAAAATTTTTTTTAAAGTGGCTCATTACTGCTATTCTGGTGTTTCGGTGATGCCGTATTTTTTCAGCGCTGAAAGTGAACTGTTTTGTCCAAATACTTTGGGTCACTGACTCCCTCCTGGTCCTGGAGAGCCTGTCCTCCGTTTTGTGTCCAAAATTTTGTTTGCAGCTCTTCTTGTGCTTTACATGCTGTCTGGCTGGATTGCTAAGGAATTTAAAAAGCGAAGGCTGGAGAGCCAGAAGCTCACCTCAGAAAGTGATAAGGAGAAGATCTGGTCTGCTTCCAAATGACCACTGCTGTCTTATCAGTGATTAAACCACTGGCCACTTTGACAGAGATAAAAAGTTCCTCCGAGGACCTTTTTCTATCAAATTAGCTTTGGCTCTTCAAAAACTGTGGAGCATTTTAACAGCTTTGAGTTGTGTGCAGGGCCAGTGTAATATAGGGTACATCTGAAATGACCATGGAAGGTACAGTACATGAAAATATTCAATAACTTTTATGCTGTTATCAGACATACATTTCCTCCAGAAAACAAGAATGGATCAAATACCGATGACAAGAAAAGAGGCAGTGGACCATTTTGTGTAAGGCAAATGTTTTCTCCATCTATCATTCCACATGGATAGAATATAACATCGATATTTGTCATTAATATGAAGTTTGGTCAAAATGATCCAAAAATTCTATATTACCACCACATAAAGGAGCGGAGCTACGACTAAAGAATGAGCTGAATCTCACACACAGCTCTGTAAAGACGAGGAGGGATGAAAATGAAGGTCAGATAATTCCCTGCAGGTTCACTGCTATGAGTGACCATATTCAATTCATCCTCTATGTGCCGTTATCATGAACACTGAGTACAGCAACTTTAAATTTGCTCAAATAGTAATCATGTTGCACCTGCGGTAGTGGTTTGTGACGCTCCTCTCTGCAGGAGACAAACCTGAATGGGATAAAAACACAGCTCGCCGAATATTTTTCATTTTCCGCAGCATTTCTGAGAGAAACCCCTCAGTCGTCAAGGATAACAGACGGATAACAGTAGGCATTGTTTGAAGAGAGAATCCACAAAGAACACATTCTGTTGCTGTGAAATTCTTTCTTCGTGCCGTGGAGGTTGTGTTTTCTCTTTTGTTTGCTCGAGGGATAACTCAAAACTCGTGAACAGCTGTCTGTGAATTTTTGGAAGGAGGACCAGTGATCTGTTTAGAATGTGGATCCTTTCCTTTTGTTTTATGTCGACATTTCAATTTTGTCTTGATCACGATTTTTTTCTATGAACTACTAAAATTACTCATTGGAAAACAATAACAAATTGAATGCGGATAGATTTTATGAACATAATAAATGTAGAACATTGATGTTCTATGTAATAACCATTTCTAACAGGGGCCTGAGCACGAACTGTCATCGCTGTAGTAACCTCCACAACGTGCTCTGGGCACTGAAATCAGCTCCAACTGGAGGATGAAGACTGGATTAGAGAATTTGCAGCAAACTTTCTCAGCTCTAACAAATAAAACCTACAGTTCAGCGCTGCTCCACATGCCCATCTGCTGCTCTTGATTTTATACGTCTCTGTTGCTTCTTGTTTTATTGTCACAGATTGTTACAATTATTTATGTTATGTGGGTCGAGTACCTTGAGATACGAGTTGTGCCTCGGGGCACCAACGCTAGCTGGCGGATGGATACATCAGTTATGACCGGATCTTGTTTTCAATTGTGAAGTAAAGACGTAGCTCGTGTGACTTTTGCATTTCTTTTCATATTTATCATTGTTTACCTATGTATAATTAATTATGCACTAGTAAAGTATGCATGTCTACTGGTTGATAAAAAATGTTTTTAAAAAAAATAATAATTTAGGGGGTTTGGAGATTGTTTTTACAAGACTGGAATGGATTTAAATGGTAAATTTATTTGACTTATGAGCTCAGTCACGCACAACTTAAACTTGTATCTCAAGGTACGTATTACTGTGTGTGTTTGTACACACACACACACACACACACACACACACTGTGTGCAGTAGCTCATTTCTTCTATACGCCCCAATGTGAATATAATTAACTTTACAGAAAACAGCAACGGGGTGTAAAAATCCAGCTGATCATAATGTGTTATGTACAGAAATCTACTGATGTTTAGGTGGCCTTCATGCTGAAAGTAAACATTCATTACACTGGAGTGGGGGCCAGCGATTTGGACACATTCACAACCTGATAATTAAAAAGAAAATTGGAAATGTCTTTTAAAATGACATCCTGTCTGAGTCCGAACACATGTTGTGATCACTGCACTGAACTGGTTATTGCAAACTAAGAGGCTAATTAAAAAAATGTGAAATTCTGACAATAAATATGGCATAGAAAAAGGCTCTATAATATCTTGTTTTAAGGTAATTAAAGCTTTTAATCTGTCAGTTCTCCAGGCGATATGAGGCATTAACTTGAACCACGTCTTTACCCTTCGGACAGCATCTTTTTGACCCTCTCCTTTTCCACCGTCAGCTCCACTTCGGCGCTCTTGCTGCGAAACAGTTTTTCCTCGCCTGGCCCGTTGACGGTGAGGAGCGGCGGCGAACTTCGCTCCTCTGACAACTCCTGGACCAACAGATGTGACAACACAACAATCACTACAAGATCTGTACACCTAAACAGAAACCAGCAGCAGATTGAGTTCCATTTTGTACTGACACACACACTGTTACCAGGAAATCAATGAAAAAAAGATGCTAATATAGATTATAATTAATGACACTGCAGTTTTTTGACAGTGTGCCCTTAGAAGACATGATCATTTAACAGGGTACAGCTACAGTCGTGCCTTCTCTCTGGAGTAGATGTTCCAAATATGACAACACACCAAAAAAGATTAATCACTGTGAAAAGACGATTCAGGAGAATTAATTACAAGCTGACAAAAAGAAACTTGCTTCTACATCCAGACGGGCCAACAAGCAGCTCAGTGCGTCACATGTCCCTTCTGGGCTCCTGTAACCCCCCCCCAAAAGCGTGGCTGCCTCATCTGATTGGATTCTGATTGATCAGCAATTGACTAGAGTGCAGTTTATTGTTTGCTCCTGTGTTTGTGAGAAGCGTATGCAGACGCAGGTCTCCTGCTATAATGTGCACAGTATGTGATGAAATATTAGACAGCGCAACAAGCCAGCACGGGAATTTAATGTTAAGCTCAGCACCTAATTTAGTTTCTTGTCTGTCAGCTATCTTGCCGATCTGGTTCCTACCACATCATCTTTCATTCATTTCTATTAAATGTCCCAATTCATCTGGTCCCTTTAAGGACTTATGTTTTAAATATATACAGATGCAGATAATCCTTGGGTTTTGGGATAAAGGTTGGGGCTACAAACCAGACAGTTGTGTCACAGAAACATTGCTTTAATCTAATTTCACACACATTTATGACTCAGCAGCCACGAAACAACAAGATAATTCAATGCAGTTCAATATTCCTCGTTTTGAACGTGGCTATCAGATTTGTCCGTTACTGTGGACTCTGGCCGTCACGCACTGTTTGCAAAACGAAAAATTGTTTGCAGTTTCAGGCATTTTTTTCTGCCTCATTAGCATACTTTGAGGTTGAATAATCTAGATTGTGATGGGATACACACAGGGCTGTATATGTTCTTCTGATATCAAAAAGACATGTGACATTACATTATGCAGATGACAAGACTCGGCGCAATCAAGCCTTAACAATATCCTTTGATTTCCTCCCTGCCTTCATAGTTTTGTGGATCTTTTTTCTCCGTTGTAAAGAGAAAACTCCTTTCTACCGTTGAACAGATGACAGCAGCTTTCTCTCTCCCACCTCCTTCTCTATTTGTGTTCCAGCATGGAAACCTAAACCTGAACTTTGCTACCAGCAAGCGCCTCAACAACACTGCCCTTACTGTTAAAGACGCTTGCATTATTAATCCCAGCCAGGCTGACTATATCCCCCTGAGGACAACGGTTTATTGCCTACAGCTCGACTGCTCTTTCTGTGTACTTACAGTTGGATATCCAACTCAAACATAGAGTCAATTCATGTGGATGAGCAGCGAGCCCAGAGGAGGGAATTCTAGAGCAAGAGGAATCAAAGTGAAGGCAAATGCACTCCGGCCTCAAAGTCTGTATTATAACTGAATGCATCACTGAATAATACAGCTGTGAATCATGTTTAAGTCATACATGCGATTGTAAATTTTGAGCCATTTTCTCTGAGGTCACCAAGTAGGAATACAAGAACACAATAAAAGCCCAATTGGTCCAATTGGGTTCAAATTTCCCTTTTAAATTCTCAATTGTGTCTGTACTGTACAACATATCATTATGTACATATCTTTATAAAATTTGCCTGTGTGATAACGTATTTCTATGCTTGAGCTACACAGACTACATTGTGTCTCACTTTGCAATTGCTGTCATTTTTTCCTTTGTGTAGCGGTGACCTGAAGCTCCATTTGCTCCAGATTCAAGCTTTGATCGCAATTCAGATAAATTATTAAGCACAAAAAGCCCATGCAATGCAAAGATGCATGACGGCAAACGCAGTGGTCCATTAGACAAAAGCAGACGGTTGACTTTCTACAACATTTTTGGCTTTACTGTGACTCTGGGTTTGTGTTTTCACCCACCTGGGAGAGCTGGGAGATGAAAATAATCCATGATGCATCAGGGAAAGGAAGAAGGAAGTTGTTAGATGGTCAAGAAGAATGCATAGAGCGCTATTATTTAGACCCATCACCTGAATGGTTCATGAAAGCTTTCCCATTCACTTACAGCTTATCACCGTTCTAAGGCAGTTTAAATATTGAACATCTTTCCTGAGAGCTTTCATCACGATGTCTCTGGACTACCATTCATCTAAGTAAGCTGTTTATTTATTTAACTGAGCATCACTCCATTAGCTCCTTTAGTTCTATCCAGCCCACAAACTTGCGTTATTTATCAGTGTCTCCACAACAACAGGACGTGCTCTGGGTTCCCCTGACGCAGCCGTCCTCCTGACTGAACAACACACACGTCCTCTAAGCTGACTGTAATGCCAAATAAAGTCTAGGCTTTGAAATATAAATGACAGCGTTTCTGTTGTGTCTCCATCTGCCTCTGCATTAATACTACATATGGGAGGAGAAACAAGCTCCAATCAGCAGATACTAACCAATGACAGCTGTTACCTGTCAAGGAGGAACATGGCTTCTGTTTCCTGTCTTGTTTAAGGGGAGGAAATGTTTCTTTTTTACCTTTTACATTCTGTTTGGCATTTATTTATTTGCTTGTGTCTCAACAAATACCATCAGCCACGAGAGACAGGTCTCGTCACTGAAAGGAATAGTTTGGCATGTTGAAGAAATTGACCTATTTTTTCTTTCTTTGCATGAGTTCTGATTTGACAATAAAAGGATAACAATGGTTTGTGTTGTGCCTTTAAACACATTACTTCTTGTCTACAATGTCCTAGTGGGCGTTTCGCCACTTTACCTTATTATTTTAGGAATTCCATTTGCATTTTATGTTTTTATTTAGTATACTTACCCTTAGAAATACTCATTAAAGCTTCATTCTAATGCACATCACATAACAGGCACAATTTCCAGAGGGGCTTCAGTACAAAAAAACCCAAATGTGAGGCTTCATCTAAAAAATAAATGCATTCTATGAGTTGTTCTATAATGTTCTCTCTATCACACAGTTTATCCTTCTTCATCTTCATCTCACTGAACTTCATCGTCTCCTCCTCCAGCTTATCTTCTTCAAATAAGCCAGAAGGCTGAAGCTTTACCGCTTGCAGATCCCCTGCTGCCATCCACACATCACAGGAACAAAACGTGCTGAGTAAAGCTGGAGGCTGCACAGATACAACTCCACAACACTGCAAACGGTCACTGACCGCAGCGGAATGTGATGCAAAATTAACCAAGTGTGTGTAAACGAAAATAAAACCAGACAAAATTCTGTAACTTTGCTCCAGCGTTGCATAAACCAGGATTTTCTGCAGGTTTTATAAATATATCTTTGGTTTTTGTGGGTTCATGCTGTATGGTTGTCTCTGACATTACATTAGAATTCTGAATTTAATGTTGTTGCACCTGAACACACACGCAGGTCTTTATGATTTACGCCTTCATTCACAGTGTGAGCCAGTGTTTGTGGTCCTCATCTTGACATGTCGAAGCATTAATGGAGCACTTGAGTGGCATCATCGCTGTACCGGGGCTACCATCAATACTTGGCCCTGGTTCTCTCACACAGGAGCATCTTACACACATACAAACCACAGCGGCTGAGATTGGGTATTATTTCTGCATTATACCGCCTCAGACAGTCGGCAGTACGGCGCAGCGGAGTGTAGAGATGTGATAATAACCACAACAACACCTGACACAAAATCAATGACTGCAGTCTCATCGAGAAATCAGCACAGGCTGCTTCTGGCCTTGCAACTCAATCTAGGTAATGTGTGTGTGTGTGTTTGTGCGTGTGTGTGTGTGTGTGTGTGTGAGTGCACGTTTTTAAAGGAAGTACGGATACTCAGTCGAGCTCTTAACTCTGCTTGCAGGTAAGGACTTGTATTAAGGGCCTTAAGGGGGAGAGAAAATATGCATTATTCCAGTGACGCTCTTTACAAGGACAGAAATACGTGTTTGTGTGCGTATGTATGTGTGCGTGTGTGTGTGTGTGTGTGTGTGTGTGTGTGTGTATACACTTATGATTTGACAAGTGTGTACGCATAACCATGTGTATGTTTGCTGTGTGTGAGGAAGGAGGTTTTTTTTCTTGCTGTTGTTGTCTTTAATGTTTGTTTTCGCAAAGCCATACCCTACCAGGCAAAAGGATCTCTGGTTGCTATGGTAACGGGATGTAACACCTCTGTTTTCTCTGTCGCTGACCTCTGATCTCTTCAGTTCAACACGCCTGACTTACCGACGGTATACATTCTGCCATTTCTTCTCAGGGCTTTGACTGACTCGTTCAATCTCAATACTAAACGGAGCGATCGCTGCCTCCATGATGTTTACATCCTGCAGAAGGTCTCGCCTGCCAAAGCACGCAGAGGCAGGAAATGAATTTCACATGGCTGTACAAAGAAATGCTATATCAATATCCAACACATGCGGTTGAATCTTCACAGTTTTTAGACGAAAGCTGTGGGTTTTTTTAATTTTTGGTTTGTTTTTTCTTGTTTTCTCCAGTTTCTTTTTATTTAGTTTATCTATTTTTACGGTTATCCTTTCCATTTATATTTCTTTTGCTATAAGTAATTCAGTAACAATGCAAATCCAAAAAGTAATAAAGTCAATAATCTACTCTGACCTCAACCAAAACAACATCTCTGATAATTTCAACCACAGTAAATGTCAGCTGCTAGGATGAAATATCGTTCAATTTGTGCAACATTTTGTTTTTGTTTTTTTGTGCCCCTGACCTTCTTGATATTGATGTACTATTTTTTTTTTCATGTCGAGGAGTTGTTTTCTTTAAACTCTTGGTTTCGTGACATAAACAGAGAAGATAAACCACACAGCACACATTTGTCTGAGAATCCCGGAGGAGATTCTCTCTTTTACTCTTATCCAGCTGGAGCTGGTACAAAAGCATGACATCATCTCCTCTATGTCTGTGCAGTGAAATGTTTGCCCTGACATGATGCCACCAGTTGATGCTGGAAACATTCCTCCATCCGGTGATCAAAGAGGACAAAAAGTCGTCACCACTTCCACACTTTCATTTCTCCAGCTCAACCTCTGAAGTCAAGCCTATCAAGAAATCTCAGATGCTGACAGGATAAAAGCTGACCATTGTCTTCTCTGCAGCAGCACAGATTCCCCTCAATTATAGACGATTCTGCTCCCCCCCTATACCCCCCCACCCCCTTTCCATGATTCCTCATCTCGTTTATTCAGTCCTGGTCATTACTGCCCCTCCAAACACCTTCAGAGCCGGCGTCTCTTTCTGCTTCCCATCCCCATTTGTCATGCATGAAATCTTTTAATGGAGTGAACCAATGGGAGAATAATGGAGTGCCCAGATGGGGAGCCGTCTAATCCCTCATGATTCTGTATATGTTTAAAATAGAAGCAGAGCTCACTGGGATATTCCTGCTCAGTGCTTTCTCTGCCGTCTGGAGGTGACACAGACCATCGGCTAAGTTCAAGGTCACGGGTTCAGCAGCTACGACCCGAACCTGTTGCCTCAGTAAGAACTACATCCACTGATGAAGACCAGCAGACATACAGTATTTGCACATTATCAAAATGATTTTTCCTCAAAGGGGGATCATCAAACTCTTGCAATGTAAGCTTTTATGTAAGGTATAATAGTAGTGGTTTTAATGATAACCAGCTGCAGCAGAAGTTCCCTTATTAAATCAGACGATCTCTGTGCAGAATATTGGTTTTATTGCTTTAGGAATTATTGTCACTTGAGTACCTCCCCTACCACCCCTATATAATGGAGCAAATTAATTTAGATTAGGAAACTGAACAAGAGTATCAGATATCAGTGATTGACTAAACCTGCTAAGGGTGTGTGTGGTGTGTGTGTGTGTGTGTGTGGGTGGGTGGGTGGGGGGGGGGGGGTTCTGCCTCCGAAGAATGAGAGAATGAGTGAGCCCCTTCCAACTGATTCAAAAAGCTGTTCTATTCAGTTTTCATAATTTCTTTTATTTAATATATATATATATATATATATATATATATATATATATATATATACTGTATATATATAGATCAGCGAATGGAAAAGCTTTCATGAAAGGATTCTTTGCTATGAAGAAAATCACTAATAATTTGCAAAACGTTTAAATCACTATCTAAATCTCCTTCCCTCTTTTTGAAATTAAGAAATGCTCTGACTGGATAAAACAACGAACAGTTGTTTTAAGAAGAATTGTGCTCTATAGGAGATGAAAGAAGGAGATGGGTCCCCTACCTGTGGAGCAGCGATGTTGAGCGCGGGGTTGGCCAGTTCAAACCTCTCCTGAGATTTCTCTCTGACCAGACGAGCCGCCTCCTTCACCTCCTTAAACTGCTCCGCAAACTGCAAGCAGGAGCGAGAGAGGAGACACAAGCAATGCTCAAACAGATCACACTCAACAACATCATCCCGCATCATCTTCAAATCACTGTTTTAAAACTTGATTTTTGTTCTAATACACGATACGCTGCTGTACCGACTGCATCGCGCCGCTTCATTCTGGGCTGGTGAGGATTTTACTGCACCCATTTTCCATTTGTTGTGAAAGAACCCAAAATCTCATCTCTTCTTCTTCTGTCTCCCCAATTCACAGGATAATTGTGCGCACATTTTTAAACGACAGCATGAAATATACAGGATGCACCACAATGGTCGCATTTCATTACTGGAAGAAACTTTAAAAGAAGTTAGTAAGTACTTAAATATTAAAGAGTGCCTCTCCAGCGCATGGGAACTGTTCTGTGAAAAAATATTAATAAGAGATTAGAAAACCTCATCTGACACAAATCCCACTCAGGCAAATAGAATTAATTCAAGTTCCTAAATGTCAAAAGGAACCTATTCAGAGCTTGGATGTTATGTGGAGAAGTTTTGGTGACAAAATACAAAACCATTTTTAGAGTTACACCTTCTACTGAACATCTGATGGCGTGTAAGCCTGGGCGCCGCTCACCTGCTGAAGCTGCTGCTCCGTGGAGAAGCCCAGGCCGTAGACGGTGTTGGCCCGGCTGTCTGCCCACTGACCGAACTTCTGGGAGGTTTTGGTGAAAGTCATGTTGGGGGTGATGGTGCTGTTGATGATGGCCTGGTGTCACATGATAAATAAAATCAGCACAACAGTACAAAATGTGTGGAAGCAGGGCAGGAACAGAGGGATGTGAAAAACGCCGAGTGAAATCAATCGATATTTACTTGAAATCAGGGGAGAAAACTGATGGATATTTATGAATCATATTCCATATTTACTGTTTGCTTGATTTCACAATACTTGAAGCCAACACGAAGAACATTATTCACTTTTGTCACTTTTAAAGGGCAAATTCATCAGAGCCAAGAGTCTCTGCTGCTGATTTTCTTTGTGGACAATCAAAGAAACCAACAACCATCAGCGCTGCAGATTACATGAGTGAAAAAAATTACTGTTTGCTTCAACTGCCCGGATTTTCTTTATAATTATAATCGGCAATAGAAAATTATGTAGGTCTCATATTTAGGTCTAAAGAGGAGAAGCAACATTCTCAGATGAACAGTCTGATTAGGAGGATTTGCTGCCAAGTGTTTATTTCTTTATTCTCTTCTCCAAAAGTTTCAGGTTCCCGGCCGGAACGCAGACTGATAACTACAAAGTGTGGCTTTTGATTTAGGTGCTAATGAGATTTGCTTTTACATTTTGACTCCCAGGTGCTTTACAGTTGTTGTGGGTGTTTTATTAATATTCTGCTGACGATGTACAACTTTTGCTCACGCATCTCCGCCCATGACATCCACAACCAAAAGAAAAGAAAAACACATTTTTGACTTCGTTTGGAGACGTCTGGATCGAGTATCGGACTGAATCCGAGGTGGAGATGATCGCAGTACAGAAGATGCGTCTCCTATTCGCACACATGATGCACGCCCACCTTTGTGCCCCCCACACTGATGATGCGGTAGACGCTGCGGCTGGCATCGTAGAAGAAGGACACGGCGACGGCGTGCTTGCTGGCCGGCAGCCAGTTGCGTTTGGTGGCCGGGTCGATCTGGAAGACATGAGCTTTGGCACTGAAGATGGGCTGCTCCCTTTAAAACACACAACAACACATTGATTTAATGTCAGTGGGGGTTCAAAATAGGCACCCCCCCCCCACACCACCACCACCACCACCACGACTGCTTTGTATCAGAAGTGAGCTGCAGTTCTCGTCAGTGGGTTTCATGATGTTATCTGGTTTATTAATGCTTCACTGAAGCGTATTTTACTTAATTATACGTCTATAAGGTAAATGCATAAAAACAAATACATTTCAACAATTGAATGCACAGCACCCAGAGGAGTGACACAACACAATAACACAAACATTCACAACACGCATCGATGCACAAATATGCATTCGATGATGTATGAACAGTATTCCACACATTGAAAACAGACATTGTGTGTTTATTTATGAACCAGCCTGTTTCATAACCTCATCTGGGGTTGTGAGAATAAGTTTGACATTTTAAAATCAGATAAAAAAAAAATAGAATGAATCATATTTTAAGCAATTTAAAAACACAATTTATGAGTCATTTTCTGTTTTTTGACATAAAATATCAGAAATGAGTTCTGTTTCATGTTCAGATATATGAAGCCAACAAATTGGAAAATGTGTTCTTGGTGCAAAGATGTGGCAAAAGTATCTTTGGTTTTCTTTTTCTGGACAAACTGAAGACCAAGGAAATGTTTTATCCCATCTTTTCAATCAGAAGCGTTCTGATAGTTTGTGTTTTTATTGTCTTATGATTTGATGCTGGTGTTGGTGTGACAGTAATCCCTCACCTGACTGCTGTGTAAAAATATCATTCTGTCTTCTAAACTGGAATTACTTTGAATGAAAGATTCCAAATATTGACTTAAACCTTTAATTTTAACAATCAATGGAGAAAAAAAAAGACATTAAATAAATGAATAAGTGTAAAGAGTTGAGGCGTCCCCCATTTGTTTGACTGCTAATAGGCATCTTGCAAAAAGTATGTCACTTTCTAACAGAGGTGAATAAATCATTCTTCTGCCTGAGTTCCTCCTGCGTCACTCAGCTCCATGTCAAGCAGGGAGGTGAGCCTGAGGTTGAATATTATACGCTAAAATAAATCTGTCTGTTTGCACCAGTCCTCACTGAGCCGGTTTTCCTTGTGGGGAAGAGACTCCGTCAGGGACTGAGAGGAAGGAAAACAGCTTCAGAATCTCATTCTGAAGCTGACGCAAACTCAGTAAATGATAATCGTTGTGAAGTAATTCAGATTCAGATTAGGACAAAACATTCTTTTATTCCACATTCTTTTACTATTGCGGTATTACTATTTATTGTTATTGCGGTATTATTATTTTGCAAGCATTTCCAGTGGAACTTGTTGGTGATATATTGGGTTTCATCATAGGAAGGCAATACGATGTTTTCCTCAGAAGGAGAAACACATCTCAGTTTGTTAGCTTTCATCTGCTTTAAAATTCAATAATCTTTTTTTCTTGGTAGCGATGAAATACATTAACATGGTAGAAAAGATGGAATATCAGGCGCACATTAATACAGTGATCAAAGACAAAAGGCTAAAGCATCTGAACTCCTCATTAAAATTAACTGAACATCATTAGAATTTCATTTTCTTCATCCGCTTGAATTAATCGGACTTGGCATTTTGCTCAACGATGGTGGATCAGGCTAAACACAGACACAAATATACTCCACTGTGTCCCAATCTACTCGAGTTTTTCCAGAACCTCAAGGTTATTGATGTTCACCTGGTGTAATGAGGCGTGTGGCACAAACGAAAATGTCCAATTAAACATCTCTTTGAAGAACCGCAAACACGAGCCGTGGGGGAACCACGAGTGGATCGCGGCCGATGAGAGGCTACACATACGGGTTGGTGAATCTAGGCAACATTACATGGCTAATACGGTTTGCGTAATGTTAATGTATGCAATGAGCCGTTTCCATCGCGAGTCAATTATACACTGATATTAATTGGGATAACGTGTGCCGGGAGATGATCTGTTCTTTCTCAAAAATAAAGATCCCATTAATTCAGGTCAGCACTCATATAAGAAGCATTGTTCCCACTGGAGTTGGATGGAAATAGTTAACATTTACATACAAACAATGACTGTTATTGTTCCAGCACGGATTCCTGAAGCTACAGTTGACAATAGACAATAGTAGCATGGCAACGGAGGCAGATTCAGGTCCAGGAGGGTTCAGAGTCTGGTTGTTGCCACAGGAGGGTTTTTTCCCCCATTGTACATGGTCAAGAATTCAAGCAACGAAAAAAACGAGGTTTGATTATTATTACTTTTGGAATTTTGGAATATAAGTACATACAGTACATTAAAAACATTACTAGATGGAAAACTGTTTTAAGGTTCCCTAAAAATCTAACTAATTAGTTTAAATTACAAAAGATTGATTTGAAAAACTTTTTTTTTATCCTTTTATTACTGTGTTGCAGGTTACTATACCGAAAAGAAGCTTCCTGTTACTTTGAGACATGTAAATGCTTTCGACAGACGTTTTAACTGCACACATGCTGACATTTTAGCAGGAAATGCATCAATGCTATTGCTGAGTGCTGTGAGTAATATTTTTCTCCCATAACAGGATACAGAATGTGTTCACATGGAACATACTCCAGACTAAAAACCTTTGGATGGAAACAGATTCATTAGTTTTCTACAGACAGTTATATATGCTAGAGATAGAAAAGTTCAAGAAGTCACAAATTTAAAAATCAGATTCTTCTTTTTCCACTTTGAAATAGACAATTTATTTTGTAGGTGTCTTGTGACCTGCATGTCCCACCTTCATTCCACAACTCTCTCTGCTCTCCACTCCCCGTTTCCCACCTCCATGCCTCCAAGCACATCTGGTGTCCATCTACATTCTACTGAGTCGATTTTGTTCTTATAACTCAATTATGACTGTGAGAAATGTTCTTACAACAAGAAGTTCAAACGGCATCCTGACAAAGATAAAAATAAACACCCTCTTACAAACAGGGCATTTGTAGGGCAGCATGAATATTGCCTCCAAGCGTTCAGTCGCTACAACACATTTCCCAGGCTGAGCATTTACGTGCATGAGTTATCAAGTTTATCACCCCCGACAGCCACGGCGCAATCGCCCTTGAGAAAGGCCATTTCAGCAACAATTTATAAAGTGAAAATATGTTGTGGAGGCTATGATGCAGTAGAACGTGTGTCACCCAAAAAAACCAAGATATTAAGAATATTGAGGGTTTTTTTTAAAGATTTGTGGTAAAAATTAACATTTATCCATCTATCAGCTCAAAATCAGATACCAAATCAATCAATTTAAAAAAGGAACAACACAAGTTTGTTTGTATAACTGATGACCAGGATGTTAAAGGTAACACCGTTAAGGTTTTCATTATATCATATCCTCATCTTAATGAGAAATGATGACCGATATCACCGCAGATCACACACAAATTATTTTATCTTGATGTAACCACGTGAAAAGTCTTTCGAGCTAATTAGCTCTGACAAGCTGCATCAGGCCAGGGTTTTGATATCAGCGGATTAAAAGTGGATTAAAGTCCTCCTGGGGTGAGGGAGAGCAAACACGGCACAGCAGCACGGCCGTATCTAAACTAGTACAGTGTGGATAATCAAGCATAATTAAGTAGAGGACAACGCATCACTTTTGATTTAGGGATGATTCATACGTGTCTCAAAATGCAAAGTAACGAGTTACAACAGCACACAAATGTGAGAAAAAACTTCACTGTAAAGGAGTTTAAAGTAGCTTTAAATAGAAATACTCAGACAAAGTGCCTTTAAATTGACCTTAAATGTAAAACCTATCAATGTTTCCTCATACATAATTCATGCAGTACTTCCCTCTGCTGCAGCTGTACGTCGACACTGTGAGGCCGGAGGCTCGAATCCAGTGAGGTCATCTGGATCCGTTATTTTTAATCTATTCCGGGTCAAATATACAGCATAATCACCCCCCACCACCTCTATTACACTGTATGCACTCACTGCAATGCATTCATGAATGAACAGTGTGAGCAGTGACTCCAGACTACAGCTGAGTAACTACAGCACTCAAAAACATCATAAAGTACTTTAAAGGGATCGACTGATTCCAGCATGCAGAGTCAAAGCAAACGTCTGGTTTTAAAGCACACCGACCACTTTAAACTGAACTGTGTGATTGGTCGACTGCTTCTTGTTCCCTGTTTGTTCTGTTTATGCTTCAGTGCTTATTTGTCCTAAATTGGATGTTCCACGTTGTCCCGTGTCAATACCTTGTGGTGTGGTCCCAGGGAAACCTTGTTTCAAGGCGACAACACTAAGGTTTAATATCTTATAAGAAAAAGAGTCTATAAAAGAAACAACTGCGGTTTTATTGCACGTTATATTTGAGTATTGTGTAGATTTCCATTTCATTTCACATAATGGTACTGTAAGGAATAATGTGATAATACTGCACTGTGAATACACAAATGAAAAAGAATATTAATGCTATTTGTGTCTTTTTTGTGTGTGAAGATTCTATGCAGAACACCTCCATTAACAATGACAAGCAATCACAAATGTCTAAGGAAAACAAATTCTGTATAAATTCTATTTTCTCTCTCTGTGTGAATGAGCTTTAAAGCAGAATTGTGGCTGTAGGTAGTGATTATTTCCATCACTTTATTTCCTATGTGTTTAAAGACTTATATAAGAAGTAATGTATTGCAATTTCCCCAATGGCAAGTGAAGTCTTCATAGGATTAATCCAGTTTTGTAAGTAGCTTGAAATTGGCTTAAATGGTCAACAAAATAACTCACATTAAATTCTACATTTTGTAATACCAGCCCAACTGACAAAACACTGAGTTTTTAGCACAGCAAAAAAAACAAAAATTCCTGACACTAAAACCAGTTTAAGATACCAGAGAAGCTTTTCAGAGCTGTTTCTGTTTGAAAGAGTCTGACACAACATTCTGTCACAAAACCACTTTTCACTTAAGGATGAAAAGCAACTGAACAGCTACTGAATCCTCCTTGGGATTTCTTTTCTTTCGATTCTGAGCGGAAGAGAATTAAAAAAAAGAGAGAGAGACAAAACCTGGGCGACCCGGGAGAGATAGCTCTATCAGGCACGCAGGCCGGCGTCGGAACAGGATGGAATCCTCCAATGTGGTTCAAACTGCTGCGGGTATAAAACCTCTCCATGGCTTTATGGGATGTCTTATTTTCACATCTGCATGTCTTTATATTCATGCACTGCAAGGTTCTGCAGCAGCAGGGGAAGGCTGCTGGATCAGAGAGTGATTTTAATGTTGTGCCAAGCAAAGGAATTTTTAAAAAATCACACTTTTCCTCAAACTTGAAACCTTTGTTTGATATTCTGCCTTTGTTGGGGCATCGGAGGGTAAAGCAGCTGCATCTGATGGCTGAAGTTTTGTCGACTTTTTAAATATTTTTTTTCTTTTAAGCAATAGCAACAAAAATGTTGTTGTAATGTGAATACCAGATGAGAAATCTGATGAAATGTCACAAACTCATTCTAGTTCTCCAGCTCCTCTGCTGAGTAGGGACAGCATTTCAAGCACAAATATCAGCGCCGCATTCTTCCATTCCTACCCTAACTTGCAAAGTTGTAAGACAAGACACACACCCACACACACACCTCTGTTAATAATTTGTGACTGTAATTGAAGTAAAGGAAATACTCATACATATTTTATTTCCCCTTTTTCTGGTGGCAAATGCAAAAAAACCCCAAAAAAACAAAACAGCAAGCGTTCTGCATTGTTGGTTTATCCTGTAAATAAATTATGCAAAGTTCCACGTTTTCATTAAAGGGCTCAAACAGTCCACCAGAAAAAAAAAAAAACCTGGAGCTCTTGCCAACTTCACACACACACACACACACACACACACACACACACACACACACACACACACACACACACACACACACACACACACACACTCACACACACTAATCCTCTCTTCATCACATAACTTGTGGTAAACAGATGGCTGCACCCTCCCTGCAGTCAAACCTGACCAGTCGCTACTGTAGTGGAGAAAATACTCCTCAAACTGCCAATAATAGAGCTTATCAGCTCTGTGGGCTGCAAATAACCTGAGGATGGGGTTGTATTTAACACCAGAGAGCAGACTCACAACACTAAATGACAAAGCTTGCTCTGAGACGGCCAGCAAAAGTCTTTTAGCAATTTTACTGTAATCCTCCAGTATCTATAGGCAGCCATGTTCAGCCTGTCAGGTTGAAAAACACAAGTTGACCCACAAGCAGGAGAAATAATTAAATTCAGCCAAAATGAAAACGTCGGCTTGGCGCTTCAGCGGAGAATCGGTTTAACAAAATGCACAAGAAGAAAAAAGAATTTCTCCGCTGTGACTTTCAGCCTCTGGGGACTTCAGGGTTTTGTCAGACAGGAGTTTCTTTCTTCCTGGTAGTTTTTGTTTTTGATGGCTCCAAAAGTGCTTCTCCTTTACGTCTCTGCTTCTTCTGACCTTTACAAGTAAACCTCGTGTCCACATTCCCCAGCCAGCAAAAGTGTCAGGCCCACTCCCGCAACATGACACACTACAACTACACACCAAAATAGCACCGAGTCAACAAACCTGCAACACAAACCACAGCACAACACGCTGTATACAATGCAAAGGCTGTTTTTCTTTTTCTTCTCATTTACACCACTGCACAGTCAGGAAACCTTTGACCTCCAGAAAGGACTGACAGTTTTTCAGGAGCACTTGATCCATTCATCTCAGCAGCTGTTAACAGCTTCGATGTGGAGAGAATAGCTGATGTTTCTAGGAGTTGAGAAGATGGATCCCACTTCTCTGAAGCTGGAAGCAGGAGAAAAGAGTTTGCTGCTGCTGATAGATGTCTGTCAGATCATAAAAGGAAGTGTGACATTAAATATTCAACCATTTTGGAGTCATATTTTTTTTGTCTTTTTGTCGGGCAACACTGAGATCAACAGCTGCTCATCAAGGATAGCGCACAACCCCTCTAAAGGCACTTTTTTTTTTGTTTTAAACATTTATACATAGAAGAAATGAAGTACAGATACCTCAAAATGCACTAAAGTACATGTGACATCCCTGATAATGTACTTCACTGGAAAGTTTTATCCATCTACTATCTGTGAGGAATTAGGTGCAGTTTCTTTGCCAAAATATTGACCTACTTTTATATTGAATGGGTTTCATCTGAGGATATTTACACTCAGAGGCATCAAAGTGTTTGCTTTCCTGGGATGATGCATGTAAATCCGTGTGTCAGACACTCCATACACATTTACACTTCTGCATCTGCACAAATAAAAAGCCTAAAACGAGATAGCAAGTTGTTCATCTTTAGACAACATGGCTGACTTATCTTCAGCGGACAGGGTGTTGCTGTATAACAGCGTTACTGTGCTGTTATATACTGTATAACAGCGTTACTGCGCTGTTATATACTGTATAACAGCGTTACTGTGCTGTTATATACTGTATAACAGTGTTACTGTGCTGTTATATACTGTATAACAGCGTTACTGCGCTCACAGACATGACAGAACAATCAACCTCCTCATGTACCAAACAGACACGTGAGCAGCAGCTGACAGCTGCGTCTCTGCACCGCTGCAGCTCACATACACTAAACTAAGACAAGTATTCCCCTTCTTTTAAAGTCTGGGAAAGGGTCTGCATACACATTTAAATGCAAAAATGCTTTTATGATGTTAATATGATATGCACAGACTACTTTACGTCTATTTATAAAGGAGAATGTTGTGTATCTCCCACAATGAGGAACTATTGTTTCAGTTAAATTGATTCTCCATCTTTTCAGCATTTAACAACAAAATGGCTTAAAAGGAGGCTGTGAAAACATTTTGCAGCGTACCGTAGCTGTCTCAGGACTATGTGTGAGAAATTGCATGAAGGCACAATTTTCCTTGTGTATTTATTTTCTATTTACTCCTTCACTGCTTGATTCCAAGAATACCCAAAACCAACCCCAAATATGTTGTCCAAAGCTGTTCAGTTCTGAACTGAAGAAGCCTTTTGGATGAGCGGCGAAACATCTTCAAAAAACTTTCTTAAAGTCCAGTGGATTGATTTAAACAGCTTTGGATGACCATGACTTGGATAAGTGAGAACCTAAACAGACACTGAATATGTTGCATTCATTTTGAAGCATGCACAACAACGTCTAAACAACACAACACATCGTCACAGAGTTAAAATAATCCAATATGGAGCATGACGTGAGGACAAAACAAAGGAAGAGACATGCAAGACAAAAAACAAGAAAACAATGTGCTGACCATAGTTACAGAACACATCATAATATAATCCATTTATCCATCTTTCCATCTATCTGAGTTTTGCTGACTATCCTATTCCATTTCACTCTGATCCCATTTATCCCTGTCAGTCGTATTTCCTCCAATCAGTCTTAAATTCTCCTGTTCAGTCCTATCTTTTTTCATTCCTATCCCATTCATCCTACCTTTTCCCTATCATCTCTCATTTTGGTCAGTCCCATCCCATCCTATCCCAACCTCACATATCCCCTTCTCTCCTCTTTTCTCACATCAGATCCCACTTAATTCCATCCTGTTCTTCCTTCTACCTTACTATTATATCCCACCTATCTTTCTCCTGTTCTGTAGGCCAGTTCTATCCAGTCCAAAATATCCTATCTCCAATTTTTCTGCTCTATAAATTGTTCATTAAAATCTGCAATAAAATTTGGCCTATTTTCCACTTGGCTTGTTTTTAGTCAAATAATGACTGTAACCGGGCGAAGTGTTAACCATCACAGTATTTAAAGCTCTTTTACTGATAGAGGGTGAACAGTTTGAACGGTCTGATGTTCTGGATAGTTTGGGAGATCAAAAATGAAACTGAGGATTGTGGCCCATCCCTGCTGTGCAGAGCGGTAACACATAGATGACGTGTTTTTACCTCTCTCGATGAAGTGGGAACATTTTACAGCTGGTGGATAATTCCTCTGCAGCACAACAAGGGGAAAGATGATCAAAGTTACACAGTGGAAAAAAAACAAAAAACTTTCCTGCCTCAGAGGAAAAAATCTCAAATCATCACAAAATATAAATAATTTAATTACCAACGATCCCAAGCCTCTCAGTCTGCATATTGTGACTCAAATGCATGGAGATGATGTACGGATCAGCTCTTAATCTATGTTAGGAATAAATCATCCTCCTGCCATCGACCCAGCAAACATATCTTCTCAGATTTATAGAAAATACAACCCCATCGACGTTTCACTGCACCTCTACTGGAGCCTGCAGCCTGCATCGCCCTTTAAATTATGTGGAAGCTTTCCAGGACATTCTTTCAATGCATGTTGTGTTGATGTGTGAGCGTACAGTGATTTATTTCCACGTATAGAGGAGACGGCAGACGCAGCTGTCAGTCATTTTAAACATTCCTGTTTAAATAGTAATGTGGAGTTTGTGGGACACTTTGGCATCGAAACAGGACTGAGAAAACTCTCAAGAGGAAACTGAATAAAAGTTTTACTTTTCTGAATTAAAACCATTTTTACACAAGTCTGAAGAAAATTCAGGATTTATCAGGAGGATGGCTGCTCTGATCAAAAACGAACTCACAATGTCAGCAATCACTTTGAAAAAGAAGATGTTAGGCTTCAAATGTCTCCCATCAAATTAAATATTCCATTTGTACAGGGATTTAAATGAGTCAAATCACAAGGACAAGAACTTCTAGACAAGCCATTCAAAGCATTAAGAGCACTTGAGCATCAAACACTCACTTTGTTTATGGGCCTAAAGTGGGGTTTTAAAAAGTCTCTCCTCCTCCTGGTGTTGGCTTCTATCAAGAGGACAGAAGAGCTGCAGGCTTTCTCTCTCTATCAAGGCTCCTGCTGCTTCCTGCTTGGTGTCACCGTGACGACATCTTCAGGTTTTAAGTTGGACTTTCCAGTAAACTGATCTTCATAGCTTCTAGTCACCACAGATGGATGACGCAAGGCTGAAGATGATGATGATGATGATGATGAGTCCAGGCTCTAACGGTGTAACTGTGAGCCGTCAGACCAAAGGTTTGCTTCAAGGACACTCGGACGACAGGAGCAGCGTGTCTCCATGGAGCCTGGGGTGTTATCGACAGCGCTTGAAAAGGGTCATTCAGACCTAAGTTCCATCCTGATTGACTATGACTGAAATAAAGTACGAGCCCATGCCGTCTGGTCTGCCACACTCATTTAGTGGTTATAGGAACACATAACTGGCTTTTGCGCTCTTCACTCAGAGAACCGGTGGTTAGGATGTAACTATTCCTTATGGGACTGCATTTCCCAATAACCTATGACAATAACAGCATTCAACGAATCCCACACTGCTTTGAATGGCCCCCCAAAATCTGTGTGCTTTACCATCAATATTTCTCGGGAGGCTTTTCAGTACTATTTGTCTGACGAGGAGGAGGCGCTGGTTCACCCTGAATGTTTTCAGGGCATTTGAAGGACAAATCTTTGCTTCTTCAGAGGAATCCAGCGCCTGATTTGGGATGCGGCAATTGTATCAGGTGAGCATCCACATTGTGAAGCACCACTGGACAGCTATTTGGACATCCCATCCACCCCAACTGAATCTAATAAGTCAATTATACCTCAATGCAAACTGACCATAAGACTAATATGAATCAGCACTGTGCAAATAGCCCATTCTTGGCCTTCTGATGATGAAATATGCAATATGTGACTTGAAGTTAGACTGTAACGTGTTTTTTGTTTTCTCTGTTCAATTAAAAAGTATATTTCAGGGGGGTCAAAGCAAAAATGCAGAAATTATTCAAAAAGCAGAACTAAAACTATGACGTCAGAGTGACAGAGATGCTGGAATGTCTCCGTTCAGACATGGGAGTAACATTTTGGATTAAGGTGTCACTAAACGGGACGCTGGTGGCGTCTCTCTCTCTCTCTCTCTCTCTCTCTCTCTCTCTCTCTCTCTCTCTCTCTCTCTCTCTCTCTCTCTCTCTCTCACACACACACACACACACACACACACACACACACACACAAATATGACGGTCTCTCATCTTGATGTGTTTTCCTGTCATCACAGTGTGAACGGACAACAGAATCGGAATGGAACCGGATCAAACTGTGGCTGCTAAAAGCTAAACGATGACCCAAAATGTAAACAAAGAAAAAGCGCAGTGTCACATGGGTTAAACATTCTGAGCGATTACTCCTGAATGTTGTAAAGACGTGGCTGTTTCACCTGATCTTTCATCCACATGCTCAGAAAAATCCCCCGCAAGTCGTCACGAAGTTCACTTTTGTAAGGATTTCGCCATCCGAACGAATCGTTTCCAGATCAGAGGAGGGAGTGGACTGAACATTTTGGTTTAGTATCTGAATATCTAACTTACCCCATGCTCCGAGGATCTGGATGTTGTTTTGGGGACGGGGGGTTCACTCAACAGTCCACTTTTTTCCTGCTACTCCTCGGCTTCCGAACGGATTCGTTTCCACCCCGAAATGTTGGACGTTTGTTACATTTCTGATTTAAAAAAAAAAAAAAAAAAAAAAAAAGACAAATCACTTCCGATTCCAGATTCCCTCGTTTCCCCTCCAACACTGCTCCTCTCCTCTGAACTCCGCTGTACTCCAGTCTTCCTGGCTGTCTTCCTTTGTCCGCGGGTTTCCACAGCCAGCCACGCCGCGGGTCCGCCGTGTCTGTGCGTAATTACGCACCGTGATCAGTTCAGCTGCGCTCTGCGGGCCAGACAGACTGCAGAATGGAGGTTTGAAATCAAACAGCAGAGTGCTTTAGCTCAAACCTCCTGCAAGACAAGTAGGGAGCTCCCTTACCGCCAGTGTGACTGATCACACTGGGATCCATTCAGCTCTCCCAGTGGGACCACGGAGCCTCTTCAGCGCCACCCGACGGCCACGATGATGACCACTACCTTCACCCTCCCTCCCTCTCTCTCTCTACTTCCCCTCAAATGTCAGCTTGTGAAATATAATATGTGGAACTGGCTTGTGGAAAGTCTTAAAAGCCCTCCTGAGTGCGTATGTATGAAGTGTTGCGTAACAAATAGTGGGTGTATTTGAATGTAATGGTAGAAGAAGAGAAACCAAATGACTGTTGGACGAAAAAACGCTCCATAATCTGTCAGATGTTCAACTCCAACAACTGTCTGCGCTGATCTCGTGTTCCGTCAGATAATATTCCGTGTAAAGCTGTTTATGAAGAGCTCTAATATAATCCTGTCCAGTAATATGATGGAGAAAGTCACATGCAAACGTTAAAAATTGTGCATTTAAATACCTACAGGAATAGTTTATGTTGTCTCATGGTTGTGTTCATGAGTGAGCTCAAAGTCAGGAGGGTCAACTTGAATAAACCCGATTATCAAAGTATCAAAGTACCAAAGAGGACACTTGAAAAATGACCACAATAGTAAAACACGATTCTTCATAAATCTGAGAACTAGTTTTAGGCTCAAAAAGCCATTTACACATCAATGCAAGTAGAATTCTTGAATTTTAATTAATTATTTAAAAATAAAAAAAAATAAACTGTCTAAATCGTGATCAATATTGCAAAAACGTTTAAAATGCATTCAAATGGGAGCAGCCATGTTTTTCCATGATGCCAAATCTGTTTGAAAAGGTTTTAATTTTTAAAAAATTATTATTAGTTTTATCATAGAGCCACTAATTGATGATAAATAAGGAAGAAAGAACCCAGATGAAAATGGAATAAATTTCACTCATTCATTTTTCCTCCTTATTAAAATGTCACAGCCATCCTAACTGGTGTGAATTACTGGTGTAACACCCGGTCTTCATCTCATTAGTCCAGCGACCTTTGCTTAGGAATCACCACTAATTTTAAATTAATCCCATGCTTACATGAATACAACATGGACCACTGCTTCATCAAATGTGGTGGAAGAGCAATGAGAGCAGCTCCTTGTGCTTGAGTCGTGATGCTCAGTGGCCTGTTCCACTGATGCGGCTGACTTCTCCTCGGTGCTGCAGGGACCGAGCAGGAAACACCAGATCTCTCTGCCTGGCTTAATTTAAAGAGACACTTTTCAGCACTGTGAGGCACTTTGCAGCACAGTAGGATGGTTCAGGCAGGATAAGGCTGCACCTCCAGTCCTCCACCTTTTACCCATAGAGCATTAATCATCTCTGGCAGCCCAATGGGCACACAGATGGTTCTTCATGGTGGAGATTCCTCTCTTTCAATCAAGCAGCAGCTGAATTAAACTTCTGTCTTCTTTATGCTTACTAAGACAGGCATGAAAGAAAGACAAACATGCATTCTGGATGATTTGACAAGCACCCACTGTAAAAATGAAATATAGACAAATAATTAAATCATAATTATTGTAATATCCTCCAAAGCTTTCAATTATTTTAAATGTCTGGAAATTATTTTCTAAAAGGGAAAATGAATCTGTCAAGATGGAAACTACTACAACGATAAGAGACTCTGTCCATATGTTTATCTCTGTTTTAATTGCACATCATTTGCTTATTAAAAACTCTGACATGCAAGCTGTCAGAGTGCTCTTTGGGAGACAAAGGATGTACTTAAAAAAAGAGCTTGATAAAATTCAGAAGGTGTTTCAAGCCCAATTATTGCAAATCAGCCAAAGGAACAGATGTGATCTTCAAGAAACCTCATAGAGCTAGGAAATATTGATTGTGGTGATAATTCAGGATTAGAATCCTTTCAGAGCAGCTCAAGATGCAGCCGAGGCTCTAAATCCACCACAACACGCACCAACCCACTTCTGAACATTCCTGAAAAACTGCTAATAATATAATTTTGTTAGTCGAAATTAGGCCCACAGCAGAATATTCACACTGAAAGTTTATATAATATTACTGATACATATTATTTGATAATATTAATGCAGGTATGATTTTTTTTTTTTTAACTTTGTGGGCATTTGACATAGGAAAATGAAAAATTACAAAAGTACTACGAGACTGTTTTACTGTGATTCAAAGTTTTTATTGATCTAAATGCTGCCTTGTTGGGGTTTTTTTTATCAACTATCTTCCATGGAGAGAGAAAAAGAGGATTTATTTTTATCTTTGGGGGAAATTATCAATTTTTTTTTCACTCACTATTAACTCTTAATAATTTTAACCCAAACTCTTTTAGCCAACCTATAGTGATTGACAGTTCCTACTGGATTAAAATTACCAGTCCAGAGTAAAAAAAAAAAAAAAAAAGAGAGAGAGAGAGAATTAAGAGAATCTACATGGATCAGATAGAGATCTGAAATGGGATTGATTGGTTTGATTTGGAGAGGTATTATCCATGTATGGAGGTTTGGTGTCACATCTGTGACCCATTACATTGTATGACACTAAAGGATTACAGAGCAAGCAAAGCTGATAAACACACACAAATCCTCTAAGTGAATGTGTGTGCGATCCTTTCATTCATTGCAATATTTATGTCTGATAATACGCTGAAATATCACAATGTCAACCAGGAACTTACCCCGAGCAAGGCAGTGTTGTTGACTGAGTGTGGTTAATGTGAAAAGACCTCAATGTTTAAAAACCGGTGACATTCAAATTTTAGAACTTTTTACATTTGACCAGCAGAGGGCAGCAGCCCCACGTCATTGCGACTGGTCTGCTTCCCCTCACAACGGTAAAATCATGACTCCCTGTAGTCTGCTCCCGATTGGCTTTGCGCATTAGTTTCACCCTTCTACTAACCAATCGCACTCCAGTGAAACAACTAACCAATCAATGGAGGCGTGTTTAACCAATCAGAGCTAAAGAGGGGAGGGTCATAGCAGCGTAAGAAATAAGACGGCCTCCGCGTGACGTCATTTTAACGCGACAAGTGATTAAAGGCACGAGGATGTCTTACGCCACGTTAAAATAGCTTATTTCAGTGATTATTTGGTAAGCGGTAGCTCAGATAATTTCTCTACTGTATCATTAAAGTAGATTTAATTTCAGAAGAAGCTGTTTTATCTTTGAGAACGAAATACACCGGAAATGTCGGACTTCTCGTCCCTTGGTCTCTCAGACTGGCTAGTTAGCCAGTGTAAACAACTAGGAATCAGCAAACCTACTCCCGTCCAGGAAAACTGCATGCCGGCTATACTACAAGGTGAGAAAACTCTCCACCGGGTCACCTGCAGCTGTATCTAACCAGAATTTCTTCTTGTCCATATGTGAATCAGTTGTTCCGGTGCCGCGTAGTTCCGATTATCAGACATGGTAAAGGATGATCGAAGAAAAATACTAGACTGGTAGTTTGAGAATTGGTGATTTCCGTATTGTCAACGATTCAGGGGTCTGCAATCAGGCTCCAGTGTTTTCATGTTTTTTTCAACTGCAAATAAGCTTTAGGTACAGTAGTATAAAAGGCACGAATTGATCCTGTAAAAGTTGCCTAAAAAAACCTTTAAAGTGTGTGTAGTTTCGGATAAACAAATGTGTGGAAGACTTTAGAGAAGCCTGTTGATTAGGAAAGTATTTCTGATTCTGATTACTTGTGATCTCGTCACCGGGCAACAGAATACATGTTTATGTGTGTTTTTCCGTACAGGTAGAGACTGTATGGGATGTGCGAAAACTGGAAGTGGAAAGACTGCAGCCTTTGTGTTGCCAGTGTTACAGAAACTGTCAGAGGACCCATATGGCATCTTTTGCTTGGTGCTCACTCCTACCAGGTTAGTCCTGTGCAGTGTCAGAGAGCAAACTGAAAGAGTCTACAACACTTTTACTTTCAAAGTGTTTATGGAAAGAATCTTCAGAGCACTAATGTTTAGACTTAAGCTTTGGTTGAATGTGACAAAGTAGGAAGTGTTCAGAGTTATATTTCAGGGATCCAAAACATAAATGAGAAATTATATGTCGTCTCTGGAAAATAAAGAACCTGAAATAATGTTTCTGAGATACAGAAAGAGACAGAGAGATATGCTGATGCATCAAAGTTGCAGGAAATGGTGTCACAATATATACCACAGCAAAAAAGATATGCATTAGTGTTTTTTCCAGTGTCATCCAGCCATATAACCCCACAAATTCATGATTTAACTACATGTTTTTAAAAGTGTGGTGATTATTCTGTCTAGCCTTCAAGATTTCAGCACAAAACCATTGCTAATAAAAACTATGATGCAAATGTTATTGATACTTGACAATCGTACATAGCAGTGTGTCAGATATGGTCAAAGCATTCCATACTCACAACTGATGGTGTTGCGTTTCTGATGTCATGCAGGGAGCTAGCCTATCAGATCGCAGAGCAGTTTCGAGTCCTGGGGAAGCCTCTGGGTCTGAGAGATTGCATCATCGTTGGTGGAATGGGTAAATACCTTCATCATCACAGGCAGCTACAGCTACAGGGTTCAGATTAACTGTAGCTGATGTCACTAAAGAGCTGCATGAGATTTAATATCTTCGTCTGGCTGCATGCTCTACATGTTTTCACCACCTTTATTTTATTAAAGCCCTGGTACTTATTATTTTTTCAAACTCAAATCAATCACTGCTGTGTGCCAACAATGTCTGCCTGTTATGAACAGACATGGTGAGCCAGGCGTTGGAGCTGTCCAACAAACCACATGTGGTCGTAGCGACTCCTGGACGACTGGCCGATCACATCCGCAGCTCCAACACCTTTAGCATGAGCAAGATCCAGTTTCTGGTGAGTTGAGGAAGGAGCACAAGCTGAGACTTGGTTTAGGTTGGAACTTCTTTTCTGTGCTTGAACTTTTAATGACTGAAAGCTATGTTATGTCTAAATTTAGATTATTTTTCCTGTTAGCTGAAATTAAATTGACTTTAGACGCTTTACATGTCAGTTTTCTGTACAAGCAGTCTCTTTGTCATTTAATATTTCTAATCCAGTGTGTTTTTGCTAACATGTCAGATATTGGATGAAGCTGACCGGCTGTTGGAGCAGGGTTGCACTGACTTTACCAAAGACCTGGAGACGATCATGGGCATTCTACCTGCTAAACGGCAGACGCTGCTGTTCAGCGCCACTCTCACCGACACGCTACAGGAGCTGAAGAGTATTGCAATGAACAAACCATTCTTTTGGGAGAGCAAGTCAGAGTGAGTAAACTTATGCTGTGCTCAAGCACAGCTCATAATCCCAGTCACTATTGAAAATTCAGGGCCAGATTTACCAAAGCTTTTGTGCTTCATTTCAGTTGCAGTCTGTGACTTAAATCTCTTTTGTTAATCATGAACTAAAAGCGACTGTTTGTCTGTCCTCAAACCTGAGGGGAAACTTATGGCTGTTATGCATCTCTTGCATGAATTTCTCTAAATTTAAAGATAGGGTCAAACCACGACAGCACAAATCAAGTTTTTCTCGGTAGTAACTGCATTTGTGTATTTTAAGACACGGATATTCTTGTTCTCATTAGAGAAGCAAACATAAAGGTCAAATCCTTCTTACACCAAGTTCTTATGAATCTTGGCCCAGGTGCATACATTTTCCAGGCTTTCTTTTCTGCATTCCAACCTCTCTAGAAAAAAAGGACTCACTGGGAACCTTGACATGTGACACTCTCGCCGTTAACAGGACACGAACTGTGGAGGAGTTAGACCAGAGATACATCCTTACCCCAGAGAAAGTGAAGGATGCCTACCTGGTCCATCTAATCCAGGCGTTTACCGATGAGCACGATGACTGGTCCATCATCATCTTCACCAACACGTGCAAGTAAAGACCAGAATTCATGTACTGTTCATTACATTAACTCTGTCCCTGGCTCAAATCCCTGAACCGACCCGACTCCGTCCCCCTTGTCTCTCCTGCATGAATCAAGCCTGTCACACAGTGACTGGGAGTCTGTGTGCATTAAGTATTAAGAGGTTTTTTAATTCTTTCCCAGGAGCTGCCAAATCCTCAGCATGATGCTGCGGGAATTCAACTTTCCAACCATCTGCCTGCACTCCATGATGAAACAGGTGAGATTCATGGAACTCACACTTTGCAGCTCTATAGTATATTGCTGACACCGATCGTGACTGCTTAAATACTTTCAAAGTTAATTTCAGCAAATTTAAGCCGTTGAATGTGGTTCAGAATGAATGACTGCTTTGACTCTTCACCAGAAACAACGATTTGCAAATCTGGCCAAGTTCAAGGCCAGCGTCTACAAAATCCTGATTGCAACAGATGTGGCATCCAGGTAGGGAGATCCGTTGAGCTGCTCTTGAGTCAGCGACGATGATCTTTTACACAATGAGAAGTTTTGCTGACTCTTAACACAGACTGATGTAGACAATCTTCATGCTCATTCACAGGGGTTTGGATATTCCAACTGTCCAAGTCGTCATCAACCACAACACCCCCGGCCTTCCAAAGATCTACATCCACAGAGTTGGACGAACGGCACGAGCAGGTTACCATCGTCTGCCATCAATCAACATTCATCTGAATCATTTATCATCAATGTAAATGCAGCTCAAATGGGTTTTCTTTCTCCCTCTGCAGGCAGGAACGGCGTCTCCATCACACTGGTGACGCAGTACGACATCCACCTGGTCCAAGCCATTGAACAACAGATCCGTAAGTTATTAGATCGTAAAGCCTGAGTTCACCACATGGGGGGAGCCTCTGTGACGGATTATTAAGTGATAAGGTTTAGGTACAAAAACAAACTCCTATAATACCCGGGGAAATCAAGAAGCTTGTGGTGAAAAATTTGTTGTTACCCAGAAAACTAATCCCTTGTGTTTCCACAGAGACAAAGCTGAAGGAATATCCTATTGTGGAAAAAGAAGTTCTGAAGATCCTCACCCAGGTCAACGTGACCAGACGGGAGTGTGAGATTGTAAGCCTGCCTCTTTTGTATTTAGTTTCGCCTTAGTTCAAATTGTAGCCTTCTGTTTTGAGCCATATTTTGATTTGTTCCTTCACTGAAGTTCCTTGAAGCAATTCATCCTTAAATTAATGATGGCATTGGATTCTTTAGTCATGGATTTTTACATTTTGCTCACCAGACAGTTTTACACAGTAAATCATGACCCCTGACGTTCTCACTAAGGAAACTTGTGTTGTAGAAACTGGATGCCACAGATTTTGACGAGAAAAAGGAGATCAACAAGAGGAAACAGCTGATCTTGGAGGGGAAGGCAAGTGTCTTTTTTTAACAGCTTAATATTTTCAGTTAAATTCTTTTGGGAACCCGACGTAGACGATCACTTTTCAGTATATGCTGTTCCTCTTGACTTTTTAAGAATTCAGTACTAATTAGTAAATTGACGGGAAATTAAATAACCATCAGGCCATTTTTCTGAGACTAAAAAAAATCTAAAAAACAAAATATGTACTGAACTTTTATTAAATAAAATACTCTGAAGGCTTCTGATTTGCTGTAATGCTTCCTGTCCTCTGGAGGGTTTGGAACCAGCTGTTGATTTTGTGTTCAAACTGTGATTTTAGGATCCAGACCTCGAGGCCAAGAGGAAGGCCGAGCTGGAGAAGATCAGGAGTAAGAAGAAGGTGTTCAAACAGAAAATCCAGGAGAGCATTCAGAGACAAAAACAAGGACAACAGAGAAAGAACCTGAAGACGAAACAAAAGAAAAACAAGGAGGCGGCTCTGGCGTGATCCATGTGCATACCAGCAGTTTAATTACTGAATTGTATATCTGTAAAGGTTTATTGTGGTTTGTAATAAATTTAAAATTATCATCAATTTCATTCCATAAAACAATTGTTGAAATCCATTGTTGATTCAGGAGAAACCATGTTGAGGTTAAACTTCACTGCAAATAAGACTCGGGTATTTAGATCACATCGGGTGCTCTGGTCCATTTATTTAAGGTATGCCCATTGACAATCATAGTTTTGAATGCAAATATTTGAACTAATCTACAACTGAATCACTTCAAAGATCACTGCACATGTCGCAATTAATTGTGGCTCCTAGGAAGGAAAAAAAACACCAAAGCAATACAACATTACAGCAGATGGTTCTTAAAGCTATAGTTTGTTAGGATTATAGTGAGAGCTTCATATGAAAAACTAATCCACACCATGTCAGTAAAACAAAGTTTGGACTCTATCGTCTAAAGTCAAACATCTACTTGCAACATGCCTGTCACATGACTGCTGAAAAGAGAAGCAGGTGAGTAACAGTGAAGTACATTCTGTGTTCAAACAGCGTCTTTCCTGTAAGAAAAGTACAATCCTTCGGACAGTTTGAAGAGACGATACAAAACTAATGGAGAGGAAATGGTTTCCACCTCGCTCCGGTTGTCACCAAGTTGCAATAAAAAGATTTTAGTACAGCCACACAAAACGGCTAAATGACACCAAACTGAAGGAAATGTGATGCTCAAACTGGATCATTTGACAAAAGCAAAAAGTCTGGCCCAACTCTGGGTTCAGGTTCACACAGTTCTCCAGAAAGGGTTCAGAATCCACGTGATTCTAACGAACATTACTTAGGAATCACGATGTGAGAGAAAAAAAGAAAGAAAAAAAAAGCTTTGCACAAATCAAACATCCACAGAAAGGAAAAAAAAAAATCTGCAAGAGTTCGTTTGTTTTACTCCAGAGAAGGAAGGTGGCTTTTTCATCCGCCCATCCTCCGAGAAACAACCCAGCTGCTAAACTCTCCTCCCCTGTAACAGCCTCGTCACAAATAAGAAAATACACGAGTCCTTTCTGTGGGTTTTTCTGAGCCCTCTGGTGTCGGGTTTCTTTATGCTGGTAGGGAACTACATTCATGTTTGTGCTGCAGCTGTTCGTCTGTAGGTGATTGGTTATAGGCACTGATAAGCTTCTCATTTACCTTCATCTCCTTGCCATCATCACTCCAGCACTGATGGCATTCCCACTGTCAATGGGGTTTTTTTGGTAAAGTATCAAAATATTTTAAAGTACACAATCAAAAAAGATCCGTTTAAGAATCGATTGTTTCATTTTAGGGTTCAATTGAGATTTCGCTTTTTTTCTCGGGCCCATAATTAATATCTTTGTCTGTGCAATACGATCATCAGTCTGGTTCTTTTAATAGAATGGTGAATGAAAAGTCACCGGGTCACATCATCTTCTAATGGGACTGAACAGTCCTAACACCAAGGGTTCCTTTCGTCTTCTACCCCTGGCAATGACCTGAACTTGTTATCCCTGTGTGGAAACACTCGTATCCTTCAGCCACCTTCCTTTTCTACTCCTTACCTGCGGTGCTTTGATTGCCGTGACTGTTTGTAAATCCTTAAATACCATCGTTATTCCTTCGCCCATATTTGGTTTCCTTCAAGACAGGGATTTGTGTTGAGTGTGTGGGCGATCCACAATCCCTCGAGGAATCAATTGGTGCAAAACCTCCAAGCTTTTTTGCCAATCGAGGTGTACAGAGTGTTTTAGAAAAGACATCTGGTCAAGAAACACAGCGGCACATCAACAACCCCTGCTTTCCGAAAAATTGGAATCAAGAAAAGACTTCGCTTGAAACGTCAAATTACATCGAGTTGAATGTTCAATGTTGGTCATGTCTGATAGTTTCAATGACTTTTTTTTTTTTTTTGCTGTTTTGTGCTCTGTGATAAGAACGGTACGTCAGAGAAGAAAAAAACTGTCCCATGATGATCGCGATTGCCTGTGTGATTCGCGCGTCATGCCTCGAAAAAATACAAATCCGCACGCCACTTCGCCACTGAAGTGTGGTCGAAACCATCCCATTACAGACCTTGTGAGGGAACCGGTGGTTCTCAAGGCAAATGAAATGTATTTCAACTCAAGGCTCTTCAATCTCAGACTCCAGCACAAAAAACCTGTGTTTCTGTTTCCTCTCAGAAAGGGTGTATCGACTGCTGCTTCCTTCAACGGCTGCTGAGGTTTTGAGCCCAATGGAAGATGTTCAGTGTTGGCGCTCGTGCCCTCCCATGATAAACCAAAATTTTAGCCAAGAAACACGCCAAGCAGCCGACTTTTAGCGTGGACGTTTTGCGATGCCTGCCCGCTGGACTTTCCGAAATCATGCCCCCCGGGAATTTAAGAGAACAAGTTCTTCAAATTCAAGATGAAAATCTTTACTCCCAATCTGGAAAGCTTTCCTTTCCTGGAGGGTGTTGGGGGGGTATTGGAGGGGGTTGTCTGGAATATTTAGTTGATAGTTGAGTCTCGTTTGGATTCCCATGAGACCGTCGGTCTCCGTTCTGTTTCCCCCAGCAGCTCGACCACGCGTTGCCAGTTTCTCGACTTCCCTCCACGGACAACGGCCTCCGCCTCTCGCTCGACGTCTCGGCGCCTCTAGCCATCTCTCTGCCCCGTTCGCTCGTGCTCTCGTCCTCCATGCTTTTATGTCTCTCGCTGGTCATTGGTTTGGTTTCGCTATCCCGTTGCTTTCACTCGGTGGTGCTTCGGTTGTAGCAGAGGAAAACAGGTATCCGTTTTATGTTTTTATTATTTCCCAGATTAAAAAGCCAATGAACTAAGCTCGACTCAAGCCTAGCTCCCTTCTTCTAGTGACCTGCAAAACACACAAAACACGGGGGATTAACCTTTTGTTCTCATGACCATATCGAAAATAACATTGGTTTCACAAAGAAGGGGAGCACAGACTGCTACCTTGAGGACAAGAGTCAGTCATTTTTTTTCCAACTAAATAGAATTAGAAGCCTGTTAAAGTGCTCTGCTCAAGGCAACAACAAAGATAACAAGAAAACTCAACTAGTGTCGCTGTCCTTTTTCAAAGGACTATAGAAGGCTTAAAAAAAAATCCGTAACTGTATGACTGGTAGCTGCCAACCTCATTGATTTCTCTACTTACACTCTAGTACTGTGACAGTCCAGTTACCCCTCCATGCTGGTATGCACGTTCACCCTGGTAAGTTGAGTCCTGGGACAAAGCCACATCGATCTGGGACTTGAACTCATCGCCCAGATAGCTGTCCTGGAGTACAGGAGAACAGGAACATTTATTAGAGACGTATTTTCAGCCTTTATCAGTGAGTTCTATGGTAGAACACGACTATGTCGACTTTACTTTTGTGGTGTTACTCAATTAAAATTAATAATATTGTGACCAACTAAACAAAGACAGCAAAAATATAACACAGTATCAAAAAATAAATTCAACATAACACAATTTTCTAATGGATGCTGGAAAATAACTATAAAATAAAAAGCAGTCAACATTAGTGTATTTTCTACTTTTAAAAACATAATGTAGTAAATAATTTTATTATAAAAAAAAGAACAGGACATTTCAGATATTCAAACTGAAATTTAGAATTCCAATTATCCCAAACACACAAACTTAATATCTGATCACTCTCACAGCGACGGCGCTGCATTACCTGGGACAGCTCCGGCTGGGACAGGCCTGGCTGGCTCATCTGTGAGGGCTGGCTCATGGAGATGTAGCCCTGGGTCAGCGGCCCCTGGGAGAAGGGCTGGGAAGCCCCGTCCTGACTGGCCAGGCTGTGGGGTCCGTTACCCTGACTGGGCCCCTGGTGTCCCGACCCGCGGATCCTCTGCCGCCCGCCACGCCCCAGTTTACCCTTCATGGCTCCACGACCTCAATGGAAGAAATTAGACTCAACAAATGTAACACGACGCAGACTTCAAAACATAAATTTATTCAGTCTGGCTTTTATGGAGTCATCTATAATTTGATGGTTTAAGTATTTAGCTGCTAAGGAAATAATTTAAAAGTCTGTCATATTTTTAATTGTAGTATCTATTTTTTTTTCATTCCACTTTATTTTTCTTATGCTATCTTTTATATCATTTAGTTGCTTTTGGTCCTAAATGCTGTCCATTATCCATTTAAAGTTAGTTTGTTTCATCAACAGCTTGTGTGGCAATAACATAAATAACATTTGACTGTTTGACTTCTGTTACTCTAAATATAATCTGCCTTCCCAGACCAACAAATTGTTGGATATCCGGAGCAAAAACCGCCTCCAAACTGTGGTCTACCTGACAAAACCGGAACAGAATTGATGATCTTCAGTGAATGTAATAGTTCCATTGCCGTACCTGCAGCTGGGCCGTTGGTCTGACCCTGATAACTGGGTGGGGGCATTGGCGGCATCATCAGATTGAAAGGTATGGGAATATTCATCGCTGCCATCTGACCCGGGCCTTGTCCAATCATCCCAATCGGGTCATGAGTTTGAAAGTACATGTTGGACGGACGTCCAGCTGAAAAACAAAAAGCATAGCACAAACCTTATATCACATTTTGCATGAAGAAAGCAGCATCAGGTGAGTCTAGCTAAACAGTTATTTAGTTAAAAGTATATTTCATGCAAAACACAAGCATAACATCGATTGTTATGCTATAAATACATCTTAAATATAATACCAGTGCTGCTGCGGTCATAGGCGGAGCCAGGGATGAGGGCTTCACGGGCGTCATACATTGCAGTGCTCATAAAACGCCCCCCCTGGAAAAAGCCAGACAATTATTGTTTCGTATGCTTACTTCCCAAATTTAGACCTGCAGCCAACATTCATACAATAGTTTGTTCTACTTACAGGGTTGATTGTATTGACCAGTTTGCGGGGCTTGCTGAACTGCATGAGGCTCTCCCTCAGGTTGTTGAGGGGTCCCTCCACCAGGACCTTCTGCTCCTTGTAGTTGTTCAGCAGGTTGTTCCACAGCGGCTGCTTGGAGAGGGCTTTGGGGTTCCCCACGATGATCACACCATACCTTCATTCACAACGCAGACAAATCAGTTTGGGTCAGATTTTTTTCACGATTACAAGTCATTTCAAGTACTCTGGTATACGTTTTTATGTGTAGACATTACAGAGATCGTGTTAATCCCACCTTTTTAATGGTAGCAAAAATTACAATTAACAGACATGTCTAACTGTAGGATTAGATTAATAGAGTGCTCACACTACAACTAGTTACCCAAAAAGTAAAACTATCCAGCTGTCAAGAATCTGATTTACAACTACTGCGGTGTGTCAGCCATGCAAAGACTTTACTTGGCTCTGGTCAGCGCCACGTTGAGACGACGTGGGTCGTTTAGGAAGCCAATGCCCTGGTGCTCATTGGCACGAACACAAGACAGGATGATGAAGTCCTTCTCCCTGCCCTGGAAGGCATCCACGCTGGCAATTTCCACTTGCTATAAAGGAACAGGACAAGAGGATGATGAGAAGATTGCGGTGTAAAAACAGAGGAACAGATTTTCAACCTGAGATCATTCTTTTAAAACCTAATGTAATGTGATCATTAACCACCACTGAACTTGGAGGGCATCTGTGAGTTACCTGATACAGTTTGGTGTGCAGGGAGCCGCTGAACTGCATGTACTGGACCAGGTAGGACCGCTGGCCCTCATACGGGGTGATGATGCCGATCTGGTCCGGTTTGGCCCCCGCCTTCAGCAGCCTGGTGGTGATCTTCTCTACATTGGCAGCCTCAGTCCTTAAACCATTGGTTGGTCAGTTAAGTACAGCTCTTCTCTTTACTGGTCTATTTATATCTCATGGGAACAATCTAATGGGGGCAAACCATTACCGTGGTGCCTCATCTTCACTACTTCACTTGCTATAAAAGCACTACTTCACTGGTAAAAGCCAATTTATTAACCATTTAGATACACCTTATATCCATTACTGGTGTTTGTTTAAAGGCTGTGGAGCGCACGTCCAACTTTGAGCTAATTCACCTTGGGTATTATCAATTATTTAATGCTTTCAGCTTAAGTGGACAAAGTAAACAGAGAAAAAGCATCATGTTACCTGTTAAGGTATGAGGTTCCAGAACTGGCGATCTCCTCCTGACCCTGGGTCACATAGAAGAACATGGGCTTGTCTGGCTGTGGCCACTGGAAATCAAAACCTTTTTTGATGCGGTCAGCTGAGGAGAACGAAAAGATTTGATTATATTTTCAGTCCTAAGAGTTCTATCCCTCCATTTGACCAGAGAATGAACTGCTGTGACTCAAACCTGCAGTGACTCCATTCTGCAGGGAGCCCTCATAGAAGATGTTGGAAGGGAAGGCACTGAGAGCTGGGTGCATACGGTACTGCACCTGCAAGCGGATTGGTCGGATGCCTAGAACCACTAGGCGCTCAAACAGGGACTGGGACAGCCCGGCTTTGGCTGCCTTCTTACACATCACCACAGGACCCAACTGGCAGTGATCGCCCACCAGAATTAGCTGGAAGGGAGAAGATGAGTCACACATATGACATCAGTTAATGGGTAGGAGTTTCTGATGTTCACATCATTTCACCAACAAGTATGATACGCATCACAATGCTCTAATAAATTTGAACAGTAGCTAATTTCTTACTGACATATTATGATTCATATCCATTGCAGTTTCGGAGCCTTGATTTCAACAGAAAGCATTCAAGCATTCAGTAATAAAATGCATAAAATCAGCTGTAGGGGTGAAGATTTGGATCTGTATCGCGCTGAGCATATGTCCACATATGTCTATATGTCTACCTGCTTGGCTCCCAGCACCACGGGTACCATACACTCGGGCTCGGTGGCCTGGGTGCTCTCATCAATCAGTATGGAGCGGAACTGCATCTTTGCCAGACGTGGATCACCGGCCCCGACGCACGTACAGCAGATAACATCGGCATTCTGAAAAGAGAAGAAGACAATTTTACAAACCTCAAAAGGAGAAGGGACAGCCTGGTTCTCATAAAATGCCTTGTTTTTTGTCTTGGTGCTGCCTGAAATGCTTCAGCCAGACAATTTCTAAGCTGTCAATTTCCACTGCAGTGACAGGAAACCATTTCCTGTGAAAACTCCCAAGTATCAGTCTTGAGCTGTTTTTGTTGAACATGTTGAAGCTCATCCTCACCATAAGCAGCTCTCTCTCAGCAGTGCGTTTCAAAGCCCTGTAGCGTTTCTCATCAGCGGACGACAGCTCGCCCGTCTCATCCTTCAGCTGCTGTAGTTTCTGAAGCTCTGGCATGCTAGTCAGACAAAGACATGAACGGGGAACATGAGACATGATAATCTGTGATCTAGGGCAGAAGTCGAAAGAACCTTTTGCTCAAGTTGGAACTAGAGTCTCTTGAAGGCCTGAAGAGGTTTTAGGTGTGGTAATTAGTAAATGAGCAGGAAAAACAACAATTTGTGTTCCTGTAAAGAATCCATATATCCAGCTGCACAGGAGAACTGCTGTCATAAGCTAACGGGTGTTCCCTTTGGATTTCATTCCTGCTCATTTAGACATTATTCTACACATGTAGCAGGAATTCTATCTCCTTGAGAACAAGTAAGGGAACTTCTGAAATTTGAGGGACAGAAAAGGAAAATTAAAAGAAATGATAAATGATACAACAATTGGACAAGACACTGGTGCTTTGTCAGCGTGTTAAGACATTAATACGTGACCATGAATCAATAATTTCTGCGTAAAGAGACGACCCCCCCCCCATGTCACTGACCTGTCCATGTTGCTTATCTGGTTATGAAGAGCCAGGAAGGACACTGGTGACTCTATGGCCTCTCGGCTCTTGGCACACAGCCTGACGACCTTCAGTCCCGTCTTGTCAATCTTCTCCGTCAACTGATCAACAGCAATGTTGCTGGGAGCACACACTAGCACTGGCCTGCAGTCACACACACACACACACACACAGACACACACACACACAACAAACAATCATGAAATGAACAGCAACGTTCTGCTCCTCACTTTCAAGGCCATCCACAACCTCGCCACTCCGTATCTGTCTGACCTTCTTCATGTCACCACTCCCTCCCGCTCCCTCAGATCCTCCTCCTCCTTACACCTGTCTGTCCCTTCAGCCCGTCTCACTACCATGGGGTGCAGAGCATTCAGCCGCTCTGCTCAACGTCTCTGGAACTCACTACCACCCCAAAATAGAAACACCGATTCACCCCCCCCCCTTTAAAAGCACAACTGAAAACATCTGTTTAAGACTGCTTATTCCAGCTGAAATCTATTGCTCTCTGTATTGATTTAATCTATTTTTACTGTTGATTCTTAAATGGACTTTGTGTAATTCTGTACGGTGTCGTTGAGTGTGAAGAAAGGCACCTTCAAATAAAATGTATATGATATTATTATTTATTATTAACGTAACAGACACTGAGACTGTGTACAGTAACATGCATCGTACCCGTTGCCTTGTCGAGACAGGTGATAGACGATGGTGGCAGAGGTGACGGTCTTCCCGGTGCCAGGGGGGCCCTGGATCAGACTGAGGGGCCTTTGCAGAACTGTTTTCACAGCATACACCTGGAAAAGACACAACAAAGTCACACTAATGCAATGTGATGCAACTCTAAATTTTTATCATTGCAAGAAGTTCTAACTTTATGCAATGACGCTGTTGTGAGATCAACATTCCACATTCAAACCTGAACACATGTTTCAAGTACGTTGACCTATTTAAGAGATACATTATGACAATTCTTCTGTTACTCAAATCTATTAAAAAAAAAACCCCAGCTGCATTATATTAGCACACTGGTGATGAACCAAACTAAACCAAATAACTCCGCTCATTCTCCTGTAGGCAGTTTTAAGACACTAGAAAAGTAATGACAGGAACAATAAAAACCACACTGAGGTCTGACCTGTGAGTGATTGAGATCCGGCAGGCCTTGGGCAGTGAAGCGCTTTGGCAGCTGGCACTTGATGGTGACATCCTCAACCTCATGACCGAGTAATTTATGGTAAATGTAGCCAGACACGGAAGTTTCATCTACAGCAAACGTCTTCAGGGCGCTCTGCATCCTGCAGTGACATTAGGATCATTATGACTCAGATGTATCTTCAGACAAACCAGTCCTTTCCAAAGATAGAATCTCAAACATTTATACGCAATCGACAATGTATGTACTGTGAATATAGAGATACAAGAGTTGTAAAATGGAACGTTACTGTCGCATTAATCATTCAAGGGTTTACAGTTTCACACTACCTGTCAAAAGATGTGGATTTCCAGACAAAATCCACCTGGAAGTTGTGGGGGATTTCCACGGGGGCTCCAACGCTGCTTCGTAATTCAATGGCAATTTCATCACCATAGTCTTTAAACACAAGCTGTCAAGGAAATCCAGCATTAGACATAAGTTCATTCTAATTGGTGATGGAGACCAGAGCCATATTGTTTAATGTCCTCAGCAATTGTGACATCCAAATGGGATTAGTGCCTGGTGTAAAGTGTGAAGGATACTGTCAGGGACTTTGATGACATGACCGATGCCTTTCCAGAGAGGGGCCAGATCTCCCTTGTACCGCAAGCAGATCTCATCACCTTGCATCAGACGCATATCTGGAATTGATAAAATGACACAAGTCAGGCACCATAGTCTGAAGAAAAGGATTTGCAAATAACCTGAGGAGGTGCAAGTTATATTCATGAACCAAAAGAAGGATTACCATGGATGCACACGATGACATATACACACACAAAAAAATATACATATAAAAAAAGAGTTAAAAACAAAACCGAACACACATGCAGCCAAAACACACTGGATGGGGTCAGGTTTTCATGCAATGCTGAGGACTGAATGGGGAAGGGGTTCTATTTGCACCACAGGACCACTGGGAGGAAGTAAGGCTCAGAGAATTACCACCTGAATCCGTCTTGGGCAGTGTGAAATAGGCAATCCGTTTTTTATTCAGCCCCAGGTCCCACCTGACCGTTATATTATCTTGGGTCTGCAAGAAAAAAAAATACATACAGATATCAAAACCAGTCATATGAAGACGATATATCCCCCAGTCGCCTCACAGTAATGTCTCAATAGGGTCTGAATCAAAGCTACAGAAGGCGAGACCATTAAGGCATCCGGTGTTATTGCAGCATAAAAATAAAATGAAATCCATCAATCAATGTACATATGTGACGCGATATAAAATGACTGGGTGTTTTTGCTAATCCCAAGATGCAATGAGGTTCAGGTACCTGGGACTCCTTGAGCTTCTTGTCATAATCAGCCTCCAGTTTGACCAAAGGGCCAAAGATGTTCTGGTACTGGTAGGCGTCTTCATAGCGCAGGAGGACATGCTGGGGCTCCTCGTCCACTCCGGGTTTCTCCAGGTCTTCCAAAGTGGCAGTGGGGTTATCCTGGAAGAAAAAAGTCAAAGACACTGTCAAGAGCAAACACACGACAGATTAAATCACAAATTCCTGTTCTGATTGGTGGCAGATTACTGTATTTTAAACGGTACTAACATTAGTGGATACAAATCCATGTAAACAGCTAACACCTAAAAACCTATGCTTTCTGTTTAAAAAACATTAGTTCAACACGGCTCTGAGCAGGTTCTCCTGGAGAAACAGCACCTTCCAGAGCTCCTCCAACTTGTTGATCTGCTGGGCGGTAATCTGACGAGCCCGAAGCTGCTCCTGCTCCGACGGAATCTTGACCAGCCAGGACAGAAAGCAGCGATCCTGGATCAGGGGTTGCCACTGCGAGCTATCCCAGTTGATATCCTTCAGGCTACTCTGGCTGGCGCAGGGCTGCCTGCATAAAAACACAACGTACAGAAGCAGAAACACTCAAGGATTGTGTCAACTCCTTTTAAATCAGCTGCAAATGAGCATGTCAAGCCATCAATTACTTAAGAGAGAACCTAAAAGTTTAACTGCCAAAACAGATTAGTTTTGAATGAGGAGAACAAAATGCATATCAATTTGTTTTTAGGGCAATTTGTAGGATAAAATATTTAAAAAGACACATTTGCATCTAAAGCGACAGCTTCCTAGCTAACTTTTCTTGCGCTAAGCTGAAACTCCACTTTTTTTTTTTCTTCCCCATTTTATTTATGGTAGAAAAATAATGTTAACAAGAAACTCAACTACAATATGCTCAATCATATTCTAACACACAAAAAGATAGCTACAAAAAAGAACAAAACGCTCCATCAGAACAAATACAAGGAATTGCTGCTCTGGGAAGGATTTGCTGTCTTGTCTCACCGATGGAAACAGTCAACATTTCACGATACTGTCGTATCACAAGCAGTTACAGGTTTCTCCTCCTGACCTCTCGGATCTTTGGTTTCACCAAGGCTGAACAGGTTGTCATGGTGGTATTTTGTGCATCTAACTAGCTTGTCGTACTTACCAGTATAATAACACAGGATACTATAAAAAAGGGTGAAGGAATATTTTGGTCTGTTATAAGCTGACTTAATATGCAAGCATTGAAAGGGTTTTATATCAATATCCTGATACAAAAGATTTATAGCAACTGATCCAAGTCGAAAGCTTAACCTTGAACAATGGAAACCTCATTACAAACCTCCTGTGTCAAAATCTTTTTTAAAAATTCGCTTATTTAACTTTTGGCACAGAGGACCTGGACTGTGCATGTTTGTGTTCCCTCAGGATTCTCCCCACCCCAATATAAGTGAATCGGCACTGAATTAACCATTACAAAGCTGCTGCCCCACCACCACTCACCTGCAGAGAAGAACCACCACAGAATCAGCTTTGGCCGGAATGAAGCCCAAAAGGAAGACGTTCCGACAGCCGCAGTTGTAACACTCGAGCACCGTCTCACCCAGGGGCCCATCTTTATGCAGCGTCACCTCTTTGCATTTGGCTCTAACTAAGTGGTTTACAATGTGACTGGAAATCAAAGGGAAGGAATGAAGCCAGTTAGATAATAGTCAAGAACATTTGATCTCCATTACATTTGTCTTGGTGGAACTGGAGCCAAAATCAGTCAAAAATCAGTCACATGAGTGGACAAAAAATTTCCCCAAGTGAGATAATAAAGTACATTTGTTCATCATCTTCTTCTTCAAAATACTTTGATAGATTACATGACAACACTTATTAACCCACAACACAGACTCAAGTATACACTTCTAAATGAGCTTGTGGGTTTATTGCCTTTTGTATTCCTTGTTAATGTCAGCAAATTGCAAGACATTTATCTCCTAATGTTGGTATGATTTTATTTGAGGTAATAGAGTGAAAATGAATCAACCACTCACCTGCCGGATGTGTTGCCACGTCCATTGCAGAACCATTTCTTGCTGGTATTGCAGTAAACCACACAAGCTGGATCATGGATGCCACAGTAGCTGAATAACAACAATGCACAGAACAGCACTTGAATGACTGCAGTGATGAAACAAATATTACAGTTCCCTTGCTGAGAAACTGATACCACGAGGTATGGAGGAAGGACACAGGTAATCACATCTCAGGGTGTATTTGTATGTGCTAAACAGGAGAGTGAGAGATTGTGGAATCATACACGCCATATACGTATAACCTGAACATCCCTCAAACCTCCTGAAGTCCCTTGCTGACGTGTTTTGTCAAACTGTTTTAATGTTGTTCTTTAAACTTTGTAGGAAAATCTTATTTTCCTATCAGCAATCTTAGATATTGTTTTGAAGCAAGACAGCTAATGACTGGAACCAAATATTCAATCACTATTATGCAATTTTACCTTCTTTTCAAACGACAACTCTCATACTCCTTAACAACATCTATCTTTTCCACAAGTAATCATTTATATTTTTGACATCTTCATATTTTTGTGTATATATGACTGTAGGCTCCTGAGGAAAACATACAAAGCACTGACATAACACTTGCTTTTTTAATCTCAATGGCCTTAATGTGATGTTTACAGCAAATACAGGTGGTCCTCAAGAAACGATATGAACAACTGTGCAGCGCAATATCAGACTACTGTAGTTCCCCTTTCTGCCGCAACCCACCCGAGCAGCGTACCATTAACTCCCCCATAGATCAAGATTTTACGTCAAGTGCACATAACTCAACAAATGTCAGACTAAGCGAACGGTTTGTTCTGATACTGAATTTGTCCTGTTGGTGCATCATCTGCAGCATTTCATCCTTTTATCCACATCTCTGGTGATTATAGACCAAAATTTAATAAATAACGACTTATGAATAATTCAGTTTACAAACAGCCTCTCGGAACTAATTGCGTTCGTAGGCTGAGGACTATTTGTATGTACTGTACTATAATACAGAATTGTCCAATAATGTAGGAAAAAAAAATACATCCTCAATTTTTTACAAGTAGCATCCTGACATAATGCGGCTGCAGTGAGTTTACCTGCACGCGTGCAAAGGCAGGTCTTTTGTATAGTATGCATCTTCTTCATCCTCCTCAAAGTTGAGCTCAGCCAGCAGCTGGCTGGCTTTGGCTACAGAGTCATCAACACCACCGTTGAGAAGCCCTTCGTCTGGACCATTTACCTGCAGCACAAGACAAGATTTACCACTCGGAATGCTAACATCAGCAAGCAGTTAGGGAACACGGTGCAAATACACATGTCAGTTAAATTTTTTCTTAAATTTTAGTGAATTAAGACACTTAAGCCACATAAGTGTGGCTTGTTTTGAGCTATTTGATCCTATTTGCTTTACTACTATACTATGTGCTATTTGAAAGTATCCTATGACAACTAATTACAGTTAAAAGAGGTTATTTCTATCTAAGAACTGTGAAAAATTTGTCAGGAAAATCTTGGTTTCAATCATCTTTTGTATTTTGAGGATGTGGTCATTTTTATTCAGAGAACAACAACAATCTTTACATTTTAACATTGCCAAAAAAATGTCATCAAAATCAAAAGATAAAAGGAAACGAAATCATTTAAACCTGGGTTGCACCTATGCAATTTTCTTTTTTCTTTTCTTTTTTCGACATACATGGATCGTTAATGACTTGGTCATATTATAAATAAATTTTGTAAATAATACAATATGCTTATCGAAAAATATTAGTGACTTCTACGTTCGTGGAATCAGTTTGTGTTCTAACAAAATGAAATCCTAACTATTTCCTGCGATTTGCATACAGATGATCCCATTTTAGCTATGTTGTGTCATGTTGTGTCAGGAAGGCAGCGAGGCTTCTGTTTGGGATGCTAGACGGAACAGTGCCAGTCCATCTTTTGAGTTCTCATGCTTGTGAGACACTTCTAAGTCAAATAAACAACAACTGACTTAAATCCAAGCGTGATTATCGGTTGGATGATTCTGAAGCATCATAAACACAACATTAGCCACATAGTTTTAGCAGCTTTTACAGAATGAATTGTTTTTTTAAGCTCCTGTGTCTTTTTTTAACTTTGATCTTCATGTGAATCTGACATAAAGTTTAGACTGAATAACTATCTTCACATGAGTTCAGTTAGTAGTTTGTTGTTAGCTGTTATCACTGTCAGCTAGCCAGAAGCTAGGTAATGCTACATCCAGTAATAGCGGGCTAGCAGGCAGAACTGGGTGAGCTAGCTAACTTCCGCTAACGTCTGTAAACCGCGTATTGTTGTGACTTCCTTGTAAAATTGAGAGCATCAAACCTGGTTGTCCAACTGGCTCTGGGTATGGCCTTGAGTTTGCGTCTGGCTGGGTAGGGTAAAGTCGGTAAAGTCGTATTCGGAACCCTGTGTGTCCGCTCCGAGTAACTCCGCTTCCTCGGTGTCCAGGAAGGTGAGGGTCTGGGAGCTCGGCCCGTACGCCTCCACACTCATCTCGACTCTCAACTTTCGCTTTGCTTAACGTTTCCGGTGTTCGTCTAAATCCACACAGCGTTTGTTGAACTGATAACTGATATGGAGGCCGACGCTGACGGTATGAATCCAAACCCAAACAAAAATGGAACCGATCAGAACCTTAAACGTTCCAGCAGGTCCACCAGCAACGGTGACGAACTTCCATGCGCCGTTCAACGCGTGACGTTTGCGCTGTACAGAGACAGGCAACGAATGACAGGAGGTCTCACTCTGATGTTATTTCCTGTACAGAACAAAGCGCGGACTGCAGGGAACACATGGAAACAGAGATCGCATCTCAGACAGCTGTTACCCAAATATCCCTTCTTGAAATAGATCATTTGACCATAAAATATTCCTGACAATCATATATTTAATCCATCCATCCATCCATCATCAACCGCTTATCCGGGGCCGGGTCGCGGGGGCAACAGTCTCAGCAGGGATGCTCATACTTTCCTCTCCCCAGACACTTCCTCCAGCTCCTCCGGGGGGAGCCCGACCCGTTCCCAGGCCAGCCGAGAGACATAGTCCCTCCAGCGTATCCTAGGTCGTCCTCGAGGTCTCCTCCCGGTAGGACATGCCCGGAACACCTCCCCAGGGAGGCGTCCAGGAGGCATCCGGAACAGGTGCCCGAGCCACCTCACCTGGCTCTGCTTTGGGGGAATAGCAGTGGCTCTACTCCGAGCTCCTCCCTGGTGACTGAGCTCTTCACCCTATCTCTAAGGGTGCGCCATGCCAATACGGAGGAAACTCATTTCAGCCGCTTGTATCCGGGATCTCGTCCTTTCGGTCATGACCCAAACCTCATGACCACTGGTGAGAGTAAGAACGTAGATTGATCAGTAAATCGAGAGCTTCGTCTTACGACTCAGCCCCTTCTTCACCACGGCAGACCTATACAGCGACTGCATCACTGCAGAAGCTGCACTGATCATTTCTGTCAATCTCACGTTCCATCCTTCCCTCATTTGTGAACAAGACCCCAAGATACTTAAAGTCCTCCACTTGGGGCAAGGACTCTCCACCAACCTGAAGAGGGCATACCACCCTTTTCCGGTCGAGAACCATGGCCTCGGATTTAGAGGTGCTGATCCTCTTCCCACTCGCGTCACACTCTGCTGCAAACCGTCCCAGTGCACGCTGAAGGTCCAGGTTTGATGAGGACCTGATGAGGACCAGGACCTGTTTGCCAAGGGAGACCCTGGCAGGAGCGTAAAGCCCCTGGCAACAAAGCTCCAGGGATCAAACTTCTCCACCACGATAAGATGGCAGCTCTCGGAGGAGATCATATATTTAATCTTCAATACAATTTGCAGCTACTGCAAATTGTGTTTAACAGGAAACAGAGGGATACATAGTGCACATGCATGTACTTGAACCACGTGAGCCAAAACTGTTTGACCTCAACAATTGGTTCAAATGTCAGGTCAGCCACAACTCACCACTGCTTTACAGTGACAACTGTGAACTTTGATACGTTTATTCATACTCTACCAACTTTGTGTCGACCAAATCCAAGTATGTGGAAAAAACACATTACAAATTACTTGTATGTTACCATATTTAACACAGAGGGTCAAAGTGTTTGCTTTACAAGCTCTATGGCTTTCGGAAAAACAATCCTGAATCTATATTTTGCATTTTGCATGCAAGTTCTTACAGGAACAGTCTCAAACCATGTCTTTAAATTCTCACTTATGAGTTTACTGACACCCAAAGGCCTTGAACAATGGGAATCCTTCCCATCATTTACTTCCCTTCCAGAAGACGTAAAAGCAGCATCAATATACAGTAGCTGCAAGATGAGTTTGAGGCTCTGCCAAAATAAAGGTCAAGCAACAGGGGCACTTCAGGTCCCAGGAAGATTTCAGCTGGGCCCCTCTGGCCGCACACTCAGACCCAACCATGGTGATAAACAAATAATATGATTCTGGAAGTCATTATTAGCCAGTAATGAGTGTATTAATACATACACAATATTAACAGTAATCCATTAATAATTTTTATTTCAAAGCCTTTCCTTTTACAAAGCCTAGATCATTTACTGCAACAGTGCTTTGTTAATGTCAGAAGCAGAAGACATCTTTCAAAGAATTACCCCCCCCCCCCCCAAAAAAAAAAAACCCTCACAATGAATCACAGTCGTGTTATGGTACAACAGAGCACACACTGACAAAAAAACAAAAGGATTTTGAGGTAGCCACATATCTCACTGGACAATATAGGTAATATATCTTTGAACTGACCCAATAATAATTTTAAGGCCTTTTCATGACACTCATAAATAAAAACAAGGCACAGGAAAGAGTCAGGGTTAGAGATTACATTATATGTAAACTTTAGGCTTTTCATTGTAGCAAACATTTTCGGGACAGCTCTTCTTAACTCTTCCACGTTCCAGCACTCCAAAGCCACACAGTAAAACATCAGCACCTACAAACTCAACTATAAACTGCCCATCATTTCAAACACAACCAAGACAGGTTCAATAACATATGCTGGAATAAAATTAGGGTCAGTGAAGAAATTATCTGTTAAGCTTTTTTTTCAGATGCTACTTGTTGTTACAAACTGTTGTCCTGAATGACAATTACAATTACACACACTCTGCTAAAAAACAATTAGCTGATTTTTTTTGTGCTGAGGGAAACTATTAAATCTTAAAATTTGTACAAAAACTGATGAAGCTGTGCTGCATGGCATAGGCTAAAGGAAAAACAATTAAAACAACATTCAAGTTAAGGTTTACACCAAGTAGGGGCACCATCACAGACACAGTGACAGAATCTATTCCAGTTTGTTTCACAGGTCAGACAAACCAAAACTCAGGAAAATGAAGGCATACCTCACATGCATACATCTAAAACTGGAGGGGGGCTACTTGCATGCCTGTATGTTTGGGAAGCTACATATGTTAAGTTCAAGTGGATGAAAATAAAACTATTCAAGGAATCGCTTCATCAAATCAAATCCTAAAGTAAAGCAGCTATATTTGATTCAATGAGGGAAACAACAAAAAAAGCTTTAAATTAATGTTTAATAAAAATTAAGTCTGAAACCAATGTGGAAAATAAGCAAGAATTTGGGATTCTGCAATTTGGCTTTGAATGTTGCAAAAACAAGTTAAGTTTTTTCCTACAGTATAAGATTAAAAAAACAAACAATTTGTGCATTTTTGAAAAGTTATGCTACATATAGTTGTATTAACCAACAGTAAAAAGAACTTCACTGCCCATAATTCCAGTGCGGTCTTTTCAGTTTCTTTTCACAATTCAGTGAGTAATTACTGTATTAAATTAGAAAAGCAGGAAATATCGAACAGAAAAAAATAGGATAGATTTAGAACAGGAAACTGAATTTATGTGGTAACAATCCTAAAATTCAAAGTTGTCTCAGACAAACACTTATCTAAAAAAAACCAAAACATAAGATCTGTAAAATAACATTGCACAGCTTGGGGACAGATCTCAGTCTTTTGTTTTTTTGTTTTTTGGTGGGGGACTTTATCGTCAATGGGGTGCTAAACTGGGGAAAATGAGTTGGAACCAACCCGTTCCCTGATTTAAATAACCTTTGTAAAAGAAGGCAAATTTTTAACTTCTTATAAAGAAAAAGGACTAAAGAAAAAAAATTCAACATTAGGTGTGAAACGCAGTTGGAACACGATGTAGTTAGAAAGAAAATGGTAGTTAGCAAACACAGCTTACTTCTAAACATTTCTCCTTAAAACAATGCATCACATACGTTGATCCCTTGTATAGACTGAGGTGCAAACACCTGTTTAACAAAATATAATGTGACTGAACAAAGTTAAAGAATTGAGAATGAAGCATAATAAAGGTTAAATCCTGTGGAGCACAGCTTTCCCAAATGTGACTTTTACAACCATTTCCTAACCACATAAGGTGCATAATAGCGGTCACATTTGGAGTTCCAGGTTGTAATGTGCCACATTATAGATCCTCTACATATCAACAACTAAGAGTATCACATTTCTCCTATATTTTCATGATGAACATAAGGCTTTTCATGCATTGTAATCTCCAGAGTCAGAATGTTTAATGTTCCTCAAATTTGGGACAAAATGTTATGTTACAATATCCGAGGTTTGTCTGAGACGTCAAATTTTATCTTCTCACCATCAGGATATAATAAAAGTTAAATCAATCAGTGTGAGCAAAACATCACGTGATAACCTAAAACAAAGAGGAAAAAAAAACACTTGAAAGATCCCAGACACTGAAGTTTTCATTTCGTCCAAAGAGTAGACAAAAATTTAAAAAACACAAATTTTCTCGATTTGCAGTTCCGTGCAAAACATATCTTGTGTGGTGAAGGCTGGAGAGGCTGGTTGGCAACTTGGGAGGTCACTTAGTGGAAGTGCTGCTGGCAGTGGATCTTCTCTTCTGCCTGGTCCAGCAGCTCCAACATCTCTCGGACGATGGCCTGCAGCGCACGACCCAGGTCTTCCCTGCTGTAAGGCTTTCCAAGAGGAGGCACATGAATGAAGGCAGAGCGACCGTGGCTCAGATATAAGGACGTGTAGTAGGTGAAATCGCACAGATACCTGATTGGGACGAGAACAAATAAAAAAATGAGAAAACGGCCTGGCTATATGAATATTAAAGCGCTATAGTAGAGATTTATTTAAATTTTTTGGACACAGAATAGCTTTCTCTGCCTGATTAATGGGTACATATGTGCTGACAATTTTAACAAAAGCGCTTTAAAATCATTGCGTGAATAACAACTATGAATATCATCATTAACTAACCATTCACTCATTATAATTAAAAGGAAATAAATAAATTAAATAAATACCTTCCTGCATCTTTGGACACAGACACAGCTACTCCCAGTCCTGATGCAGCCACTCGCTTGCAGACTGATTCCATGTCAATAACGGAGTCAATACAGTCTGGGCCTCCCACAATGCAACACTGTGAATCTGGTCGAAAGCTGCTGTTATCCAGGCCCTTATAGCCATGATTTCTGCCGCACTTTTCCAGAGTGACAGTGGTGGCCATACCCGAGACTCCGACATGAACTACCAGCTGTTTAAAAAAAACAGACAATGAAAGATTGCTTTAAAATAAATATGGATCATCGCTGACATTTATGCAAGCCTGCGGGCTGTGAAAGCATCTGGGCCATGAAGCCTTTCGACTGAACCACAGCAGGGGAGGAATGCTGACTTAGTAGACCTTTTGCAATTTAGTTGAATACTCTTAGATTAATAAACTGATCCCAAAGGGCCATACAACCCTCTTGAAAACATTTAATCAAAATCTATTCATAACATTTCTTGTTATTCCTGCTAACAGACTAACATTACCTCCTTGGTGGAGGTAATAATGTGGTTAGGTCATATCATTATCTCCTCTTACCAAGGGCCGATGCTGCTTCCATAATGAAGGGACCAAACTCTGGACTGTCTGATACTCGACAGGAACCTCTGATACATGCAAGTCCACTTCACTCCCCAGTCCCAGTTTCTTCAATTCCTGTCAGTACAGCGAAAAATATTAAAGCTGAAATCCATCTTTGCTATTAAAAAAAAGCATTTTCTGTTTTCTGGAAACATCTCTGACAAAAAACAAAACAAAACAATGATCTCCAACTGCTACTGATTAAGCAAAGCTTTACAGACCTGAGTGGCTACCATCATAGGGTCAGGAGGATTTAATATCAAGTTGTTCAACAAAAAAATTACGAAATTTTCGTGATTTGTAGATGACCCACAACTAATGCAATCTTTAGTTTGAAAAGGCCCAAAAAAAACAAAAAACCAGACACATATGAGACAAATTTGCTTTTAAATCATAGAGTCATAGTAAACCAACACCTCCCCCAATTTTCCTGCAGGACAAATGGCCCTGGACACTGACCCCCACTTGTATTGAAAGAGGCTTGTTTGACCACGTCTGTGACCTCGCCACAATGCGGCCTATTGTTTGTCTTCAATATCCTTATCAAGCCTGTCTAGACACCCTGACAACCCCGGTCATCCCCCACATGCAGTTTCCCCCATAGAAAGCAGACGACTGCGGACGCACTGCTGCACGGCGTGAAGCCGGTCCGCAACCATCAAAGCTCCTTATGAGCAATATGGAAAAAACAAGCCATAGAGATACAACCCATTTATAATCAATGCACCGTCTTGTATTTCAATGACGTCATTTACTATAATGATTAACAACAGTCTTCTACTGATTTAAGAACTTCATGCTGATGTCATCCACAGGAAAAAAAGAGCATGCAAACAGAAGAGGTGAATCACACCTGTACTGCAACCCAGCTTGCGTTGACAGTGTGCTCTCCAAATGGCCCAAAACCTGCAAAACATGTTACAAAGGTGAGTGAACTATGAACTATGAAGGAGTTCATGTCTCTACACGCAATGACATTACATAACAACACAAGCAGCAAACACATGGTTGCATTTCATTTTGGTTTGTGAAAGTCCTTGTAATATTACACGTTCTGCATGCTGTAATGGTTAAAAGAGATGGTTGTATGAGTTGGCGTGTTTGTTTTTAGTTGAGTTTCTGCAGTTTCAGTATTTCCATTAGTGCTTTCCTTGAAGCGTCTAATTATAATCAATGGTTCACTAAAACTCCTAACCATGTATCCCTCCATGAGACCTACAAAATGCAGCAGCAGCTTAGGGGTATTCACTCAAGCTTGTTTGGATAGGGATCTATAACTGTTCCCCTTCCACCAACACCCTTCTGAGGGTCAGCAGGTCCCTGGGGACTGAGCGGAGGGGGCATCAGTCTGTCTGACAGGCTGCTGAAAAGGAGCATAGCAAGGGGCCGGCAGCTGCCAGTCGGTCGCTATTGTGTCGGGGCAGTTCCCAAGCAAGAAACGATCCTCTATCAGCTGGGACTGCCAGCTTCAGCACCTCTTTGTGTCTGAAAACAAGTCACTAGTTGTGTTAGCTTCCACAACTCTGGAAAATAATTTGAAGAAATAAAAGAATATTAAAAGGACTTATTTATTTAGCTTGGGTTTTTTCATATTCAAGTCAAAGCAATGCAGTGTTTTTTTTCTAAAAATAAACATGTAAAGCAGCATCTAAGAGCTCAGTGGGACCCAAACCAGAAGAAAATGAAATGCCTTTCACACAAACAATTATTCAGAATACAACACACATAAATTGAAGACAGTGATTTGGTTAGCTTTAAGGTTTCTTTTAACCAGTTTGTCCAGATGTCTGGACTAAGGTCTGAGTTGAGCACAAATCCAACAAAAAAAAAACAACCTCATAATACACAGCCATGAAGAAGGAAAACTCCAGCATTTTTCTTCATACAGTTAAGATTAAGATGTTTTCAGGATTACAATAAAGTCTCTCCTTATTTTGGTTGGAAGACCAACCAAAATGCAAAATATTTTGGTCATTTTTCTAAATTAGATAATTAGACCGTCATTTGTTGTTTCAATAATCAATAATCTTTTACTGTAACTCTGCTATCATGATAACAACCAAATCAAATGCCTGAAAAAAACACTGATTATAATTCGTCACATCATTTATGAAAATAGCAGCTATTAAATCAATCGAAGCTCTGGTGATGTTCTGATCTCTGTTGATCTTGGTTCTGTTTTTACACCTAAATATTTAACTGGCTTTGTTTGTCGTGGCCTTTCAAGACAGACATAATCTGATACAACAAAAAGATAATTTGCCATTACTATATTTATCGTTAGCCTCTTGTGTCACACATACATCACGGATAAAACGAGGAGGGAAATGTTTCTGCTAACTGTCTACAAGTGTCGCTGACTCGAGCAGGAGCAGCAGACGCCATTAAAGCCAGACTAGCTGTCATCGACACAACTTTTACTCCACTTCACCTTGCTGTCCAGTTGGTCACAAGACACGACAGGAATAGTTGATAAAAGACGAACGAACCCGTAACGACTACCGTCCGTTTGCTGTTGTCCATCTCTCGCCGTGTTAAAAACGATCAGCTGCTTCTTCTGATCTTTGTAGTTGAATCCGGATCGCGGTCGGAGTCGGCAGCAGCCTCCACGGTTGACGGCTTCAACCAGACACAAATAAAGACCCCGGTAGTCCTCGAAGCGGGGTACGTCAGAAAAGTGACGTCATCACGTCACCAATAGGACGTTCGTTGTGATACGTGGATAGGAATCAGTCACAGTCAGGAGGACCTGACAAATAAAACAAGATGGAATCAGACAGAATAGATTTATTCATTTCAAAATAATCAACTGAATTAGATGAACAAACTTTCTGTTTTCATTTTCTCTTTCTCTTTAGACGGGACAGTTGTTTGAGTGGTGCTTGGTTTGATTATCAAACTTCATTAAAAAAAACCTGTCAGATTTGTTTAACTATTGTTTATGGTGTAAAAGGTATCATTAGAACAGTAATACTGTGTTATTTCAATTTACCCTGCACCTTTATTGTAACCAAACTAGCTCTTCTTGATTAATAAATAAACCTTGGGGATATTTTAACTGTTCAAGTAAATAGAAATGTTTCATTACAGATCATAATATTGTTATAATCTTTATTTATTCATGTGATCATTTAAAACAGGGATAGCGACAGGTGTAGCTAGACTCACTTCACTGGGCCCACATGATCTACTATTGATCTGTGCGGCAGTAGAGCTTCACATGCTGGTTTCAACAGCCTCCTGTAGTAGGAAGTGGTTTAGTTTGTGCATATATTAACAAAGCAGCGATAATTATCGTTGAGGAATCTTGATATTCAGGTGGCACAGTGGTGCAGAGCAAGATGATCCAGGTTTGAGTCCTACTCTGTGCAGAGTAGAGGGTTAGGGTTAGGGGTTAAGGATAGTTTAGGGTTAGTTTAGGGCTAGCATTGGGTTAGGGTTAGTTTAGGGCTAGCAAGGGGTTAGGGTTAGTTTAGGCCTGGGGTTGGGTTAGGGTTAGTTTAGTGTTAGGTTTAAGGTTAGGGTTAGGGATAGTTTAGGGTCAGTGTTAGGGCCGCGGACCAGTACAGGTCCATGGATCAATTGGTACCGGGCTTCACAGAAAGAATATAATAATAATAATAATAATAATATAATAATAATAATAGACCTTTATTGTCCCACAGTGGGGAAATTTGTGATATATAACTTATATTATTTCCATTTTAATTATTATCTGATTGTAAATGATGTTTTGTTTTGGTAAATCACCGGATTTCTCCACCACATCTGTCCATGACTCACTCTGAACGCAAAAGGCTTGCCTGCGTCACATGACTACCTTCTTAAAGGAGCCGCTCTAGCCGGTAACACAGAATACCGGGGCATTGGCGCTGAATTGAAACTCCCAAACCACAAAAATAAATAAAGAACAAACGTGGGCGCGATGTTACGAGGACGCTGCTAATTAAGTTGTATACACATGGGATTCACGTTTATTATTACATTTAGGGGGGGGGGGGCAGTTTTTATGGTGGTTGTATCATTTTAGTTAGTCATATTTATCCGTCACACCACAAAGTCTCACATTAAACCGGTCAGTGGCGCAAAAATGTTGGGGTCCACTGGTGTAAAATACTGTACAGCGCTGTACTGTATGTTGTACTGTACTGTGTATGGTTTCAAAATGTGTTGCAATGACTATTCTGAACTGTAGAGGGCAGCAACCAATATTGTGTCATTAGTTACGTGCCGCGCCGAAGCTCAGTGCACCGGAACTTCACCAGAAGTAGAAGAAGAGTAGGACGTAAAATCGTGTCTGTGCGGGTTTAGCACAGTAAATAAAACACAAAGCGAAAGATATAATATCACAATGGTAGGTATTTCACTAAATTGCTCAGATAAAACATGGCAGGTATGCTTGCTACTCAGTGGCAGCACCCTTTCACTTGCTCACTACATGATGCTCCGTACGCTAAAGCTAGCTTATCTTAGCATAAGGTGCTAAATTGAACGTTGCTCATACACAATGGTGCTTTGGATTGTATCAGTAAACAGGTACAGAAAGCTTGTTGACAGTGCTTGAAGGGTGATGGTAGTTTTTTTTTTCTATCCACAGCAATAACTATATATACTGTGATGATAGGACTAAAAACAAACAACATGTTTTGTTGAAGTATCAAAATTGTGAACACTGACGCTCACCGCTGGGTGAATTATGAATTTTCCACTGTGGCAGGTGTTGTGTATTAACAGGTATTGTTGATGGCAGCTCAGTACCTACGTGTGACGCTTCTTCTTTCTTTTTCTTTTTTTTTTAAATTTGTAGCTTCCCCTATCTCTACTGAAGACTGCCCAAAACCATCCCATGGTGAGGAGATCATCAGGCATCATTCTTAAATAGCTTTGCCTGTTATTCTAAACCCCAAATGTGTTTGCTTTTTGGCTTGGGTTTTCTTTCTGCAGCTGGTGGAGTTGAAGAATGGAGAGACATACAATGGCCACCTGGTCAGCTGTGACAACTGGATGAATATCAACTTGAGAGAAGTCATCTGCACCTCAAGGGTAAAGCTAAACCCTAATTTTGTTGCTTTGTGTGTGCTAATGAAAGTAAATCTTAACAGCCCGGGGTTAATACAGAGTTTTAGCTGTAGGTGTCAGTATTGTCTGCAAAGTAGAGATGTGCAGCATCACTACTAGCAACAGAGACAACCACTGTCTACTAAATATGTGCTGAAGCTTTTTCTTTTTTTTTTTTAATAGTTGCTACTATTGTATATAGCTTTTTTGTAGAAAAAGGCTAGAATGGGATAGCTTATCTGAATCAGAATACTTTATTGATCCCCATAGGGGGAATTGCCACAGGCAAATCAGAATAATGCTTAAGAAAATTTGGCCCCTCTGTCTAAAAGCCTCATATAGTGCCATTCATCTCTCGTGACTTTTCACATCTAGACACTTCCCCCACATTTTCTGCAAATCATTGTGGTCTGGATATGCACCAATACATTCCTTTTAGGGTTAAGATCTAGTGACTTACCAGGTCAAACTATCATAGCCTGAGAGTCTGTTGACAGATGAGGGAAACAGCTGGGTACATAAAACAGTACAATAAACAAGATAGCATGAGTTCTAAGACATGTGGACTACATTAGCAAAATGTGCCCTTGCGCATTGGCATTAACACACTCTACCTCACCTCATCCCGGATTTGTGGTAGGCAGCCATGTGATACCGCACACACATTCTATTGGCTGACGGCGTCCGGAAGTGCGCTACACTCTGAGTCTCGGACTTCCGTGAGACACAAAAGTGCTTTAAACAGTCGATAAGAGTGTCGGAAAAGGTAATACAGATAAAAGGTTGTTTAATAACAATATGGGGAGGGTTTATAAACATTTGAATTACCATAAATAATAAGATAAATCATCGCTATATCGCGAAATTTGCTATTAGCGCGTGGTTCCTGGAACGCACTAACAGCAAGTAATGAAGGCGCACTGTATATGAAATTTAGAAAGTTGTATTGTGATTAGCTTTCATTGATGCTATCACTGTCTGATAGGATGGAGACAAGTTCTGGAGGATGCCTGAGTGCTACATTAGAGGAAGCACAATCAAGTATCTTCGAATCCCAGATGAAATCATTGACATGGTGAAAGAGGAGGTTGTTTCAAAGGGCCGTGGACGTGGCGGTGCCCAGCAGAACAAACAGCAGGGCAAAGGTAGAGGAGGAGCTGGCCGAGGTGAGTGGAAACATTAACACCCGATTAGAAAGATAATGTTTGTGTAAGTGCCCTATACTCTCCAAATGTGTTGTGTTGTCAAAGAAGCTGTCACATTTTAAAAAGTTTTTTTTTTTCCTAAGTCAATGTAATGTTTTTTTGTCATGTTGACAGCTCTGATGCTTAAGGATCAGTCACCACCTTTATCAATGTTAGTAGACCAGAACACAGTCCGTAGTTCTTTGAGAACCCTACATGCTTAACAGTCTTCACTCTTAATACAGGCTGCTTTTGTACCACTGAAATGTTCACATGTAACTTTATAATATACTGTACATTTTACTCTTTCCTTTTGTTACCTTGAAGAGTTGGAGTGTTGCTGTTTTTATGAGTTAGTGGAAAAAATTACAGATGCAAAAATTACTAAATAGACATTTGTGCTTTTTCAAGTAAGCCTTTTTCCTTTTTAATGAAAACACTCAAAAGTTGAAACAAAAGCATTTTCTGAACAATGATCACAGCCAGCAAAAGTTACCACAAGTTTCTGTCATTCTTTTGAACTTATTTCTCTCTAAAGGTCTGTTTGGTGGTCGTGGGCGAGGAATGACAGGACCTGGCCGGGGCCAGCAACTGCAGCAGCAGCAGGATAAGAAACCAAGTAAACCACAGGGAATGAAGAATCAGCACTGACAAACTAGATCATACTGTTACATACACTCACACACACATGGCACACATAGTGATTACTGCTTCAGTTAAGGAAGACAGTTTGTTGTTTCCCTCTAGTGTGATGTAAGGAAAAAAACCATAGCAGAAATCATTGGAAGAAGATAAAACTGTGCTTTTGCACATTTGTTTTCAGGATCTGTAAGTTGCTTTTTTTATTATGGTCTGTGTGTCAATCACAAATGATAAGTATTTTGAAAAGGTTCATGTAAAATCAGACCGAATTAATTTTTCTTTTAAGTTCATGTTTTGGTAGCTTTCATGGTAAAGAAGCTCCCCAGCCCCAATATCTATGGCATGTTTTTATTTTCTTTAACTTGCTCTTCATTTTAATGTGGTTTACAACATTCTCTGAGGATTTTTTTCATCCTTTTTGTCTGTATGCTGCATTGAATGGTCTGATTACTGCAAGAGACTAATATTCAGTCCCTAAAAATAAAAAAAATAAAAAAATATTCTCATATTCTTCCGTCTGACATGGATAAGTCCAACCTATGTTGTGTTTGGTTGGATTGTGTTTATTTTTGTAACAAAAGACAATGTTGTAATTTATTTACATGAGACCATGAGAATTAAAAACCTTTGTTAAAGCTTTTGTGTTTATTGAGAGCACATTCTCTCCATTGAGTTTTGTGAACAGTTGGCTGCATTTGAACTGGGAAAAGTACAATGAGGACAAAAGTTAAAATGTCACAGAAAACCTCAACACAGTTCTCAATAAATACTCATACATATCTGCAGCAGAATTTAAAGGACCTACACAGAGTAGAGCTACTATTCCTTAAATAGATTTATCTATTACCAAAAAATAATATATCAAAAAATACTGACAAAGGAAAAATTAGTTATGCTTAGAGATATTTATTCCTAGTGTAAGATATAACCCAAGCAACCCCAATTCACTGTAATACAGTGAATACATGTTACATTTAACACATTATGTTAAAGCTTTTGTAAATGCTTCCCAGTCAATTTTGCTATTTTAATACAGTCCATAACAATTCTTGGCTCAACACTACCTTTCTAAATAAGGACATAACATGTTGACATGTTTTGGAAATTTGTAAGTTTTATCTAAAATTTTATTTTGAACTACCAATTTTTCATTCAATCAAAATCTAAACTTATACTCAGTCATCCAGGTCAAGATAAATCAAGAAGAGCAAAAAATATTGAGCTGGACTTGAATTAATTTGGTTAAAGGTGTTTCATCTTTCATCCAAGAGGCTTCTTCAGATCTAGCAGAGTGTTAGAGTCCAAAATTTTAATGTGTTTAAAATAGGTGCATACAATTTAGTAAACATATCAACCAGATTTTGAGTTCTCTCATCATAGAATGGACCAAAATTCAACTCATAACCATGGAGACAAAGCAAATAAAAATGTACTTCCCCCCACAGCAAACAGCACTGTGTTCGGTTGCTGTTTGCTTCAAGTTTATTTGGAAAATATTGAATAGTATTTAAGTTCCGCTCCAGAAATGAAACCCAGTGCCAGTATGAGAACAAGCCCAACATCGGAAATGTAAAAATAGAAACCACAAAAATCCCTAAAAAGCCAAAGGCTCCCGTTCTGTAAAGGCTACTTTGTTTTGAAAATCAATGTACCGGTATTCTGTTTTTAGTAATACACTATCACACATCACACATTTCTGGCAGGTCATAATTAATGATTGTGAGTATATAAATGGAATATTAAAATTGGACTTGAATGGAACTCCTGCATAGTATACTATGAAACATAATCTATGGCAGATCATGCATCAGATGTTATATACGGGCATAGAAAGTGTCAACTGCACTAAATCCTTCATCGACAGTCACTCAAATGAGCAAAAGCTTTATCACATGATGAGACAATAAATGCATGAGATGGCAATGTCAGCCAGCCAGACATTCAGCCTCTTTTTTTCTATGTAGGATGAAACCTGAGTAAACCAATGTATGTAATTGATTTGGCTCTCTGAAGTTCTCACCGTCTCTCCTGTGAAGTAAGTCTGTAGCTCACTAATGGAATCATTTGAATTGAATGATAGATGTTATTTTTTCTCCTGCCTCCAACCTCACGCATGAGTGTGAATCCATTTCCATTTCTTCCATCTACTCAGATCCTCCCATTCCCAACTCGTCCAGCAGCCGTCAGTAGAGAACTCCACTGCCTGAGCCAACAGCAATATGTCTAGTGACCTTACAGCTGTTTTCCATTCTCCCTATTGCAGCCCAGTAGAAACCCTCAGGCAGTACCTTTCCATTGCCAGTCTGTCTCACTTACCAGTGAGTTAACCATAGGTCTTTGCTATGGTTAGCCCCTTTGCTACCTGTGTGGCCTCTTAGTGCTGTGGATTCTTTCTTTTTTTTGGCTTGTCTATTGTTACCAACCGTTCACTCAACACATAACAACGATTGGAACGATTTTTCTAATCTTATTTTGCCCCCACCGCCTGCATCCAGGCTCCAAATTAACATTTTTGATTTTTTTGTTATATCCTGTTCTGCTATCAGGATGAACAACAACACCCACACCCACATGCAGTAGATGCCTAACACACATATTTAGGATGAAGTATTTTTCAAGGCAATCATATTTTTTCCCTAAAGCTCTGACTTTGTTTAATCCTCAATGATGCGCCTCATGAATCGTCTTCCTTTTCTTAGATCTATATGCATAACTGCACCGACTTTGCTTTATGAGAGCTGTCATTATGCACGGATGCAAATGTGGTATAGACATTAATGTTGACATGCTGTTGAATGAAATGGACTTATCTGTGTTTTTAGATAGCAGGACATTATGACATCATAGCTAACAATTCCTCCTGGATATGCACCTCTAGTTTGAGAGAAAAAAATTTTGCCAACAGGAAGGCTTGTAAAAGGTGTTTGGAGAGCTAGAGCAGGACAACTGCAAGAATAAACACAGCAGGCAGAATAGACTGGAGGCTAGAACAAGCTTTGAAATGTAATTAAATTCAAAACTAAACTCCCCTCTGAAGCAGCTGCATTGCCCAAAGGTCTATTTCACAGTGAAGCTAAACAGTAAGACATTTTGAGTTCATATGGGGGGGGGTAAATATGTGATTCCCCCCCACTCCCCAAAAAAAGCATGTATGCATAATAACCTAGATGGCATTTGTGAGGGAAAATAGCACAATTTCTGCTGCCTCTGAAGTCCATGCTCAAGGAGCGTGTTAAATCGTATCATCTCAATGCCAGACTGAATTATTAACCATGCTAGCAGGCTGTGTGTGTGTGTGTGTGTGTGTGTGTGTGTGTGTGTGTGTGTGTTTGTGTGCACACATGCATGCTAATCTCAGTGCTGAGCTTGAGTCCCCCTCCTCTTCGTTACCACCCACACACCTCTTCCACACACAGACACACCGCTGCAGTCGCCAGCCAATCACTACACCTCTCTTCCTTTCAACTCCCCTTACCTGCGTCACTCTGCATGTGTTGCCATGGCGATCATTGATGCCCCCCCCCACACTTTGTCTCTCTGCCTCCTCCAGTATGTGGATGAAACCGACTTGTGGCTGATGATGCAGGCAGGCTGCAGACGTCATCACTTCCCTTGGGAAGGAGGCCTATTTTTACTGCTGGGCACAGAGTATACCAAGCTGCCCGACATATTTATGGAACCGCATCTAATTCCAGCCTGCCAGGAAAAATCTCCCCCCTACGCTCTGAAACTCTCTCTGCATTAATTTAACACAAAAATGCTTTTCCTCACGAGGCATATTTTTATCTCTTGAGCTGATTTGGCAGAATGTCTGATGGCGATAGGAAATCTCATTCTATTATCCGTACTGCTTTTTCTTTAATTTCCTATTTAGATTCCACTCACACACACACACACACACACACACACACACACACACACACACACACACACACACACACACACACACACACACACACACACACACACACAAACTAACCCTCCAGGAGGTCAGAGGTGAACGGTCACCACAGAGCACCGGAGCTAGCAGAAATGTAATTGCACAAAGACTCTTGAACTGAGCAGACAACTTCATTGCCCACAGGTTTCTAACTGCTCATTTTTGGAACCGTGGAATTGTGTTAAGTTTTTGATTCAGAACTGTCACAGCCAGGTCATTCAAAAGGAAAACCGAACGGACAAATAAAAATATGCAACAAACAGCTTTAAATCTAGAATGTGGTGCAGGGGAAAAACAGGAAACACCAATCATCTGTAAGCGTATCTTATGTTAAATATGGTATACCTGCAATGAAGATCAGTGTGTCTATGACCCATTTTGTGGGGTCTGATACACACCCAGTGGGGCAAAAACAAGTTGCACCTGAATTCCATTTCATTTATATCACATTGCATTACACCTCACTTTTGTTTTGTTTTTCAAATTCTGGAAATTGTAAGGAATAATTCCACAGCAGCAAACATTTTCACAGTTGGTTCATGTTCCGACAGTTGTACAGTAGCAGTGGATATTATATACACACTGAAATAAAGGTCACACCCAGGTCCCTTTATCAACGGGTGGGTCAAGTTGTGCTGACAGTGCTTTCAGAGGTAACATGGGCGGTACCAGAGTGTTTTCATCATTGAGGGTTCTATGGCCTCTACATTCATTACATTCTGTCCCGTCCAGTTTCACCTGAACTCCTGCCAGACAAAGATGTTCTTTGGACAGTTCACACAGATTAGCACTTACAAATCACTGAGTACCAAGACAAGTGACAAGACTCTTTTTTTTTTTAAACCTAATTTAAGCAATTAATGCTTACTTTGACTGTTTCGCTATTTAAGTTTCCCCATAGCAAAATTCTGGAGAAGCAGAGAGGGGCTTCTGGTGTCATCTACTCCCAAGGTGTATGGAGAAAGTGAAAATGCCTGAAAAACTCCACCAATACTTGCAGTTCCAGGAATAAATTTATTATCAGATCAACTTATTTCTGCTTCATCTGCGTGCCATAGAAAAATAGCAAGTGTTCCTACATTCAGATGGTCAGTGAACAGTCATTAGTTAACCTGGTGAAGTATTCATGTTGTTCTAAGAACACAAATGCTCACTATGACCTATTCCCACCTGTTTCCACAGAAGCAATGTATTTTCTGTTAAACATGTACAAATTGGATGTAATAATTTGCAAATGCTTTTTTTAAACTCATGGTACAAAGACAGAATATTTCACTTCATTACTCCATTCCATAATTTTAGTAATTCAATTCCTGTTAATATATAATTGGCAGTAATTTCATTGATTTTGATTGAGGTGAAAGTGCAACCTGAAAAAGCCTCAGTCATTCACAAACACAGATGGGGTGAGGTTTGAGCTTTGTGAACGACATGATCGTAAAACTGCTCCTCCTCAAATAATTACATTCTCTATTCATTCACGTTGCACACAGAATTAGGGCTTTTCGAAATAATGCAAATGATCTGTAACAGTAGTACATTTAGTTCCTCAACCATCAACACTACAATTCAAGTTTACACACAGATATGACTATAAGGTTTGGTTAGACCTCCTCTTCATTTTATCACGCATGCCCAAACTAAGAAACATACTTGTCATTCAGGCACTGCAACTCTGCAGGCCAGGATCAAGACGTGACATTTATCTACTTTAAAGAATGTCTTGCACAGCATTTAATTACACCTGAGAGCAGTTGCCAGATTACATTCCACTGAAGCAAAACACTTCTATGACATGTTGGCCTTCATTAGCTTTCAGACATTAAGTTGGATAGTTGAGTACAAAATGTCCCCGATCGCTTTTGGGTTAAACAGAAATTGAATTGTTCCAACTGATGCCAGAAATTCCTGACATATGCTTTGACATGTAGCACACAGTTGCAGATTGAAACTGACACTGATGACCTCGAGTTACTCCTCAGCACAATTAAACCCATTTGAACATTTTTGTAGCACAGCCCATTGTAAAATTATGACACATTTAAAAGGTATTTACTAAGTGCTACATTTGTGGAAATCTAGATGGTGATATCATGTCAGGAATCCTGAAAGGGTTAGCTTCATACTGAATGATGACTATGTGTATTTTTTAATCTTTCAATCTGCTGATAATTTACAGTATAAAATACAGATTTTATCTAGTTTCCTGCCTGCAAAGAAGATAAAACTGTGTCAATGTTTGTGTAAATCAGAATATGTCTGAAGCTTTTTAAAAATACAGATTCATCTTTGACATTATGAGCTTTGGCATCTGCTAACACGCTAAATATACGCATATACTGATGCAGGATCATCTGACTTTTTTTAATGCAACACCACAAGCAGGTAAAATTTTAAATCCCTGTCTACAGAAATATTTTTTATCGAAAGTATGAGTTGTTCTATTGTTGCGGAGTTGTTTCATCTGTTGTATAATTCCTCCTTGAGCACAACAGTTCAATCTGCTATTTCTGTTTTCATTTACGTTGTGCGTCATTTCAAAAATCACTTTGGAGGTGAAAACGAAAGTCATTTTAAGTCACATTTTTACTTTATGTTGACAGTGACATAGTTTGAAATACGCAAGCTTTGGTAATCATGTCAATCAAATTTGAATTATAATGGATTCAATTGAGTTTTCCACACCTGCACTCACAAAGAAAAGTACATTTTCCTTTGTGAATTGTATGGTCTTCACTAGAATGACACAGGAGCAAAGAAAATTGAAATAATGCAATTGATTTTGCCAACTACTATCTGCTGTTTGTCAAATATGAAGATATAAAATGTTTACTTCATGAATTTGATACTTAAAAAAGAAAAACATTCTAGTCAACATTTCTAATCAACTCATGCTGACAGTGTGATTTAATTCAGATTATTCTCAGTACAGTGTTCAAAAATGTTTAAAAATGTCTTACTTTCCTCACTGAAAATATGTTTTATTCATACAATTTATTGCCGCATAATAAATTAAAGGGTCAGGAGAAATAAATAATGAATTGTGTGTGTGTGTGTGTGTGTGTGTGTGTGCGTGTGTGTGTGTGTGTGTGTGTGTGTGTGTGTTGCATCCTTTTGCGATTATTGCAAGCCCTTCTTTCTTGACTGTAACCCCACTCTCTCTATAATATTTTCGGACTAGAGTATCTCTAGAGTATCTCTCCTCTGTTGGTTTACCCTGCAAACCCCCCAACCCCACCTCCATTTCCGCCACAACACTGAGAGATGCAGCATCATGTGATCCACCCACGTAAAGCTTTGCAGTGATGGATGGCGCCTACCTGTGACGCACATATCTCCTCTGTGTAACCCTTTATTAGCCAGAACACTGTTCAATAATTAGGAAATCAAGGACCCATATCCATTCTGTGGTTGCTTTATGGGATGTATTTAGGTCATTGCTGTTTGTGTCTGTCTGTCTGTCTGTCTGGACCAAATTCAAACACCACATCAGGAAGCAAAGCAAATATTTGTCACAATATAATCTATGTTTAGTAACTTAATATGTGGCATATAAATCTTCTGACATTGCTTGTTTCTTAGTGGGTCCCTAGCAAAAGGGAGGAAATTATTCTCTCTTTTACTCTGTCCTTGAGTAACAGAATCTCTGATTATTCTGGTTGTGGATTTCTTACACTTTCTTTAACACATTTAAAATAAAAATGTATTAGTGGAGGGTCCTTGGTCTAAATGTATTATCTGAATTACATTTACACTTAGAGTGTATTAAAACTTGTAGCACAAAGTGATGATTATATTCATGTAAAATTGTGGTGGGCATACAAGACAGGAAACCTGGTAAAATTATAAAATGAAACAAAATTAATGTGTTGACTGTCGTAGGAGGGAAAATTCTGGTAAAATGTGCCAGCCATGCACAAACAAAGCTCATACTGTGTGAAGTGCTTTCATCATTCATGGAGAATAAATGTGCTGAAAAGAAAATGTCATGCCCATTTTCATTTTTCAACTAACCAGTATGCTAAATGTGTAGGGGAATGTTGCATTATTTTAATTAGAAATAGATACCACTTTCACAATATTCGTGTGACTTTTGCATTAGATTATATATGTTAGATGTGAAACCAAATCCAAAACTAAAATAATTTAAAAACCTTTCATTGATCAGATGATATGAGATCGGATTAGTGATGTGGTCTGCCTGAGGGAGGGGGGGGGGGGGTAAACGGAAGTAGGCATCAAGACAACTTTTCTCGAAACCTGATCACATTATATATGTATATTCTGTATATTCAAAATCACCATTATTACACCAGTTTATCACCTCTGAGTTTGGAGTTTCTCTTACCTTTCCATGGCAATACGACATACATCAAAGATCGTCTTGTGAGAGGAGTCCTCACTCTGTTACAACCGAAACCCCTCCCATTGGTAATGACGTTAACTTCACACCGAATAAAGACACAGAGTGGTACCTCTCTCTTATCCGCCCTTCCCCTGTTTGAACGAACATCTGGAAAACGTCATTTCTGCCTAATGCGCTTGCTCTGATGTGACGTCATGGAACGTGTGTGCCTAGAAAAGCTCGAGGCATTGCGCACGAGTTCACAAGCAGCGGACGCTTCCTGCTTGAGAACGTCCCGTAAGTCGTGGCTGCCGTGACGCGTTATAACTGTTAATTAAACGCTCTGTTATATATATATTGTTGTTATTTTTGTGACGTAATGGGAAGGAGAACAATTTGAAGGATCGCTACACTTTACGGTAGATCATTTTAACAACAAAATAATGATGAAGAAGGATATTAACTTGAGCCTGGCGGATGACGCAGACCTCAAACCGCATCTCCGCGACTCCGAGAGCATCCTCAACTCCCCGGAACTGGGGCTGCTCAAACTGGCTTCCCCGGAGCTGGAGAGGCTCATCATCCAGTCTAACGGGATGGTCACCACGTCACCCACCTCCACCCAGTTCATCTTCCCCAAGCCGGTGACGGACGAGCAAGAGTTCGCCGAGGGCTTCGTGAAAGCGTTGGAGGACCTCCACAAGCAGAACCAGCTGAGCGGAGCCGGACACCCGAGCGGGACTCTGGATCTGGGGGCCAACATCGCCTCCGTTACCGTCCAGCCGGATCTACCGGTGTACACGAACTTGAGCAGCTACGGTAGCGGCCCACTGGAGACCACCGTCAACTACTCCACGGATACGGTGCCTTTCCCGCCGCCTCCGGCGCATCCTCTGGGCGCAGCGCCGCCGCAGCAGCAGCCGGAGCTCTCCCGGGTGCAGCTGAAGGAGGAGCCCCAGACGGTTCCGGACGTCCAGAGCTTCGGGGAGAGTCCGCCTCTGTCTCCTATCGACATTGACTCACAGGAGCGAATGAAAGCCGAAAGGAAGAGGCTCAGGAACCGGATCGCAGCGTCTAAGTGCCGGATGCGCAAACTGGAGCGCATCTCCAGGCTGGAGGACAAGGTCAAATCTCTGAAAAGCCACAACACCGATCTGGCTTCGACTGCCAGCCTGCTCAGAGAGCAAGTGGCCCAGCTGAAACAGAAAGTCCTCACCCACGTCAACAGCGGCTGTCAGCTGCTGCCACACGAGGTGCAGGTGCACTAAGTCGGACGGATCTGCAGCCGCGCTACTGACCAGCTCATAAGCTCCACGGACACGCTCATGTCGGCCCCACTGTCTGTAGCGCAGCCCAGATGTGTGCTGTCACTGGTCTGATGAATGCCAGGCCACCTTAGGCCAAAACTGTACATTGTTTATCGGCTCTTGAATAACCATGGCAACTGTCGAGCTGCAACGTGCTTTATAAGACAAATTAAGGTCATACGCGCGGAGGCGTTCGTGGCTCCAATGGGCAGCCAGATATTCTGGATGAGTTCCATTTGATTTAAAAATAAATAAATAAATAAATAAAAGAACCACACGCTCCGCAGCCACCGCCTCCCTGTTAATCATTTGATTTTATTATTATTATTATTATTATTATTATTGGATTGATGCCAAGCTGAAGATCGTTTGCTTCTAGTAAATGTTTACGCGTGAATATGGTGACGCAAAACGAGGATTTCTTTGACGGAATAAGGCCATGAGCGTTTTCTAACGACAGAACGAGGAACTCATTTCAAGATTTGTTCCTGTAAAATGTTTACAGACTGTTTTTACTTAAAGTCTCAAAACTTGGACCAAATATATTCCTATTCACACAGATTAATATATAACAATTGGTTGTGCTCCACATTTAATATAAAATATTCCATCTATATATATGCTACCAACTATTTACAACACATTTTTACTGGGAGCAATTTGCATGTTGACATACTCGAATGTTGCCCAACCCAGGGTGTCAAGGGGTGCAATTAATCAGTCTTTATCGAACCTTTTTCAAACTGGCATTTCTCTCTTTTGTACTCGACTGTGTTTCTATTTCAGTGTGCTCTTGTTTCATTGTGAGGCGTTTCAATCCTTTTTGTTGCACTGACTGTCGCTGTCTCCTCCAGCCTACATTTATGCCTCTGTGATCTGAATTAAATACTGCTGGCAATAAACGCTGTTTCTTCATTTTAATACACACCACACAAATGGTTCATTTCAATGGGAAATGAGTGAGACTGGATTAGAGGATCGAATGTTTCATAATAAGAGAATTTTGGAAATTGTGCAGGAATCTGCGTCATATCGTCTCCTTGGTATCCATCGCCCCCTGCTGGTTCCTTCCAAAACTGCCATTCAGACTGGAGTATAGTTTATTTATCAATTCATTTTAGGATTTAATCTGAATAAGTAACAAAACTCAACTCAAGATCAAATGCACAGAATTTTCAAAACAATAATAAACGGATTAGTAGTTACTTTTTATTGTTTTACCATAAATTACAGATAAAAACATCCACAACATATTCTCTCATCTTTATGATCCAAACCGAAGAGGAATTGAAGAGGCAGATCAAATAAAAACGTTTTTACGTGCTAGATGATCTAAGGTCAGCAACCTCTAGCGAGCTGGGCGGCTTGACTGTTTAGATGCCGTAGTTTGTATTGCTTCATAACAGAGTGACACATTCATTCACAAGCGGGCCTAGAAATTAATGCAAATACAGTACAACATGGCTCTTTTTTTTTGGAGGGGGTGGGGGAGTTCAAGTTTTTAAATTCTACTGTTCTCTTTTTTTTCTTACTTTGTTTTTGCAAGCCTGAGTCGATTACACACCACTCACACACAAGATCGAAAGGAAGACATATTAGAAAGGATAACAGATTGGAATTTTGAATTGAACCAGTAAAGAAACAGTCACGACCAGAAATAAGTAAAGGATGAACAGGAACAAAAACCCTTTGCTGTGATTTGCTAGAACGGTTTTAATCAAGCCTTACTCTTTTTAAATCTGATGGTTATTTGTGATTTTGAGGGACTGCTCTAATGCAACAATTTCTCTGAAATAAACACTCCTTTAATTTAGAGTTGTCTGCTTTTTCAAAACGTTTATGAAATCCATAATTTTATGAAATCCATAAGTTTACTATGCTCTCCATATTTCACTTGACGACTGACCGACTGAGGTGACGTCACAACACAGCAATGCTTTAACTGATTCCAGGTGACGTCACTATGGCAGGAGACGTTCATTCAGTAATTAGTTCAAGTGCTGGAGCGTAATTTCATCATCAGAAGGAAAAAAAAGACACGTAATATTTAAATCGAGTGTTTTCGAGTCGAATGTGCGTTTTAAAACTAAACGCTTAAAATCACGAGTGGTTGAACACGTGATCACACCTACGTCACGGGTCCTGTGTACGCGCACAAGCAGTTGCGTAAAACCAGCCGAACTGCTGCTGACTGTGACCAATAATGAAGACGATTGTTTGTGTCCTACAAACCTAATCCAACATTTTAGACATTATGATTAATTATTTTTGAATGATTACTTTTTTCAGGAAAAACTGAAATTTGATTTTGAATATTTAAAGATTATGTAATGTCAATATGTAACACTGCCAGCAAACACAGCTGCATAACTGTGCTGCAGAAAATGTTATTCGAGGATCCATCAGTTTTTGAATCATCAATTTGTGACAGCAAGAAATATAAAAAGTTTGAGGCAGAGGCCGCGAGACATTTGTTCACTCTAATTAAAATGTCAGTGCCAAACCTAGATGGTGAAGAGCTGTTATGATGCTCACAGGGTTTGGTAGTTCTACAAAAACCGACTTGAAGATTCACAACAGTCACAACATGGCTTAAAATTACATTTATGACGCACAAAGTTTCTCAAACTAGCGTTCCTTTAATTTTAGAGCAATTTTAAAACGTTTTCCCTTAATGAGCAACAATGCTGGAAATGCCATTGAGCAAGTTGGGAGGAAGTTAAACAGGTGTTGTAAGTTTCCATCTCGTAATTCAGACTCTGAGAGTCATTTTATTTCATTTCTCTCTGAAGAAAGTTTGAATTTCCGACTTTGCAACATGTCATAAAGGCAGCATATGACGGAATCGACGGGGGACTGAAACACATCACCCAAACAAACCCAAATACATAGACCTCTTATTTATATTTGATACTATCCTTATAGAACTTCATTCCTTTTAAATTTTCCATAAATGCATACCTGTAGATATTACATATATTGCACAACATTTATATGTACATTTGAAATCAATGTCATTAAATTAAACGTCTCTTCTTTTTTTCCCCCCTCTCTCCATTTTGTTCTTATCTCCCCACCCAGTTGGAAATGTTTGAAAGAAATAAATGACTATAAAAAAATAAATGAAAAAACGTGAAAATGATGAAAACTACGATGAATCATGAAAAACGAAACACTTGCTAGTACCTACGAAATCCATGTTTGGATACGAGGTGTGACACCAAAATGGAACACAAATTCTGTTTGATACTGTTTGTATCCAGAATCACATGAGAAAGGCGACACATGGGCTGGACCCCCCCCCCCCCTGCATCAACTCCACGGTGGCCTTCTTGGTCAACATATCCGACGCTGACATCTTCTTAAGACATTTGACTGATATGAAACAAAGTACTGTAAACATAAGAAGGATTTAAATGGCACTCTGAGGACGGACGCCGTCAAATCCTTCTTCTAAAAACCACACGGAGGAACATGGAAACAACAGAAGAAGGATTAGGAAATTAAAAGAACCGTGGGCTGCAAAGAGTCTGAAACACTCTGCTTTGATTGTACTTGCTTTGGCGTCAGACCAACAACCATGCTGATATATAAAAAAAGAAAATCTTTTAGCTCATACATGACAGGGAACCACAAGAAAACACCTCAAGCGGTTAGACATTTAGAGCATTTCAGACACTTTTCCGTGTGGTTCTTGTGGCCCCCAGCCAATGTTCTTTACTAGGTTACAGAAAGATGCAGGAGATAGCGAAAACTGTGACGAAGAAGGGAGCGAAGGCCCTTGGATCTAGCTAAGGGAAGAGGAGGAGGAAGGGTGAGGAGGAGGTGTTGGGAGGGGTGGGGGGGGGGTCAGCTTTAACATGCACAGTCCTGGTGAGGAGGAGCAGACTGCTCTGTCAACTGGGGCCCCTGTTTGGCCCCTGTGACGGTGGGATCGCCGGCATCCAGGCTCTCAGACATCTTTTCGCAGATGATGTCGACCAGGCGCTCAAAGGTCTGCTTCACGTTGATGTTGTCTTTGGCGCTGGCCTCAAAGAACTCGAAACCTGGAGAGGAAATTGGGAGTGGGAGAGGGTCAGAGGTCATGTTGACCGGGAGCTGCAGAGTTCAGTGTAGTACGCATGATCAAATCTGTTTAACCACGATAGCTGCTGGACCCCTCAATGAAATACAACCAAAAAACAGCTCATTTTAATCAATTAGTCTTAGTATTTCCGTCTGTCTTTCAACTATCCGATGCCAAACAGTGAATTCACTGCCAAACAGTGAATCATGCTGTTTGTGTGTGTGTTTGTGCGCCTATCTGTGTTCACTCTGAACTCACCGAGGTGTTCAGAAAGCTGGCGGCCTCTATCTCCGCTCACCACTCGCTCGTCATCCATGTCACACTTGTTTCCCACCAGCAGCACCTGGGCATTGTCCCACGAGTAGGTCTTAATCTGAGTCGACCTGGAAAAAAATGCATCCAGCAGTCAGAGGACATAACCTGAAAAAGACTGCGATTGAATAGCAGCACAATGTGCCCACAAGGTTGTATTATTCCCACCATTTGTTGTCCAATCATTTCCTAATCTAATATATTTTAAAACAACTCACAGTGAATGAAAATTACATAAAATCCACATGTGACTTTTATCGTATCTACCAAATACATTAGTTTTTTCTGGCCTTTGTCTGTCTGGTTGTTTGTCTGCATTTCTGTAGGACTGCTGACCTTTATTTTGGAGGGTTCAGCAATGTCCAAGAACTAGTCCACCAGAATTTTGTAAATGACACTAATGTAAATCCAGATTCTAGGAGGAGTCACGTTATGAGGGTGAAACTGTCCATTGTTCTTATCATACTTTTTTACAGTAAAAATGAAAATGAAATGAAGAAGAATCTTCCAATCAGAGAAGTGACACTGATCTTAAGTTCGTGAAGAAAACAAGCAGGATACAAGATAATGATCCCTGCATCTGCTTTATATTCACAGAGGAAGCTGTCTGTTGTTAATACAGAAACCTGAGCCAGACGTTCTGCTATCAATCTGCAGTACATCTATTTCCAGGCCAGTGCTGCTTATCTCGACACCACTTGATCCATCACCCAGGTAAAACTCAGCCGGGTCGGTTTACACTACAGACATGAGATACCCCACCCTGCCCTCTCTGAACCAATCACACACCAGTCCTGGACAGCGTTGAAGGACTCCTCGTTGGTGATGTCATACATGAGGATGAAGCCCATGGCTCCTCTGTAGTAGGCCGTGGTGATGGTGCGGTAACGCTCCTGACCCGCCGTGTCCTTGGTTAAAAAAAACAAAACAGCAGCAGTTAGAGGAACATTTTCATTATGTCAGGTTTCATTGCTCTTCATTCACTGAAATATCAATGTCTTCTACAGGACCCAGGGAAAATATGTTTAAGGGAAAGGATCCATGATTCTGGATAAAGCCTGATATAATGAAAGGGAATTTGCATAAAAAACAATCACAACAAACACAAAACAGGCACCAGGAGATCACAAAAATCAAATTGTCCCACACTGAGCATCAACCATAGGCTGATTCAGGTTTGGATTTTAAAAAAAGTATATAAGAATAGTTCGCTTTACAGATACTTTGACCCATAATAATAATTAATAAAGTACTATTATTACTGATAATAATAATAATAATAATAATAATAATAATAATAATAATAATAATAATAATAATAAGAAGAAGAAGAAGAAGAAGAAGAAGAAGAAGAAGAAGAAGAAGAAGAAGATTTTTTTTTGATTTTTGCAAAAACACTTTAATCTCATTCAAACATTTTGCAGTTTTACATTAGATGAAAGCATTTAAGTGCCTCAAAACATCTTTTCCAAACAAACTTCAATCACATTTAACATGTAGAACATTTAGAACATTTAGAACATTTTACAAATTTTCATCAGATGAAATTTCAAAAATATGAAACACTCAAAAACATTAACCACCAAGAAACAAAGGGAAATACAATATAAGAATTAGTGCATTATAACAGGAAGTTTGCAAAAGTGAGGTGGTCATCAACTAAAGTGCATAGGACATTTTTGTAACACCAGATGTTCCTAAAGTTATTCAGGTCTTTTGTCAATTTATAGAAACCAAATTCTAGTTTTAAGCGACATCTGATGTTACAGCAAAAAACAGTAGCTGCTTCTTGAGTGGTATCGTTTTCAATTTTCCTCTTCCTGGTCACATGAATTGCAAGTTTTGCCTCCCCAGAAATAAAATTTAAAAGCTGCCACTTTCTCTGATTTGATCTATTGTACCCAGCACCGTAGATGAATTTCCTGATACTAAAGTTTTCATTGAACAAGTTAAAAACATTTGTTAGAAGAGTGAAGAGTACTGCAAGTCTCCCACACTCACTGAAAGTATGAAAGACTGTCTCCTGAAGAGGACAGAAGGGACAAGAAGAAGAAGAAGAAGAAGAAGAAGAAGAAGAATCAGCATCCTCATTTATAACCAGCATATTAAAATCCCTCTTGTGTTCTTGTGTTGTCACTATATGTAACCCTTGAATTTCACAGCTAAGCCCTAATGAATGGTCTTGGAATTAAATCATGGCATTTCTAATTTCCACCCCCCTGTGACTCCAACAGAACAGGAGTTAGAAGGAAGATTTCCTGCAATTATCAATTTATAGTATTAACCATTTTGCTTCTGTAGCTTTTTTCATCTATTCGATGTGTCCCATGACTTTTCTGATGTCACATGACCAAAGAATGACATCTATGTATTTTCAGAACGCTGTAGCTCCATATTTGTTGTTGATTTCCTCTGCAGAGTGCCCTGCTCCTCCACCCGATGGGTCATCCAGGATGAGAGCTCAGCACTAAAAAATGTAAATACCGGTAGCACCAAGTGGCATTACATAAAGAACACCCCGGGGTGCTCATCATTAATCATGAGTCCTAAAAACAGCTAAAGGTGTGAATGTTTATAATCAGAGATCAGCTTCTGTGCAAAATCCAAATGAACTTCAAGCTCATACAGATACATGAGAAAAAAAATGGACGAAAAGTCCTTCATGATAGGAAATGGTCTCTTTTCATGGGGAAAGCTTTGAACACATATATGAATATATATATATATATATATATATATATATATTTTTTTTTTTTAATTTTTTTTTTTTTTTTTTTTTTTTTTCATTTTAAGCATTTTGGCACCTCACTAGTTAGCATATCCACCAACGTAGCTTATACTTCTGAAGACAGCAGAGGGACTTGAATGACAGACGATGCTACATCGGTCACAGTTAAAGGGAAGAGCTGTGAAGCAGACGTCAGAGCTGCCGGTCACCCATTGGTGACGTGATAACACAAGTGCCTCTGTCAGTATGGGACAGGAAGCATCCCATGGTGAGACATGGTGTTGTCGTGCAGCCATGGTACACATGATGATGAAAACACATTTCTTTGTTTGCTTATCTGATTTTTTTTTTTAAATTAAAAACATTTTTTAGAGGAGGTAAAACACAAGAGAGTTTTCAGAAATAAATCTTTGTAAGCTATAAACACACTCAATCCTGACTTTGAAGCTCATGATTCAATTCCATTTTTTTTTTTTTTTACAGTACTGGAGCCTCAGTGGAGCATTGCTGGGAGATGGGGGATGGGAACAGTGTGTGAGTGTGTGCACACATGTATGCCCACACACTGGGGGCGGGGGGGGGGGGTATCTACTCAGCACTGTGTAGTAGTGAAGGAGGGGACAGCAGCACCCGGTCATCTCTTTCTCATGCTCTGATTGGTCGATCTGCTCTTTCCTACCGGAGGCAAGATCTGGTAAAGGCTGACAACAGAGGGGCGCGCATGCACATGCATCCACACACGCGCACACACACACATACAAACACACACACACACACACACGCACGCAGACACACACCCACACACGCACACACATCCACACACTGAACTCTACCCTCACACTGCCCTGCCCTCCCCCCAGCACCTGACTACCTATCTCTCTCTCCCCCCATCAACTCAGGGACTACGCACACGTCACTTCCCCTACGGGATTAAGGAGTGTGTAGAGATGTTAACCATCCCTTGTGTTTCGTCTAATACTTCATGCTGTACTGTCTGATGTACTGTCTGTGTTGTACTGCCTGTTGTCCTGCCTGTGTTGTACTGCCTGTTGTACTGTCTGTTGTACTGCCTGTTTACCGTGGGTCAGAGAGGACAGCAATTTCATCTGTGCTGTATGTCCTGCACATGTGGTACATTTGACAATAAAGCTGACTTTGACTTTTGACTTGACACACACACTGCTCTCCATCCCAGCTGTGCCACAGATCGTTTAGGTGGAAATTGCTTTACGATCTTCGATGTGATGCTGAAACATCAGTTTCACACATCACACATCTGACGCAACAAAACATCAGAAAGAAACGACCAGCCTGTTTAACACCTGAAGGAAAAAGAAGCAAACAGGCACGGCTGTGTTTGTGTTTCTTAATGTCGCTTCTCCTGCATTGTATTTATTAGACTCACCTGGATGTCCAATTTTACTGTGATCAGATTGCATCACAGAACTGCACATCAGGGTTCCACAAATAAATCCTTTGAACACCTTAAAAATAATGAAATGCTATTTGTTGTTTTGTTAAATGGCAATAAAAAAAAATAAAAAAACCATTGTCATTTCCCTAAATTTAATATTCACGTTTTGTTCCCGAGGTTGAAGACACCATCATTGGAATTCAGCATCACCTTTCTCACAAGTATCCAGACAACCTTCTAATCCTAAAGTACAACACAATTATTTATAGCCGGTCTGAATTGTCCGTGTCAGCTGAGGTTGGGCTGCAAAGTCTGCCGACATTGAGAGGGTCAAGAAACAGAAAAACACTCCAGGACAATGCTTTCTGCAAGGCAGTGTGGCACACAGTGGTAAAACAAAGGGCAAGGCCATCTCTAACGTGTGTCATAAAAGACCACAAAACCTCTGACGATTTCAGCATGTTTCCCAAAACTGGTTCATATAAACACATAAAAAGGAAAAGAACAAACAGGACATTGATGGTGGGAATACTAAGTGTTAATCACAGCCAATAAAAAAATGTCTTCTTGTGACTTTAATTTACTTCCTCTCAGGAAGCTACATTCTCTTCCCAATATCTTACCCAGATCTGTAATTTGATCCTCTTGTCATTCCTGTAGATGGTCTTCACCTTGAAGTCGATGCCCACCGTACTGACGAAGGCCGGCGTGAAGGAGTCGTCGGCGTAGCGGAACAAGAAGGAGGTTTTGCCCACGCTGCTGTTCCCAATGATTAGGATCTTGAACATGTAGTCAAAGTTCTGGTCCGAAGACTCCTTCTGCCCGTAGGTCGCTGTTGCTGAGGCCATCTTTGATAAAGAGGAAAGAGAAGAGAAGGACATAATCTAATGAGCATTTTCTTTCTGTTCAGCATAAATGAAGCTCACGTCAAAATTAAAATCTCGGTGAAGATTCCTCCCTGAACCCGCGTCCCAGATGAGCCTCCTCGAATCAGATCCTGTGTAACTGTTTTCATGTCCCTGGTCTCACATTTCAATATTGAATGAAATGAACCACTTGTGTGAATCAGTGTCTGGGGGCAGATTGCAGACTGCGTGGGCTCATCGTCTGATCCGCCGAAGACGAACCGCAAAGACTTCCCTGCTGAGTCAGCAAGAATCAAGATAAGGGATGCTCATGTAATTTGATGGATGGATGGATGGATGGATGGATGGATGGATGGATGGATGGATGGATGGATGGATGGATGGATGGATGAGCTCAAATCCAGGTCTATCAGTTTACACGGAGGAACACAGAGTTAGTTGCTGACTAATACGTAAAGAAGCAACAACCTTCACGAAAACAAATATTTGTTTTAATGCAGAAATCTGCTAAAGTCAACACAACTGAAAATCTGCAAACTGAGTTTCCAAGACAGAAATAAAGGAGAAATCACTCAAAATGCGATTTTATCACTTTGGGTAAAGAGGATTTGTGGTTTTTTTAGAAAATACTGTGTTGTGTTGTTTTGTTAGTTGATGACAAGATGTCAAGTTTGACAAGTATTATTATGTAAACTAAAGCCTATTCAATCATTGGTCAACATAATATACAAGCACAAAACACTCGATATTACAGAATCTAAACTTTGAATATTTGATGATATATAATCAATCGGTCCGACAGAACTATTGATTCCCAACAATTACCAACTGCAAATGTAAGAAAAAATGAAAATTTAAAATGAAAATTGTAAACTGAAGGTTTAAAAGTCTCAAACTATAGATTAGAATCACCTGTAAGATTGAGTTTAAAACCAAATTATGACCATGGACACAAAAAGCATAAAAACAATACAATCCAAATAACAAAAGAATTATAACTGGTAAACCAGTACTCTATCTCTCACCGATAACTAAAACATCCCACACGTAAATATCTGACAGAGACGTTTCCAGTGGAAAGGATCCCGCTGGATCACGGTCAGGGTTTGGTGTTCGATTTCTTCTCTGGCCACCCTTATTAAAAATGTATCTGCTCAGGTTACAGGTGCACCAGATATGCCAGTCCATGTGCTTTTTATGGACAGGTTTCTTTCAGCTAACTCAGCAGTATTGCAGAAACAGTATATTGGAAAATAGACCCTTAATGTAGGAAAAGACAAGCTGTGGTCTGAAGCATACTTTCCCCTCTAAACTTTTTGATCAGTTTTTATTTTTTGTAGTCAATTTCATTATGTGTGTTGAGTCTTTATTACTAACTGAAGCCTAAATGTTGCACCATTCCTATGTTTTCCTCCCCTACTAGCTGTGGTCCACCTCTCCTTTAAACATAATGTGTTTGCATTTCTCCATGAAACAAAGTACTATCTGAAAATAATCTCCCTCTTTGCAAATATTTGCCAGATCTATAAAGGTGCTACTGTTACATTTAAAATTGGGCCTCATGCGTTTCCATAGAATATGGATTTACTGAGCTGATTCTTGACAAAAAGGCCTCTTTGAGCTCTAAAAATCAAATGCAGGCCCTTGACAGTTATTCCAATCAGCGATTAGAAGAGGCGTCTGTGGAGAAGAGAGTTGGCTTAACCTTCACTAAACACTAATTTGATTCAGAAGCTTATGAAGGCATGTGTGCTTAATCTCACTGTAATTAACAAATTCCCGTTATGCAAATATATTTCAGCCTGCAGGATGTTGCTGCAGCCTTCATGTGGCCTTGATAGTAAACTGAACAAAACACCAGCCGCTGGGTTTCATATATAACATTATGCATGTTACCTCCCACGCAAACTGTCCCATTAAAAAAGACAAACCGTATTAAACTCTGACTCATGACTGTGAAAATTTTAAAAAATGTGTTGTAAATATTGTCAATGCTTTCAGGATCACCACCACCATCATTATTATTACCAATTTAATTCTCACCAGATGTCTCGAAAATAATATTTTACTGTCAGGCCAGACAATATCTGTGAATCTGAATCATTTAATAGCTTCAGACTCTGAGACAACAAACAATAGCAGCGTGTCATATTGCAGTATCAATCTATGATTTCATATGTTTAATATGGATTGATATTGACTATTTTTAAACTTGCTGGAATATGACTTTACTATGTGTTAAAGGGATTGTGATTAAAAATGCATGGAGAATTTTTAAAACTCTCTTTGTAACTCATCACTTTAGATTCAAAATTAAAATCATGGTTTTGTGTGAGGAGGGACATGATTTGAGTGTCCTACATTTAGCAGGTAGTGGAGATAGAGGACGACGAGGAGGAGGAAGAGGAGGAGGAGGAGAAGCAGGCGGAGTTCTAAATCAGGTATTGAATAATCAGATGATAATCCATATCTCTGACCTGAATAAGCTTCTGATCTATGGTTGAATCACAAACAAATTCACTATATTACAGAATGAAAAATGGTGATGTTTTTATATGAAAGATCATTTGTTAAAATCTATTTTTCATATAAAACTGAATCTATCCTCATCGATCCATCTTCACTGAAGCAGCAATCAATTCACCCTCTCCAACCAGAGAAAGTGTTTTTATGTATCATGATTCAGTCATGACTAAGAGTTGTGAGATTATGTGCTGGATGATGATTAAATGAAACGCTCCTCTGAATTTGTCACCTCAAGCCAATTGATGTCTTTCCAGGATCCTGTCTGATCTGGAGCTGCATCAGCTATCTTGTCAGGCTCATTCAATCAGTACTGGGAGAAATCCACCAGATTTACAGCTAATCCAAAAACTGAGCCTACACCTCCCAAACACCTTCCTGTGAAAAAAGGAAACTGACTGGGAGGACTTACAGAGCTGTCTGCAGCTCCAAGCAGCCTTAAAATACATTGGGCCTTTAGTAGGACATAAATTTTATTTCAAATATGTACCAATCACAATCCTGCTAATCCAGAGGGCAAACCAGCTCTGACAAAAACATCCATCAGTCAGTTATGATGTCAGAGAAGTCTATGCATTTGAACATTTATGAGTTTATGGCTGTATCATGTAAATATAGATATGAAAAATATGTCATTTTTAATTTAAATTGCACTTAAAAAAGCAAGTAAGAAAACCCATCACTTCAGCTTCAAACCTGGATCAAACAAGACTCAACAGATTGTTCAGGTTAGCATTAGCTTCGGTAGAGGAATGCACTATCAGAGCACTTTGTAGTTATTTATAGGATAGGGTCAGATAAGACTAAAATTCACAAGCTGCTCTGCAGTATACAAGAATGACTTCAATTTTAAAGGCTGCAAAATTAAAATGATGACATTAATGACGTATTCCTTTTTCTATATCTTTTATTACACTATACAACATGCATTATTCTGAAATAAACCACAGGAATTTATAATTTGGGTTTGATACAACTCTACTCTGTCACTGTTACTGACATGTATGTTTGCTAAAGCAAATTATTACGATACTTTCAATACCGATGTAAGGTTAGACTAGGAAGGTAATGCAAATGAGAATGATCAAAACCAGCAGAATTTCTTCTTATGTAAAAATCGATCCATTTACATCAATTTAATTGAGGATTCCGTCCTTTAAAGATAAAATCAGTGATCACTTGACATCTGACCCCTGACTATTCATTGAGTATTTTTGATATTTAATCATATAAAAGTAGACTATAGACTTTATTCTCATCATGGTAAAGTGGGACACCAAACCCGGAACACTGAAAGACAAACAGGTCAGTCTAATTTCTCAAACTTGCCAAGATATGTTTCACATCCTGTCAAGGTTAGTGTGCGAAACATTTATGACATAAAGCAGAAATGACAGATACCTAACAATGCAGCAGTGGTCCCACGCGACTGCTGTCCTGCTCCAAAGGTTGCCTGAGATGGCATTTTCCCTCTTCTCCTCCAATCACATGCCTCCTTTTCTAGGAAGCATGAGGACGTAGATGAGAGGAGGGGAAGCTAAAAATAGCCCTTTCTGTTTTTTTCTTTACAGCAAACGGAACGCAGCGAGGGAAGCAGCGAGGATGCTGAAGATGCTTTTGATGCTGGAGTCGGCAGGTTTATCCAGGACATTGTGGATTAAAATCAGCCCTGCATCTGTTTGGGTTCAAAAACTGGTTTACACTTAAAAATGTGATTGGATGCAGCTATTCCCTCTTCTCAAATACATACCTGTCTATTCTTTCAATTTACAAAAACATACATGAAACATGAGTTGGAGTTGAGTCCATTTTTGTTATACTTTCTCTATTTGTTAAATCTCAAAGCTCTAATGTGGCCCTTTAAGGTCCTGAAAAATGCTCATTGCTAATATATTGTGCTCATATTTCTGCATGATGATGCTCCTAAACCAACAACAGCTCCAGGTCTCCCTCTCAAAGTCTTTTAGTTTGGCTCATCAGACCACATTTGAGACAATTACGAGAGAATAAATCTTAGCAGAATCCAGTTCTTTTAGGCAGCAGGAAAAGATGTTGATCAAACGTATGAATTTAATCCTAGGTGGTACTGCAGTGTTTGTCACAGGAAACAATCTTGACATGAAGTCATAACTGTCAGCAGGGAAAGGGCAGACTCACATTCAAAGTAAGAAAACACATTTTGCAGGTAAAACCAAAAAACCGAATCATTATTTAAATTTCTTCTAACAACCAGGGTGCTGACTGAGTCGAGTCAAATGAAACACAGCTGAAGGACCAATCAGGAAGGCTGTTACTTTGAATTCTGATAGGCTCTTCTCACAGTATCCTGCCATTCACACCTCTCACACATGTTGCAGTCTTAATATTCTGCTGACATCAGCACGTCAGAGCAACACAGCCTCACCATCCTCACGCTTCACAACACGAACCTCTGCCTCCCCATCACCTGCCAAGCTTCACAGGTTCACTAACTTCATCATCTGTCTCAGCAGGGTTACCAGCCACCACCACCACCACGATACTGCCAATATGTTTAAGTCAGTGGGGGATTCTTCCAGCTGCCACTCTGCACAGATGCTTTTTGACATCTATCTGCTTTAAGCAGCAAATGGAAAAAACTTTCTGAAGGACTAATTATAATATCACCCTCTATAATTATCATTACCTCACTCACGTCTCCCTCCAGATTGATCCGCTATCATACAGGTTTCAATTCTGTGAATACCATAAGGCCTTAGCACTCCACCTTTTCAATACTCCACCCTTTATGTATCCACAAAGGAGATTTCTAAGAAAAAATATTTTCAGTGCAGACCATCAGAATTAATTCATACAGACTGTATTTGCTCGAAGCCTTTATTTATTCAATCAGTTCCCCCTGTAAATGTGGAGTTCAGTTATATTGCACTTCCAGTGTGCATTAACAGCTTCTCCGTGCTATTTGTCTTCATATGTCTTTTTCTGTATTCTGGGATGTGCTGTTGCGGTATGGAAAACACACACATGCTAATTCATGCGCTTATTTCTCTTTGGTTTTGAAATGACCATTTTGCTCGACAACAGGAAACACGACATTTCTCTACATGATTCAGCATGTTATTAATAAATTTCCAATAACACCTCGAAAATCCTTCAAGTAACGCACAGAAGGCACACCAAATATTGAGGTTATTTCACACAAAAAAAACTTAAATTGTGATTAGTAATTGCATGTGTGCCTGTCAAAATGATGTTATTATTATTTTTGTTTGATGGACAGAGTGAATTTATTATTATTGTCCGTGTTCCAGACCCATTCAGAAGCATTTTCCTGATTTAAACCATCGGACGGTGTGAAACGCCTTTTTTCTCTGTCGGACAGGCCCTGAGACAAACCACAGCAGCATCCTTCTCATCCATCCTCAAACACAATACGAACCAACATGCATTTTATACATCAGTATTGGTTTTACGGTTTTCACAATGAAAACATATGTTCTAAAGCAAGCATCTTTTGGAAAAGGTTCTTAAATATTAAATCCTTTATTTAATATTTAAACACCAGCAATCATAATTCATACAGGATCCTGTGTGTTTGAATACTAGATGCGAGTCCAACCATTAATCTAACAAAGAACGGAATCTCACCTTTATAGAATTATATCCGGCTGTTCCACCGCGTCCAGCACCCGCAATAACACCACCACTGTCAAGTTAATGATGCAAAATGACATCCGGCTATGAATTCCAAAATAAAATCCCGGAAGTGAGTCAAGAAGCGTTCAAAGCCTCAAAATAATTTTGAACTGAATCAGTAAATTTGTGTTTCCTTTCAAAAAGGAACAGCTTCTAGACTTTGCATCATCAACAACACAGAAATGGTAGATGGCCCATAAAAAAAAATAAACGTCGCGTTCTTGAGAACATAAAATTTTCAGATTTAAGAAACAAAAATTGACACAGTCATCATTTATTATTTATACAGACCCATTCTTTGCCTTTATTTGTTTGACTTTATCATTGTGTTACCCTGATTATTTTGTAGTCACCTGGAAAGAACAACTAAATCAAGAGGAATCACTCAGTTCGAGCAGAAAGAAAAAGGGTGGATTGACTTTATTATGAAAGTGAAGTGATTTCCTGTCTATTTGTAACACCGTTAACTTTACACAAACAGTGACATGAAATGAATGACAGGAGGGCGGTGTTTCGACGGCAGCGTGAAGACTGAAAGCTCACTGGACATATCCCCACAATTCTGTCTGCAACTACGAACTACTGTCCTGAACCGATCCGCCGTAAACAGTCAGTCCGTCATTTCTTATTGATGAGCGCTACCTGAGAGTCTTATTTATTGATGAGGAGTCAATAGTGACCACTGACAGAATTTCCACATAATAACATAGTGGATTTTGAAATAGTACGCCCTATGCCGCCGAGATAGGCTCCGGCTCCCCGCGACCCGCTGCAGTGGATATAGCTGTGGCAATCTGAAGATGACTGACTGTATTTGAACAATTATTTTGTCAAACCATTTAATTTTTAATTTTTAATTTTATATACTGGTTTGATCCCCGAAGGGAAATTAAGAGAGCACACTCTAGCTACTGATTACAAACGCATGCATACATATATGTGAGTACAGGCCCCTGTATCACACACACACAAGGGGGCCTGTAGGCATGCAGGGGAGGTAGAGTGGCAGGCAGCTCCTTCTTGGTGCGCCTCAAATGAGCAATTTGTAAAGGGGACGGCACCTTGCTCAAGGGTGCCTCGGCAGTGCTCCGGAGATGAGCTGACACCTCCCACTGTTAGCTCACCTCCGGGTATTTTTGGGGGGGCGGGAGCGGGAATCGAACCGCCGATCTCAAATCATAGGACGACCTGCTCTACCGCCCGCTTTACCACTGAGCCACTGCCGCCACCCATTTGGCATGTAAATCAGATATAATTAAAAATCTATATAAAATTTGGGTTTCAGCTTTAATAGTTATTTCCCAGTTTAGTGATCCTTCATAGCCGCAAAACAACACAAACATATTGCAACAGAATAAATATTTCTGGACATTATCCTACTTTAATCTAACCATGTGCTATGAGAGCATGAAGCAACGTTTTAATTGCGCTTAACATTGTTAACTTTCGTTTGCGTTTGTTTAAACATGGAATTTCAAATTCATGTTATTAAATCTGAGGATGTCAAACCGACCTGCCTGCATCTTTGTGTCAATCATGATAGGTTTTAATGATATGTAATAAAGCGGACGGCATACTCTAATAAACTGATTATACACACAGAAATGTTTTGATTCAGAGTCAAGTCTGACAGATTCGGTGTGCACGTATTGTATATTTCACATTTATCCATTCATTTTCGTCTAGATGAGACAACTGCAATCAGTTCGGCCATAGCCGCTTTTTCGCCTTGCGGTTCATTGGTCCACTGGAGGCTAGTTAAGAGGCCAGCTCATGTAGGGGCATCTTAAATACTACATGTTAATCAAAATATGATATTATCAAGAGACCGTTGAAATAGATAAATTGTTGCAAGAAATAAATCTACTCACAAAACAGAAAAAATATCTAAAAAATTTACTATCACTTTCCACAAAAATGACGTTTGTTCCTCGCGTGGTCTTCACCATTCTTCCACACCAGTAGGTGGCGCCCATACAGAAAAGGAGTCCTCAATGGTAACCCTCTTGAGTCCATCACCACAAAGATATTGCTTCAGAGAACGGTTCTTAGACCCGCCCTCTTTTGCCTTTGATTGGCTCATTCAGATAACACGTCAATGCCTCTGACCAATGACATTTGATCTGCGGTTTCCTCTTGCTTTTCGTTGCATGGGACAGATTTCGTCGTTGCGGTGTCCCCTTCACAGCTGTGGATTACACGAGCATGTTTAGAACTACAACTAAACTATTTTTTTCTAGTATTTTCATAAGAGAGGCATATGTTATGATCAGGTTAACATAGATGAAAATAAATATAGAAATATATATCGACGGGAAACAGACGAAAGCCGCACCGACTCGGAATCCACTGTCACTGGTTAGTTAGTTAGTTAGTGGTACTGTAGTTGTTTAACTGTACAGCATGTTGTAAGTGTGGTTTAACTCTGTGCACAGCGCGTTAACTGTCCCAAATGGTGACCGTGACAGTGAACGCTTTTACCCGGCGTCCTGGACAGGACTGCCGGCGGGCTTTTCCTGAACCAGAATAAAATATCCGGGCTGTTAGACTGCTAGCCAGGAGCTAACATGACCGTTACATCAGATGGTGCATGTCGGTGGTGGAGGGTGACTTTTGACCTCGAGAACCTTTAATAGAAAAAACCCCCTCAATGGACTCTCAACACTTCACTGCAATTCATTTCTACAACGATGGGATGTGTGACTATTAATTAGTCATGGGTTACATGCACTTTCTGCGTTATAACAACTAAAATCAAAATGAAAGTGGAGGGCCATGAGCTTAAATTTGTCATGTGGTGGGGTATGATTTGGGGTATGATAGCAAAATTTTGGTACCAACTAGTTGATCACCTGCAGATCAGTGAATATCCTGCACCTGACAGATGCTCATTCAACACTATAAATTACACATGTACGTCTTTAGAAGCCAATCATTTGCTTCTTTTGTTTTTGGAAAATATTATTGAGGTCAATTTTGAACCAGATACCAGCTTAAGAAATAAAAGTTTTTCCATGTGTAATAGTCATATAGTCATATGAACTGATTTCCATATTATTAACCTATTGATTTTGTTTTGGTGCATTGAAAGTGTTGTCTCTACCTCCTCTGCTTGGATAGATCTTGTAGTCTTGTAGATCACCCTGTTTTTTCCCCCCAAGACCACAGAAAGCGTTTTCCTGCAGATGATAGTGGTGTTCCAAACATCATGCTTCCCCGGGTGGGTAAAGACTTTCTGGTCAGGATACGGTTCAACTGGCGGCCACTTTTCCAGGGCCGGTACCTGCTGATAACCAACACCTTGAGTGGAGGAGTCATGCTGGCTTTAGGTGATTGCTTGCAGCAGACCCGAGAAATCTATAGGGAACCAAAAAGAGTTCGTGAGTGGAGGAGAACAGGTGAGTGATCCTCCATGGGGAATTTTTTTTTTTTTAATTATTGCATAGGGATACAGTCTTCACATTTGGACTTGTGTTGATTCAATTTTGCAGTGTGTTTTCCGAATAGGAAATTAATGGAATTATCACAGGACATTTGTTAACAATTTGATGATTGGATGAATATGAAATGATTTAGATCAATAGCAATGCTGGTAGCATTGTGTCAGAAGGGATTAAAGAGGAAGACAGGGATGGATGAATTGCAGTGCAGGGGTTGACAGAACTTGCTGCAAAGAAGAAAAAGTTGCTAAACTTGAAATATCATTTGTGAAGTGTAAATAGTGTCAATATGAATATAAACTATATGTAGAACAAATGGTTCAACTGCAGAGAGATTTAGGCTTTTTAGAAGTCTTCTTATGAGGTCAAATATTTGAGAAAAAACAGTAACTGAATATGTTTTGAACATTGCAGGTTTTCATGAAATAATTTGGATTATTTTAAATGTATGCATTTTGTTTTTCTTTTCAATAATATCATTCAATTAGTTGTAAATTACTGAAATACTCTCAGCTTCAGGGGGGCTATGAACCCCTTGCACAAACCCCCATAATTGGTTCAGCATTAATAACTGAAAAAATACTTTCCTATTGATGTTCCTGTATGCTGTGTCTTGATTTTGGCAACAAGAAATGAAGAGCTGCTGAAACACGATAAAAACAGTAATTTTCTGCTTTAATAAACTTTGGTTTGTTCTTACAGATCCTTAGATACATGTTATATTACTGTGTGTGTGTGTGTGTGTGTGTGTGTGTGTGTGTGTGTGTGTGTGTGTGTGTGTGTGTGTGTGTAAAAAACATGTGTTTAAATTTGAATGTTTCTGTAATATACCATGTTTGATTCTCAAATTATTTTGTCTACCTTCTGTTCATCTGGATGATGTTTTTGGTTGGGGGTTGATATACAAGTCAAATGACTCATTAATCTCATTAGTTACGTCTGAAAAACACATAAAAAGTTCCAAAGCTCAACAAAAACATCAAAATGTTTTTGTTGAGATCTTTTCTAAATTTTGAGTATTTTGTAACCAGCATTTCAGTCAGATTTTAACACAAATTTTCTCAGTGCAATATCCCTATATTGGAAAGGATTTTCACCATTATTCTAAATTATCAAGAATAATTTTATTGCCATTAATTCTTTTTTCCAAATTTCTTTTCCCCTTAAGGTAACATGTTTCTTGTGGGCTGCTCCTTTGGCCCAATGTTGCACTACTGGTACATATGGCTGGACAGAGTCTTTGTTGGAAAAGGGCTGAAAACAGTGGTCAAGAAGGTTCTGACAGACCAGCTGATTGCCTCGCCGGTAATCGGGGTGTGGTTTTTTGTTGGTGAGAAGATTTTTATTGTCATCAAACAGTCTGTCTACCTCTTCTAGTGTTCACATACCTCAGTAGTACAGTTTCTAATGACACAGGCTCACATGTATGGAAAACATAGGCAAAGGTGATACTTGAAGATATTGTTAATGCTAAACAAAAGCATATGACGCACATCTGATGGCTCAATCTGTTTATTGCAGTAATGGGTTTCACTCAGGGACACACTTTATCCGAGGGATTGGAGGAATTTAAGAAGATGTTCTGGGAATTTTACAAGGCAAGTCCACCTGTCTTACCTGCACAGAAATATGCACATCATATTTACTCTATGACGTCAAATGTTCTCTCTTCTGTTTCTAAAGTGTTTACTTTTGCAACTCTAACTTTGGCTGTCTCGTTTGTGCTCCTGGGCTTTGGTTTTCATAGCAAAGTGTGTTTCTTCTCAACTGAGAAGCTGCTTCCTTTCGACCACTGACCCTTTCAAATGTGATCAGTGTAGCTGCTTTGTAACAACCAATCTGATCGGATGTTAAGTAAATTCATTAATGGTTTTGAAGATGAGTTTCTTAAAATATGAAAAAACCTAAGTGGAAGTTTTTTTCTCTCTGCCAGCTTCACAAAAACAAATATTGGTTGGTTCGAGTCTGTAAGCTTCCCTCTTCCACTGGCACGGTTTGACAAATTTGTCTAATCCCTGCAAGTCTTGGTAATTTAGTGATTTAGTGAAATTGTGGGGCACGTCTACCAAGGGGGTTGTGGTAAAATGCCAGCGGGGCACATGTGACCCTCGGGAACGTTTAACACAAACCTACTGGTTGCGTTTTCATTGCTGCACTACTGTAGAATAAAGTGTTATTACACATCCACTACAGTAGGTGGCGTTAACTGTCATTATTAGAGCACGTACAGGGAGAATTAGCTTCTCTGCTATGGTGTGGTGTTTTTTGGACTGAGCACACACATTATAGCGCTTTTGTGGCTTAGGGCCGGGGGTGAAAAACGTTTTGATAAATAGGATAAAATATTCCTTTATTAGTCCCACAGTGGGGAAATTTGGGAGATTTCCTGAAATTAACAGAAAACAATTTAGAAGCACAGGATGAATCTGTGTGTCTATCTGCAGGCGGACTGGTGTGTTTGGCCTGCTGCTCAGATGATCAACTTCTACTATCTAGCTCCTAAATACCGTGTTCTGTACATCAATACTGTCACTCTGGGGTGGGACACGTACCTGTCCCACCTTAAACATAAAGTAAGTCACCCTCAGCTCTTGTTCATTATGTATGTGAGTTGCTTTGCTGTTAAAATATTGAAGTGACACTGAATTCTGCTGTGTTGACAGAACAGTCCCCCCCCTGCGGTGACAAACAGCAGTGGTGCTGATGTTCAGCAAGGAGCCAGCCCCTCATCCACACCTCTGAAGGAGAAAGCTTAGGTTCGGCGGTAATCCTCATTGGGAAGTTAGAAACAAAAGAACATTTAACATCTTGCAATCGTTGCAAGATGTTGAGGCACTATAACAGCTTAGTGCTCTTCTTTCTCTGACCAACAGGTCCTTTCTTTAACGCTTGAAAGACCGCATGTGTGCATCTGAACTCAGACGGGCTGTGGATCTTGAAGTTGAAGCGTCGGAGCACTTTTCTTTTTACGTCAGTAAAAAGTTAATGATCCTTCTGTTCATTTCAGAATAATGTGTGTGAGGTGTGCTCAGGGATGAAAAGCTGTTTTACTGCCTGTCATTTTAATACATCTGATTGTTGTCAATAACATAGAATTCATCAAGCAACTTAATGTGTCCCAGAAATTATTGACGTCATATTGCCATCTGCTGTTGTTCAGTATTTATATTGACTTGCATTAATGTGTTTATTACGTGGACCAACCTTACTTTGTTTTTTAAGCCATATAAAAATACTTTTTTTTCCCTTTATGGGATCAATAAATTTATACATAATCGGAATTGCTGTTAAATACAACGTCTTGTGTATTTTACATATCAAACTAACTTACCTATTTCATAGGTACATGGAATCCAGATAGACAGAAGATGTGTGGTTAATTTATTTTTCAATATTTATAAAATAATACGAAAGTTTCCAGCTGTAATGAATTGAGTAGACATTCTGTTTTTAATGTTTGATCATTGTCTCACCTTTTTCAGCAATAAATACAGATTTTGCTGGATGAAATAAAATCAGGAGTCTTGATTGACTTATTTTCATCTAAATGAAAGTCACATTGTCTACATCTGTTGTTATAAAGTACAGCAAGTATCTATATTGCTATTAACATGGATAAATGGGAAGTGCTATTTTGTAGGTGCCAAGCACCACGTCATTTTCCTCCATTACATACGTAGTCGGTATTTGTCAGGGTTTTTGCATATAGAGAACTGGAGTAGTTGCTAGTCGTACGCACATGTAAAACGCTCTTGATGAGGTTGAGACAAGATAAAAGATGGCATACGTAAATATCAGAGGCGCGTCAAGATCAACAGTTATCTCTGTCGGGAAAGTTTTACAAGTGTTCATAACTTGTCAACCTCTGACCTAATCTGAAAGTTTGATAAGCATATCAATGACACATCTGAGTTGTGTGTGTTACTGATGTGCGTCTCATGGCGGAACAATTTACTTTCGCTTTACTTTGGCTGAGGAATTGTAAGAAGAGTATTACGGCTGGTTCGCCTGTTTGCTATGCAGATCTGGAGCAGCAGATCATTGCACAAATACTTGTTTAATTATTTTATCACAATATTTTATTATAAAAGCAGCTTCAGGGAGAACAAGGAGGAAATCTGAATGTGAGCAGAGAAAAGTGATCCTTGATATTATGGGATCACATGAGCTGCACTGTTAACATACTAAAGCCTACCAACTGAGAGTAGATGCGTCTTCATGAATTAATTTACCAGTAATTCATTGATGAACTTCAAAGTAACTGCACGACCATATTTCTACAGCAGCTCGTAATGGACAAATCACAGGGGGCTCTAGAGGAGATTTCACATGTTTTCATTGTTAACTGCCACACAATATATTTCTCAGAATAATACCCATCTTCCCAGCTCTGCCAAGCATTTTATTTTATTATGTGTAATTTGCATAATGATCCTAACGCACACATCTCTGTTTGACCATCCCGTACTTGAATACTTGTGAACACCAGTTGTGTACTGAGCCAGGAGCCTTCAGCCTGTACTAAGCTGTGTTCACACATTGACGCACAAGCCTGTTGGATTTTATACGCGCCACACACAATGGTTTGGAACCACTCCTCAGGTATGCCACACATCCTGCTGTTAAGGATATAGTGTGCGTGTGTTTGTGTGTGTGAATGCTGTGGATATGACTGCTACCAAGTCCTCTCTTTCAACATGCCTTTAGTAATGCACCTTGCTCTACTGGTGTCTCTGCTAGCAGTGAAAGTTTGTTCAGGTAAATCAGTATTTCACACTTTCTAAATATTTTCAGACTTGTTTGAAAGTACTCCAAGTTAAAGTTTTGTTAAAATGCAAGTTTACACAACGGGGAACTTGCATTCAGTTAGACGTTGGGGGTTCAGCAGCTCTTGGAGGTGGGATGTTTCTCAATATGTAGGAAAATAACTGAGGTCAAAATAACTTCTGTAGTTTAGTGTCTGGAGTATTAAAGTAATAGTGATATATTCCTGATTGTTCTGCCTACTGCTCTTCTCAGAATTTATCTGGGCCTGAAATGCAGTTAAGTATAGCTTTGAGTATCAAAGTTTTTATTTCAGTTTTTAAAACATTGTTTTAATCATTATATTAAGTTAATAATTAACTGAAGTAAGTTTTTTTTTTTTTTACCTGTGAATGATTATTCTTCTGTCTTATAGTTTCAAGTTACGTTAATTTTGTACAGTTGCTACTTTTAACAATACAAAATTTTGAACCATAACAAAGAATATTTGAGTAATTTCTAGTCAAATATATTTTTCTTTCACATTTCAATTGTTTTAATTGATAAGTTTAAATATATTAAGGTAATCTGTTAAAGAAATCCACCAGGGTAATTATATTTTGAACACATGCAGCATCAATAGCCAGCAATATTTTAGATGGAAGTGTATTAAACCGAAAAGTTGCATCTTTACAGAAGTCTTGGTATGTTATACTTCTGTGAGCTGTTAGACATTATTAAGTTATTAACATAGGAAATCCCTAGCAACTGGGTTGCCACCTTTCATAAGTTTATTAGATGTTGAAGCTGCTTTCCAACTGAGTTGGAAAAAAGGGAAAAATCCCTTGAGAATGAAAAACGAAACCAAAAGTCCTTGACCATGAAAACCACTGGAATCGTGTCATTAATTGATTAGTAGTTATTCATTCTTTGAAAGAGGTGACTAGCTCTATGACAGCCTAATAAATAGCCTTAAGTGTTGGAAACATGCCCCTTTATTTTACTCTTACAAATTTTATCAGAATGTAAATCAAGAAAATTAAATGTGTGTGTTTACTGTTGACTGATAGGATGGTTAGGGGAAAAAAAGTGCAACAGAATTTGGTTTCAATGATGGTATTAAAGCATAAATCAACAAAATTAAAAAAAAAAAAATACAGAAGATGCTCAATAAAATTAATTCCATATAATGTGCTTATATTTTGCTTGTGTTTTATTTTAAAGCAGCATAATGTGCGTGCAGGCCTAGCTTCATTCCTTTCTTGGTTTCGCATATTTAAAGCTCAGTTGGGGGGAAAAAAGGAAGCTGGAGGGGAAAAGATCAGGAAAGGCAGTTACAAATTTTGAAACATTTTCAAATCGTTTTCAATGAACAGTGGAATTATTATTTTTTTAATCTATTGAAATAGTGAGTCTTTCAGGCGTCTGAAACTACCGTAACAATAATGCAGAGCTGGGCAGTGGCACACGTTGCTTATTTACCTTGGTGGGGCTGCCGATACTGAAATCCTGTGTAAACACAGTGTTTTCTTTTGTGTTTTTTGTTTGTGCACTAAACTTTAACCATAATAAATTGACACAGGTCTCTCTATTTCTTCATGACACTTGTCCAAAAGGAATTTAGGAAATTAATGTAGAAGTGTCATTCCAGTTTAGGTCGTCTTAGCTTCCATGGCAACAACATTTTCCCAAGCATTTCTGAAGCTCAAGCCAGCAGAGCTTCCTGTCGTGGAATCAAATAAAGTTGGTGACATCACATGTTGATCCTTGGGATTAAGAGTATATGAGTTCATTCTCCTTCCTTTTCAACTAGAGTGGGGAAGTAATTTCACTTGTCCTCTTTAAATGATCACCATGGATTTTGCGGAATTTTATAAGCTCTTGGGCCTATTTGAGTGGAGTTTGAAACAGATTTGGAAATGGATGCAGATTCTGGGTATCTTTTCTATAACATTGCAAGACATAGTCTTTGGAAACAGTTTGCTAACATATTGAGTAGGTCATTCAAAACAGGAAATACCATTATTGATGACTCATGATGTCCCGTCGCTATGCTTAAATGAATATAGATCAAAACTCATCTGGATTTCTCGATAATAAAATGTACTTTGCACTTGAAGTGGTATAATGCATATCTATGGGGTTAAGGAGGGTGGAGTGTGGGTAAGTCTGGGTAAAGTTTTGTTCTGTTCATGAGCAAAATCTCAGCTGCTTTTAACTTGTTATCTACAGAAAAGTGCTCTCTGCTGTCCTTTATCGGGTTTGAATCCATGCTTCACTATTTTTTATGTTATTTGTTCCATTCCAGACAACAGCACTGCCTTCGTAGCTGAGCAGAAGCCCATAAGTGTTACACAGTCTACAAGATTTGCTGTGACAACAAAATATGATAATGGCTCATCCACGCAGAAGAATTACAACTCAGCCACCTCAAGGAACGCTTCATTGTCCTCACAGACAATAAACAAGACAGAGGCAAAACATCCTACACCTATACCAACCAACCACTCATCCGATGAGTTGGTTTCCCGTGGATCAATGGGAAACGTTCAACTACAAACAGAATTGCCAAACGGCACGACAACCACAGACACAAACACAAGCAGCCCAGGTAGAAGGATAATATTATCTCAGTAAAATGCTAAACGTCTGGCTAATTCCATCGCAGTTAAAAAAAATGTGGATATAATTGAAAGACGATTACATCAAAAAGTACATTTGTTTAATGCTAAACCAAAGGGGTGTCAAATTTATACATCTCCTCTTGTGAACATACTGTATTTATTCCTAATGACAAACTGAAGCCATTTGACATCCATATCAAAACCTTTGACAGGATTTACAGAATCTTGTGCTTTGACGCATTTTCATTTGTTGGAGGCTAGAGTAGAGTAGATCTTTATTGATCCCTTAAGGAGGTTCCGTTAGGGAAATTAACTATTATGTGAAGGCAGTGGAGAAATGGCGTAATTGTCAAAGGATTGCCAGATGCGATTAAAACAGAGAAAATGTTAAGGTGAAAAAATTTTCAGTGTTTTCACCTCTGCAGGATCTCCATATAGAAAGCTCTACTACTAAATGCTACATGTGAAAGCTCAGAAAATCAATGACAATAAAAGTTCAAGGGAGACTAACTTATTTTTCTGCAACAGGTTAAAAATTTCCATTGTCCCGTCTCCTGTTTCGCCTTCTTTGCTTTCAGCACCCACTGTGCCAGTGTTTAGTCAGTGACCATTACAGTAGTTGTAAACTTCTTCAAAGTATTGCTATACATGTGGACATTAAATAACCTATACAGCGGCCTATATAGTTTTTAGTGGGAGTCAAAGTCAGTCATAGTAATTGTAAAATGTTTAGAATTTTATTGCTCTCTAGTGATATATTTAGAGTAATTTTTCTCTCCACTTCTACAACCCTCATTTTGGACATGAGTAAAAGTGTAGATACTGTAGTCTGATGTGTTTAGTTGTTTTGAAACTCACTGTTGTTTGTCTTTACTGCAGGTCTGTCACACAATTGGACCAAAGATGACTGGGAAGCAAATCCAGGTCTTGTGGTCGTCATTTGTATCTTCTGCATCATTGCCGCTCTTGTTCTTGTGATTGTCATCTTGAAATGTATCCAGTCACCACACTCCAATTTTGAGCGGCTTGAGGATGTGCCGATGGTAAGGTAGAAAAATAATTTGAATTTAAACATGCAATACAATGATAGATTATTGTAAAATATTTTATTCAGTCCATTCTAAAAGGTTAGTACATATTTGAGTAAGACCATCATATGTTAATCTTTTATTTTTGGATATATTTGCTTGGTTCTGACTGAAAATTTTTAACTATAAATGAGATGGATTGCTGTGAAATGTTGATCAGACATTTATTCAATCAAGTGGATTAATTCATTGAAAATCTGGCCACAATAATACAAACTAGATATTCTTTAAAAACATATTCATTTATTTTATGATAACCAATGAAAATATTATGATAGTTCAAAAAAATAATGATAAAATTTAGTGAATAGTTCATTTTGTAGACTTCAAAAAGTGTCTGATCTGCTTGCTGATGCTCTTAATTGTTAAGTGCAGCCTAAAAATGTGTGGCGCTTTTTAGAAATTTTTTTCCCAAGATCACTATGTAAACTTGTTTATCATCTGCATAGGGATGAATGCATAGTAACTGACCTTGTGATGACTGATATTTTTTCAAAGAGGGAGTTTATAAAATGAAAGCAAAATAAGGCTAATGCTTACTTTAGGAGTGTTACATTACATTACATGACAACTTAAAATGTTGCTGTCAAATACTGCTCTTCAGTTCCATGCAAGAAGCAACATTCAAGGCATCCATTGGAATCGTTAATCCATTTACAAACTTTAAGTCTCTATGATGTAGTTTGCTCAAAAAACCAGGTTGGAGCATTTCTGAAAGGCTTTCGTCAATGAACAATAAATTAATTTACTAAGGTAATGTAGATCTGATATGCTCCTTTAATTGTTGAAGTCAGTGTGATATTAGCTGGTTGGCCATTAAGAAACTTTAAACATTTTTTTTTTGTTTCTGGTACAACCTTTAGGAACAGACTTGTATTTATTTCCTCACTAAACGAGAATAAATGTGGATTTTTATCTTCAAAACATCTGTAACTCTTGAACATTTTGTCCAGTTTGGACTTCATCTTGAGGCTTGCACATATTAAACCCAGGGGCAGATTAAGACAATAAATCACTGCCATGAAACAAAGAACCAAGATGCCTACACAGGCAACAACAATGTGACAAGAATTAAGTGCGGTACCGTTTCAAATTTCCACCAGCAGGAACCAATGTGATTAAACTGTGGACAAGGTGTGACTGATGGCTGACTGTGTCTCGGTCTGCAAGGATTTAAACTGTGAACCCCGGCAGTGAATGAGGCTTCTCAGCTGCCGTGCCTCATTTTTTTCCTTTCCCCCTCAGCAGTTAACACAGTGACATTGTGGTTAGTACTCCTCCCTTGCATCAAGAAGGTCATGGGTTCAATTCCCAGCATTCTCAACCAAGCCTTTCTGCTTAGACTTTACATGTTCTCTCTATGTCTGAAAGGGTTTCCCACCACCATCAAGAAACATGTATATTAGGAACATTAAATTATGCTGGCAGCGCACTCAAGTCATCGCAACTCAGGACTTTTCTTGTGCAATTTGCATAAAGACAGTAATGAAGCTTCTTCTTCAGTGATCTGCTACCCTCTCACTACTCAGACAGGAGGTCTGACTAGGTTGTCAGTGCGTGAAAAAGTATCAAAAACAAGACTGTCTGATGTAATGAATAAGCACTTTATTCTGAGGTTGAAGCTTATTATTACACTCCATTAACGTGTCAGGAAGCATTTAGACATGCTCAGCATCTTGGATTCTTTGGACGTCATTTCAGGTACAAATGTAACCAAGTACCCACCACGAGACTACCTCAAACAAAAGCAAAACACTGTTTAGAAGACATCTATTGCCACCAGTTACCTATAATACTTTATTACTACATCACTGTTGTCGCTGTGAAGAGGCACCAGGCTGTTGCATTGGATTAAAACAGCGTTCTACCTAAAAATGCAAATACACAAAGTATAGCATTCAGTGCTTGGCCAACAAGATAAAAGTCCAAACACAAAAGCAGCTGATTATGCAAATTGTTGTTGATGAGTAGACAATTTGCTTTAATAAGAACCGGACTGTCTGGGACACAACTATAAGTGTTGTTTATTTTTCCCACATATGGCTGCAAACTCAGACTTATCTCCAGGCTGTTCTCTGTGGGTGAAAACATACTGTTTTAATTTTCAGCGATATTTTGTGGTAGCCTGCAGCTTCTCTATTGTGAATATACAACATTTTCCACTTTAATGAAACTGAACCTGATGTAACCAGTTAGTGTTGTGAGTGAGGCACTATGTGAGACCATTGTAGTGCGGACAGGGAGGTGAGGTTTTTTCGACACTCTTTATTTTTTTACAGATAGCAACAAACTCAGGCAGCCATATGGAACCCTCTAATGACAGGAAACTTACTCTGTCACCATCATAGAAAAGTAAGTTCGTAGAGTGGACATCCGGTGATTGCAGGGTAAGAGGGATTGGCTGGAATTTAGAGTGAGAAAGGAGAATAATTTAAGGGCATCTGGTGGAAGACTACAGGATGGCAGGTTTGGGATAGAAGATAAAAGTGCACTGGTGTTGACAACAGAATCCCTGAATCCCTAGTTTTTTCTGGTCAATTTACAGAAGCAACATGGCATTTTGATATTATATGCAACAAGCATATTACGAGTAACTCCAGTGTCCTTTGTGAAAACATCATCATTATTACTTCCACACACAGGTTAGGATTTGTTGCATTGTCAGCATGATTAAACAAAAACCCCTGAAGAAATTTGTATGAAACTGGGTGGACCTTTGTCCAGAAAAGGCCACATAGAACTTTGAGGCTTATCTGGGTAAAAGGGGACATTTATACGTTTTATTTATTTCCCCCCGTTTTATTTATTTATATATATATATATATATATATATATATATATATATATATATATATATATATATATATATATATATATATATATAAAATATATTTTATATATATATAAAAAATATATTTTATATATATATATAGTATATATAGTATATATATAGACACACACACACACACACACACACACACACATAAATATGTAGTACATATATTACATACATATTTACAGTTTGATGAGGAATCAAATCAAGATCCACTGCTATAAAAAACGAAAACTGTTACTTAAGTTATGGTTACAGGACTAAGAGTCAGATATAAGATAAGGTGTCACTGAATCACAGGGTAGCACTGGGTATGAGTTCTATTGAGTTCCAATTTTACAATCCCAATCTTCAAACTTTCAAACATCATTGACTTTGTGTAACTACTCTATGTTCAATTACAGTGGCAATTTAAAATAATTAGACAAACTCAATCATGTTCATCTTCTGTACTGCAATCAAATGCACCCTTAATGTAAAGTTCTCACAGCGAGGCAGACTTCTTTAATATATTCTAGAATCACTTTAGCTCAGTTGCTCAATGAGATTTTCTAAGACCACTACATCCAACAGACTTACAAAAATTTTAAAACCACGCTGGTTGTAGTTTATTATGAATTAATTTTGATCCTTTAACCCCTTTTCATTTCCTTCCTCCAGGGAAACGTGAATGAGAAGTCTCCGATTGCCCCGTACTCAAAATGACTTTTGATACTGATGGTCAGGATGAATCCATCTTGCTCTACAACTTGAACGTATCTGGACAGAAAAGGCACACCACACCGGCAGTGATGAAAAAGACAAATGAAAATGTTTTATGATATGCTTCCAAGCTAATTTTTCTTTGCATGGTAAAATCGTTGACACATTGAGTGTTTTGACCTTAGGTCTGATAGCAGACATTTTTAATTCTTCTGATTTAGGCTCTGAACCTTAATCAAGTATTACTCAACTATTGTATTATTATCTCCCTATTTCCAACCTAAAACACACAACGTCTCCTAATCTGGTGATATGTGTCCTCAGTAGCATTTGAAAATCATATTTGCACTTTTACATAATACAGATGTCGTCATAGAAAAACATCATCTTGTCAATTTTGCTCAGTGACTGAAATTTGTATGTCATCTTTTTGACTGTACTCATGTAATCCAACAGTAAATCTGAATGTCAAAGTTGGTCTGTTTCATTTAACATTTAAGACGCGATTCCTGGGAAATAACTGGTGCTGCAGTCTAGTAAGTTAATGCGCAGGAACTGCCGTAAATACAGTGTTATTACTGTTACCCGGCCTCTGAGTCCAGTTCTGGTGAAAAAAACTGACGTTGAAATGAAATAAAATGAAATTCCCTCTAATTTTGTTGTATTTTGTCAGTAAACCAACCCCCTATTGCAAAAGCTGTGACCTGTTGCTATACTAAGGACACAAACAAGTTAGATGTTGGTATTACGGTATTATTAAACTCATCCTGAGGGCTGACTTGGACTAACAACTATAGTTAGATTTCAATCATAGTACTAACAATATCTGGTCATACATACAGATTAAATTAAATATTCAAGCTACAACCATGATTTTCACACAATATCGTTTCTATGACTTTGTCATTTTCCTTCTATTTTTTAAATTCTCCTTTAATTATAAAGACCAACCCATCACTCTTTGGTTTGTTTGTTGTGATGAAAAGTTTTTAATGTGTTATATTACTTACCCTATGATGCACAATATGTATGACCAGTGTAGACTATAAATTGTAAATTGTATATCTCTAAATATCTAAGTATGTTTGAATCTTTCTTCCACTACTCTCAATACTTATTATATTTCTGTCTATCCTATAGTCCTCCATTCTCTCCGAATGCTGCTGCTGTGATCGTGAAATAATATCTTATCTTACTTATATAGTGATCTACAATAAACAATCAATAAATTATCAAGCCAGCTTTATATACGCCATTGAGTTGTTTTTTCTTTTCTTTTTTTAAAGAAACATAATTCTAAGAATAAAAAAGGGGAAAAAAACACTTCTGTGTTTTTTTAAAAGTTCTTTTTAAACTTAATTACGTACTCATATTGCATTATTTTCTATGCTATTGTTGGAAATCTGTTTTTCAAACATTTAACTTGTGTTGACAACAAACCATCAGAGCTGAGCTCGTGCTTACTGCGTGCAACTTGTTTACGTTCGGAGAGATCCACTTCCCGTCACGTGACGCGCCGTGACGTCACGGTGACGGACGCAAAGCGGTGTGCAGCGCTGCATGTTTGGGAGTTTGAAGTCTGACTAACTAACCTGCTGCAATAAAACATGGACAGCGACGAAATGTGCGGCAGCACGACTTGAGTGACACTCCCGACAGGTTGAGCGAGTTTTAAACGGCTACGGCTTGAAGCAGACAGGAGACGACTTGTCGACTGGGTGAGTTAAACTTCACTTATATTTCACTCCTCTTTATACCAACTGCTGTTTTAAATGTGTGCCTGTTTCTCAGTGAAATTGTGAGGACTGTGTGGGTTGCTGTTTGTCCCTGGAAATAGAAACTGTCAAATAAAATCACTGCTTTCATAATTTGAACACAGCCTGTGGATGTAAGTTATTTAGAAACTCAATAGCGATTTTTTTTTAGACTGTTAGACTTTATGTGTTGACATAAAATCACATCCTTATTGCATTCTCATAGCATCAAAAGTTAATTTGTGGTGTGTACAGCTTGTTTGTTTGTTTTTGTAAAAAAAAAAAAAAAAGTATTACTGTGAGGACCTGTCTTTCTGTAATATTTGTTGAATGTTCAGTCATATCAGTAGCAGTGGTTCCACTTGTGTGGCATTGTTTCTGTTGAGCTTTTGCAATAATTCAGTTCCATGAACAAACCGACGTGGAATGTATTTCCCCAAAATATTTATGCGTTCCCTCTGCGTATCGTTATCTCCTTCCTTCCTGCATATCTGCTTCCTTCATTGTGACTATAAAACCCACCACACACACGTGCACACACACACACACACACACACACACACACACACACACACACACACACACACACACACACACACACACACACACACACACACACACACACACACACACACAGAGTGGATTTTGTCAAGAGGCAAATATGATCAGAAATTTAAACCATGGCCCCTTGCTTTGTTCATTTTTTTTGGTAACTCACTTCTTCAATTCTAAAAAAGTGCGATAACATCAAATGTTTTCTTAGTTATTTTCCAATGTACTAGCTGTTTATATTAATTTTTTAGATTGTTATAAAATATATACAGTACTGTCATTTGAATATCAACACAACTCAAATGTTCTTTTCCTTTATCTAATCTCAGGTCTGGTCGGGTCCTTTCTTCTTCTTTGGTGTATCGTTTCAGTGTTTCCAGACAGTCACCGGGTTGTGATCAGCAAAGTCAACAAAATCAGCGGAAATTATTTTGATTTTACTGACCTTTAGAAGTTAGAGAAGGTTGTTTCATTATCTGTAAGATGTCTTGAAAAGTTGTCAAAGCATTTATTGATAAATTATATTTAGTTACTGACCTTGGGTGAAGGGAGAGTGTCTTATTTGATATCCAATCTAATCTAATTGAATACAATTTTAGGTGGATACTGGCGTAGATGAGATATTACACATTAAGAGACATTTAAATAGACTTCATGTTGTGTGTTAGAGGTTAGAAGCTAGAGGTAAGTCAAACTACTAGTGACAACTTCAGTGTCAAAAGCTAGGAGTCATTTTCCAGGGTCAAGAGATCAGGTGGTATCGCTTAATCTGGCATGAAGAACATCAGAGTAAAGTGATGTTATCAAGGTTGACGTCACATTTCCTGGGTTTAATGATTCATCAGTTTCTTAGTAACAGTGTTATTGCTGATGTATATGTACTGTACATATATGAGAGTGCTTCTTGTTCTTGCCTGTAACTCTTTGAGTTTTGTCCCTTTTGTTACCTGTATTCATTTATTCAAATTAATGTGACTTGAGAACGAGTTTTTTTAGCACGCTAAAAAGTTTTATTCAAAATACAGGCCTTGTTTTGTCCCATTTAAGAATTTCCAAATTAGTTTTCTCATCAGACTTTTTGAGGTGTTTCTGAAGTCTGGTCTCAGTTTGAAAGAAACATTTAAATTTGTACTTTCATGCAGTAATACTCTTTCTATGCACTCTTACCTTTAGATAATTTTGCAAAAAGACTCTAGCCATCAGAGTTAAATGTACTCCGTGAGACCTTTTCCCCCTGTCATTGGAAACTTTGGTAACACAAAAGTGTCAAATCAGCAAGAAATCCTGACATGATTGTGCGCATTGTGTCCACTAGATGGCGCTCTGCTGCAACGCTGAGCTGCATCCTTTTGCTCTTATCATTCATCACCATCTGATTGTTCTATTTTGCAATCATTTGCGGAGCCATGACCTAATGCTGCTGTTGTCCTTCTGCATGAGTCACTGATGCGTTTACAAAAAGAACTATTTGTCTTGTCATTTCTTCAGGTTTGCGGTAAGAAGAATGACTTCCAAAGAAACTTACAGGCGGTCGTTGGCAGATGGCTGAAATTTTTATTAGTCATCTTTGTTTTTTCTGCTCTGTAAAGACTGCATCTCAAAGCTTCTTTAGACTTCATGCTATGCTGACATTCGATTAAGTGAGATGTGACAAGACACTATTAACAAAATGCGGATCTGTTGGTTTGAAATTCTAGAGAAGGAAAGAGCAGCAGTGAGAGGAAACCACATTGAAATGTTACATAAATCTACATCAGGGAACAAACAGAGGAGACAACATAGAAATATAACAAAAATAAACTATTTTCAATTGATTGTAACTTTGATCACTGTCAAAAAGCAATCTATTTTTTCCTGAATATATTTTTTATACCTGACAAGTCCATTTATATCAAATGTAGTGCTACATTTTTGTGGCAGACATTAGAAGTATGATAGGTGTAAAAAGGGTAAACAATGTATTTAGGACTTAAAGTGTTTCAGAAAGCAAGACAAATTTTCCTTCTTTTAGAGTCATACATACCACTCCATTGTCTGTATGCTATCTAGAGTTCTAGAAAGCAGTTAGCTCATCTTAGCACAAAGACTATTACCAGGGGAAATCATTTAGCCCTGCTCTGTCCACAGGAAACAACATCTGTGAAATCAGCACCTCTGAAACTCACTAATTAGCTCCACACATTTGTGTAGTCACCTCTGTCTGTTGTTTCGTGTTTGGTTGGTTTAAATTCTAAAGAGGATCACTCAAAATCTTCACGATGAATTTTGATTAAAGTTCATGGAATACTAATATTAAAAGTGACATTTACTCTCAGTACGTAGGTTAAGGTACTTGGTTCCATTATGTCGCTGTGTGGATTGGGCGTGAATGTTCCCTCAAGGTAAATCTCGTGACGTTGTTGAACGTTGCACAGACACTTTAGCCTTATCAGATTAAATTTTAACAAGCCTATCTGCTGTGCGTCATCACAACGACAGCATCATAAGACACCTTGGGGGTTGACTTTATGATGGCTGATTGTAGAACGTAAGACAAGGACATTGCTGCTGACACAGTTAATAATTACAAACTGCCAGACATGGTTGGATTCACACTAGACATACTGCAAGATGTTTTTTGCGGCATAAGGTGTTGCACACTGCACCACACATAATGTTATTCATGTTTTGGGATTTGATAAAGTTAAATTGTTTTCACATTTTCATGTTACTGTTGCTCGTCTAGAATGTGAAATGATTAAACTGAATACACTTAATTAAACAGAATTCCTATTTTTGTATTCTAGTAAACTGTGGTGGCAGAAGCTATAACCTATATTTGCCTTTCAAGTCAGCCGGTCTCTAATGATCGCCAGTGGTCGACTTTTCTAATGCATTCAGCTGTAATAATGTATAAATAAGAAGACTCTTTGGTGCGTGACAGCTTGACAGGAACTAAAATAAACTTTTCACACAGCAGGTGTTATAAGGCGTCATTGCAGAA